>NC_140958.1:108593651-109193651 GCF_014529385.1 Adiantum capillus-veneris
ACCTGTGGCAGGAAAACCTCTTTCTGTAGGATGAGAGCTTCATGGTAACTCTCTCTCTCTCTCTCTCTGTGTGTGTGTGTGTGTGTGTGTGTGTGTGTGTGTGTGTGTGTGTGTGTGTGTGTGTGTGTGTGTGTGTGTGTGTCACTTACTCAGACATGATATGTGCAGTCTTGGATTGCTAACAAGGATGACTTCCTTCGGCGGCGGACTCGAGTGTATCGTGGAAGGGATGCGGCCCTAGTGCAGTACCTTTCAAAGCTTTGTGAGTCGCCGATAGTAGTTTTTCACAATTCCATGTCACAAGAGGGTTCAATAGCAACTTACACATTAAAGACACTATCACGCTTCTTGGGTGGACCTGTGCTGCCCAAAAGTGCAGATAAAGTCATTCTTGTGGACAAAGTGTTTTCTAGAGATTGTTTTGGTTATTGCCCGCGCTATACAGGTGGTCGGGCAGCGTATTACTACACTTACACAGCAATGGCACTAGCTCTTGGTAGACAAAACCCATATGAACTTTTAGAGTATGGCAAACAACTCATGATTCGTTACAAGGGTGATGTGCCAAAAAACAAAATTGAACCTTTAAAATCTTGATACACTTCAAGTAGCAATTGTATAAGATCATGTATTACAGAAATTTTGTACAATGTCATCCACTCAGAGTATCTTTCTCCACTTGTGGTTCACATACACCATTGTCTCTCTCCACCTTCGTTGACTTTCACGAGCACCGGAGTTGTTGTATGCCATTGATCTTTTAACTTTTTGTTGTTGTAAATGTTTGATGGCTTGTGCTGTTGCTGAAGAGTCCAAGACTTCTTTTGCCTGCATTCGATGAATGATTCTACGATAGAACCATTCAAATAGTTCTCTCAAACTGTTAGCCTTGATTCAAGAGCCACCATGTCGTGTGTGCCTGAAATAAGCATTTCTCGCCATGCAATGAGACTTTTCCATCCCTTGGGTATTCCATATTGCCGGGTTCCCATACTTTTGTATAAAATATGGTAAATGATTGAAGATGATGTGTTGGATATGAAAATAGATTAGTTAGAATGTTTTACACTCACATAGTTGCACATAAAAGAGAATCAAATACACGATAATACCATGTAGTGAGTAATCTGGGTGTCTGTCCATGCTGTCTTGAATGATTTTTTGAGAAGGTTGAGATTCTCCTTGAACTTGTTCATATCACCTTGTGACCAGTCGTCTTTGTCGCACATAAAAAAATAGGATGTCTATTGATCGCCAAACCTCAGCCTTCGCGTTACGAGTAGTTGGTTCTCGGTCTTTGACTGCAATATGTAGCTTTTTCCAGCTCTAATACTCTACCTTGCTAACATAAGATGTGTTATATATTTTTCCATGTTTTGTTAGCTTCGGATCTCGTATACCTTGGGGTTTAGATAAAAATCTCCGTGCCTTCACCCCACCGATGGATTGTTTGCATGGGACATCCTTCTCAGCAGTTGATCTCTTTTCATCCCGCTTGATTTTCACATTGCCACCATGAAGCCCCATATCTCCGACAGTACCAATTCTAAGCACTGCACGACTACTTGTCGCTCTGCTGAGTTCTTAATTTTCCAAGCAAACCCGATATATAAGTAGACCAATTTCTCCACAATTCTACAAAGGGCATGCATTGTACGGATGTGGACATTCACAAGTGGTATTTTCAAAACCGGTCGAAAAGCAGGGTCCTCAATGTGATGTGTTCGAGCTTCTCTCCGCCACTTTGGGTCCATGACCTTTGCAGGCTCCATGCAAAACAAACACGGCGACTTTGCCATTGCACCCATTCCACAATTAAACATGCACTTTAAGTTTTGAGGTCACCTGCAAGATGCCACTGAACTTGAAAGTCTCCCCTTCCATCTAGACGTAGTACCTCTCCCTGGTTAGTCTGTCGATCAATCACCTCCGGAATATTAGTTCGATGGAACACCCAATATAGAATCTCATGATCTTCTTCTTTACTTGCAACACAAAATAAATGAGACTTAAGTAGATGTGAACATTTGAGCTTACTTGAGAATCTCACTTACCTCAAACGCACCAAGCCACCATATGTTAGATTCTGATTGAACACTAAAATACAAAGGATCATCACTGGGACACTTTGAGAGGGCTCTATTCATTAAAGTAATAGTAACACGCTCTAGCTTTTTCTCTTTAACAAGCTCACACTCATCCAGTTTTAACACAAAATGTAATACCCCTCGTGACTCTTCAAATGTGATGTTGTAAAACTCCACCATTCTCTTCTGTAACATCTGCAGGTCCATAAAAATATTATTGAACTCATCATATGCCATGTTTGCTCCATGGCCACTGTAAGTTGCTTTAATATGAAAGGGCTGTCCAAGATAGTCTCCCTGTGCCTCGTTAAGCTGAAGCCTCTCTTTCCAAACACTTCGAGGCTGATGGTAAAATTTTGGATTTTATACCCTTCTGTTAACCCTCATGGCTCACAGACACCCCATCATCTACGACGGACGTGTATTATGTATTTGGTAGAGTCAGGTACCGGGCTTGTCGGACCAATAGGAAAAGGGTAAGAGTGATCGCTGATGAGAGGCGCACTCTAACTGGGACATTCAAGGGATTAGTTGGCTAAGCATGGGCGCCCAAGTGTGAATGGGGTGAGCTCATATAAAAGACAACTAAACCTAAAATTCACTTATTCTCTCATTTGTGCAATAGAAGAGTGCTCTTGCTCCATCTCCATCTCCATCTTCTTCTTCTTCACCTCCTTGTGTGTGTGTGTATGTGTGTGTGTGTGAGAGAGACAGAGAGCGCGATCGAGCATTGCAGCGGCACAACGGCGGTAAAGCGGTTGAGCGCGACGTAGCGGCGTCTCCTTCTTCTTCGCGGCGAGGAATCCTCCACGGCAGGAGCATAGAGCGGTGAGTGACACACCATTGCCCTCTTTTGAGCTTACTAGTTAAGCTAGTTGTGTGCTTGGAGCCGTCTATGGCTCGCACACAGTGTTAGGCAAGGCCCTTGCTTCGATAGTGCGGCAAGGAGCGCACATTTTTGGCGCCGCTGCCGGGGAATTGCCCTGCACTAAGACCAAGAGGCACTTTGTGCTTCTCCTATGAGTTGTTTGTAGTAGGAAAGAAGAGGAAGAGGAAGAGGAATGAGTTATTTTTTTGCAAGTTGTTAATTTCTGTATTGTCTGCAAGTTCTGTGATTGCTGCATAATGTTGTGTTTTCTGTTTGCACACAGTCTTTGCACAATTAGTAGTCGTTAGCTTGTTCGCAGTGAATGAATAAGTAGGAAGGCAGTTAGCAATTTCTGTTTGCACACAGTCTGTACACAGTTTTCTGTCAAGGTTTGCCTGCACACAGTCTTTGCACAGTAAGGTAGTGAGAGAGGAAGTAGGTGGACAGTTAGCCCACTGTCAGTAAGCAGTTAGCAGAGTGGTTAACAGATTAGTTAGTGGTTAGCAGCACTGTTAGTAAGTAGATAAGGTAGTGAGCTGTCTGTGAGCTGTTGACAGGGAGGTTAGGTAGGTGCTGACAATGAGTGTGGCCAAGAAAGGGTCACCTAAACCGCGCGCGGTCGTCGCCTTTAAAAAAAAAAAAACCAAAAATATTTAAGCGTGAGTGACTAGGGGGATCGGGATCGGGATTATTTCCCCAAGCCCAAGCCCAGGCCCAGGTCTCAGTCCTCAGTCTTATGATATATACTAGACTCACTCTTATATATATACCCTACCCCCTCAAGAGGGAATGAGAGCATGTGGGATAAGTCCTCCACTCTCCTCCCTTCTCTTCCCACTTGCACCCTTAGACTTTCTAATTTGGGCATAGTTCCCTACTAGAAATTGACGGCTTTAGGGATTCCGAGGGCATAAAGTGACAAAACGGAGGGCTGTAAAGCACGGCACGTCCCTCTGACCGAGACGCTCGTTTTGAGCTATCATACGTTCTATTCTATAGCTGGGTCAAAAAAAAGGACCAAAAAATCAAAAAATAAATAAATAAGAAAAGACTTGGGTTGCAAAACACCCAAAATTACTAAGTGAGCAACCTTCACGGGCACTCACTGACACTTCTAGGGGATCCAAGTCATATGAACCTACGCTCTGGACGAGTGTTAGAGCACGAGCATATTGGTAGTGCCTCCATTTACGCGGGCACCCATTATTCCTCCACCCTAGGTTCTGGACCTTCGGCCGGGACTCAAGGTAGCGCGACCCAAGATCCTCATATCGCGTCTAATGATTCTTCCTCTGACTATGAAGTCATGGAGGGGTATCCTACACCAAACCCTGATAGTTCAAGTCAAGACATGCATGCCATGGGCCCACGGCCCGAGTCCAGCATGTTTAGCCGCTTAAAAGAGACCCTTAGTAGAGCTACTCGCTCCGAACATGCGGTTAATGAAATAAATGAAGGGAGTGGGGAAGTAAATTCGTCATTCATGCCTAAAATAGACCCTATGCTTCTTGAGAGTGTGCATGTGAATGTTCCATCCACTGCACCTCCTGATCCTTTAGGACTATCTCCCTTTGAGGTTTTACTACCCGATGGTAGGAGTCTTGCCGAAGTACAAGAGATCGAACGCTATATGCAAGCAACAAAGGAGAGGGAAATTGAGAACCTACGAAGGCTAGTACAAAGTCGAGCCCTGAAAGCAAAGGCTCCTATGACAACAATCATGCCAGCCGAGCAACCGAGTGCTCCCAAGGTAGCAGTCATGGAGGGGCAAGCAATGGGGAGCAATAATGCTTCCACTTCGAGGGAAACCTCCAGCACGCCAGGCCTAGATGGGATATTCCTAAACGAAAATTGGGAGTATGACCTACAAGCAGAAGCTTTAACTGATCGGTACACAGGACACACCTATCATGTGGGTTGGTTAGATGTTCTACAATCCACATCAGGTGCTACTAGCATAGATGAGCAACAACAGAAAGTCTGTGATGTCCTCCATAGGATTGTGGAGTTAGAAAGACAGAACACAGGGATCAACATGCCTTCAACAGGCCTAATGAGATTCTTGGATACGAGAAAGGCCAACCAACCAACCTTATCACAAATGGAGACTCCCTCAGTGAGCCCCATTGATCCTCCATATGTTGTTTCGCCAGGAGCCTCAGTACAATCTGAGCCCACAAGTGGCAGCTTTACCTTCCCAGATCTAGCTCATCTTTCTCTTAATGACACTACGGCTACCATGCATATCCCAGTGGTGAGCGTGACAAGAAGTACACCATGGAGTTCATTTGTTAACACTGCGCCGATGCCTAGTAGCACAATGCCCCCAACTATACCAACATGTATGTATCAATCGTGTGCACCTGTCGTACCTCAGCCTCATGTAGCTCCTACACCTCCAATTATTCCAAGAGCTTACAATCCACAATGGAATTATCCAAGCTCTTATACAAGTGGAGCCATGCCATTTAATAATAACATGCCATATCAGGCACCCCCTATGCCTAGGGCCACGCTTGTAAACTTTGGACCACCGTCTGGTACACCACCATACGAAATATGGGACCCAAGAGCCGCGCGTATGCCAAGGCCAAGGCCAACTCCCATCTCACATGTGGTTCCAGGAGCACATACACCCATTATACCTGCTCAAATAGGAGATTTGGCAGCATTTGCTCAAACTATCGATCGCTCTATTGCGGAAAACATGCGTAGTGCACCTAATAGAGAGCCTAGGAGCAAGGCAGTTCAAGTAGCTAATTTCACACAGAAATTCAGTGAAGACGGAGATGCTAGAAAGCATATGGAAGTCTTTGAACATGTGTGCGATTCCTTGGAAGAGCACAATGAGCTACATAAGTGTAAGGCTTTGAGTTTGACCCTAAGCGGAAAGGCTGGAGATTTGTATAGAACCTTAAGAGTAGAAGAGAAAATGATCTACTCTACTCTTAGGAGACTGTTCTTAAAAGAATACATACGAGAGGGAGTACTTTGGGGTGTAGCCTCTCAGCTCCAGAAAGCCCAACGAGAAGAAGGTGAATCCGTGAGAGACTTCATTAGTCGCCTAAAGAATTTGAATTCTCGATGCAATCCAAACGAGCGATTCAACAACAACCAATTGCCCGATAGATTCATTAGGGGACTACGACATGAAAGTATCTATAATGGCCTAGTCATTAGAGGTATCACTACTTGGGAAGCAGTCACCATGAATGCAATCCAATTGGAGGATAATTTAATGATTGCAGGAGAAAGAGTGTCTGTCGAGCCGAAGTCTAGTAGCTCGCAAGCATCAGGGCATGAGCCAATGAAGATAAATCCAATCGTGAAAGAGCAAACGATATCTGAGATGACTTTGGCAGATCTCACCAAGGCCATCCAAGAAAGCCTTAGGGGTAATCGTGCTCCACAAAACACTCATATGTATCCAAGAAGGGAGCAGCAATGGTGCTCAATCTGCTTGGGCCCACATACTACGAGTAAATGCCCTACTTTCAGAGTAAAGTTTAACGGGACTTGTAACGCGTGTGGTAGGTATGGCCATCAAGCGAAGGATTGCCTAATGCTTAAACGCATCATGGAAAATAGACCGCCTATAGCTTGGGCAGACTCACCTCGAGTTCCTGCATTGATGCCTACCCCACCCATGGAGCAACAGTTGCCATTACAGCACATGGTCCCTAGAACCCAAAATGTGGTCCAAACCACACCATTGCCACCTCCAGTGCTAGGACTGCAACCCCCTCATCCAAGAGTTACACCTATGAACCAAATAGGTTGCGAGTCATCTAGTACTTATGTAGATTGCAAAGAGGACATAGACTCTAGTATCACCTATGGAGTCGACATGCTTGAGGAGTGTCCCATGTACTATATGGAAGACCATTGGGAACAAATCAAACCGGTATATCAAGCTACTACGCTAGCAGTAAGAGGCCAAAACATTAATCGTTTTGCCAGGAGACCACCTCTTCAGTGCTACGAATGTGGTGGACAACATCGTGTAGCTGAGTGCCCCATTAGAATGCAAAAGAATGTTGCACTAATGCAAACAAGTCAAGGGAGTGCATTGGCAATGCCAATACTCACTTGTAATCGTTGTGGCATAGATCATTTGATCGCACAGTGTCCTAACAATCCAAACGCACCGAAAATCACGCCATTGAACATAATAGAGATTGTTGATGGGACACCACCAACTATAAACATAGCACCAGTGAATGCACTCACACGGTCGATGCTCCAAAAGCAAAATTACATCCTCGAAGAGAGAGATGCTGCATCCATTGGCCGAGCGAGAAAGAAGAAAACACAAAGAAAGAAATCCCTTAATGCTTCTAGCTCAAAACCTAGTTCAAAGACTAACATAGGGACAGGAGAGGATCCCGTGTATACGAATGACCCTAAGGATGACTCAGATTCGATAGAGACCACGGAGACCAAAACTGTTACTACAAAGGAAAAAGCCAGTGAGGAGGATCACGAGAGGGAATTACGATGAACACCAAAAGAGTATTCAAAGTTAAACCACCCAGTTGCGAACCCCCAAGATAAGCCACGAGAGACAAAAAATGAGGATTGCAAGAGAAAGATTGGAACCTATCCAAACCCAACAGTGGAAATTGAACGAGTCCAACAACTGAGGGGTTTGGTGGAAGAAACTCAACGAACATTAGAACCTGAACCCAAACATATCCAGATGTCGGACACAGTGTTTACCACACAAGTTCAACCTCACAAGAACTATAGGCCGTTAGCTATACCCAGTATCATTCGGGAAGAGAGTGAGGGTAGGACATCTGAAAGTGGACACACACCTTTCCTACTAGAGAGAATGTTTGGTGAGGGAATGCCCGACCCCCTTGAGGAAGTGGAGATTCCATCTTCACCATTCTCTTGTCACGGTCCTACGTCCCACAAGATTCCATTAAATGTTGCCAAATTGATGGATTTCATGTCTTCAGAAGTTAGAACCACCATCATGTCCAAACTATATAAAGACCCCGAGCTAGTCTCAGCTCTTCGAGCCTTCCTCAATGGAGAATTACAAGCCGGATTACCACAGTTTGCACATATGAACAAACCTAACTCGGTAATGAATGATGAGGAACATTTAGCGCCACCATCTGACCTAGCGGGACATGAATCTGTAATTGAAGTATCCGTTAACAAGTTGGGGCAATACTTTGAAGGTGATGAATCTAATGCTACTCTACCAATCACTACTAAAGGATTAACTGTAAAGGGGGTCCTTGACGGTGGTGCGGGAGTCAGCATGGTGACAAAGAGTTTTTGGGAGTCTATGGGGAGACCTCACCTTGAAGCCACAAGCGTAGTGGTAAAAATGGCTAATGGATCTATTGTTACGCCTATTGGAATGCTAAAGGATCTCAGAATCAAGGTCTTGGGACACAAGGTAAGGCAGACTTTCATTGTTATGGATTTTTCCAAGCATCCTATGTCATTTGAGATGATCTTAGGGCGTCCATTCATGAGGGAAGCAAAAATGGTGCATGACTGGTCCAAAAACCACGTCTACTTACAGTTCCAAGACTCTGTCATTCGAGTTGATCTTTTAAGTGGTCGAACGCATCCTCTAGGAAATAAATTCATCATTGATAATCGATCAGACACAATAATTCACTCAGCTCCATTACAGTATTGTTACACGTGTAACGAAGACACGGATATTGGGGAGAACTCTCCTTATATGGATATCCTACCCGGAATGGCTGAGTCAGACAATGTCGATTGGGTGCACCTAGCGGCAACTATAGATACATGGGGAGATAGAGGAACAACCTGGGTAACACCAGATGGGGAAGAGATACCACACATTGCACCAGTAAACATGTTAGGTGTAGTGCATGTAACATCCGATGATAAGAAAGAGGCACACCTACCTGAGAGTGAAACCGATGATTCCTCAAAGGCTTCAGACCAATACACATCAGAAACGGAATCTCAGGGAGAAATGGATTCAGAACCTGAAGAAACATCGAGTGAACCAAGTATAGAAACTGAACACTCAAGGCCTAGTACGACCATCTATGGTAATTTATATGAGAGTGAAGAAGATACAAGAGAAGACCTATCAGGCGAGTCGAGTTCAAACATTTACCAAAATCAAAACCTTAACAAGAAACAAAGGTCATATAAGAGACGACGATATCGAGCAAATGTGAGAGCTAGGATAAACAAGGAAAGATCTACTGCAGAATGGCTTAGCTATCTAGGGGCATGTGATGCTCATTGAAAGCTAGTAGACAATTGGGGTGAACAGCTCCAGAGTGTCATGTGTTGCAACCCGCGACCCATTGACCTCGCTCAATTGGAGGTTACATAGCCGAAATTGAGTCGAACTATAAGAAGACGTGAAAACCGAGAGTTAGCACAACAACAAAAGGAGGCAGAACTAAAAGAAAGGTCTCCGTCAGGACAAGAGCCTGTTGACTTACATACGGCTCCTGAACATTTTAAATCTTATACCACGGGGGAGCGAAAGGTTGTGTATGCCAAAGCCCAACGAATACCTACCAATGGAAGCAGTGGAGTCTATGATGGTCCAGCGGTAGTTAAAGAGATAGAATTAGCAGAACCAGGTGAGGAGTCTAAACCAGTCTTTATTGCTCAAGACCTTACCAAAACTGAAGAGGTTGTACTTAAGGAGCTCCTCAAGGAATACAAGGATATCTTTGCTTGGACATATCATGACATGAAGGGTGTTCCACCTTCTGTGGTGCAACATACAATTCCCATGATCAACACTACTAAACCCGTCTAGCAACGACCATATCCAATGAATCCTAAGTACGCCAAAATTGTACAAGAGGAGATTGAAAAACTTATCCAATGTGGATTCATATACCCTATTGAGCACTCAGAATGAGTTTCTCCAATAGTCATTGTGCCAAAAAAGAATGGGAAACTAAGAGTGTGCGTGGACCTCAAGAAAGTTAATGCAGCCACTAGGAGAGATCATTATCCCTTGCCATATTCAGAACATGTGCTTGAAAGAGTTGCAGGCAAGGAAGCTTATAGCTTTTTAGATGGGTACTCTGGTTACAATCAAATCACAATTGCATTAGAGGACCAAGCTAAAACTGCTTTTATCACAGAGTTTGGAGTGTTTGCATTTCGTGTTATGGCTTTTGGCTTAACAAATGCCCCTGCTACATTCCAACAATTAATAAACACTGCGTTTAAAGAATTTCTAAGGGAGTTTTGTGAAGCTTTCCTAGACGACCTTTGTGTTTATTCTTCTTGGGAGAGGCATTTGTTATATCTACGAAAAATATTTGAAAGGTGCAGATTTTATCGCATCTCATTGAACCCTTTCAAATGCCAATTTTGGGTTAAGCATGGAGTCATTCTAGGGCATATAGTGTCCAAGAACGGGATATCCACAGATGAGAGTAAGATTAAATCCATTGCCGATTTGCCACCACCTACTAACTATAAAGGAGTTAAAAGATTTATGGGCCATGTTGGTTATTATCGAAGGTTTATTTTAAACTTTGCCGAGATAGCGCGTCCATTGTACAAGCTTCTTATCGAGTTTCACTGGACGGAAGAATGTCATCAATCTTATGAGTTATTAAAGAAGGCCCTAACAAGTGCTCCAATCCTACGAACACCTGATTGGAATGTACCTTTTCATGTGCATATTGATGCATCAAATTTTGCTATTGGGTGTGTTCTAACTCAACCAGGAGAACATAAATTGGACTACCCTATTAGCTTTGCAAGTTGCCAATTAAATGATGCCGAGATGAACTACACTACTACAGAGCGCGAAGGTCTAGCTATGATTTACGCAGTAAAGAAATTTCGCTATTACCTTCTTGCTACCAAGTTTGTGTTTTATGTGGATCATCAAGCATTGCTATATTTGGTAAACAAGCCGTGTTCCACAGGTCGAATTACACGATGGTGGCGCCCAAGTGTGAATGGAGTGAGCTCATATAAAAGCCAAATAAACCTAAAATTCACTTATTCTCTCATTTGTGCAATAGAAGAGTGCTCTTGCTCCATCTCCATCTCCATCTTCTTCTTCTTCACCTCCTTGTGTGTGTGTGTGTGTGTGTGTGTGTGTGTGTGTGTGTGTGTGTGTGTGTGTGTGTGTGTGTGTGTGTGTGTGTGTGTGTGTGTGAGAGAGAGAGAGAGAGAGAGAGCGCGATCGATCATTGCAGCGGCACGACGGCGGTGAAGCGGTTGAGCGCGACGTAGCGGCGTCTCCTTCTTCTTCACGGCGAGGAATCCTCCACGGCAGGAGCATAGAGCGGTGAGTGACACACCATTGCCCTCTTTTGAGCTTACTAGTTAAGCTAGTTGTGTGCTTGGAGCCGTCTATGGCTCGCACACAGTGTTAGGCAAGGCCCTTGCTTCGACAGTCCAGCAAGGAGCACACACCTTCTTAACAAAGATGGATGAGACAGATTTTTGTATAGCCGAATATCCTCTTTTGCTTACACCAAGTGAATCAAGTGTGCCTTGTATCTCTTTTGCAGGCACTGAGTTCTCTGAAATAAAGCGGTCCGCTACATTTCGTTGTAGGACCTTAAACTTCTTGTCATGTACTATATCTGCTGCCAGGCTTCTACTTATAAGTGGCTTCAATCTCTTTCCTATATTGGCTTTGGGGTCAATGTTTTCCTTGTCAGGATAGATTGAATCTCTACATGAAGACTGTTGGACGGGAAGCGACTCACACACCCATGAAGTGCATGCAAACACTACCTAGATCAACATAATGTCAATCGAGGACACAGATGACACGATAGGCACACGGAGGAAATCTCTTTAGCTTGTCAAGCTGAGACAATCCTACACATACAACACTCTGGAAGGCCAACTAAACCACAATCAAGAACCTCACTGCTCTCAACTACACCACCTAGCCACATACACACATACGGAAGGTAACTCACCTAATCATGCCAGATTCATACGAAACTTAAGGAACACCATCCCCTCACTAGGATACACCTGTCCCTAAGCTTCTACACTCAAAACCCTCTCTCTAAACCCGTCTGCGGAAAACGCGTAGGATGATAGAGCAGAATTTTGAAAGTGCCCGAAACTGAAATTTATGAGTACCTATGCGTAGCTTATGTCGTCACGATTCTATAGACTACTAGCACGCAGAAAACAGACATCGTTTGATACACTTACGGCCACAAATAGCTCGTAGATGCTTCGGTGTGTGCGCTTCGTCTCACGTGGAATGCTTGGCGTTGTCGCATAGCTCTCCTCGATCCTACAACAATGGTGCAGTCGGATCCCCAATGCGTTGAGCGAGCCGGGCGTAGCGAGAGGATGAAGCTCACGCTCACTCTCTTTCTCTCTCACACACAGTAGACGGCAGCGCTAAAGTTTGATTATGATTAAAAGTCTTCTTTACAAAATGACCTAGGTACCTTATATACTAAGGCTACCTTAGGTTTAACCAAAAATGGGGTTGAAAGGGTCAAATGGCTTTGTATTTACAATCTGGAAGTGCCATTGCACCCCGGCTGCTGAAACTAGAATAACTACTCATTACAAATGACGTTTATAGCCATAATCTGCAGCATTTCATAACTCGCAAAAGATAAGACTTTGGTATGAAACTTGAGTTATGTTGTGTTGTTGACCCAACGGTCAACATTCCCCCCTTCCACGTTCATGTCGTCCCCGACAGTGGCGCCAATGTTGGACGAGAAGCGACTCACACACCCATGAAGTGCATGCAAACACTACCTAGATCAACATAATGTCAATCGAGGACACAGATGACACGATAGGCACACGGAGGAAATCTCTTTAGCTTGTCAAGATGAGACCATCCTACACATACAACACTCTGGAAGGCCAACTAAACCACAATCAAGAACCTCACTGCTCTCAACCACACCACCTAGCCACATACACACATACGGAAGGTAACTCACCTAATCATGCCAGATTCATACGAAACTTAAGGAACACCATCCCCTCACTAGGATACACCTGTCCCTAAGCTTCTACACTCAAAACCCTCACTCTAAACCCGTCTGCGGAAAACGCGTAGGATGACAGAGCAAAATTTTGAAAGTGCCCGAAACTGAAATTTATGAGTACCTATGCGTAGCTTATGTCGCCACGATTCTATAGACTACTAGCACGAAGAAAACAGACATCGTTTGATACACTTACGGCCACAAATAGCTCGTAGATGCGTCGACGCGTGCGCTTCGTCTCGCATGGAATGCTTGGCGTTGTCGCGTAGCTCTCCTCGAGCCTACAGCAATAGTGCAATCGGATCTCCAATGTGTTGAGCGAGCTAGGCGTAGCAAGAGGATGAAGCTCACACTCACTCTCTTTCTCTCTCACACACAGTAGACGGCAGCGCTAAAGTTTTGATTATGAAAAAGTCTTCTTTACAAAATGACCTAGGTACCTTATATACTAAGGCTACCTTAGGTTTAACCAAAAATGGGGTTGAAAGGGTCAAATGGCTTTGTATTTACAATCTGGAAGTGCCATTGCACCCCGGCTTCTGAAACTAGAATAACTACTCATTACAAATAACGTTTATAGCCGTAATCCATAGCATTTCATAACTCGCAAAAGATAAGACTTTGGTACGAAACTTGAGTTATGTTGTGTTGTTGACCCAGCGGTCAACATTCCCCCCTTGTTGTTGGAAAGAAAGTATACAGTATAGCTTTTGTAGTAGCTTGTCTTGTTCGTCCAATTCGATGTACATAGTCTTCACATGATTCAGGAAAATCATAATTGATGACGAACTTTATGTCTTTCACATCCACGTTCCGAGTTGCAGCATCTGTTTCTGTCATTATAGGTCTACTGCCAGATCTAAATTCAAAAAGAACCCAATGTCGTTTAACTTGACTCTTATCATCATGGATAGAGAAAGCTCCATCCATCACTTGCTCCAGCAAATCTGTCAATTCGGAGTATTTGTGATTCTCAGAAACAACTTCTACAATCTGTAGAATTGAGTGATTGGCCTTTTGATTTTGTGAGACAATGACAACTTTGTAAGGATTTTGTAGAAATTGTATGGCTAAACCCTTAACTTCTTTAGGCCAAGTTGCACTCCAATGCAAAGTCTGTCTGTCAGGCCGAATCCAGGACTTAATTATTCTAATTTGAGGTTCCAAACCCTGCGAAGCATTCGATGCGCATTATCAAGGACAAGCTTTTGAGATCCTCTGATTACCCTTATGTCTGCTCTTTGTCATTGAGAACTTCTTTGTTCTTGAGTTATGTTGTGTTGTTGACCCAGCGGTCAACATTTTGCTGTTGTTTTGGCTTCATCTGTTTCACCGCTTGTATCTTTGTCGAACCACAACAAGAACTATGATCCATTAGAGCGGACATCTAACATCATAACCATTCATCTTTTGAGATCCTCTGATTACTTTCGTGTCTGCTCTTCTTCATTGGTAACTTCTTTGTTCCTGTGCAATCATGTTGTTAGTATTGTCTGCAGCTTTGTCATTGTAGGCCATTCTTCGACTCGCCATTGAGGAGAAGTATGCTATGATCTGAAATTAGTGCTCCAATTCATTTTTCATTTGATTTGAGTAGCATTTCCTTATTGTTGATGTATAAGGAATATGTACAAGAGGATGGTGATAGGTGTCTTTAGATTAGGGTCTAAAACCTGGATGACCAAAGGAAAAAAACACGGTGGGAAAAAAATGCCTTTGGTATACGCTCTTATTGGAGTTGAGTAGTTGAACGTGAAGTACATGTTCATGAAAGGTGAGTGCTTGGGTGAAACACAGAAAGAGTGCCTGATGCAAGTGCCAATTATGGGACACTCTATATGCATATGAGAAATTTGTCATCAAAAGCATGCAATGTGAAAGAAGGAGATGATGGGTGTTTCGAGGAATAAATGTAGCACATGTGACATCAAAAGATGTCTCAATAGCTTCCACCTTTCCAAGAAGGGTTTTCGATGTAGAAGTTTCTCCACTCGTATCTCACTGTTCTCAGTACGTGAGTGTCTTTTGGACCTTCTCCTTCACTTCACCAGACTTAAGTACTTAGACTTCGACTCTTTTGCTCACCTATACCAGCATGAGTGACACAACGTAAATATGTTCAACTCTTCCAGCTTGAGTAGTACCTAGAATAGCTAAGACGCTTAGACCACAGAGAATATTACTTGAAGCTTTGGTACTAACACCTCACTCATTTTGTGGCTTAGCTACTCGACTTTGACTTGTATGACTTGTCGGTTGCATGTTGACACTGCTTTGTGACAAGTTCTTCGGCTGTTGTAGTGGCTAGTGATACATACTTTGTGAAGTTTCATCGTTTCCCTGTACCTTCTTCTCTTTGTAGTCCTCAGGCCTCTCGTCAGTCTTTTCTTCATGTGGATTATGGATTTTTTTATTATTATTATTTTTTTAATAATAAACAAAGAAAATCTTAAAACAACTCAACAAACAAAAAATCATTCAAATAGAAATCTAAATGCTATGTACACTATACACATGTCCCTAGGGGCTCATATATGGATTTTGTCCCCATACTCCTCTGTAACACTACTATGAGGGCATATACTCTAAATTCCGTCAAAAAATTATCACAATAAAACGCAAAAATTCAATGCATCTCACAAAACATTGCCCTCTAATAGTCATAATGTTAGGTCCGCATTCAGAATGCCTCCCCCCTTCCTATTTGGAGTCATCCTTTACGACAGGGTATCACAAAGGGTATGTGTTGTGCTTGGGCAATTAAAAGTTGTGCCTATGCAGGCCTTGTAATGTAGCCCTATTATGCATACACAGTCAATGCATGGAAAAGATTTATGTTGTGCAAGATGTGGGTATAAGCAATTTGCTTATTGGCATTTGTTGGCGAGGCTTCCTATTCTAAGCAATGTAATGGTCCTTGAAGCTCCTGTATCGTTGCTTGATTGAAGCGACTTGCTCTCTTCTAACTGTACTGTAATCGTAGGAAAAATTGTAAGAATTCAAGTGGCGATGCACTGACAGTAGTTTTGTTGTTCTTCTTTGGGACCCATTTCTTTGCGATTATTGGCTGTTTTGTTGCTGGCTCTCGTTTGGGAACCCATACTTGCCCGTGCTTCGTTTGTGTTTGAAGAGACTTCTTTGGGATCCACCTTTTTGTTGTGTGAGTCAATAGTGGTCTTTGCTTCAGCCCTTGTATGCTTGGTTGGGGACGGGATTTAGGCTTTGAAAGTTGATACTGTGGTTGTTTTGGAATCCAAATGAAGTCCTGACTTTTTTGTGCTTGAATCAACTTCTTTGGAGCCCAAACCTGAGTTGTGAAAGCTTGCAATTTTGTGATATTCTTACCCGTTCGTGCACACTTTCCTTGTTTTTGTTTTGGTGTTGGATCTTGTGATTTGTCATTAGAGATCTTTGTCTTCTTGATCCATATCTGTTTTTGGCTGATCTGGCTTTTTGGTATCCAGATTTGTCGAGCTTTTTGGCTTTGACTTGTTGTCTTGTTCTTTTGACCTGTGATGGTTGTTGCTGAAGGGGTTGGTGGTAGTGATGGCCTGAGTTGATGATAGGGGATGCCGTAAGATTCATCACTATCGCTACTATCCTCAGCAAGGTTGACTTCTTATACTTTCCCTTGATTTTTTGGCTGGTAATGGAAAGTTACTGTCTGTTTGCTCATGGGTGGTAGTTTCTTGGAGGATTTTTCTAGCCCATTGATTAGAGCATTGTTAGCTCGTTTCTCTGGTCATATTCCTCCTAGTTGAGTCTTTGCATCCTTATTAGGAGCCATGTATGAGGATGCTTGTGGTGGCTGTGTCTTCACCGAGGACTTTGGAATCCACTTTTGATGCACTTTATTCGTGTAGCGATGAAATTGATTCACGGGTCATTGATCTTCTTGAAGATCGAAGTGTTCTACAGAGTCATAGAACTCGTCGTCTTCTTCATCTTTTGATTCTCCACATTTATTTTTTTGCTCCTTATTTCGAGAGCTTGTTGATGTCTAGCTCTCTTTGTTTTCCTGGATTACACTCAATGCAAAATAAGGAACGACATCATAGCCATTTTCATCACAAAACTTTGTTGTGGGAGCATCCTCCACGGCGCACACGTCCAGAGTAGCCAAGATGTGTTCCCATCCAAAAGGCTCTAACTCTTCTTCAGGAAATGGTTCTGGGATATAGTCCCTATCCTCTATAACTCGCTCTAGGATACATTCCTTACGTTTCAAGCTACCACATTGTGAAGCTCCACACATCCACAGTTCTTTAGGCTTACCTAACCAAGCTGGAAGTTCTGATCCTGCAACTGTGGCGGAATCAAACTCCTCTACCGGTGTTCTCGTCACATCCCTATAGCTATGGTCCCTCAAGTTTATCTTTGTTATGGTTTCCATATGTCTCAGGTTTATATGGTACTAACCCCAATCTTGGACCATTGTCAATTGTCGCATGAATGGTCTTCCCAGAATGATGTCATAATTTTTCTTCTTGCCAAAGTCAACAACAGCAAAAGTGTGTTCATATTCAATGCCACAAGAAGTAATAAGTACTTTTTCTAGCAGTCCTATGGGCTTTTCCTTGTGTCCGTTTGTAAGCTGCAGGGTCATTCGTGTGGATATCAAGGCAGGTTTTCCCCATTTTTTCCAAACCTCTTTGGTTGCAATGGCCACACCAACTCCACTGTCAAGGATTGCCATGGTTTTTACATTATTGAATTCCATAGGAAGGGTGGTGTTTCCATCTTCTCCCTCGTAATACTCGCCTACCTTGTTTAATGGCACTGGCCTAGTATTTAGTTGAGGCATTTCAAGCTCTTTGATGCCTTCCTCGATTTGAGTCATTGGGGTTTTTACACCAAATTTCTCTAGACATTTACCCACATTAGCCCACATGTTTGGTCTTATTCTGAGCAACTCGGCTAACATTATTGTACGGGTGACTGGGGTAGATAGAATATCTACTAGCCCCTTTGAATCGATGGCCTTGTTGGGAGATAGTCTCTGTGATGGGACTGCAACCACATCTGACTTGGTCTCGTACTCTCCCATGTAGGACGGTAGTGTTCTTAGCAAATGGGGTTGACTATCCATAGATTATACAGATCCTTTATCGCCCCAACACGATCTCACATCTAGATTCATTTGAGATCTAGTCTCAGATTCCTCTATTGGTGGTAGAAACACTCCTCGTTCATCACCAGTCTTGTCTACTCGTCTTCTTAGGTCATCGGCTTCATTGGCTTCTCTGACTTGTTTCCATAATTCGGCAAGACCATCTATCTCTTTACAATCCTCAGGTATAGCTTGGTGAAATCCCTCGGAAGAGTTATCCGTGGTATTCAGTACTATCCTTGGTTCTAATGCTAGGTCTTTGAGGTTTGGTCTATGCTCATGACTAGAATCTGGCTCTTTTAGTTCCTGGTTTGGTGGGATTACTTGTGTAGGCATGACACGGATCACATCCTTAGGTTTTGCAACTGGTGGTTCTAGTAAAACTTGGGCCATTTGAATCATTTTCTGGCACATTTCAAACCTTTGCTTTTCTAGTTCCGCATAGGGATATGTCATCCACCTCTGTTCTTGGGTTTGGTTGTTTTTGAGCCTCACATCACAGGCTTTCAAGAGGGCATCTAATGTCTCATTAACCTTCTCTACCAACACAAGTCCTCCTGAACTAGCACTTCTCGGTTTCTCATCCGTGGATGGTTCTTCTAGAGGTTTAACCATCTGTGTAAGAGAAGGTGCCTCCTTTTCCTCATGTTGTTTTATCTTGTCCTCAGCTTCGGTAAGCTTCTCAGCTAGGGATTTTTTCTCTCGTTCCCTGCGTGCTTTCATCCTAGTCTTTCTAGCTTTCCAACTATTTCGTTTGCTCTTGGTTTTCTGACTAGGTGCGTCTGTCTTTGGTCCATCATCTGTCTTTGGACTCACGTCACTTTCCATGTTCTTTGTCTCTGGATTCTCATCAGCTTTCTTTTGAGCTTGTGCTCTCGTAACTACTTGAACTGGTACAAAATTTCCATTTTCTGAGCTACTAGGTAGCTGAACAATCCCTAATACATTTGTCATTCTTTTCCTGATTTGGTTTGGGTTTTTCAGGCAATCGGGGATCGGGCATTTACTTCAGTGATCTCCGTATGAGGACATTGTTTGACCAAGTGGTTGTCAAGACTTTTGTGACAATCTGTCTCTGGTTGAGGAGATTCTTTTAGCATTTCCTCTTGGCTATAAGAAATCTTTGACCTAGATAAGCCATTATTTGCAATGAATCACAATGTCCTTTCGTCCATTTCATACCTTCTTTCTTTCGACTAAAACCCAGGAGGTGGAGGTTGTACCGGCCTCACCACTCCATGTGTTTCTCTCACATTTTGTTGCTCCGAAGGGTAGTACTCACTTTGGTTGCTATACCACATTGTAGCTGGTACTGGCTTTGGTTTATTTGATGCTTCCATCATTGAAATGTATCTCATGTCTACCGGCATTCTAGCACCTGGTAGAGGAGGTTGTTGTCCTAAGACAAGCTGTGGCCTTAAAACTCCTACTGGTCCTGGCGCATTCCCCGTAATGTATCTAGGTGGAGTAGGTGCTTCTAGAACAGGTTGTACATACCTCTCCCTAGCATTTTCCATGCTATAATAGCACTCTTCCCCCGTATGGTTCGTCCATTTTCTCTCAATTTCACACCACTTCGGCTCTCCCGAATCAGACCTTACAAGAGGAATCAACCTCTTGACCAAGTCGTCGATAAGCTTTTCTTGATCAATAGGTGCCGTTGGCTTGGCAATGGACTCGCTTATCTATGAAACACTGTGCTGAGAGGATGTGTCATCTCCTTGACTCTTTAAGTCCTTTTCTTTGTATGCCTCACAGTTATCCACTAGATACAGAGCTTCTTTGATCAACTCGTTTAGCGTCATCCTCCTTATCATATGCAGATCCTTCTGAAGGCCCACATGTCTCATTCCCTGGATAAAGATCAGCATTAGTCGTGCTTGCGTAGGTAATTCCGCTCTCAGACAGAGCTTAACATATCTCTTGAGCCGTAATGATGCTTTGCGTACTGATTCATCCTCTTTCTGTTTGAATCTATGGATTTGCGACACCGTGTTGTGAGCAATGCCTTTTGGCGAGAATTCTTCAATAAACTCCTCAAACAGCTCATTTAGGGTCTCAAAATCCCATTTTTCCACCGAGTCGAACCATGTAGCTCCATCATCTTCTAGAGTCAATCCAAATCCCGCAAACTGTGTCGCAAAATCTGAAACTTCCTCTGCTCCAATCACTCTTCTAAAAGCCGTTACGTGATCCTACGCGTAGGATGTCTAACTGCTCAGAATTGCCCCAAATTTGAATCACAGACTCTCCTTAATGTGCTGATCACTGTGGTATGCTCAGATTTTAGTTTGGATGTAAAAAGACCCCAAAACTAGCTGTTCTTGCCTTTTTCAGTCAAAAGTGCTAAAGTCTGTTCAATCTTCCTTTTACTAACCCAAATGAGATGAAATTTATCACATGCACTCAAAACATCATGTATAACATGCACATGAAGTCACCCTATGGTTTGGTCTCAAAATTAGGCCTTGGACACAATTTGGGTAGGATGTCTGGCAATTCTCGTCTTTTGGCTTTGATCTGTCAAAATTTGGTCAAATTTCCACTTTCCAGGTGAAAATAGGGTAAAACCTACCTTCTAAACACACTGGTAACCTCAGATTTTCAAAATTTCAACCAGATCACCCTGTAGACATCCTACGCGTAGGATGTCAACTGCTGATTTTTTGAGACTGAAGTGTCCCTGATGCTTTCTTATGCTCTCAGCAAGTGCAAGTATGCTTCACAATTGCAAAAACATGCAAATATCACTCAATTTAAGCCTTTTCTGAAATTTTGTGTTTTCTGACTCCGCCTTTTGGCTTTTGGTCAACCAAAATAGGGAAAAACACTCAAGTCAATATGAAAATAGGGTAAAACCTACCCTCTGAACCCACTGGCAACCTCAGTTTTCCCAAATTCCCTGCCAAAAGTTCCCTGGAGACATCCTACGCGTAGGATGTCTACTTATGAAATTTTTGCCAGAATTCATCCACGGGTCTCCCCAAGTCTTGAGCACTACTTTCCAAGCATTCCTAGCAGTTTTTATGCAAAATTGTGCTCAGAATCTTAAGTTTCTTGTTTTCGCGTTTTTGACACTCCGTCTTTGGTCTTTTGGGTGTCAAGAGTTGGTCAAAACTCTAGTTTCAATGTATACTTAGGGTAAACCCCCCCTTCTGAACACACTAGTGCAGTCAGAATTTTCAAATTTGGTCTCCAGAACCCCCTTGAGACATCCTATGCGTAGGATGTCTATGTTTACAGAATTGCAGGTTTTCTTCATAGAACCCTTGCAAATGCTCTTTTATATGCACAGCATCAGTCAGTCATACAAAAATATCCACAAAAGCTTGTTTAATGCATTTTTATCCTCAAAAGCACAGTTTTCCGTGATTCCAAATGCAATCAAGCACTTTAGCAAATAATTCAGTGTTGAATAGCTCTAGATCAGAATTTGATCACTTACCTAAAGCTACTCCTACAAATCATATGGGGTTTTGCATCTATGAGTAGAAAAACGCTTCACTGTCACACACGGACTAGTAAACGCTTTTATCACCTCACAAATCACTTGACCACCAACAACTACTCTAATCCACAGATCCTAACTAAACCTATCTAGTCGCAGACCCTCGGCAAGACACACGCTTCCTGGCTATCCACTTGATCGCGGAATATCCTCTTCCGGATCCACTTAAGAAAAACGCTTTCTTTAGCCGAAACTAAATCAAGCAACCATCACACGAGTGTTAGTAGGAAACCTACTTAGGTCCTTGTGTCCCCGGAAGCGGCGCCAATGTTGGACGGGAAGCAACTCACACACCCATGAAGTGCATGCAAACACTACCTAGATCAACATAATGTCAATCGAGGACACAGATGACACGATAGGCACACGGAGGAAATCTCTTTAGCTTGTCAAGCTGAGACCATCCTACACATACAACACTCTGGAAGGCCAACTAAACCACAATCAAGAACCTCACTGCTCTCAACTACACCACCTAGCCACATACACACATACGGAAGGTAACTCACCTAATCATGCCAGATTCATACGAAACTTAAGGAACACCATCCCCTCACTAGGATACACCTGTCCCTAAGCTTCTACACTCAAAACCCTCTCTCTAAACCCATCTGCGGAAAATGCGTAGGATGAAAGAGCAGAATTTTGAAAGTGCCCGAAACTGAAATTTATGAGTACCTATGCGTAGCTTATGTCGCCACGATTCTATAGACTACTAGCACGAAGAAAACAGACATTGTTTGATACACTTACGGCCACAAATAGCTCGTAGATGCGTCGGCATGTGCGCTTCGTCTCGCGTGGAATGCTTGGCGTTGTCGCGTAGCCCTTATAAGTTTCAGCTTCTCTTGTAAGAGATTTACAATAACCCAGAAGGCCCTTTTCTCCATCACCAGCAAAGGTCAATAAGCTTGTAGGATTGACAAACGGTGGAGACGCATTAGTCATTGGATTCTTAAGGTAGAGAGAGCCTCTCGTCCAGATATCTATGTGTTTAGCTCCCTGAGCTCTGAGCGTGTCTATGGAAGCGGGAGGTATATGTGTGTTTGTTTTACTACGCTTAATCAATGGTTGGTACTCATTGTCCAAATCAATGTAAAGGTGATATTTGGCTCCTTTCTGCGTAACATTTGTGCCATTTGAGGAGTGCGCCATTAGCCAAATGTGCAGGTTTAATGGAAAAAGAATAGCGGCTGCGCCTTCCTCCCTCCATGTTAGCCTCATTCCCTCCATATTGACGAGGTTCATTCAATGCAACTGAAAAGAAGATTATCCCTCAATCATTACGAACGAATGTTCACAAGAGTAAGGAATCTACTTAAAGTACACTTTTTGAACTTTTACCATGAAAGACCCAGCTCTATTATTTGCCATTTTTTCTAGAGAGAGAGTGCAAAAAATACATTTTCTTAGAAGGCCCTCCAAATGACCTCCGAAATTTCATAATGTTTACCTTTGGTATTCCCAACAGTGGGATCTGTACAAGACTCAGTTGTATCATGTGTAACTGCCTCTTTCGTGTCCACAGCAGCCATGAAATGTTCTCCCATTGCCTCTCCCGATTGAGCTGCTCTCTCAGTGGGCACCTTTGTTCCTTTCCCTGCCTCATTGTTTTGCTCTATACATGCCTCAGTTGTATTATGTGTATTTGCCTCTTTCATGTCCGTAGCAGCCACGAAAACTTCTCCCATTGCCTCTCCCAATTGAACTGCTCTGTCACCTATCTCAGTTGTGTCGGCAAAAGCCGCGACATCACTGTTACCCACTGCTGAGCCTATTCCAGGTACTCTCTTAGTGAGGTCCTCCTCACCCAAGCCTCCCATATCTTCAACGGCGGCATCTGTACCCTTTGCCTCCTCTGCATCAACAATGTCATCAGCTGCATCACTTGGACAAACCACCTCAGCTTGGGCTGTGACATCACTTGCACCCACTGCCTCACGTGTTCCAGCTTCTCTCTCAATGAGTACCTCCTCACCCATGCCTCTGGTATCCTCAACAGTGTCATCTGTACCCATAGCCACAACTACATCAAGAAGGGCATCTATGACAGCATGAACAATACTTTCTGTTCCACCATCATTAACATTGGCATCAGCAGCAGCATCTGTGCTAGCATCAACTTCCATAGCATCCACAATGTCATTTGTGCAGGCATCAAGTACCGTAGCATCAGCAATGGCATCTGTGCAGGCATCAACTGTGGTAGCATCATCAATGGCATCTGTGCCAGATTCAACAGTGGCATCTGTACCCATAGCCACAACTGCATCAAGAAGGGAATCTATGAAAGCATGAACAATACTTTCTGTTACACCATCATTAACATTGCCATCAACTGCAGAATCTGTGCGAGCATCAACTTCCATAGCATCCATGTCATTTTTGCAGGCATCAACTAGCATAGCATCAGCAATGGCATTTGTGCAGGCATCAACTACCATAGCATCATCAATGGCATCTGTGCCATATTCAACTGTGGTGGGGGTGGGTAATGTACCCTTTTCAAGTTTAGCACGGTCAACATCCGTATGCACATCATCATGCACAACCTGCACATCAACTGCATTAGGCACATTTGGAACAAATTCAGCATTACTAGTAGGTGTGCAAGGATCAAGTGTATCAAAAGACTCTTTTTTTTTGCCTGTAACCCCCCTGGTAGCTGTAGCACCCTCTCTTGAATTCTTCATAGGATAAGACTGAGCCAGTGAACCTACAGACCCCTCAATTGTATCAAAAGACACTTTTTTTTTCCTGTAGCCCCCCTGGAAGCTGTAGCACCCCTTCTTGGATTCTTCACAAGATAAGACTAAGCCAGTGAACCTACAGACCCCTCATCTAGAAACCCTGAAGAGCAAGTGCGTCTCATGAAAGTTCCTCTTTTTTCAGCTTCTTGATTATCTACGACAAGAGAAAGTAGAAACATATTACTAAACATGTACAGAAAATAAATCAAATAGTTTGCAACTACTCGATGCAAAGAATTAAGAGACGTGTCACTAACAAATTCCAACACTTGATTCATCAATGAGCATGGATACAATAGGGGTGCAATGGATTGCACATGCCTTCTAAAGACATCTTCTAATTGCATGAAGTTACAACAAAAACACACTCATTGCTTTGCATTTGGTTTCTTCCTCTTCCTAAATGAATCAAGAGGTATATCCATTGTGGGACTTCCACCTAAGTTCTTGGGAGTCGATTTCTTGCCCTTTGGTGTTGGCTTCTTTCCCGCTGGAGGGGGTGTTGCTTTCACCGCATCTGCAACTGCCTAATCTAATGCTTCATCTCTAGTGAGGGAACTTGGTGATGCTTTGGCACTCAACGGAGAACACAACAACCTTCTTGGAGTTAGTTGTTGCCTAGGTGATTTGACTGCAGAAGACTTTGCCATCAAGATGTCTTCAACGTCTCCACGTACTGCATCCCCTACGGCAGACTCCGCCTCAAGGGCTGGCTGTATCCCTGGGGTAATCAGGCCATTCTTCCTTATGGAATGCATCTTCTTGTTGGAGCAAGCATGCGATGATTGTTCTACAAAGCAAGCTATTTACAAAGTCTCACTTGGAGTATCCCAAAATATACACATAAATACTGATTTTGGTACCTACCAGTGGCCTGTGTAGAGACTCTCTCTGTTTTTGTCCTCAATGATTCTTGTATACAGGTCTCTACTGCGATGTCTGTACCTGCAAATGATTTCATTAAATGCAAGATTTTAAACTCCCAATGGAAAGTGGGCCTGCAATAGTACTAGTAAATAATTGACACAGTGACTACCTGCACTTGATTCTTTCATCTCACTCTTCACCTTCATACCAATCATATGCTTAGCTCTAGGGGGAAGAGACATGTTGCAATCTAGTGCAACACAATAGCCATAGTCCCTACATACATGCGCGAAGCATAGAATATGCTACACATGGGTGCAAGGCAAGGAGAATACATCCAAGCTTCTGGCATCAAACGGGAATCCACATCCTACACAATGGTAGAACCCATTAAGTGCCACCTCGCTAATGCTCTACTCAAAATCCACAGGAGGAAAAGGCTTCATCAAACTGGCCCCCACATTATGTGAAGTCCTCTCCATGGTAACACAAAATTTAAAGTGCTCCGATTCCTGTGCTATGTTGGTCTCTACTTCTGCAAGTAGTGCCTGTGAAACAAAGAAGACAACACATCTAATTTAAGTCTCAATAACCCAACAAAAGCAGATTGCTGAAAAGAATATGCAGTGTGAATCTTATCCCTTATTTGCAATACCACATATAAGACAAGAACTTACTCTATATGCTATAAACACAAGCTTGATGTGGTATATGATATGCATTGTGCTATATAGCACATAGGACAGTCCAAGTATAATGTGCTATAAGTGCTACATAGAGTATGCACTGTAGATCATAGCAGAGAGACTTTTTAAAATACCAGATATAGCCCAAACATTTTCTCTATATGCTATATAGCACAAACTTGTTGGGTATATGATATGCAGTGGGCTATATGAGACATAGCACATAGCATATAGCACAAATATTGTGCTATGTAGCACATAGCACAATTAGAGATGGTGCTATGTAGCACATAGTAAAAATAGAGATTGTGCTATATAGCACAATTCACTATTCCACACACTCCAAGGCTATATTGTGAACATATAACACACAAAATGTGCTTTTTGGAACATAGCACATAAAAACATTGTACTATGTAGCACATATCAATATTTAATATACACTTTAGGGCTATACTGTGAGCATATAGCATACAGGTTATGCTATATAGCACATATTACACATGTCCATTGTGCTATGTATCACATAGCACATAACCACACAGAGCACATAGCATAGAATCACACACATTCCAAATAGATGAGGGTACTATTGTGAACATGCTGCACCTAGATTGAACTATAAAGCACATAGCACATAACCACACATGGCACATAGCATATAACCACCCACTCCATGAAGATGATGGCTATGTTGTGACCATATAGCACATAGCAGAAACAGAATATGCTCATACAGTACAGAATTATACAATCCAAAACACTCTAATCACATAACCACATGAAAGTGAACCACATACTCCAAAACAAAGTGAAGCACATGTAGGAGGGTATGCATCTTTGCTTTAGCCACATTGGCTTCTAATTCAGCAACGTTGTCTCTAGTAGTACTCGAGAAGTGTCCAATCAAATCAATCAGGCGTTGTCGAGCTACAGGGTCTTGCACGCAATCAATCTCCATTTGCAACTTTATGGCCAAAGTGTTTGAGCTTTAAGCACCCTGAGCCCTATGCAATTATCTGACTTGATCCTTTACCTGCTTCTTTGCACCCTCTAGTCTTGACTTACAGTCTTGCAATCTGCACTCTGCAATATTCTTCATTTCTGCAAGTGCCCTGCTATCCTCCTCTACCAATTGTACCAGGCAACCTCCTTTAGGCACGCTTGACAATAGTACAGACGTACCTTCTGTTTTCCATGATGATCTGGTAGAGGCAGCAGTGGTTTTGGAACCTCTCCCTCTACCACTCATCTACTCTTCCCACCTCTTGATCTTGTTTTGCAAGTTGTGTCTTTCTTCTGAGGCTCTCATTGCCCTCTCTGCAAAGATAGCCCAAGAAAGTTGATGTTTTCCAGATTCACTGCAGTTTTCCAATGCAAAGGCCTTTGCAAATTGAGTCCCTACTTCATACATGAAGGGACCCTCCTGGTAGACATCCCAGTGTCTCCACACAAGATTTTGTAAGAACTCCGACCGAGCATGGTATGCCTTCACTTTCTTCTGGCTACCCGGAACAGGCTTTGGGCATAAAAAGACAGCTTCCCAGTCCTCCTCAGAGATGTCATTGTTTCCTGTCAAGATACACGGATCAACTCCCTCCAATGGCAATCCATGCTCCATATGAAATTCCTCAGCAAGACGACAAAACTTTGTATGCAGAGGTGGTTCGATGTTCCTAACTAGACTACTGCTTGCTTGAATCGGATGCTTTGAGGAAGGTGCCATGATGCAGTCTCAAGTGATATACTTGCACATCATCCAATGAACTCATGAGACGTGGTGTGCCCTCCCTAATCATCTCTGCTAAAAAGAAACAAGAACTTCATGGGCCTGCTCTTGTAAGCAGGGCATTCAACGTGATGTGCTATGGGATTTGCCCCAAGGTTGCAGCTTGTGGACTAGAAAATTACCTCGGGAGTCTATGTCCTCTCATGCAGCCAGCAACAGCATTAGGTTTTGCTCGCCCCTTGTTTCAAATGAGCAAGGTGTGGCACTCATGCAGCTCCAAATGCAGCTTAATGTAGCTAAATGATCCCAGGTGGGGGGCGCGTGCTCAAGCAGTAGAGGGTGTACATGTTCAATGGGAGAGACATACCTCGAAGAGAAGAGGGCGGTTACTGCAATCATCCTTGAAGCAGCCAAGCTTGCACAGTAGAAGCTCTAAGCACATTAGACCTTGAGAACGCACGCGCGCGAGAGAGAGAGAGGCGGGGGGTCGAGGCGGGGGGGGGGCACGGTGTTTGAAACTACCAACTACTCATGAAAGAAAGTGGGTGTGTGAATGCTGAATTTTTAAGTATAACATTTTTTAATATATAAATTTGGACGTCTGAAATATGGCACCAGTGACCACACCCCCAATGTCATGCTATGCTATTTAATTATATCACATATATAGCTTTCCACCTATTCATGCTTTCACCCTTATATCTATATCTATATTATCTATATTAGATATAAAAAAGGTAGGTGTGGCCTTACGCATGGCTGCAAGTCTCTACAGCCACGGCCTTCCCCTCACTATTTTTCCTCACTTTTCCCTTTGTGGCATGCCATCGACCGACGTGGCCTCCAATTTCAAGCACCTCGACCAGCCCATGAGTGCAGCACACGTTAATCCTCTCTTGCTCACCTCTGCGTGTGGGAGCACACTAGCTAGCACCCTTGACATGTGGGCTTCCAACTATAAACTGGGAGACGTTGGTCGGGTTTATCTAAGTGCAACTTCCTTCCCTTTGACTCTACTCCCAAGTCCTCAACCTCCTTGCGCTCAACTCCTATATCGCCTGCCTTTCGACTTTAGGCTCGGTTCATAGTGCAACGATGGAAGAAAAGCCAATTTTCCTTACTTCCAGGTGGAACACCAACATGATTATCTCTTCTGCCTTCCTACGGTTCAGGCAAGGTGATGGACGTACAAGCTCATCATGAGTGTGTGCCGCTGCTCCATTGGTTGGAGGGAAAAGGTGTCAAGGTGGAAGTCCTCACGGGTGAGGGGGGTGGACGAGGGGGGGTGTTGAAAGAGGAATAGGGGGGGTGGAAGAGAAAAAGGATTTTTTTGCCTTGACGTGGCTGCCATGTCATTTCCTTCCACCACCTTATGTGAACAAGGTAAGAAAATCCAAGATTTTGATTGGCTCTGCGCTTTTTCTCACGTCTTTCGCCTCTCACTGTGAACCCGGCTTAACTCCCGGGTCCTCCACCTCCTTGCTCTCTCTCTCTAAGTCCTCAACCGGCCTACGTACTCCATTACTCTCCACAACAATAAATCTAATCCGTTCTAGCCTCAAGTTCCTTCTCTTAGCCCTCCCTGCACTACTTTCCTCTTGTTGTTCCCTGGCTGGCGTCGTCAACCTCCTGCTGATGCATCACGTTCCTCTTGTTGTGCACCCCTAGTCGACCTCCTACAGGGATTAATTCAATGTCAAGGACCCAATTTCCTGCAAATGAATTGTTTGGATCTAAAACATTTAAGTTGAATATTATCTATGTTATGTATAATGCATGCACGTGCTCGGGTCGGGTCAGTTGGTGCAACCACAAGAGATTGAGAGCACGGAGAGGAAGGGGAAGTTGAAGTTGCATCCGCAAGAGAGCGAGAGCACAAAGAGAAACTGGAAATGGAAATTAATGCATAGTGGGAACTTGAGGGTAGTTGGGCCAAAGTGGCCTTTCGGTGCAAGGGGGTTGCGTGTGTATAGTGGAGGTTGCAATTGAGAGGCGATATAGACTATGGTAGCCACATTAGAATGTTCATACTTCTTCAGATTAATGTTTATGGTTCTTAATATGCACCTCAAGAGTCTCTAAGCTCTTAGCGATCTCAATTTTGAGGCACACTTCAAATAAGAGCACGATGATTATTAAAATCAACATTACTTTTGTGTGGATCAAATAATTAGAAATTTCCATTGTCTCCAACATGAAGATGTTTGAAACTGACTCCTTTTTTTTGGCAAAACTCACAATTTGTGAGGTGTATTATATTAAGCATAGCATAAAATTACAAAATAGCATGTTTTAAATTGAGTCTTAACACTAGGTTTGTGTTTGAGCCAATTTAAGTGGTTTGAGCCACAATAGTGGCGTGGCACCTCATTCTATAAAATTTACTTTAAGACTAGATAGCTATCTTTCATGAAACCATGGAGATAAGATATCAATGAGGTCCTATCACTTAGAGTAACATTTCAGTATATCTTTTATCCCAAAAATATGCATGTTTTAAAAAAAGTAAAAGGCCACTAAAGTTGTTTAAAAATTTGATAGCATCATATATGTCTTTGACATCTAAAAAGAGTTCACAGTCGTTTTCCTAAAAATAGTATATGCATAAATTCTTATTGTATGCAGGTCTAAAGTTTCAATATGCTTTGAAGGTTTTTGAGGGGTCTACATGGGTTATCAAAACTTTTGAGCAAGTTTTGCTCGATTTTACATGAAAGATGGCCCTTGAAAAATACTAATTTCATATGAAATTATTTATCTTTATTTTTTTCAACTCCCCTACATGCCATGAGCACAAATCCCAAAGCTTTTGGTGAGGTTTTCTATGGTTGGTGAGAATAAGAATTTACACAAAGCTACTTATAACCACTAAAGTGGCTTATGTTCACACAACTCTAGTGTTAAGGGTTCTCCCTTCTAGAGAGTATTGGATTTTATAAGAGAGAGAGAGAGAGAGAGGGGGGGGGGGGGGGGGGGTTGGGAGCGCTAGAGAGTTTCTAGAGTAGTGCAAGCCTGTCTTGAATTATTCTCACATGCCCTATAATATGATTGACCATTTTTTATCAACCATCTTACATATGCATCATTGTCTATTGTGTGTCCCTCGAAAGGGCCCCCATGTGGAGTAGTTCCTTTGTGTACACATTTTACATGTGCACTGCCTACCCACGCATGTTTACATACAAGGCCGTCCATCTAGATCTCCTACCAATGAAGTATCACATCATTTATATAGTCGGTTGATTGCACTCTTTTGCAAGCTTCTTGGCAATGTTGTGTAAAGACACTGCCATCTGGATGCGAATACAACTATCCTCACTGGGTTTTTGAAAGTTAACAAGGCCACACTCTTTGATCAACCTATATGGGTGCCAACTATTTGAGCATCCACATCCTGCCAGTGTGTTGTAGGTATGAGAGAGAGAGAGAGAGAGAGAGAGAGAGAGAGAGAGAGAGAGAGAGAACTTATTTTGGTTATGTGCAGGGCATTTGTTGTAGATATGAGAGAGAGAGAGAGAGAGAGAGAGAGAACTTATTTTGGTTATGTGCATGACATTTTTAAACACAGAGAGTCAAATTTGGTGCAAAACCTTTGTTGAAGGGTACCTCCAACTCGAATATAGAAGGATTACCCCCTTCCTCTCTACCTTTCTCATGCCCGCCTTTTCCTTCTGCTTCTCCAACTTGGCTGTCCCAAACAATGGTTGGCTCATGTTTGTTGACGGGCACTGCCACACAAGTACACATGTCCAATATATCCATCACATAATAAGTTTTTTGTCACAATGGAAACTGTGTAGAGGACTCTCAATTCCTCACGTTGGGGATTACTACACATCTGTATGAGCTTACTCCTAGGAATGGGCCGCATACCTAGATAGGTGCGGCTGAGGTTATAGACTCCAATAGCATCTAGCTAGGTATATATGGAGTCCCTCCCAAGCAGTATCCCAACTATGTAGAGGGCCCTAATTCCTCACACTGGGGATTACTACACACATGTATGAGCTACTCCTTGAGACATATCACACACCTAGCTAGGTGCGGTTGGGGATGAGGCTCTCCCTAGCAGTAGCTCATGATGCTTAATATACAACGGAGGGACACATACCTAGCTAAGTGAAGTTAGAGGCATTAATAGATTGTAAGTGCTACATGAGGGCCGCCCCTCCCTTGTATCCAATGGCACCTACCTAGGTATGGGGCCGTACTAGCTCATGATGTTGGACACTATGGGGAGAAACAATGGCAAAGAGCTCTTTTGGTATCTATACAATCTATAATGAGGGAAAGGATTCCGGACCCTTCATTCAGCCAGGTGGCAGAAGGAACTTCCTCCACCAATGTTCCATGTAGCCCTAGCGACACAGGCAATTGTGCGTCCATAGAGAGAGAGAGAGAGAGAGAGAGAGAGAGAGAGAGAGAGAGAGAGAGAGAGAGAGAGAGAGAAAGGCGCCTCCGAAGGCGGCCGGCCATACTAGTGCTTTGTTAATATTGTGGCAGAGAAACTCGAAAGAGCCCTTTTTTAGGCATGTCCTCTATCATGCTCTATGGCATATTTTGGCATACCATAAAAATAAACTTCTCAACCCTGAGAAATGACAATAAAATAAAATCTAAGGTACATGTGATCTTTCTTTTAAGGGTACGTGTTTTCTTTTGGGCATACTCACTCAAGTGAGTAAGTTGAATTATATAAAGACAAAAAAAATATTACATGTTAGAGGCTACTCATATATATTGAGCCAGGGCTTCAAAAAGAATACAACAACCATCAGCCATGCTTGAAACCAGCCATGGGATCACAAACACACCATTCAACGGTGCAACCATAGCAAAGCTTTTTACAGGAAAGTCTGAAAACCCGCTACAAGCAGATAATGTCGAATAAGGTTACATTGGCTGCCACCACCCCCCTGACCCTCTCACACTGAATAAGAGGTGCTTAATACATCTAGGACTACATAAAATCCTATGGACACTTACAATTGGAGAGCTAATGAAACAAGAGCTACATGCAACCAGAAGCGATCTTGAATTGCCACATCCACCCCCCCATGACCCATTATAATGCCGAACATGGCGGGGCCCGATTGTAAGGTTAATAGCTATGGAGGATGTACGTTATTAGCATTCATAATTACCTAACTCATAATTACACGATCCTGCTAATAATCACTTAATTAGGATATAGACAATAGACAAGAGCTTGTACAAAAGTGCTAGAGTAGCATTAATTCAAAAGTGGTTGGTAGTTGTGTACAAGAAGGCTATAGATATAGAAGTAGAATAAGTGATGGGAGTGTGCCACATAGCCTGCTAGGTGGAACTCTCTTTGTGAAGAGGTTTGGTAGCTTAATAGTCATGCAAGTCCTAGGGGACTTTCTCGGCTTACCCTAACAATCGTCCCCTTGAGCCAACACTTGGGGCAAAATACAAATGGTTTTGTTTTTGTCATAAAACACTCCTAGGTTTATAGGATTCACTACGCTGATTTGACATGTTGGTTCTCGCTGGATTTAACACTTCACGGTTCCCAACTGGATACATCGTGGCGATTCTCAATGGATTCAACAACCATGGTTCAATGCCTCATGACACATCATAGAGGTTCTCTACTGGATTCATCACTATGGTCACACAAAAGAGACTTAAGATAGGTTCTCTAATAACCTAGGGTGATACAAAATTCATTCATGGTTTTAGTTTGAAGGATTGTCGATATCGCCCCCTTCACCGTCTTCGTCTTCATGTCAAGAGCTTCGTCGTGTGTCGACGTCTTTTTCACGACCTTCATGTTGATATAGATCTTGATCTTCATTGGTCCAGCTTGTCAAGTGTGTGGCCTTCATGGCTAACATCATGAAGTAAGCATACATTCCAAGGAATATGCTTATGTGTGTGTTTGTGCTTAGGTGAAAGTACTCATACATGTTATGTAGTGTGCTCATGTGAAAGAGATAGGGTGGTCTTTACCACGTACAAGTGTGTACGGGCAGTGTCTAAGGCCCCGTACAATTACAATCAAAGTGGATGCATGTTTGTACAAGTGCCTCTGTACATAGGTATTGCATATATATTAAGTGCCCTTTGGTGTGCTTTTGGCTTGTAACCTTTTGAAGGAGCATAAAGCTCGTGGTCGGATCCCCAAATACAAGAGTAAAAGGCTCACGGGGAGCTACTAGGGTCGAGTTTTGAAGCTCATAGGATGTTGTGTGTCCTTGAAAATGTCCCTTTGTAGTGGGAACAATTGCTTAAGCTTGAAAATTATGAACATGGTAATTTTGACATGTGTCGAGCTCGCAGGTTGCAGGTAGAGGCTAGTCAATATAGACAACAGACAAGAGCTTGTACAAAAGTGCTAGAGTAGCATTAATTCAAAAGTGTTGGTAGTTGTGTACAAGAAGGCTATAGATATAGAAGTAGAATAAGTGATGGGAGTGTGCCACATAGCCTGCTACGGGGAATGCTCTTTGTGAAGAAGTGTGGCAGCTTAATAGCCATGCAAGTCCTAGGGGCTTTTCCCGCATGGTGCCACAAGCGTGGGCTTACCCTAACATCGATGTCCCCATCACCACGGGGAATTCTCAAGTTGCCACCATGGAGGAACCATCGCCACCGATCCACACCATGCCTTGAGAGGAGTCCCACAAATAGTAAAGATGAAACCAACCAAAAATGAAGCACCGAACTAGTATGGAGAGCCTACTAAGCACATTCGACTAGCAAGCCAAATCCCCATGCTAGCAGAGATGACCACCAAACGGAGCTAAATCCACTCACAACTCAAACCAGGACTCGGTCTCAATGAACCAACTCAAAAATGAGGGGATGCCACCATGCTGACACTAGATGATGCATGCCCCCAACCATCCGTGTCCAAACCACCATGGTATGCAAATGAACAAGCGATAAAGGCCACCTTTGACTCTTGCAAGAGAGAGGATAGGGAGGCCGCACCTAGATCCAAAAACATGGGAGGTCCGAACAGGCGTAGGACAAAACGGAGCCGAAGCAACCGAAGACCCCCCACCAAGGCACATCCTCACCTCGCAAGCAACTCTCCAACCCTGTCTGACCTTGAACCGCATCCGCCCAATAGGAGCACCTCTTGCTGTAGAGAACCCAAGAGATCTCCCCAACTCGTGGCTTCCGTCATAAAATCTAATACCTCGCTTTACCAAATGATTTTCTCATGTTAAACTGATCATTTAATATGGGGAGATAAAAGGGAAACAAGGGTTAGAATATAGATATGTGCTTGCACACATATCTCAACCACGGGCCTAAATGAGAGATAATGTAATCTCTAACTAGAGGCCAAAAGGAAGATAATCTACCAAAGAGCTAGGTGCCATAAGTGCTTTAATCTCACCTCACCATGAGACCAAGAGGAGAGTATCACTACATCTCACTAAGGGTCCATAATGGAGGCAGCTTGACAAAGAGCAAGGTGCACTTAATGAAGCTCTAAAGACCTTAGGGTTGGCTTCATTAAAGCCTCAAAAGGTAAGTGTTAAAAGCCTTAAGAAATGATCTTTGATTTTTAACTTTAGTCAATTAATGTCCAAGCAAGCAAGGGGGAAGCTTGCTTAAGCAAGGGCTGTGCTTAAGCAGGGGGCCTACCTGCTTACCAAGTTCAAAGAACTATCTACAAGAGGGACGAGCCCTACAAAGGAAGGAAGTAGGTAGTGTGTGTGCACCTCATCAAGGACCCATACTCTCATGAGAGGAAAGGGGTCACATGTCAGGTATAGAGGGACACTTCTTAAGCAAGCAGGGGTTGTGCTTACGTAGGGGCTGTGTTTAAGCAAGGGGGCGCTAGCTTAGCCTCACAAGAGGGAAAGAAGGACACTCGTCAGGAGGCTACATGCCTTGCCCCAAAGGGAGCCAAGCTCTCATTGGCTAGAGGGCTACATGGCCCATTGAGCTTCAAGGGAAGCCTAGGAAACCGGGGTCAACCAGGCTACCTCTCTCTCTTTCTCCTTTGAGCCTCCCACGAGCCCTCTCTCTCTCTCATTCTTGTTTTCACTCACTCTTGTGAAGCAAGAACTCCATCTCCTTCTCCAAGTTTGAGAAGTTGAGTGCCTACTACAACAAGCTCTTGGCTATGGATGTAAATCCACACAAGAGAATGCTTATGCTTGCTTATCAATCTCTCTAATATCCATTATCACTATGCTAAGCTATTCTACAAGAGCTATGAGTGATTATGTGCAAGGGGTATTAATTTCTCATAGAGCTACTTCTACTTCTCTCTTCTTCCTCACTCCCTGCCAGCTCTCCTCACCGTTCATGGTGTTTGAGGTCTTGGGATTGAGGCTGGGCATTCTTCAAGTTCATGCTAATCATGTTTATTGTTGTTACCATGATAATGCTTGGTGAGTAAAGCTTGCCATCTTCACCTCATCAACAAGGTCTCAAGGAACACAATAAGTTGTAGTGTAAAAAAGTCTTCTTTCATGGAAGAATCTATAATAAAAATTCCTATTGGAGGGGGGACCGGCTCCAACTAATCCGGTCCTCTATTGATGTCAATTTCTCTAAACTCTCACTCTCTTTTACAAGTATTGTTTGGGTCATGTTAATCAACTAATGTGTTAGTGTTGCTCTCTCTCTCCATCCAAGCATTGTCTTTTTCATTCTACATCTACTCACAAAGGAATGCTCAAGGAAATGCTCAACATGTTATTCACTTTCCGCTCCAACTCAAGTTAAAAGGCTAATTCTATTACATTGGTGTCAAAGAATTTGGTTCTCTTTTCTTGCTTAAGAAGAGAGGTCCTTAAGTAGCCTATTAATGGTTGATGTTGCTAATTATATTAGGGTAAGTGGAACTGGGATATATTATCGGTTTTGTTGATCCCACTATGTGGGATATGGTGCACACCTTGGGAGCTTTGGACATAATAATGGAGTCTTTTTAGACTTCCCCATGGCTTTACCATTATTGAGCCATAAGAAGTCCAAAAGGAGCTAGCCATTGGAAACTCTGCTATGTTAGACTTACTCCACTACTCTCTATAATTAACCACTTCAAGCCGCGGGTGTAGATACTTAAGAGCCAATTTTTGAAGGCTAAGAGGAGTGGCAACTAAGGTTTTGAATTGCCAAAGCATACACTAAGTACATACATTAAGTTTTGTTAACATGGCTAACAATCACCAAGAGAGTAGAATGAACATTGATAGCTTTGATTTTGCACATGAAGGTGCTACTGATGATGCTCGCATGTTTGTGAATTATCTCGTGACTAGGTTGCAGCAAGCTATGGGCAACCCTACTTTGCAAGCCGAAGTTACTCAACAACTTCATGCTTATGGGATTTCCCTTCCTCTCCAAGAGGAGAGAGAGCTTAGGAGGCCTCTTGAAGAGACCCCCAAAAGAAGACTCTCTCTCATACAAGAGGAGGAATCCAAAGGGCAAGAAAGCAATGAAATTTTAAGTTCCTCTGAAGATGTGGCTCCACAAAGACGGTGGTCTTGACGATCACCCACTCCTCCAAAAAGGAAAAGATCAACACATAGTCCTTCTCCTTGTCATTCCAAAAAGAAAGAGAGAAACAAAGGAAGAAAAAGTCTAGGAAGAGGTCACCTTCTTCTTCACCTTCCTCCTCTTCCAATGAAAGCTATGGCTATTCTCCTAGAGAATACAGGAGGGGAGGACATCGCAAATCATACCCTGTATGGCGAAGGTCACAAAAGCTACATAAGTTCAAGGAGGGAGGAAAGAGTATCTCTTTTCTCACCTATGATGGCACCTTTGGTGCTATTGACAAAGTGTTGGCCTTCATCCAGCAATTCAATGCGGCCTTTGGAGACGAGGGCTTCACAGAGTCCTCCAAGCTATGCCATGTAGCTATGCACTTCCAAAAATCAGCTCGTCAATGGTGGGCTAGCCTTTGTGGAAACGGTAAAGTCCCAAAGACATGGAAAACTCTACGAGTTTCCATCATGAAGCAATTCCTTGCAGGTGATGCAAAGGACAAAGTGCTTACCGAATGGAACAGCTTGAAGCTTCTCTCTCACAAGTCTATCCACAAGTATGTAGACAAGTTTTTGGATTTGCATCTCAAGACTATTGTCTTTCAAAAGATAGACTTTGTCGAGCAAAGACAGTTCTCAACAGCCTAGTTCTAAAAGCAAAGTAGCCCATCACACCATGGTTGCTTCACGCATCACTTTCCATCAAGGGGCTCGACGGAATGTCAAGCCCATGGAAAACAAAGACAAAAATGATGCAAAGGGGAAGACCAATGCTCAAAATTCTTCCCAAGGCACTTCCAACAACAACAACAACAACAACAATCGTTCCAAGGAGAAGGGAGTTTTCAAAGGCAAAAACAAACTCTCTCTTGAAGAGCTTGAAGCTTTTCACAAGGACCATAAGTGTTTCAAGTGTGGGGAGCAAGGACATGGCTATTGTTCTTGCCCCAAAAAGAATGCTCGCAGTGAGACTCCTAGGGCTTCCACCATCGAAGCCCCAAAAGAGGACACTCATTGCAAAGGATCGTCACTTTCCTATGCTTGGGGAAAGGTAAGAGAGAATAATGCCTTCATCTTGTTTGACCCTGGCTCTACTCACAACTTCATATCAACGGATTTGGCCACCAAGTTGGGCATTCAAGCCTTTGAGATGGGAGATGTGGTAATGGTTGATGCAGCTTTCAAGGGACAGCAAGCCTCCATTACTCCCTTGATTGGGAAGTTGAGTCTTCATGTCCAAAGCTATGTCAACAAAGAAGACTTTTCATCTCTCCTCTCCAACATGAGGATGCTATCCTAGGGGTTCCATGGTTTGATCGCATGGCTGCCAGTATGAACACTACAAGAGTTGTGTGCACTTGTGACGCTGTTAGCGATGGAAATACATTGGCTTTTTATACTCCCCGGCGTCCCTAAGACCGTCGCTAACAACGTCGATACGGGAACGTCGCTATAACCGTCTCTATATGCGTCGCTATAGCCGTTGCTATATAGCGACGTCTATAGCGACGATCATAGCGACGTTTATAGGCCACCTATAGCGATGTTTATAGCAACGCTGCAGAGCCTTATATAGCGATGCTCGTAGCAATGCCCGAGAGAAAAAAACTTTAATGGCAAGGCATTGAATGCTCTGCCACCCATCAACCATATTGAATGTTTCAATAATTGAGTAAACCTAAATGTATCCAAGATAAGCCTAGATTTACCTTTGAAAGAAAGTGCAAGCTTAGATATAGACCCAAAGTAGTCACCCACAAGACAATATAACCATTAACTCCATCATCCATAGTATTTTTTGCAGAATAAAGATACAAAACTGACAAAAGTAAATTGATGAAAGTAAATCAATGACAATTGTACACATCATGGGCAAAATCACTTGATCGTTAAACTTTGCAAATGTAATAGTTACAACACCATTGTCATTATTGAAAAAATATACATGGTTTTTTAATAGTTACAAAAAGACGTATAAACGTCATCTCATGATACATATGCTATGACAAAAGGAAACTAATGCTATCTAGCTACGGCTAGATTGATGTCATCTAATCAGACGTCTCATCGCGCCCAAGCGGCGTATCTGTCGGATTTTGCAAAAAAGAAACGATAAGACCGCTTTCTGTAAGTATAAACATATAATTTATAAAACAATACAACAATAGAAAAGAGTAAGCCCTAATGCTAACCATGCCGCTGCGAGAACTCGGAATGTCCATCAGGGTGTTTAAGCCCTTCCTGCCTACGTACTCGCGCTCATACGGTGTGGAGTCACGTCCTGTCATCGACCACTTTCAAAACATACAAAGAATCCATTATGTTAGAAGTTAAAAACCCCTAAACCCTAAAATATCAAACCTAAAGAGCAATGCAAAAACACTTACAAAATTGGCGCCCGTCCGCACTCCCCAAGTGGTGCATGCTCCCTGCCTCTACTCGCGCTTTGGCTACCTCCTTTTGTTGCTTCCACTTGTAGGGATTCTCGCGTGCTGCTTTCTTCGCATTCTTCCAATCTTCTTTGGCCAACCAATCTGGTCTGTTCCACCCATGCTTAATTTCTTTTTGCACTTTGGAACACTTGTGCTTGCAGTATTCGCGCATTTGAACCTTCATCAGGTCTTTTGGTACTTCACTCCAGGTGTTTAGTATGTAGTGTCTAAACACTTGAGAGCAAAGACCGCGCATGCACGAGATTACCTTCTTGCCTTCATCATCCAAGACGATGCCGCCGTTGAAGTCGACAGAGTAAGGCAAGCCCTCTCACCGGTGATGCGTGAATCTGGGTGTCCCGGTAGGGGTCTCTAGTGGCATGTCAATGGGGGTACGGACGTCAGGTGTCTCCACTGGAGTCTGGGCCCCGAAGCGAGGAGTGACGACTGGAGTGACGACTGGAGGAGTAGCTAGTGGTGTGTGGCTGCTAGGAACGGCCGTCAGCCTTGCAAAACCTAGTGTAGATGGCGATGCCGTGGCTAGTGTGGGAGCGGGCAAAGAAGGGGATGGTAAAGAGCCTTGTCAAACACGAGGAGTTGTCGAGGCATCGGCAGCGGCATCCCCACAACAATCGCCGCCACCACTAGAACGTCGGTGCCCAGACGAGTATGAAGATCATCTCGTTGACACCGAAGCTTCGGAGCGCGTTGAATGCTCCAAAACAGAGGGAGACGCTAAAGGAGTAGAAACGCGTGATGGTGCTCTAGAGCGATGACGCTCCACATACCACTGTCTCTGCTGGGGTGAAAAGAAGAAAGAAACTCATCATTATCCATACCTACATTAAACACACAAAAATTTAATCTTAATATTGAATGAATGGAGAAGAAAACATGGACAAGTAGAGAGAGAGAGAGAGAGAGAGAGAGAGAGAGAGAGGACTCATAAAGGGGGAGGGATTCCTGTGTAGAGAGATTTCGTTGAATTTCCATGAATTTGTAAAAGCACTGTGCTCCGAGTGCGATGGAGACTGAAGCTACATCGCGAAGGTCTGCTCATAGAAGTTGCTTTCCCCACCACTAAATCTAATTAATCGAGTGAAAAAGACGCTGAGAAGAAGTAGTAGTGCTTCCACTCAATTCGTGCCCTTTGTCGCTCTTGCTTTGCATCCTCATATTGTGAAATCCACTTTTGCATCACTGGATTGTGAAGCATGCAAAATCAGTTGATTTTAGCCTCTAGATCTTCCATTATCTTCTTCTCAACAACGAGATTGCACATGACAATCCCAGATATGTGCTCATCATCTATGGTTCGCCATAGCGTGTCTCGGGCTTTATCAAATCCGTCTAGGCACTCTCCAATGTACACTAGGGACTCTAATACCAGCCAACCTTCTGCCATGCTATCCTCCGGACGTGCCTTCTGACGCACATATCCCTTGAGCGCTTTCATGAAACGTTCTAAAAAGAACATCCATCTCGAATGTACTGTGCCAGCTATTTCCACCTCATCAACTATGTGAACAAGAAGATGCACCTGAATCGTTAACATGGTAGTAGGAAAGTGTTTCTCAAACATGCACACAACCTCCACAGTGTTTAGTTTGGCGAATGGTATGGAGTCTACGTTGATCTCCTTTTGTGAGATCCATTGCACCAACTTCGCAAGTTTGTAGATTGTGTTACGGATGTCAAGAGACAAACATCCCTCAATGGCCATCGATAAAATAAACTGCAAAACACGTGCAATAATGATATTAAAGTCCACACACTAATTTGTTACACAATTCCCATTATGATATATTCCACTATGCACATACCTGACACATTTTATGCCAGTCGTGTCACTTCAAACCGGTAAGCTTTACTTCTTTAGTAAAACACGTTTGGAGCGAGTGTAGTACGCCAGTGGGGGTCCGCACAGATCAATGGTCTCTTTTACTTTGCGTTCTTGGGCTCCTGTGAAAATCCATGGCGCTTTAGGGAGTTTTATCGATCCATCGAATGCTGTCTGCGGCCAATATTGCTCCATACGATCCACATTTCTAAGTTCAACCCTGGCTCCCAAAGTATCTTTCTTGCAGGTTAGATGGTCCCATAGCAGATTACCCACATTCTTGAATATGTGCATTGGATCGAGTAAGTGATTGATCATGAGTCAAGGCCAATATGGTAACTCGTACCATAGAGAGAGTCTCTTCATCCCTAGGGACAAACCATCATCATACATCTCCTTCTGCTCTAACCATGCTTGTGCAGACATCCTCGGTGGCTCTCTTTCCAAAAAGCCATCGCGTAACACATGATTCTCTAGAAGATACACTTGATGACCTTTGTACATTTGCTTCTTCAATGAGGACGCCCGACGTGCATTCAGCCTAGGTCCACATGTGACACATGCTCTGTATCCGCTTGTTTGAAGCCCTGCATGTATACACATGATAATAGATAAGTTTGAGAAAAACCAAGTTTTACAGTGTTTGAGTTTAAGTGTAAGTCACATGAGCATTCTGTTAGTTCGGGATAGTCATGCATGGTCCACATTAGAATGCCTCTGATCAAAGCATTCCATTGACCTGTGTGTCGACTCATATCCACCACTTCTATATATGCCAATCCACAATTTTTGTAGCTCTTCCACTAGTGGACGAAGATACATATCCATATTCTTCACTTTATACTGCCCCGGCACAATCAACCTTAGCCATAGGTGCCCCTTCTTCATAGTCAACCACAGGGGAATGTTGTAGTTGACGATGACAACGGGCCATACACTGTAAGATGTTGATCTTTGACCAAATGGATTTACGCCATGCATAGCCAGGCCTAGGCGCAAATTTTGAGCTTCCCTGGCAAAATCCGACCATGTTTCATCTATATGTTTCCAGGCTGCATAATCTACAGGAATCTGTAGCACAACATCCGAAGATTTATTCTCCTCATGCCATGATGCTAGGGCGGCCATGGACTTACATTCGAAGAAATGCTTGATGCGAGGAAACAGAGGAAAATGTCACAAAACCTTTTGTGGAATTTTTGTTCCATGGAGATCTACTCGATATCTCTCGGAATCACATTTCAGACACTTCTCCATGTCTATGTATTTCTCTCTGAAAAGAATGCGGCCGTTAGGACAAGCGTGGATCGAATTGTAATCCATCCCCAAGTTTCGCAAGATCTTTCTTGCTTCCTCTCTGGAATCTGGCATCACATTATCAGCTGGCAGTATATGCTCTTTGAGCAATCTATAGAGTGAAAAAAATACGGTACAATTGTGTAAAAATCTATCGGATCATTATACATCTAGAGTTTTTTATTAAAGTAAACATATTGTAATAGATCACCTGAAAAGCGTTGTGACACTAGTGTCACTCCATCCAAACTTTGTCTGCATGTTGAGAAGAACCAAGAGCGCCTTCAATCTAAACACTCGTGCTCCATCATACAATGGCATATCGGCTTCACTTTTCATATCATCATAGATAAGCCTTTCTGAATCCATGATCGTCTTGATCATTTCATCGATCTCGGGCTCAAACATTGCCTCGTTTGGAATGTGGTCTACATCTTGTGGCCTCACATATGCTGCTTGACCAAAGCGCCTGCGAACATGTCCATTGGGTTGCAAGATTGCTGCCTGTTGGCCAGCGTCAGAGTTCAACGAGTTATAATTGGCAACAATTCGATCTATAATAGATGGATCAAGCTCGCCAAATTCGCAAATGTGCTACAAAGAAACGCATCTTGTCCGTCGCACAGCATGCTTGCATTGATTACAAGGACATAAGATCCTTGTTGAGAGATAGGTGTTTCGGTTGGACGGCCCCACATCCTCGTCACTACTCATAATGAGGGTGAAAAATTTATAACCTGGATATAAATTTAATCTTCTATTGGCATCCTCCGTCTTTTATCTCTCTCTCTCTCTCTCTCTCTCTCTCTCTCTCTCTCTCTCTCTCTCTCTCTCTCTCTCTCTCTCTCTCTCTCTCTTTGTTCACACTGTAAACTACCTCACATTCTCTAGTCATGTCCAATCCCCGCACACCTCGGTCTAGAGGTGCACGAAGATCAAAACCACCGGGTTATAATCTCGTCTTTATTGTTCAATGCCTATATTTGTGGGTACAAGAAATCTACACACCCACGTCTACATGATAGTGCATGTAGTGGAAAAAACCCCTTTGCCTCTTCTCTAGCTGTAGCATTTTACAGCATCTTAACATCTTTTCACAGTAGATCTTTGTCTATAGCATGTAGGTACGCCATTCTTGCAGTGTAGTTGATGCCTGCTCAGCACTTAATTCTTACTCTAGATTTGACGAGTTGTGGTGTGTGTGTGTGTGTGTGTGTGTGTGTGTGTGTGTGTGTGTGTGTGTGTGTGTGTGTGTGTGACCCTTGGAATCGTCATCTTGCATCACTAATTTTTGTGTAGGCTCAATTTGCTCTTCCATTGGCTGATCATGACGGCTTATTGTATGGCAGCAGCAGTCGAACATGCAGGTGGAATTGCTGGTTTTCGCATGGACTGTGGAGGCTGTAAGCGCAGGAAATTTTCTCATATAGGAAAATGGAGTCTTTTTCAGTGTTTTTCATATGAGCAAGTGTTTTTCATACAATGCTTACCATCATGAGCGCACCTTCATTGACACGCAAAGCACACCTTCATTGACACGCACTAAAATCTAACCTAAATCTTAAAAAAACTAGTCCATCGAACATAAATCTAGATCTAATTTAATCTTAAATTCAAAATAAACCTAAATCTAATCTAATCTAATCGAACGTAAGTCTAACTCAAAATAAACCTAAATCTAATCTAATCTAACGTAAATTTAAATTTAACATAATCTTAAACTTAACATAAACATAAACATAAATCTAAATGTAATCTAACTTAATCTAATTTAAATTTTAACATAATCTCTTTCTCTCTTTGTTTTCTCCCCTTACCTCTCTCTTTCGTCTTCTCCCCCTCTCTCTCTCTCTCTTTGGTTTTTTATTCTCTCTCTTTCTCTTTGTTCAACAGGTCTTGAGTTCAACTCCTCGTCGGCTAGATCTTTAAGGTCTCTTGGGATAGTTTCCTACGATGTTAAAACTCTCTTCTTCTTCTTCTCTCTTTTCTCTCTCTCTCTCTCTCTCTCTCTCTCTCTCTCTCTCTTTTTGTCAAAGAGTCTCTAAAAAGATCCTAATATTTTAGCAAATGTAAATGGTTGGAATCACATAGAGTTAGACTTGTCTAATTTTCTAAAAGGATTCCAAGATGTGTTCATCGATGATATCCCTATGGACTTACCTCCAAAACAAGGGGATGATGACCATCGTAATGAGCTCCTTCCAGGAAGCTCACCACCTAACAAGCCTCCTTATCGAGTCTCACAAGCTTAACAAGAGGAGATCATGAGGCAAGTACAGGAATTGGTAGACAAAGGGATGGTAAGGCCTAGTTCCTCTCCCTTTTGTTCTCGAGTGCTTTTAGTGCAAAAGAAAGATGGTACATACCGTATGTGTGTGGACTATCAAGCACTAAACCATATCACTATCAAAAATAGATTTCCTGTACCTCGGGTAGAAGATCTGTTTGATAAGCTACAAGGCTCTACCTACTTCAATAGGCTTGACCTTAAGAGTTAATGGATGAAGATATCCTAAATACCGCGTTTCGCACAACGTTTGGTCTTTATGAATATTTAGTCATGCCTTTTGGTTTGACTAATGCACCGGCTACATTCAATGGCTTAATGGAGCAAATTTTTAGACCTTACTGCAAATTCACTAGAGTGTTCTTTGATGATATCATCATCTACTCCAAGTCTTTGGAGGAACATAAGCAGCATCTCCAAGTGATTTTTCAAGCACTGAGGGAGAATAAGCTTTTCCTTAACCAAAAGAAAAGCGAATTTTTCCTTCAAGAGATTCAATACCTAGGTCATATTATCTCTCAAGATGGTATCCGTATGGATCCATCAAATTTAGAGGTAATAAAAGCATGGCCTAACCCAAGGAATTCACATGAGCTAAGAAGCTTTATTGGTATGTGCACATACTATAGACGCTTCATAGCAAAGTTCTCTCAAGTAGCAGAACCACTACATGACTTAACTAAGAAGAACGTTAAGTATGTATGGATTGCTAAGGAGGAAAATGCTTTTGACAAGCTCAAGGAGAAGCTTACCTCTCAACCAGTCCTCATGCTTCCCTATCTCCCAAAACCATTTGAGGTTCAATGTGATGCTTGTGGTGATTGCCTTAGAGCAATTTTGCTTCAAGAAGGGCATACCATAACATATGAGAGCCGCAGGCTCAATACTGATGACCGAGTCTTGGGCATTTATGAGAAAGAACTTTTAAATGTTCTACATGTCTTAGACACATGGAAGCACTACTTATTGGGGACTCCATTTATTCTATGAACCGACCACCAAAGTCTCAAGTATTTCATGACGTAGACCAAGCTTACCGACAAACAAATGAGGTGGGAAAATTTTCTTTCGCGATTTAATTTTTATATTGCTCACTTTGCTGGTAAGCACAATCAAGTGGCTGATGCACTCTCACGACGACCAAAGTTTAATGTGATGTCTATAGCTACTCACAATGATCTATCTTCTACGATAAATGAGTATGCTATTGTACCTTATTTTAGAGACATAATGTCAGCCTTGCTCTGGGAAAGAAAGAGGAACCATTCACCTTGCAGGATGGTTATCTTCTCCATGGAAATAGGATTTTTGTTACCCATTCCCTTCGTGAGAAAGTTATGTATGAATCCCATGCCCCTCCCTATGCGGGCATAGAGGTATTCAACCTACTCTACGAGGAGTAGAGACGTATTTCTATTGGCCTACCACGAAAGTGGACATACAAGATTATGCTTCAAAATGTGTAGTATGCCAAAAGACCAAATATGATAGAGGGAAGCAACCCGGATTACTCCAGCCATTTCCTATTCCAAATTCACCATGGGAGAGTATATCCATGGATTTCATCTTTGGATTACCCAAGTCTATCCATTGAAATACGAGAATATGGGCAATAGTCGATAGGTTTAGCAAGCAATCACACTTTATTCCTATCAAAAAGACTATTAAGGCACACCAAATGGCAACTCTCTTCATATCTCAGATTTTCAAACACCATGGATTACCAACATCCATCGTGTCAGATAGAGATCCTAGAATGACCATTAATTTTTGAAAAGGTCTCTTTGAAAATCTAGGAACAAGATTGAATTTCTCTTCGGCCTATCACCCACAAATGGATGGCCAAAGTGAGATAGCCAATCTTACGATACTCGATCTACTCAAGACTTATGTTACCGAAGTAGATCAACGCTCACAATGGAAAAATTACTTACCTCTTGTAGAGTATGCTCGGGGGGTTCACTATGTGTAAAACTACCATATCACGTGCGTTGAAGACATGTTTGTAAAACCCCTTATCTGTGAATTTTATTAAGAATATAATGTACCCTTTTCTTTAACAATCTGTAAGTTTTTTTCAAATTTGAAAAAATAATGCCCTTTTGTATATATATTTTTGTAAGTTTCAAGAACTTTAAATACCCTTCTGTTGAACTCACGTGATAGGTTACATTTTTATTAGGTGACCTCTCACGGAGAGTATGCCTACAATAATATTGTACATACTTCTACGAGAAAAGCTCCTTTGAGATCATTGAGGGAAGACCTAAAAGTCCCTTGTTATTCAAAGTACATGGGAAGACCTTCGCTGCCAATGAGTATAGCCGTGACCTACAAGAATCTTTTCAAAAGATTAAGGAGGCTATATCCATCTCTCAACAAAGGCAAAAAACTACTTCTGACAAGCACAAAAGGGCCTTAGCGTTCAAAGAAAATGATTGGGTCTTACTCAAGTTTCCTAAGGCTCGATTAAGACAAACGACGGGCAAAAATCCTACTGGCCATCAAAAGTATTATGCTAAGCTAGCAAAACGATAATATGGTCCTTTCCAAATTTTAAAGCCCATCAATGAGACGACTTACCAACTCAAGTTGCCCAACCATTGACTCATACACAATACTTTTCATGTGAGCCTACAAAGGAGAGCCACCAAGTGAACCAATTATTGAAGACCCACCCGAAGTTGAAGATCAAGAAGAGGTGCTACAACCCGAAGCTATCCTTCGGCATGAAGACAAGGTACTACGACATGGTAAGATTATCCGACGGTATCTTATTAAGTTCAAAAATCATCCATTTGAAGATACTAGATGGATGCAAGGAATACAACTTGAGGATAGTATGAACCTTGTCAATGCTTAGAATGCTACATCAGAGTAAGAAAATGTACAAATTTCTTCTAAATGACCCATGTTTTTGTCCTATAAAACTAGTTCTCTTTTTAATTGTGCACAAATTTAAATAGTTTGCATGCTTAGAATCATGTTTGTGATGACGACGTCTCTCAAACACCAAGTAGAATTTGTCAATCTATTTTGGGAGAATCAAATGCACTAAAGAGCAGGTATACTTGCGGCAGACAGTGTCTCTCAAGCACCAAGTGGACTAGTCATCCACTCTGGAATGATGTTGTAGAGTAAATAGGGATCCTCTACCCGCTAACTAAAATGGACTAATGAGTATGCTTTACCCTCCTTACATCATAGTCCAGGACGACTATGATTTCAAGAGAGAGGTAATGTCATAAAATCTAATTCTTACTTTACCAAATGATTTTCTCATGTTAAACTGATCATTTAATATGGGGAGATAAAACAGAAACAAGGGTTAGAATATAGATATGTGTTTGCAGACATATCTCAACCATGGGTCTAAATGAGAGATAATGTTATCTCTAGCGAGAGACCAAAAGGGAGATAGTCTACCAAAGAGCTAGGGGCCATAAGTGCTTTAAGCTCACCTCACCATGAGACCAAGAGGAGAGTATGACTATATCTCACTAAGATTCCATAATGGAGGCAGCTTGACAAAGAGAAAGGTGCACTTAATGAAGCTCTAAAAGACCTTAGGGTTGGCTTCATTAAAGCCTTCAAAGGTAAGTGTTAAAAGCCTTAAGACATGATCTTTAATTTTTAGCTTTAGTCAATTAATGTCCATGCAGACAAGGGGGCAGCTTGCTTAAGCAGGGGTTGTGCTTAAGCAGGGGGCCTGCCTGCTTACCAAGTTCAAAGAACTATCTACAAAATAGGGGACGAGCCCTACAAAGCAAGGAATGTGTGCACCTCATCAGGGGTCCATGCTCTCATGAGAGGAAAGGGGCCACATGTCAGGTGTAGAGGCACACTGCTCAGGGGTTGTGCTTAAGTAGGGGCTGTGTTTAAGCAAGGGGGGTTCTAGGTTAGCCTCACAAGAGGGAAAGAAGGACACTTGTCAGGAGGCTACACACCTTGCCCCAAAGGGATCCAAGCTCTCATTGGCTAGAGGGCTACATGGCCCAATGAGCTTCAAGGGAAGCCTAGGAAAGGGGGTCAAGCAAGCTACCTCTCTCTCTTTCTCATTTGAGCCTCCCACGAGCCCTCTCCCTCTCTCATTCTTCTTTTCACACACTCTTGTGAAGCAAGAACTCCATCTCCTTCTCCAAGCTTGAGAAGTTGAGTGCCTACTACAATAAGCTCTTGGCTATGGATGAAAATCCACACAAGAGAATGCTTATGCTTGCTTATCAATCTCTCTAATCTCCATTATCACTATGCTAAGCTATGCTACAAGAGCTATGAGTGATTATGTGCAAGGGGGTATTAATTTCTCGTAGAGCTACTTCTACTTCTCTCTTCTTCTTCACTCCCTATCAGCTCTCCTCACCTTTCATGGTGTTTGAGGTCTTGGGATTGAGGCTGGGCATTCTTCAAGTTCATGCTAATCATGTTTATTGTTGTTACCATGCTAATGCTTGGTGAGTGAAGCTTGCCATCTTCACCTCATCAAGAAGGTCTCAATGAACACAATAAATTGTATTGTAAACAAGTCTTCCGTCATGGAAGAATCTATAATACAAATGCCTATTGGAGGGGGGACCGGCTCCAACTAATCCGGTCCTCTATTGATGTCAATTTCTCTAAACTCTCACTCTCTTTTACAATTATTTTTCAGGCCATGTTAATGAAGTAATCTCGAAGTAATGTGTTAGTGTCGCTCTCTCTCTCTCTCTCTCTCTCTCTCTCTCTCTCTCTCCATCCAAGCATTCTCTTTTTCATTCTACATCTACTCACAAAGGAATGCTCAAGGAAATGCTCAATATGTTATTCACTTTCCGCTCCAACTCAAGTTAAAAGGCTAATTCCATTATAGCTTCTCACAGGTAGGGCACACCAGAGCTTCTGAGGCCACTTGCTCGCACAACCCTATTCCATGAATTTTTAGGTACATGTGATTTCTAACATGAAAGAGCTTCTACATTACTAAATAAATGCATAAAGACATCTATAGGCCTTGCCATGGCATCCATCGACGACCAACAAGGGATCTAGAAGATGAAGCAAACAATCGTGCATGCATATGCTAGCCATGGGCAGCCTTTGCAAAGATGCCACAAGACCAGGATGGGGTCAACATTGGCATGCACATAGAGTAGAGACCATGCGTGCGTGCAAATAGAGAGAGGGAGAGACAACGACCTTTAGAGAGAAGCTCACCCAAGAAAGAGACAAAGGAGGCACAACGGAGACTTTACTTGAGAGGAGAGAGCTCTTACTCGACGTGTGTGGGCACAATCAGATAGTCCACACCTTTTGTGTTGGGGGGGCGGAGGAGAGAGAGAGAGAGAGAGAGAGAGAGAGAGAAAGAGAGAGAGAGCTTTAAAGAGGAAGCTCACTCACTTAGGCTATGGTCACGCGAGGCTTAGCTATAATTTCTTTGAACAAATAACTAAGCCACATTCTTGGTCACACGCAAAAAGGAGCATTAAATGAATAACTATGCAATATTTGAGATATGAAAATAGGTATTTGAAATTTGTAAAAAGCTTTTATATACGTGACGAACTTACTGGCGGCTACGCCATTATAGCACCCGGAATCTGTCACAGATCCACAGATTCCCCTTCGCTCCCCCTCCCCAACCCGAGATCAAGCCAAAACGCTGAGGGCATTCTAACCCATACGCATGAAGAATTGATCCTTGAGTCGTTGTAATAACCACCGCCGTTGCAATGACGGGTTGCAACATGAAGCCCTTCACATCTTTTAAATAAGTTGTTTTCCCCCAACCCTCTTCAATCACTGCTCATCTCCTCTACCTGGCATGCACAGGGCAATGCTCAGGGCGAACCTACCTTCCTTGCACGCTTCGCCACCGCCGTTCGCCTTTCCTGTGAGTGTCCTGCAAGATTCTCAACCTTTTTCAATTTAACCCAGCCGGGTACCACCTACTTGCATTTTCATTAAAGCGATATATAATACGAATTATCCCAAGCGCCAATGCAAAAGAGAATACAAAAACCATATCAATGACGGTTTTATTTCTCTACTAATGAGAAAATCTTTCGGAATGAAATTAAAAATTCAATGTCCTACTGATTTCAGAGAGGCCAAGTGTCATCTCGCATATTCGAGAAGTTCAGCCTTCATGACAGCTCGCAGAAATCGGAAAACAGCCAGCTCTATCATAGAATGGACGTCACGGCACTTGCTTCCTCTGCGCAAGAGAAGAAGATGAAGCAGCAGCATGCTCTGGCCATCCCCATTCCAGCCCTCGGCCACATGAACCCCCTCATGCGCTTCTGTAAGAGGCTTGCTTCTCAGGAGGGTTTCACCATCACCTTTGCCAACGTAGCGCCCATACACAACATGATCGAAGAGGCCCGCATCAAGGAAGCAGAGACGATCAGACCAGAAGAAGACGGAAATGAAAGAGGAGGAGGGCGCCCAGACGCAAACGGGAAAGAGAAGGAGCTTGACATCAGGAAAGTGTGCTTGCCCTTTGATTTTGACATACCAAAGATGTCGAACTCTGACAAGAAGGTTGAGGCATTCTTTGGGGCTCTGAGTGGCCTGGCTCCTCACATAGAAGAGCTCTTGGAGAAGCTTATGAATGCAGAGCCCCCCGTGACATGCATCGTCTCCGACATGCTCATGACTGGGCCCACTCAACCTGCTGTTGAGAAGCTTGGCATCCCACGCATCTCATTCCAGACCGCCAACCTCAGTGGCTTGCTCTACACTCATTACATCCTCCAAGGAACTCTCGCTTTGAAAACTGGTATGTGAATTTGTCTTAATGATGCTCTTAAATTTGTAGGTGTAGCTACATTAATCTGAGTTGGTGGGTTTGCCTAGAAACAAGACATAGTTTCTCCTCAAATGCACCCTGTGGTAAGGTGCCAATTTTACGACTTGAGTGTGCAATGTGCATTGGATTGTATGACCCAGGTTGTAACTCTAGCCCTCTTGTCGTGGTTGTTGTGGCTATCTAACCTGCTCCTTCTATTACCCCGGTCCAAGTCCCCAATTGGCCTTCGTCCAACTTGCATCATCACTAGGCTCTCACTCATAGCTCATTTCCAAGCTTTAGCCCAAAGGCACATGACCTTGCTAGCTCTGACCCTTGCCTTAGTTTTGTTTGCATTTGTGATTGAGTTTATTTTGAATTGCAAACCTTTCCTCTCCGACGCTTTCACATACCCTTGATTTGCATGTGTTGCTGACAATCTTCAATTCAATCACAAACTGTCTAACAAAAAAACCATAGTATCGAGGGCAATCTTCCCCATAGACGCTTTCACATACCCTTGATTTGCATATGTTTTTGGCAAACTTCAATCCATTGTATAGAGGTAACAAGGATAATCATGGCATATCATCAATCTTAGTGTGAACGTCAAGAAAGCACTCACTCAAAATATTCAAATCGTACTCTTCTTTTTGTATTGAAAATGAAATGCTCAATTGCTCCTCTTTAGTGCTTTAGTTTAAGATGCGTCATCTAAAGACTGTAGGTTGGCTCTTATAATTTTTTGTTCTAAAGTGACTTAGAAATGCATTTTTAGAAAACTCCCAATTGTTCTTCACATGCTGATAATGTTTGCAAGTACAGGCCTTTGTTATGTCGATCATCTTTGAAAGTCTAGGCTTTTTATATCTTGAAAACACTATCTACATTTGATTATATGCATAGCTTCTCTAGTTTGATCATTTTGAATAGGTGCAAATTTAACTAAGAGGAGTATGTCATTTGCCTTGTCCGATTAAATAATCAAAAAGCTCTTAAGTAAAGAGATGCTTTTGCAATGAATTTAAAGTTAATGAGTTGTTGAATATCGATGAATGTGTATCCTAAGAATGGAATCACACAAGAAGTTATTGAAAACTATACGCAATTTTCGAAGTGTTTTTTGAAAGCTTAATCAATAAAAAAGGTTCTGAAGAAAGCAAGGTGGTTAGTGAATCTCAAAACCTTGTGTTGCCTTGCTAAAAATTCTTCTTTGTTTCATGCAGTCTTGGAAGTGCTATCAAATAAGGAGCAAGCCAAGGATGGAGACTTTGCAACAAACCTTGCAGGGCTACCGACATTAACAAAGGGAGACATACTAGATTTCATTGACAACAATCCTTTTGTTTATAAAGTTTGTGTAGAAGCATTGCAACAATCAAGGGAAAAGTCCCTTGCAATAGCTGTCAACACTTCTGAAGAGTTGGAAAGAGATGCCATGAGCGCTGATTTTGGAATCCCAATATTTGCAGTCGGTCCCTTGGTGGATTCTCTTGACAAAGAGTTTAATACAAGCATGTGGAGGGAAGATCAAAATTGGATGAAGTGGTTAGATAAACAATCGAGCCGTTCTGTTCTTTATATTTCCTTTGGTAGTCTTGCCGTCTTAACAAAAGCTCAATATGAAGAAATTGTGGCTGGTCTAGTTTCTAGCAAAACACACTTTCTTTGGGTTGTTCGGCATGACCTTGTGGTAGGGGCTTCTTACGAGGATATTTCAAATGAGATAACCCTTAAGAGCAATGGTAAAGGATGTACAGTCAATTGGGCACCACAAACTAGAGTCCTTGCGCATCCAGCAATTGGTGGCTTCTTTACACATTGTGGATGGAATTCCACAATTGAAGCAATTAGCAATGGTGTTCCTATGCTTTGCTTCCCCTACAATGCAGATCAGTTTTTGAATGCGACACTTATCAAAAAAGTATAGCAGATAGGGCTAGGATTTGAAATCTTTAATGAGATTGGTATTATCGAAAGAAGTGAAATTGAGAGAATGGTCAAACTCTTGATGCAAGAAGAAGATAATTCTCTACATATAAATGCTAAACACTATCAAAAGCAAAGTCTGGAAAACCTTAAAAGCACAGGAATATCCTCGAGACGCATCAAACACCTGGCTAGCTTGGTATCAAGTAAAGCTTGTTGAAAAGCACAGATTGCTTACTTTACCACACAATGTCATCGAAGAGCATCAAACACTTGGCTAGCTTGGTATAAAGTAAAGCTTGTTGAAAAGCACAGATTGCTTACTTTACCACACAATGTCATCGAAGAGCATCAAACACTTGGCTAGCTTGGTATAAAGTAAAGCTTGTTGAAAAGCATGGATTGCTTACTTTTCCACATTATTTTATAACATATAATGGTTTCGAGTTTCAGGAAGGAGATTTAGTTCTATCATTAATCCTCTCATTGAAGACCAATGTTCAAGAAATAAAGAATTCTGTAGATTCAAGGTTGTGCTCTTATCTATCAAAGGAATCGTAAAGGCTATTGTTCTCACATTTTATATGAAATATCTAATCTTCCATTCTTTCTAGCATAGCAAATACTAATTTCGTATAGAAAATGGATTCAAGCACTTTTTAAAGTGATGGTGTTCATTAAAAGTGTTAACAACACACAATCAATCTTTATAAATGTTGGGGTATAAAGCCCAATGTGGTCGCTCAGGTAAGTGGACGGGCCGCCAGGTATGTACACATATTCTTTTGTAAAAACCTAATAAGAACTCACTATGCTCTACACATTACAATAGAGCGAGTTCACCATATCGTCGTGCTCTTCTTCTCGCACTCTCTCTCGCGTCATACTTCCGCTCGTACTCCTTCAACTTGTATCAGAGCTCAGATCAAAGCTCGGGGCAGCATTTGCAGGTAGCCAGAGTCACCTGCTCAGATTGGAGTGAGATTCGACAGGCGAAGACAGAGTTCTGTGCATGCCATTTTCAACTACGTGGTCTCGGCGGGTGCTGATCCGACTCTGCAAATTTGGGGTTTCGGCCTACGACTGCAGGTGCTGAGGATATCGGCACTCCCAGAGTGTTGATTTATGGCTATCTACACATCCAAGGACGGCTCACAGTTCTTGGAGGCGTGTCACATACGACACGGGCGCATCTACACAGATTGTAGGCGACATCCACTAGTTCATCAGGTAGCTTGTGTTTGCTGCTTGATATTCCAGATTTCATCCTGACATTGCAGGTACATCCACATGGGATGTATTGTCAAAGATGATGTATGTCTGATGAGGGTTTGCTGGTTGTGAGTCCGGCAGCAAACAACCGCCGCAGCAGTTACAGCATATAGTGGGAAATTTGTGGATGTATGACTTTGTGGGAAGTCTATGTACTGTCAGATTTACTGCAGCTTTTGTTGAGGGTCGAGTGAGGTTTTATTGAGTTGGGGGATTCTCGAATGTTGAGATCCTTTCGGTGATACAGGTCTTGGAGCGATCCCTCGAGCACCCTTAGATAGGCAGCTCGGATATATTGACTGTGAGTTAGACAGTTGGGATTGCATCTTTGCTTTACTTCCGTTGAGGCATTGTCGGAGTCTATGTTTACAGGACAGTGAGAGACAGTACAAGTGCAGGACAAGTTTACCCACAGCTTACAGTGTTAGAGACACAATGGTTTTTTGAGCTGTTTTTTGGTCTGTTTTTTAGTACACCAGAGCCATTTTACAAAGGAGACTCTGTCGAAATTTATGCAAAATCTGAAGCTTTCTTGGTTCATTTGACAGGTTGATACTGATTCAGAGGTCAGTTTACAGGGGAAACTCTGCCGAATTTTTCCCAGGAAAGTAAACTACTGTGAAGCATAGCTATGGCTGGATCACAGGACACTGCTCTTTACAATATCAAGAAGCTGGATGGAACCAATTTCCCATTGTGGAAGAAGCAGATTTGGCACGTGTTGGTACAAAAGAAGCAGATAAAACCTATAAAGCTCAGCGGGATAAAACCACAAGATATGGACGAAGATGAATGGACCAAAATGGATGAATTGGCACTTTCTACCATTATGCTGACTTTGGCAGAAAGCGTTTACTTCAATGTAGCAGACAAGATGTCGGCTTATCAAGCATAGACAAAGCTGAGTGATCTTTATGAGAAGCAGAGTGCAGCTTCACAGGTATACTGGCTTAAGAAGCTTGTTGACTTGAAGATGAAAGAAGGGACCCCTATGTCCAATCATCTGAATGAATTCAACACCATCTACAGTCAGTTGTCAGCTCAAGGTGTCAAGTTTGATGAACCTGTTAGAGCTATGTTCCTGTTGATCACATTGCCGGAAAGTTGGGACACTTTTCGCACAGCTTTGAGTAATTCTGCACCTCCATATGGTTTGAACATAGCAGGTGTAGAAGGAAGTCTGCGTACTGAAGAAACCAATAGAAAGACAATGGACAAAGGCAAAGGAACAACCTTAGTTATCAGAGGAAGGACCAAAAAAAAGTACAAAGGTGGAAAGAGAAATCACTCTCGTAGCAAGTCCCGCAGTGCTAAAGGCAAGAGTGACATAGAATGCTACCATTGTGGCAAGAAGGGTCACATGAAAAGAGACCGCAGAGAATGGAAAGCAGAAAAAGGCAAATAGAAAGCTGAAGACCATGGTGAGAAGAACAAGTCCTCAGTGAAGATTCAAGAAATAAATGTGACAAACACTGTTGCAGAGGATGACAGTCTAGTGTCAGGAGACATCTACTTCTTGAAGAATACAATGGACTCAGCTCTTCTTACAGCATCCGATGGAAATGCACTGAGTGACTGGATTATAGACTCAGGGGCATCACTTCATGTGTCTCCAAACAAGGAGTGGTTTACCTCTTATGTGACCACTAAAGATCATGTTCGGCTAGGCAATGGGCAAACATGTGAGATCTTAGGTGTTAGAGATGTTCAATTCAAGTTTCAGAATGGCTCTTCTTTCACGTTGAAGAATGTGAGACATGTTCCCGCAATCACAAAGAGCTTGATCAGCACAGGTTTACTTGATGATGCTGGCTACGTCACCACTTTTGGACAAAACATGTGGAAGATATCCAAGGGTTCTATGACAGTAGCACATGGAGTAAAGTCTGGAGGACTTTACATGATTTTTGTATCAAATGTCTCTAAAAATGTAATCAATGTAACCGAGCAGCCGAACGTTTCTTTGTGGCATAGCCGGTTAGGACATATGTCCAAGAAGGGAATGGAAATCTTGTCTCGTTCTGGTTATTTGCTTGGCTTTTCATTTAATGATTTTGAATTCTGTGAACATTGTCTGTATGGTAAGCAAACACAGCAGCCACATAAGCATAGAAGCAGTAGAAGAGATACACAGTTGGCACTTGTTCATAGTAATTTGTGTGGACCTATGCCTAACCTATCTCTAGGGGGAGCTTCTTACTTTATGACATTTATAGATGATTACTCGAGGAAAGTATGGGTTTACTTTCTCAAGCACAAGGATGAAGTGTTTAGTGTTTTCAAAACGTTTGTGACACTTGTGGAGAATCAGAGTGGCAAGAAGCTTAAATGCTTACGCACTGACAATGGTGGAGAGTATGTTTCAAAGGCCTTTCAGGACTTTTGTGAGTCAAAAGGTAGAAAACGTGAACTTACTGCTCCTTACAATCCTCCTCAAAATGGTGGATCTGAGAGGATGAATAGGACCATACAAGAGAAGGTCAGAAGTATGTTGTCTAATGCACAGCTGCCAAATGGGTTTTGGGCTGAAGCTGTATCAACAGCTGTTCATCTTGTAAATAGATCTCCTAGCAAGGTTTTGCAGAAGAATTCAGTGTCAGATATGGTATGGTCAAGCAAAATACCCTCATACAAGCATCTCAGAGTCTTTGGCTGTGAGGCATATACTCACGTTCCAAAGGAATTTAGGAACAAACTTGAGCCAAAGAGTAGAAAGTGCATCTTTCTAGGCTATGGTAATTCTGGTGAGATGGGGTACAGACTTTGGGATCCCGAATCCAAAAAGGTTATCCACAGCAATGATGTTCACTTTAATGAATCCAAATATTTTTCTAAACCAGAGAGGGTTGAGGAGATTAGAAGAGTTGTCTTCCAAGAAGATGGACCTGCACGTGGAAGACAAAATGCCAGGGCTCAAGAAGAGCAAGGACATGATAGATTGGAACCACAGGTTGTGGCTGAGCCTGAGCCACCTATTGTGCGTAGATCTGGACGTATCACACGACCTCCTGATAGGTTTGTTCCATCTATGAACTATGTCATGTTGACTGATTGCAATGAGCCTTTATGTTACAAGGAAGCAGTGCAAATGAAGTACTCCGGGAATTGGCAATTGGCCATGCAGTCAGAGATGACAGCTCTGCATAAAAACGAGACATGGAAGCTAGTTAAATTACCACAGGGCAAAAAGGCTCTACCTTGTAAATGGGTTTATAGGTATAAGATCACCGCTCATGATAGTCAGCCAAAGTACAAAGCAAGGCTTGTTGCCAAGGGCTTTAAGCAAGAACAAGGCATTGACTTTGATGAAGTCTTCTCTCCGGTGGTCAAGATGAATACATTGCGATGCTTTCTTGCATTGGTTGCCATATTAGATTTGGTGTTGCACCAAATGGATGTCAAGACAGCGTTCTTGCATGGTGATTTAGATGTGGAAATTTACATGTAGCAGCCAGAAGGGTTTGTTGAGAAAGGCAAGGAAGATTTGGTATGCCAGTTGTTAAAGAGTCTTTATGGCTTAAAACAATCACCGAGGGCATGGTACCATAAGTTCCACAAGTTTATGCTTTCTCAAGGGTACAAACGTAGTGAGTTCGATCACTGTCTATATACAAAGAAGGCTAAGGATGGCAATTGGCTGATCCTTATTTTGTATGTGGATGACATGTTGATTGATGGCAAGCACTTGGAAGAAATTTCAGCTTTGAAGTCAAAGATGGCAAAATCGTTTGACATGAAAGACATGGGTGAGGCAAGTCATATACTTGGTATGCGAATTGAGAGAGACAGTTCAAAGAAGTTGATTTGGTTATCTCAAACAGAGTATATTGACAAGGTTTTGCAACGTTTCAATATGGAGAAGGGAAAGACATTGAGTGTTCCATTGCCACCATATGTGAAACTTAGCAAACAAGATTGTCCTGTGTCTGAGGAAGAACAGGCTGAAATGGATAAGATTCCATATGAGTCTGTTGTGGGTAGTTTAATGTATGCAATGATTGCTACTCGCCCAGACATTGCATTTGCAGTGGGAGTAGTAAGTCGATACATGTCAAACCCAGGCAAGAAACATTGGGAGGCAGTGAAAGGAATATTGAGATACCTGAAAGCTACAAAGAGTATGCGTATATGCTATGGGAGTCAGGAGCTAAGTGTAAAGGGTTTTACAGACTCAGATTATGCAGGTGACTTAGACAACCAAAGGTCTACGTCAGGGTATGTCTTTACATTGGCTGGTGGAGCAGTATCATGGCGTTCTAGATTACAAGATTGTGTTACTCAGTCTACTACAGAGGTTGAATATGTTGCAGCATCAGAGGCATGCAAAGAATCCATTTGGCTTCATCGACTAGTAACAGATTTGGGAATCAAAGAAGAGATGCCTGTGTTATATTGTGATAGTCAAAGTGCTATGCAATTGGCTCGCAATCCAGTTTATCACTCAAAGACAAAGCATATGGATGTGAAGTATCATTTCATCAGGGAAATGCTCGAGGATAAGCAACTTCAACTTGTCAAAGTTCACACCCCAAAAAATCCTGCTCATCTACTTACAAAAGGACTTCCCTCAGAGAGCTTTGCACATTTTTGCAAGCAGTTAGGTGTAGGGTAGTACATCACTTCTCTACATCTCTTGTATATTAGCTTGTATAGTAGCTTCTCTCACACTTAAAGTACCACATTGGACTTTAAGTGGGAGGTTGTTGGGGTATAAAGCCCAATGTGGTCGCCCAGGTAAGTGGGCGAGCCGTCAGGTATGTACACATATTCGTTTGTAAAAACCTAATAAGAACTCACTATGCTCTACACATTACAGTAGAGCGAGTTTACCATATTGTCGTGCTCTTCTTCTCGCACTCTCTCTCGCGTCACACTTCCGCTCGTACTCCTTCAATAAACTGTATGGATACCAGTTTTCTCAAGACTTTATGGTGTTCTTACATATAGTCATTCCAATCTTAGGCCTCAACATCCTTTGTTATATCTGTGCACCTTATCATCAAAAGGCATGTGAATCTCTATCTAAGACTAATGAATTCTTGTCCTCTCAAGATATAATTTCATTGATTCAAAATCTAGCCTTTTTTTTTCTCACAACGTCCTTATCTAAGGGTAAGAGGCTTAATAATTAACTTTTCAAAGCATACAACTATGAAAGCTTTAAAAAAAGGATATGATTTCTATGGTTGTTTGAGCACAATCACAATCTAATTATGGATATTTTTTGTGTGTGGTGCAAGGCTCACAATCATGTATATTAACCCTTTACAAAATCTTTATACATTATAAGTAGATGTGTATAGTACGTTTAAGTATGTATAGTACGTTTAAGTAGATGTGATTGATAGGACTCTATCATCTTCATATCTAGAAAATGCATGTTTGATAGTTAAGCTTGATCCAATTTAACTCCCAAAGTAGTATAAAATAATATGATTATCATTATCATTACTTATGCAAAGATCATGCAACTCTTTATTGTATATTCCTCTTGTCAATGCTTATGTAGTCAAATTTTAGACTCTGTTGTGCTTCAGCCTCCATTCTAGAGTTAAGCTTTTCACTTGTGAAATATGTAATTAAATTTGGTGTTGCAAACAGTTGAATTAGTGGTGCAATAATATTGTTTCTTTTGTGACGTTATTGTAGGTCTTGTTTACTATGCTTCGATCATTGATGTATATGAAAATTGTTGGTTGTTTGTAAATAAGAATAAGCTCAGTTAATATTGTTATGGAGGAAGATCAAACTAACCATTCATATGAAAGGGCAGTAAAATAACACTTCTTGCACTATGAAATGAGTGCATCCATGTTATACAAGTGTGAGGCCATGATGGAAGGGCTCATTGGTGGGTAGAATCAAGCCATGAATGGAGGACATGTTATGGTGAATCTTAGGGAGAGAATCAAGGGTCAAATTCCAAAGATGGTGTAACATTTAATGGCCTAAAAACTTATGTGTAGCGGAAATTAGCATGAACATAGTGGGCATTTTACAAGAGTGCTTGGGTGGAGAGAGCAACAAAAAGCATAACACCTAGTTAGATAGCATCGACAATACTTTCAAAAGAGAGAGAAATTAAGCTATTGACAACAGTTGAGGACCGGATTTGCATGGAGCCGGTCCCCCCTCCAAAAGGCTTTGTATTATGGTTTCTCCCATCAAGAGAGACATTGTACAATACAATTCTTTGTGTTCTTTCAAGACTAACTAGTGCAATGAAGATGAAAGCTTCATGCACTAAGCAAAACACTTAGCAAACACAACTTGAATTATCCCCGTTCTCAGACCCAAGACCTCACACACCTTCGAAGATGGTGAGAGCTAGCAGGTTATGAGAGTAGATTGAGAGGAAGAAGGAGTATCTTACGAGAAAGATGTACATCTCCTCACATAATCACTCATATTAGCATAGCTTTAGCTTAGTAATTAGCTTGGTAGAGGAGATGAGCATGCATTGAAGCTTGGCTCTTGGTTGGATTTGCATCCACAAGCCAGGAGTGTGTCGATGTAAGCTTCTATCTCACAAGCTTGGAGTAGGTGATGAGCTCTCCATTAAAGCTTGGGAAGAGATAGTCTTCTCTTTCTTCACACATAGACTGTGTGTGAGTGTGTGTGTGATAATGCCTTGCAAAAATCAGCCCCCTCTCTCTCTTGGGCGAGCCCCCTTCCTATTTGCTCTTGCAGGCTCCCTATTGGACAATGCCAAGCTCAGCCAATGGCTATTAAGCAGCATAAGTGATAGCCTTCTGACATGTGTCCCCCTTTCCCCTTTTGTAAGAGCTTGTTAACCCTCACGGCTCACGGACACCCTATGATCTATAAACGTTGTATTATTTAGAGTCAGGTACCGGGCTTGTCGGACCAATAGGAAAAGGGTAAGAGTGATCGCCGATGAGAGGCGCACTCTAACTGGGACATTCAAGGGATTAGTTGGCTAAGCATGGGCGCCCAAGTGTGAATGGGGTGAGCTCCTATAAAAGCCAACTAAACCTAATTTTTACTCATTCTCTCATTTGTGCAATAGAAGAGTACTCTTGCTCCATCTCCATCTTCTTCTTCTTCACCTCCTCGTGTGTGTGTGTGTGAGTGAGAGAGAGAGAGAGAGGCAGAGTGTGTGTGTGATCGAGCATTACGAAGGCACGACGGCGGCGAAGCGGTTGAGCGCGGCACGACTGCAGCTTCTTCTTCATCGCGGCGAGGAATCCACCACGAAGGCGACCGTAGAGCGGTGAGTGACACACCCTTTGCTTCCTTGAGCTTGCTAGTTTAGGCTTGTTGTGTGCTTGGAGCCATTTGTGGCTCGCACACGGTGTATCGGCAAGTCCCTTGCTTCGACAGTGCGGCAAGGAGCGCACATTTTTTGCGCCGCTGCCGGGGATATGCCCTACACTAAGCTCGGTTAGCACTTTACGCTTTCTTGTGGTGCAATTTCTATCATAGGAAAGGCAGGGAATGAGGGTGTGTAGTTGTGTGGAGATTTCTGTTTTTTGCGTTTTCTACGTTACGTTTTCTGGTTTGCAGTGCACAGTTAGCATTTCTTGCGTTTTTGCATTTTTTGCATTTTCTGTCAAGTTTCAATTTCTGCAATTTTCTGCGTTTTCTGTGTTAAATTTTCTGTCAAGTTCCAATTTCTGCAATTTTCTGCATTTTCTGTGCTTTTTCAATTTTCTGCATTTCTTGCGTTTTTTCAATTTCTGCAATTTTTGCATTTCTGCATTTTCAACTTCTGCGTTTTCAATTTCTGTATTTTTTGCATTTTTAAAAAAAAATATTTCTAGAAAAAAAAAATCTGGAAAAAAAAATAATTAAAAAAAATCGGAAAATAAAAACGCGAGTGTGCGGGCGGTTAAATTTTTCGAAAATAAAAAACGTGACTCTTAAAACGGACGGGTTGGTTTGTATAAAAGATAGATCGAGATCGGGATCATTTCCCCAAGCCCAAGCCCAGGCCCATGCCCAGGCCTCAGTTCTCTGATATATACTAGACTCACTCTTATATATATACCCTACTCCCTCAAGAGAGAATGAGAGCATGTGGGACAAGTCCTCCACTCTCCTCCTTTCTCTTCCCACTTGCACCCTTAGACTTTCTAGTTTGGGCCTAGTTCCCTACTGGAAATTGACAGTTTTAGGGATTCCGAGGGCATAGAGTGACCAAACGGAGGGCTGTAAAGCACTGCACGACCCTCTGACCGATACGCTCGTTTCGAGCTATCACACGGCCCATTCCACGACACGCTCTAAAAAATCTAGCAAAAAAAACAAACAAAAAACACGCTAAAAACTAGTCACAAGGCCTTCTAGAGCTGCTTTTTGACACCTTAGGGTATCAAAAGCACATGCACTTACGCTCTGGGCGGGTGCTAGAACACGAGCATATTGAGGGTGCCTTTGTTCATATGGACACCCATTACCCATCCACGATAAGCTCTAGACCCTCAGCGGGGACACAAGGTAGCACCACCCAAGACCCTAAAATAGCCGCTAGTGATTCCTCCTCCGACTCAGAAATCATGGAAGCATACCCTACCCAAAACACTGAGAGAGAAGGCCATGCACCTCCCGAAGCTCCACAGCCTAGTACTAGTATGTTTAGCCGTTTCATGGAAACATTAGGTAGAGCTACTCGCTCGGAACGTGATGCAAATGAAGCACGCGAAGGGGGTGGGGAAGTGGACTCTCCTTTCACATCGCACGTGGACCCCACACCCCCAAAGAGTGTCCATGTGGATATCCTGCCAACTTCTTACCAAGAAGGCCCTGTTGAGCTGCCTCCTTCAGAAGTTCCCTCTAGAGTACCGTTGGTGACAAGTAAAACCACGGGGAGCAACATTGCTTCTACCTCACAAGAAACCGTTAACACGTCGGCTCTAGAAGGATTGTTCATTAATGATCATTGGACATACGACCTCCACACTGAGGTGTTGACGGATCTACACTCTGGCCACGCCTACCATGTAGGATGGATAGAGATTGCACAATCCACCTCTAGTGCCACGAGCATCGAAGATCAACAGAAAATGATCTGTAATGTTATCCATGGCATTATTCAATCAGAAAGGCAAAACCGAGGGGTAAATATACTCTCAACTGGCCCCATGAGATTTCTGGATACGAGCAAGGCTCAACAGCCTACTCTATCACAAATGGAGACTCCTCTAATGAGTCCCATGGACCCATCTTACGTCATTTCACCTGGGGTCTCTATGCAATCTGAGCCTCCGAGTGAAAACTTTAGCTTCCCTAACTTGGCTCAACCCTCTATTAAGGAAAACACAGTGCTCACTCCAGGGATAAGCCTGACAGAGAATGTACCGATGACATCTACGGTTAGCGCAGTGCCACTACCTAGTGTCGTAGTACCTAATATGGGGCCTCGACCATATGTGCCTCTAGCCCCTTATGCACACATGGCCCCTACACCTCCAATTGTACCACTTGTTTACGCTCCTCGAGTGCCGCTCCCTAGCTCTTATCCGAGTGGACCTATGCCCGGTTATGTTCCATATCCTGCATCATCCACACATATGCCAAGACCGGTACCCATCCCTCTCCCACATATGATTCCAAGAGTATCTCCACCGGCCCTGCCTCCTCACATAGGTGACTTGGCAGCGTTTGCTCAAACCATAGGTCGATCTATCGCGGAAAATATGCGTCATGCATCTGATAGAGAGCCTAGAAGTAAGGCAGTACAAATTGCCAAACTCACGCAAAAATTCAATGGGGATGAAGATGCTAGAAAACACATTGAAGTGTTTGAACAAGTATGTGATTCCTTAGGGGAACGCAACGAACTACATAAGTGCAATGCCTTAAGCTTGACATTAAGTGGGAAGGCTAGAGATTGGTATAGAACCTTAAGGGTGGACGAGAAAACAATCTACCCTACCCTTCGAAGGTTGTTTCTAAAGGAGTACATACGAGAAGGTGTGCTTTGGGGTGTAGCATCTCAGCTACAGAAGGCCGAACGTAAGGAAGGAGAGTCAGTTAGGGACTTCATTAGTCGTCTAAAGCACTTAAACTCTCGCTGCCCTGTAAATGAGCGCTTCAACAATAACCAACTGCTTGATCGATTCATTCGAGGGTTGAGGAATGAAGGAATCTATAATGGACTAGTGATTAGAGGTATCACAACCTGGGAAGATGTCACTGCCAATGCAATCCAATTAGAGGACAACTTGATGATAGTAGGCATGAGGGTGTCTACTGACACGAGATCCACTAGCTCACAAGCCATTGAGTATGAACCCATGACTGCAAAGCCCATTGCCAATGAGCCAAAGGTATTTGAGACATTCTTGACAGACCTCACCAAGGCAATCCAAGAGTCTCTTAAGGATAATCGACCCCCTCAAAATAGTCACATGTATCCAAGAAGGGAGCAACAATGGTGTTCCATTTGCTTGGGTCCACATAGCACTAGTGAGTGCCCTACGTTTAGAGTAAAATTTAATGGAACTTGCAACGCATGTGGTAGGTATGGTCACCAAGCTAAGGATTGTTTAATGATCAAACGTATGATGGCAAATAGACCACCTGTAGCCTGGACGGATGCGCCTCGAGCTCCTGTATTGATGCCTACTCCACCTGTTGAGCAACTACCGCAACACATGGTCCCTAGATCTCAAAATGTTGTACAAGCTACACCGCTACCACCTCCTGTGCTAGGACCGCAGCCTCCACATCCAAGAGTCGCCCCTATGAACCAAGTGGGTTGCGAGCCATCAAATGCTTATGCAGATGGCTGTGAGGAGGAAATAGACACTAGTATTGCCTACGGTCTTGATACATTGGAAGAGTGTCCTATATACTACATGGAAGATTGTTGGGGGCAAGTCAAGCCGGTTTATCAAGCTGCTGCTCTCGCATCCAGAGGTCAAAATATCAACACCCAGGCTAGGAGGCCACCTCTTCAATGCTACGAGTGTGGTGGACCACATCGGGCAGCGGAGTGCCCTATTAGGCTGCAAAAGAATGCTGCACAGATGCAAATGAATCAAGGGAGCACGTCTGCAATGCCAATACTCACATGTAATCGTTGTGGCATAGATCACTTGATTGCCCAATGCCCCTATAACCCAAATGCGCCTAAAATCACACCCCTGAATTTGGTCGAAATTGCTAGTGTGACATCGCCAATACCACCCGTCGCACCCGCTTATGCGATTACACGGTCCATGCTTCAAGGGCCAGGCCATATCCTTGAAGAGAGAAATACCGCGTCAGTTATCCAAGCAAAGAAAAAGAAGACACGAAGGAAGAAGTCGCAGAATACGGAAAATTCAAAGCCAAGTTCCAAAACAAACATAGGAACAGGAGATGACCCCGTGTATATGAATGACCTCGAGGATGATTCAGATTCAGTCGAGACAATGGAGACTAGAAGCAATACCACAAAGAGAAAGACCGACAAAGAAAACCGTAACATGCAACCAAATGAAAACCGAATAAGAGAAAACCATAAAGAGCCTCTGAAAACACCACAAGTGTTTCCAAATCCAATCCAAGACCCCCAAGATAAACCGCAGGGGCAAAAAGGAAAAAATCGTAAAAAGAAGATTGGGACGTACCCAGACCCAGTAGACGAGATTAAGTAGGTGAAACATCTAAGAGGTTTAGTGGAGGAGACTCAAAGGAAACTAGAACCAGAACCCATGCATGTCAAAATTCATGACACAGTGTTTCCCACGCAAGTTCATCCACCCCACATGAACCATAGACCGTTAGCCATATCTAGTATCATCCAAGAAGGGAGTGAGGACGGGACATCAGAAAGTGAGCATACACCTTTCTTGTTGGAAAGGATGTTTAACGAAGGAATACCTGATCCCATTGAGGAATATGAGATTCCATCCTCACCAGTTCCTAGTCAAGGACCTACACCCTGCAAAACGCCAATGAATGTTGCCAAACTAGTGGACTTCATGTCTTCTGAGGTCCGAACCACGATCATAGCAAAGCTGTATGGAGATCCTGAGTTATTCCTTGCACTTCGAGCATTCCTTAACGGAGAGCTACGAACGGGATTACCGCAGTTTGCACAACCAAATAGGCCTGACTCGATTATGATTGATGAGGAAAATCATGTGCAATCACTTGACTTAGATGGACACGAGTCTGTGATTGAGGTACCAATTAACGAATTAGGGCAGTATTTTGAAGGCGACGAGTCTAATGCGACCCTACCCATCACTACCAAGGGATTAACTATAAAGGGAATTCTTGATGGTGGTGCGGGAGTTAGCATCGTTACAAAAGATTGTTGGGAATCCATGGGAAAACCCCGCCTCAGTGTTACTAACATTGTGGTAAAGATGGCAAATGGTACCATAGCCAAACCTATGGGGATGCTCAAGGATCTTAAGATCAAAGTTCTAGGGCACAAGGCACGACATACGTTCATTGTAATGGATTTCTCTAAACACCTTATGTCATATGAAATGATTTTAGGACAACCATTCATGAGGGAAGCACAAATGGTTCATGATTGGTCTAAAAATCATGTCTATTTACAATTCCAAGACTCTGTCCTTAGAGTGGATTTGGTGACTGGTAAGGTACACCCCTTAGGGAGTAAAACCATTATTGATCATCGCTCTGACACCACAGTTCACTCGGCCCCACTACAATATTGTTACACTTGTAAGAAGGATACAGACATTGGCCAAGATTCTCCTTATATGGATATCCTACCAGGGATGACTGAGTCGGACAATGTGGATTGGGTCCACCTAGCAGCAACCATAGACACTTGGGGAAATAGGGGGACGACCTGGGTAACACCGGAGGGGGATGAAATGCCTGTACCCTTAAATATGCTACAAGCAATGCATATCGCTTCCGACAAGACTCATCCTAATGTAACGAAGAAAACATACAAGTGGGTCCCTAAAGCTTCTTTAGTGACCATAGCTAGTGCAAAAAAACAGAAGCCTTGTAAGAAACGTACCACTCGCTCCAAGAAAAGTAAGAAAATGTTGCGATGGATCCCTAAACGACTATTGGAAGCCCAAGGCTACTATCAAGGAAATGATCAAATCTGGGTGCCAAAACGTAGATTGTGCTCTTACCTATCACCTGACCCAAGTGAGCCCAATCCCGTAGCTCCAAAACGAATCAATGATCGTGAAAAGAAAAAAATCACAGAATGCTACACCCCCGCTCCCGAGCTAGTTTGGGTACCAAAGAAAGAACGATTTGTTCCACCTAGCTCAGGAAGGGGGGAGTCCCATGAAGCTTCTAGCTCCTCATGTAATACATCCATAGAGGTAAAAGCTTCTACACAGCCTCCATCTATAGTAGTGGGCCTCCATGAAGCTACAAAAGAATCCACACCTCCCAGTGTTCAAGAATCACCTAATGAACCACTTCAAGTTCGATCCTGGGAGAGTACCTTACCACCCTTGCAACTTGACGAGGCGCCTAGGGTAATAGAAAACTACTGGCAAAAATCCTCACCTATTACCAACTGGAACAATTGGTTTCAAAGGGTGACAAGCTCATTTCAAACGGTATGATCTACCCAAGGAAGGGGGGAGTGTTTGTGGACAGTCATCATTCATTTGTTTCCCTCTCAACCTTTTTCCCTGACCTCTCAATCACCAATCTTAGGGAATGTACATATAAAGCTTTATACTCACAAAAAAAAAAAAAAAAAAAGAGCAAGAGCAATTAGCAAACGAGTATGCACATTAAAGTCAAAACATTGACTCAGACCTACACATGTCACATCTGGTACAGTGAAACAGAAACCTATGCCATGAAACACCTTTGATCCTCATCACTTGAGTGATGGAGGGTAGGTAAGATTAGTACGATAGGAGTGTTTCTGTTTTAGAATCGAGAGATTAGCAAAGTTCTCTTTTCCCACTGATGTTCCTCCTAGAGGTATTGTTTGTGTTTCATAGTGTGTACAGGAGCGTGTTGCTATTGATAGGATTTGGACCTTCATGGAACCTTTCTCTCGTTCACACTTCAAATCAAGCGCGACCATCGACACAAACAGGTGTTTCTTGTCCATTAGCATTGCCCTTATCTTTTTGCATCCATGTTTGTCTGCTTTGATTGTGATTGGTAGCATAATATTCAACGCATTTGCTTACCATCAAACATTTAATTCAATGTAATGTTTTGTCATAATCACTTGTTTAGATGTAAAAATCAAGCAATCCGACTAAGCTAGTTTGACCAAGCTAGGTATTAGAAATCTTCTCTTAATACCATGGGGAATGCCTTCCTAATAAGCAATGGTTACTTACGTTCTTAATCCGATTTAGACAGCATTGTATGAAATGTACTAGGGCTTTCTAGTGGGCTTAACCCTATTGACCTTTAGCTTAAGTATTATAAAGGGAGTTTACTAATGTGATGAGCCTGGGGAGGGTAACAGTGTTATATGACCCCCCAAAGTTACAAAATTTAAATGCTGAAAATGAACAAGCAAAAAATCAAAGTGCCACAATGTAAAATTTTAAGCTGGAAGAGAAATCTCATCTTGATTTGGTACTTCACTCACATGTATAGCCTATGGTACTAGAGCCCTAGAGGTTCCCAGTGTGGGCGCTTTACCTTGAAAAGCAAAAAACCCAAGGCATACAAAATAAGCATACACATCATAATTGAATCACTGTGAAAAGACTTTGGGGGGTCAAAGAAAAAGTAATCAGTCAGGCGATGATTTCATGAGAAATTCCTTTTATGGTAGCTTAACTACAAGGTTTTCTAGATATAGCCTTTAGTCAGCCCTCGAACATGAATACTTGGCTCTCGCGATTAAACAACTTAATTGACCAGTGAAAATTAAGAAGCTTACCCATGGTATTAATACTTGATCTCTAGTGCCTTTCGACCGTCAAATTAGCGACCCCAGACTTGTTTAATTTTTTACCTTTACATCTGTTTATGCATTTGATTACATTGAAATTTAATGTTCATTGCTGACAAATTGTTTGAAATTCTTTTTCCAATCAATGTGTCTACCTAAAACTGCATATGCTTTTTAAGAGAATGCAATTACTGTGCCAATGTTGTTTGATTTTGCAGTGATTGAAGAAGGCTATGCACATCCATGTCGACTGCTCTTCCACCTCGACGAACCAGCTTCAACTCAATAGCTTCCGAGGACGGAATCTACATCAGGAAGGGGGGCATGTTAACCCTCACGGCTCACGGACACCCTATGATCTATAAACGTTGTATTATTTAGAGTCAGGTACCGGGCTTGTCGGACCAATAGGAAAAGGGTAAGAGTGATCGCCGATGAGAGGCGCACTCTAACTGGGACATTCAAGGGATTAGTTGGCTAAGCATGGGCGCCCAAGTGTGAATGGGGTGAGCTCCTATAAAAGCCAACTAAACCTAATTTTTACTCATTCTCTCATTTGTGCAATAGAAGAGTGCTCTTGCTCCATCTCCATCTTCTTCTTCTTCACCTCCTCGTGTGTGTGTGTGTGAGAGAGAGAGAGAGAGAGGGAGAGTGTGTGTGCGATCGAGCATTACGAAGGCACGACGGCGACGAAGCGGTTGAGCGCGGCACGACTGCAGCTTCTTCTTCATCGCGGCGAGGAATCCACCACGAAGGCGAGCGTAGAGCGGTGAGTGACACACCCTTTGCTTCCTTGAGCTTGCTAGTTTAGGCTTGTTGTGTGCTTGGAGCCATTTGTGGCTCGCACACGGTGTATCGGCAAGTCCCTTGCTTCGACAGTGCAGCAAGGAGTGCACAGAGCTTAATCAATTAAACTTAATTGATTGAAATGAATTAAATCCCCATTGGACCTTTCCCCATTCTGACCAATAGGAATTAAGTAGCCCATTGGGCTGCTCAATTCCTATTGGACCCCTTCTCAGGCTATCCAATAATCATCCAGGAGACTTAATTTTCATTGGTTCTTTTTATTAAGTGTTTTAAAATTAATTAGGCTAAATTTACTCTAGCCTAATTCTCATTGGTCCACTTCAAGGGTCATCCAATAGAAATTGGGCATACCTTGTGGACATCTGGCCTAGGGAGCTGACATGTGTCCCTCATTCCCTTTGTGTAAAGGGGGCTTGTGTGTGTGTGTGTGTGGCTTTCTCTCTCATCCCCTACCTTTAGGGCTCGCCCCCTCATGTGTAGGGATGTGTGTTGACGTTGGAGAGCACACAAAGCATCCAATTCCCCCTAAGCTTTAACCCTTTGGACACAACCTTTGAATTTTGGAACCTTAGCATTTTGGAAGTCTTAATGGGCTGAACCTTAGGGTCTTTTTAGCCCATTGTTGCACATGGCTCTTTTGCAGATGCCCCCCCCTTTGGATCCCTATTTTTCCTCCTTTGGATCCCTACTGTGGCCGGTCTGCTAGCTTAACCAATATTCTAGCTTTTTCTCCCCTGGAACTTCCCCACAGTAAATGATCAGTTTAATATGAGAAAATCATTTAGGAGAATTAGATATTGATTATTATGACATTACCTCTCTCTTGAAATCATAGTCGTCCTCGACTATGGTGTAGAGAAGATAAAGCATATTCATGAGTCCTTTTCTTAGCGGGTAGAGGATCCCTATGTTACCCTACGACATCATTCCACAATGGATGACTAGTCCATTTGGCGCTTGAGAGCCTGAGGCTGCCGCAAGCATGTCTGCACATTAGTCCTATCAGTCTTCCATAGTAGAGTGACAAGCTCTACTTGGTGTTTGGGAGACGTCGTCTCCGCAAACTTGATCTAAGCATGCATACTACTTCATTTTTGTGCACAATAAAGAAAAAGAGAGTCTTATAAGACAAAAACTTTGTTCATTTTTAACATTTTGTACATTTGCTTACTCTTGGGAAGCATTGTAAGCATTGACAAGGTTTAGGTTATCCTTTAATTGTATGCCTTGCATCCATCTAGCATCTTCAAAAGGATAATTCTTAAACTTAATAAGATATCGTCGGATAGTCTTACCGCCTCTTAATACCTTGTCTTCATGTCGGAGAATGGACTCGGGCTGCAACACCTCCTCTTGGTCCTTGATCTTCGGTGGGTCTTCAATAGTTGGTTCTTGAGATGGCTCTCCTTTGTAAGGCTTTAATAGGCTCACATGGAAAGCATTGTGTATGAGCCAATGATTGGGCAACTTGAGTTGATAGGCCATCTCATTGATTGGCCTAAGAATCTGAAAGGGACCATAGTACCTTTTTGCTAGTTTAGCATAGTACTTTTGGTGGCCCGTAGGATTCCTGCCCGTCGTGTGCCTTAATCGAGCCTTGGGAAACTTTAACAAGACCCAATCGCTTTCTTTAAAGGCATGGGCTCTTCTGTGCTTGTCAGCAGCAGCCTTTTGCCTTTGCTGTGAGATAGAGATAGCATCCTTAATCTTTTGAAAAGATTCTTGTAGGTCTCGGCTATACTCATCTGCAGCAAATATCTTCCCATGTACCTTAAGTAGCAAGGGACTTTTTTATCTTCCCTCAATTAACTCGAAAGGTGCTTTTCCCGTGGAAGTATGTACAGTGTTATTGTAAGCATACTCCACTAAGGGTAAGTACTTCTCCCATTGGGATCTTTGATCTACTTCCGTTACATAGGCTTTTAGTAGATCGAGAATGGTTAGGTTAGCTATTTCACTTTGGCCATCCGTTTGTGGATGATAGGCCGAAGAGAAGTTTAGCCTTGTCCCTAAATTCTCAAAGAGACCCTTCCAGAAATTACTGGTCATTCTAGGATCTCTATCCGGCACTATGGACATTGGCAAGCCATGGTACTTGAAAATTTGTGAAATGAAGAGGGTTGCCATTTGATGGGCTTTGATAGTGTTTTTGATAGGTATAAAATGAGCTTGTTTACTGAACCCATCTACTATCGTCCATATTCCCATATTCCCATGGATAGACTTAGGCAATCCAAAGATAAAATCCATGGATATGCTCTCCCATGGTGAATTAGGGATTGGCAAGGGTTGAAGCAATCCAAGTTGCTTCCCTCTATCAAATTTTGTATTTTCGCATACCACACATTTAGAAACATACTCTTGTATGTTCACTTTCATGGTAGGCCAATAGAAATATGTTTCAATTCCCTTTAAGGTAGACTGAATCCCTCTATGCGCCGCGTAAGGTGGAGCATGAGATTCATACATTACTTTCTCACGTAGTGAGTTAGTAACCTATAGTCCTTTGCCATAGAGAAGATAACCATCTTGTAAAGTAAATGGTTCTTCTTTCTTCCCTAATGCAAGGGCTGAAATCACATCTCTAAAATCGGGATCAATAGCGTACTCATCTATCATTGAAGATAGATCATTGTGAGTTGCTATGGAAACCGCATTCACTCTCGGTCGTCTTGAGAGTGCATCAGCTACTTGATTATGCTTGCCAGCAATGTGAGCAATATGAAAATGAAATTGCGAAAGGAATTTTCCCACCTCATTTGTTTGTCGGAGAGCTTGGTCTGCGTCATGAAGGATTTAAGACTTTGGTGATCCGTTCGCAGAATGAAAGGAGTCCCCAATAAATAGTGCTTCCATGAGTCTAAGGCATGTAGAACTGCAAGGAGTTCCTTTTCATATATGCCTAGAGCTTGCTCAACAGGATCGAGCCTTCGACTCTCATAGCCTATGGCATGCCCTTCTTGGAGCAAAACAGCTCCAAGGCAATCACCACAAGCATCACATTGGACCTCAAATGGTTTTGAGAGATCCGGCAGTGTAAGCACAAGTTGAGAGATAAGCTTTTCGAAAGCATTGTTCTCCTTAGCAGACCATGTATACCTAACGCTTTTCTTTGTTAGGTCATGTAATGGTCCCGCAATTTGTGAGAACTTTTCTATGAAGCGTCTATAGTATGCACACATACCTATAAAGCTTCTTAGTTCATGAAGATTCCTTGGTTTAGGCCATCCTTTTATTACCTCTAACTTAGATGGATCCATTTGGATGCCATTTTGAGAGATAATATGACCTAAATACTGAATCTCTTGCAAGAAAAATTCACTTTTCTTTCGATTAACATAAAGTTTATTCTCTCTTAAAACTTGAAATATTACCTGGAGGTATTGCTTGTGTTCGTCTAATGAATTAGAGTATGAATTAGAGTAGATGATAATATCATCAAAGAACACTCTAGTGAAGGTTCGATGAGGCCTGAACAGCTTCTCCATCAAGCGGTTGAATGTGGCTGGTGCATTGGTCAAGCCAAAAGGTATGACAATGTATTCATAAAGACCAAATGTGGTGCAAAATGCGGTCTTTACAATGCCTTGATCAACTATCCTTATTTGATGATAGCCACTTTTTAGGTCAATCCTACTGAAGTAGGTCGATCCTTGTAGCTTATCAAATAGGTCTTCTACCCGTGGAACGGGAAACCTATTCTTGATAGTGATCTTGTTTAGTGCTCTATAGTCGACACACATGCGATATGTGCCGTCTTTCTTTTGCACTAATAGCACACGTGAGCAAAATGGAGATGAGCTAGGCCTAACCATGCCCTTCTCAACTAACTCATGCACTTGCCACATAATCTCCTCTTGTTGAGCTTGAGAAACTCTATAAGGAGGTTTGTTAGGCGGTGAACTTCCTGGAAGAAGTTCAATTGCATGGTCATCATTACCTCGTTTAGGAGGTAGCTCACAAGGGATGTCCCATCTCATAGGATTGTATGCCTAGCTTGGTGGCCAACTCTATAGATATAAAATTGTGAGTAGAACCAGGGTCAAAGAGAATAAAAGCATCATGTTCTCTTACCTTTCCCCACGCATGGCATAGAGGAGATCCTTTGTGATGAGTTTGGTGAGTCTCCTCCTCTTGGATTTCAACCAAGGAAGCTCTAGGAGGATCTTGGTGGTTGTTCTTTTGGGGACAAGCGCGGTACGCATGCCCTTGTTCGCCGCACTTGAAACACCGGTTATCCTTACGATAATGCTCAAGCTCTTCAGGAGAGAGTTTATACTTACCTTTGTAAACTCCCTTCTCTTTAGCTTTGTTGGAGTTGCCCTTAGGAGACTTTTGGACATTGTCCTTCCCCTTAGGCTCATTGGAACCCTTGTTTTCCAGGGGCTTATTATTTCTTTTGGCCCCCATTTGGAAATTGATTCGAGAGGCCACCATAGTATGGTGTATTACCGCCGATATGGTACGTGGCCTTTGGGAGTTGACATACTCCGCCATTTCTTCGGTTAAGCCCGCACAAAATTGTTGCTTTTGCTCTCCAAAATCCAACTTTTTGAAGACGGTGGCTTTGAGTTGTAGGTCCCAAAACTTGTCTACATATTTGTGGATGGATTCATTGGGAGAGAGCTTTAAGCTTCGCCATTCGGTGAGTACTTTGTCTTTGGCATCGGTGGCCAAAAACTGCTTCATAATGGAAGCTCTTAAAGCTTTCCATGTTCGTGGAGCTTCACCGTTGGCTCGTAGGCTAGACCACCATTGCCTGGCGGACTTTTGAAAGTGCATAGCTACATGGCGTAGCTTAGAGGACTCCGTGAAGCCCTCATCTCCAAACGCCGCATCGAATTGCTGGATAAAGGCCAAGACTTTTTCCGTAGCACCAAAGGTACCATCATAGGTAAGGAAAGAGATGCTCTTCCCTCCCTCTTTGAATTTCTTCAGCTTGGACGACCTCTTCCATGCGGCATAGGATTTCCTATGGCCTCTTCTTTTTGATGGTTCAAAGGTTGCACCATCACTTTCTTCAAAAGGTGAAGAATTTGAAGAAGGTGGAGAAGAGGGTGACCTCTTTCTCGCCTTTTTCTTGTCTTGATCTTTGTCATCTTCACCATCGCTTTCATAAGAGGAAGAGGATGAAGAAGATGGAGAAGAGGGTTTCCTCTTTCTCGCCTTTTTCTTCTCTTGCTTTTTATCATCCCTCTTTGAATTATGGCGTGGAGAAGAGTGTGATGGTCTTGTCCGCTTTGGTGGTGATGGAGAGCGTTTAGCCCGCCGTCTTCGTGGAGCCATCTCCGCTGAGGTGGCAGGAGACTCGCTTCTTCTCGTTCCTTCGGTGGGGGCTCTTGAGTTCTCCTTTGGGAAGGAGATGCATCATCAAGAAGTAATTCTTGAGCCCTTCATATGGATTCTCTTCTTCTTCCCGAATCGGAGAGAGACCTCTTTTGGTAGTCTCACAAGGAGGCTTCCTAGGTGTTCTCTCGTCATGGTGATGAGCTTGGAGAATCCCGTGAGCACGGAGCTGCCGTTGCACTTTGCTTTGGAGAGATGGATTGCCCATGGCTTGTTGAAGCCTAGAAACAAGATAGTTAACAAGCATTGAAGCATCATTAGTAGCTTGCTCATGAGCAAAATCAAAGTTATCAACATTAATTTCACTCTCTTTACTATTGTCAGCCATTCTAGCAACTTTTAGGTGTAAACTTTTTAGGTGTACTTTGGCACTTCAAGCCCTAGTTGCTACTCCTCTTTACCCCTTTAGAAAAAGCACTCAAGCTATTGTACCCGTGGCTCGAATACCATTAATTGCAAGGAATAGAAGAGAGGGTCTTTCGACACCAAAATAGCACTGGCTCCTGTCAAGCTTCTAATAGCTCAATAGTGGTTAAGCCATAGGCAATCCCCGTAGGACTCCACTATTAAGACCATAGCTCTCGACGGTGATGCCCCGTTAACTTCACAAAGGCAGGCACACTGCAAGGCTGAAAAATCCCTATTCTACTTACTCACAGGCAATTAATCATACCAACCATTTGTAGCTAGCTTAAGGACCTCCCTTCTTGAGCAAGAAAAGATAAACCTTGTGCTCTGATACCAATGTAACATTTAATGGCCTAAAAACTTATGTGTAGCGGAAATTAGCATGAACATAGTGGGCATTTCATTAGAATAGATTCCTAATGAGAATTACAAGAGTGCTTCGGTGTAGAGAGCAACAAAAAGCATAACACCTAGTTAGATAGCATCGACAATACTTTCAAAAGAGAGAGAAATTAAGCTATTGACAACAGTTGAGGACCGGATTTGCATGGAGCCGGTCCCCCCTCCAAAAGGCTTTGTATTATGGTTTCTCCCATCAAGAGAGACATTGTACAATACAATTCTTTGTGTTCCTTCAAGACTAGCTAGTGCAATGAAGATGAAAGCTTCATGCACTAAGCAAAACACTTAGCAAACACAACTTGAATTATCCCGTTCTCAGACCCAAGACCTCACACACCTTCGAAGATGGTGAGAGCTAGCAAGGTATGAGAGTAGATTGAGAGGAAGAAGGAGTATCTTACGAGAAAGATGTACATCTCCTCACATAATCACTCATATTAGCATAGCTTTAGCCTAGTAATTAGCTTGGTAGAGGAGATGAGCATGCATTGAAGCTTGGCTCTTGGTTGGATTTGCATCCACAAGCCAAGAGTGTGTCGATGTAGGCTTCTATCTCACAAGCTTGGAGTAGGTGATGAGCTCTCCATTAAAGCTTGGAAAGAGGTAGTCTTCTCTTTCTTCACACATAGACTGTGTGTGAGTGTGTGTGTGATAATGCCTTGCAAAAATCAGCCCCCTCTCTCTCTTGGGCGAGCCCCCTTCCTATTTGCTCTTGCAGGCTCCCTATTGGACAATGCCAAGCTCAGCCAATGGCTATTAAGCAGCATAAGTGATAGCCTTCTGACATGTGTCCCCCTTTTCCCTTTTTTAAGAGCTTAATCAATTAAACTTAATTGATTTAAATGAATTAAATCCCCATTGGACCTTTCCCCATTCTGACCAATAGGAATTGAGTAGCCCATTGGGCTACTCAATTCCTATTGGATCCCTTCTCAGGCTGTCCAATAATCATCCAGGAGACTTAATTTTCATTGGTTCTTTTTATTAAGTGTTTTAAAATTAATTAGGCTAAATTTACTCTAGCCTAATTCTCATTGGTCCACTTCAAGGGTCATCCAATAAAAATTGGGCAAACCTTGTGGGCATCTGGCCTAGGGAGCTGACATGTGTCCCGCATTCCCTTTGTGTAAAGGGGGCTTGTGTGTGTGTGTGTGTGGCTTTCTCTCTCATCCCCTACCTTTAGGGCTCGCCCCCTCATGTGTAGGGATGTGTGTTTACTTTGGAGAGCACACAAAGCATCCAATTCCCCCTAAGCTTTAACCCTTTGGACACAACCTTTGAATTTTGAAACCTTAGCATTTTGGAAGTCTTAATGGTATGAACTTTAGGGTCTTTTTAGCCCATTGTTGCACATGGCTCTTTTGGAGATGGCCCCCCCTTTGGATCCCTATTTCCCTCCTTTGGATCCCTATTGTGGCCGGTCTGCTAGCTTAACCAATATTCTAGCTTTTTCTCCCCTGGCACTTTCCCACATTAAATGATCAGTTTAATATGAGAAAATCATTTAAGAGAATTAGATATTGATTATTATGACAGATGGGATTGATTTGCTCCTAGTATGTTGATAATTGTGAAAAAAAATTATACTATTATATACAACCATACATTATTGGACCATAGGAAGACTACAATAGAGTAATGCCCCCTTAAGCTTAGGGGTAAGACAATAGGAACAATGACAGTGACAATGACGAAAGACTCTAGAAAAGGTGAATACATCGTAGTCTTCCCCTTGAACAAAGGGTAGCAACATAATAAGCTCCTTTACAAACAATAGATCATTGTACACATACCTTTTGAGGGGGGGTGGTCACCACAATTTTAAAAAAAGCATATTATATGAGTTCAATAATACGGATTATTTTATTCTATATTTTTTTACATTCTCACATATATAAAGATATTAAAAATGTAATCTTAAAAAAATATAAATAATCTTGAATGCACACGATATTTAGATTTTACATATAATGACCCCTTCCAAGACACATACTCTCCAAGAGGCAAGTGCTTTACCCAATCACAATGGCATAAGACTTTAGCATACTTAACAATGGGGAAATTGCAATCTGAGTTTACCCATTTGTTTGAGGATGATAAGCAAAGAAACCTTGACAACAACTCTGTATAAGTGAAAAAAAGGTTGCTAAATTAGTTATAGCTTAAAGAAATATAATTACAAACAACTTGTTAGAAATAAATGGATCCGTAAGTGATAGGGATTTTTGGATTTGTCATCGAAAGGATCACATTTAGCTTCGTTAAGGAGTCGCTATATAAGTTCAATGAGTGACAGTCTAAGGAAATTTCCAAGGAATCACATGGTGGGTGAAGGGAGCATAGAGTAAGGAATATTCTTTAGTCTTAGTAAATTTCGAACTAAGTCACGTGCAAGAGGCAGGCACTTGAATGATTCTCAATAGGTTTGTCAAAATGTAGTTAATTTTCAAAAAAAGCAGGTGCTTTACGACAAAGGAGTTTGTCGGCGTCACATTTGTGCATGCGAGTGCATCTAGGGAAATGAGCTTTTGCGGGGTCTTAATTGATCCAACCACCCACTTTTCAATGGGTATTCACTACTTTAAAAAAAGACAACCTGAATCTAGGCACCCTTTAGAAAAAGCAAGCCTTAAATCAAATTGACGTCCCCACCTCTCTCTCAACAGTTTTTTCTCCTCCTGTCTCTCTTGGGAACTCTTTGTTGTTGTCCCTTATTTAGCTTGAAAAGCATATGGTAGCTCCTTATTCTAGGGGACTGCTCACAACCTATAAAAGCAGCCTCTGATTTGTATTTTAGAGCAGTGTTCACCGAGTTTGTGGACGAGATTCTATTGTAGAAGGACCATGAAGAAGATGCGAGTTTTCACAAGGAATTTTTGGCTTTGGCCACCTTTTCCTAATTTCAATTTTCAGCCATCTTTAAGGAGTCCCTGCATGCTCATACGATTGCCCAATGTGTACCAGATGTCACCATGAACAAGTAGAAGAGTTCCTTTGCAAAGAAGAGTCTCGAAGGATCATATCCATTGCAACAAGTTGCTGATTTTCCCAGAGACATCTATGTTTGAGAATGATTTCAAGAATACTTCTTTCTAATGTGTAGAGGAGAAGGTTAGAGTCCTCTTTCAAGGAGCTGCCTTCTAAGTTTTGAGTCTTGATAGGTGATGCTTTTCATGTTTAGATTTTTAGGTCTATGACTATATTGGTTGCAAGCATTCTCCCTTGCAAGACAAAGTAGGAGTGGGGAATTGGTCAAGAAAAGTGCTCTAAAGAATAGAATGGGATCAACCCAAAAGTTATGAGAGTCCTCATCAATACCTAGCTTGGACTCTACTATTCCCTCTTAGACATGAAGTCTCTTCTTGAAAATATCTATTGACCTAAAGTAGAGTGTGGAACTCTCAAATTCTTGAATCTAGTCCCGATATGGACTTAGTTTTCCATATATGAGAGCCTCTACTCTCAAGGACTTAGAACAGTAGCAGAGGTTCCTATGATTAGGGTTTAACATTGAGATCAAGAAGGAAAGGCTTCCAAGACCATCAATTTGAGATATCTAAAGGGAATTTCAGGGCCGTGCCCCACTTCTCGGTGCATGTTCCTGGATAGACTTTTCTCAATAATTGAAGATCCTCTCTCTCTCTCTCTCTCTGGCTTCTATATAAGTGATAACGTTTGATATTGTTACATGCACTCTTGATTGTGAGATATTTTCTTTCTATGGCAAGATCTTGAGTTATCCACTCGATCACATAATCTATTGTACTCTACAAAAGGCTATAATACTCTTCTTCTATAAAAGCCTTATTTGTGGTGATGGAACAAAGAAAGTTCAACAAATAAAAAATTTCACACGTAGAAGAGAGAACCTAATGCAAGTGTTGAAGAGAGTGCTAACCCATGGACGCATCTTCAAGCTCAAAACTGTCGAGCAAGCTGTGTGCAATTTATTACCCAAATTCGTCGCCTCTAAACAGGGACTTTTACCCTATGGAGTAGGCAATACAACACCCATCACTTTTTTATAGCCTTAGTAACAAGATTTTGGTAATCAAGATGTGAGTTAACAAGAATTTGGTAATCAAGAATTTTTTGTCGATTTTTGATTTATTTTGGCCTATAATGTACGTAGTATGATGTAATCTAATGTGAGCTTTGGAGTTTTCTCCCTTAGATTTTATGCCTCAAGTTATTTTTCTCAATAGAGCCATTACTGTTGTCTCAAGTTTAAAGATTGTGTGTGTGTGTGTGTGTGTTTTTCTTTTTCTTTTTTTGGGGGGGGGGGGGGGTGGGCGGGGCGGGGGGTTCGATTAAAGTAATTGTACATGACATCATGCCATGGGTACCTCATTTTACATAATATCTCATTTTGTATGTGAGGTATGGTTGTAGTTAAATATTTGTGTGTGCGCGCATGCAATATGCATGTTTGTGAGTAGCTACCATTTCTAAATTTATTTGTCTCATTCATGTACCAACAAATTATAGAATAACTCACCTTGGCTCTTAGGATTTAAAAAACAAAGCACATTTTCCTCCGATGATGGAATTAGTTTCATTGCACTTCGGTATTAACAGTCTCAAACTTTGAGTAAAAAAAAAGAAAATTCCAGTAGTGAACTTTGATTTAAGACCCTAATTCCCGTTCCCAAGAAGTGGGACGAAGCCAGGGCTATTCTTCTTGGAAGTGTCCAAAAAACGGTTTTCATGTCGGACTCCAACCTCCTAGAGAAGGGAGTCCATCGAGGAGGGATGCTCTCTTGCACTCCAAGCCCTATGCAAAGAGAGATCCCTTGGGTGGGTCGACACGGCTAAATTCTTCAAAGAATTTTGGGAGGACCTGAAGTCCCCTATCACGATAATGGCCAACCAAGCATTGATTGATGGTGTCTTGGACTCAAGTATTAAAAGGGGCCTCATCAAACCAATCTCGAAAAAAGTGTGTTTCTCCCAGCTGAATCATTATAGGCCCATCACCATGATGTCAGTAGCCTACAAAATTGTTGCCAAAATGGTTTCCCTCGGGCTTTCTCCCCTTCTAGACAAAGTTGCCTCCCCTCACTTGCATGGATTTACCAAGGGAACATCGATATATGATAACATTCTAATTGCAAGGTGGACATTGAGTATGCCGCTTTCACTAAGCAAGAGTGGATCTTGCTCCAATTGGATTTACAAAAAGCCTATGATAGGATCACATGGTCATTTATTGAAGATGTTATTAGGCTTTGGGCCTCGAATGTGCAGGCTGGTGAGCACCTTTGGTGCTAGTAGTCAATCAAAGCTCATTTTCAATGAGAAAATTGTGGGAGTGTTCGAGGTGAAGAGATCCATTAAACAAGGGTACCCTCTTGCCCCTCTTTTATTCGCCATTGGATCTCATCCTATGGTGACCTTACTCGAGGATAGTGCTACCAAAGGGGAGATTCAAGGGCTATCTCTCCCTAACAACAACCAACTGATAGCTAAGATTTTTGTGGATGACTCATTACTCTTCCTCAAAGCTTGCCCTCAAGTGCTCAAAAAGACTCTGGGGATTGTGCAAACGTACACCATAGCATCAGGGTTAACGTATAGCATCAAAAAACCAAGATTGATCTCTCTCTCAGAGAGAGACTTGTTCAATCCATCATGTGGTCCGGGGAGACAGTGTAAAGAGGGAAGATATTTTGACACCTTGGAGCCTCGCGATGGGGTGGAGGTTAACCACAAGAAAAAATTCACTTGGGTCATGGAGAAGATAAGAAGCAAGATGCACAGATGGGAGTATGTGCCTCTTACCTTCTAGAGTAGAGTAAAAGTGATCAACTCATTCATGCTCCCGTATATAGATCTCAATGGTCCACTTTTGAAGCTTGCTAAATGCATTTGGAAAGAGTACCTTAAACCGGTAAAAAGATTCCTATGGGAGAACAACACCAAAGACTCGACGCCCTGGCAGTGGGATAGCTAGGAAACAGTTGTAAGACCAATCGAGCAAGTCGGTCTCGGGATTCTGAACCCTATTATCCATGTGGAGGCCCAATGTGCTAGGTTTGTGGCCGCACTTGCGAAGAAAGACCTATCTTGGGCTACTATTGTCAATGCCGGAGAATGCCAAGATATAATCTAAGGTGGTCAGTGGAAAGGTCTCGAGGTACATGACAAATTGTTTGCCCCTCTGTGGGCTAGCCTGAAGATTGGGGGTGCGACGAGCCAGCTTGTTAGGAAATGCAAAAGAGCGGTGGAGACTTTGGGGTGGGGAGAACTTACAAGGTATTTTCACAAATGTGCATCCAATTGGTCCCAGTGGCTGGCTAGGGTGGGAAGCATCTCTTTGAACCCATTTTGGAGGGAAGCTACTAGAAAGATCAATAACAAAAGCATCCAACGCCTGTACCAACTGTGAGATTACAATAGTAACCACTGGAAAAGAACATACCAAATGGTTCTCCAATACAACCTGGATGGGACTAAAAGGCTACTAATCAGTAGAGCCTTGGAACATATAAACAATTGGTGCATGCCTAGCTGTGATTCTGAGTTTGAGTGGAAAGCATGGCGATGGCCTCAGGTTAGACACTTCTTTAAGCCTCAAACCAAAGAAGTATACCACACACTTATGGCTTTGATGGATTGATTTGTTCCATTAAACAAATGGTGGAGCATGAAGTGGCCAAAGTCAAGATGGGAGAAAGTCACCCAGACCATCTGGTGCCCACAATGCCACTCAATAAAAAGATCTTTCTTTGGAAGGTACTATGGGGAGCCCTACCGACTACTAGAGTAAAGGCTCTAGGTAGGAAAATTGACACGGATAGATGCTCTCAATGCAGAATGGCTAGCTAAGACCTTTCCCACCTTTTCAAGGAATGCCCTTTGATAAGCGGCCTTGCGAGTAAGATATGCAAATGGGTGCAAAGGACTTGGAAGATAGGCTTCTATAAGAACGACCTTATTCTTGGGAGGGAAGCTTCTTAAAAGCTAGGAGAGCTGCTTATTCCAACACAAATTGTTAGATATTGCTACTTCAAACAGGTTTGAAAGGCTAGGAATGGTCGTCTATTCGACAAAACCATGGAAACAGCTAGGTTCACAAAGATAATAAAAGAAAGTAGGGGGGTGATCCTAGCCTTTGAAAAACATAAGAACTTTGTTGAATGAAGGATGTATGGAACAGGTTAATCGGCACCACTTTAACTGACTCTCATCGATAAGGACCCTATGTTGCTCGCGGGGTGACTCCCCTTTTAGCCGATGTATCAGTGACCTCATAGAGATGTCATTGATTGGCACAAGCATGGCAAGAATATGTAATTTTTTATGGTTGTCAATATAATTAACTCACCATTGTGAGTTTTGCCAAAAAAAAAAAAAGACTCAACGGTACAAAGTGGCCTTACAAGTTGAAACGCAAGCCGGATAGTGAGATTGATCGCTATAAGGCTCGGCTTGTTGCAAAGGGTTATGCACAACAAAAAGGCATAGATTATGAAGAAAGCTTTCTTGAATGGTGACGTATTTGAGGAAGTTTATGTAATGCAACCTCCCGGTTTTGTCATTAAAGGGTAGGAAGATAAAGTGTGCAAATGTAACAAAGCTTTGTATGGGCTGAAGCAATCTCCTCGTGCTTGGTATGAGAAGGATGACACTCATTTGGTCAAACGAGGCTTTTGTAATAGTCCAAAAGAAAGCACATTGTATGTAAAGTGTGAGGGTGATGTACTTCTCATTGTGGTTCTTTATGTAGATGATTTGCTAATTATTGGACCAAATGAGAGACATATTGCTGAATTTAACGCTAATTTGAATGCTACTTTCAAGATGAAAGATTTGGGGTTGTTGCATCTTTATTTGGGTATACAATTTAAGCAGTGTGATGGTGGTATTGCCTTGTATCAAAAAAGTTACATAGAGACATTGCTATGTAAGCTTGGACTTAGAGGATTGCAAACCTATTGCCACTCCCATGAAAATAGGTTTGAAATTGAGTCTTCATGATGCTGGTGATCCTGTTGATGTTGGCTGCCTTATTTACGTATGCAACATGAGGCTGGATATTCAATTTGCAGTCTCACAGGAGGCCTACAGATTTATGCATAGTCCATGGTCTAAGCTACAATTGAGTATGTATGGCTCATATGCCTTATGGATGATTTGAGTGTTGGACAGGACACTGCCAACACTATTTGTGGCCACACCCCCCTTTTTTCCTTTTTTGGCATTGTCTACACCCCAAGACACCAGAAAACTTTAGATACTACTTGAATTTCTTGTTTTGCTAATTTGTGCACCCTTGTGGCCTTTTTGGCAGTGTCTACACCCCAGGATACCAAAAAACCTCAGATATTGCTCGATTTCAAGTGTTCATGCACAAACACACCCGCTTCCCCTTTGACACTGGTGGACCCAACAGTTGTTGAATATACATATATCATTTAACTTAAACACATTAAGAAGCTAAAAAGCTTAAATAAAGTTTGGACATAGAAGATACAAACCTCTCAATCCTTTGATCATTGTCAATATGTTTGGATACAAAAGTAGGGTGGGTAATACAAAAAAATAGGTTTCACTTTGGCCAATGCTGGAAGTCCCGCATCAATCGTTGTGCAAGTTGCATGTCCTTTGGCTGTATAGTCACTCTCTTTGCATGTATGAAGCAGAGGTGGGTATCCTCTAACACATTTAATGATGTGGGTCTCTGTAGCTTCTTGAATCATATCTAGCACCATTGCTTGCATTTTATATTACCATAGCTTTGGAGCACCTCCATTGTCATGCGAGGAGAGGAGGCTCGTCGAATGAGTAGCACGGTTGTCTTCTAGCACTGCGGGATTTTTGCAAATACCCTTGCTATTTTTTGATGCCGTTGAGGTTGTATGGGGGGCACTTGCAATTTTACTAGTGGGTGATTCTTGGGCTTCTTAAATTTTTTTATTTGTGGTGATTTACATGCTTTGCCACTGGTGGTGCCGCCTCCTTTGGCTCCTCATTGTCCTCCTCTCCCCTTGCCTCTTAATCTTATGTAGTAGGGAGAGCTCCTTGCCAATGGGCTACTGTCTTCCCCGCCACTAGAATCCGATGTGTGTGTGTGGTATCTTAGCATGCTACCATAGTGGTGATGTCTTTGAATCACTATCTGTATACTCCACTCAAGCTCTAGATGGTCCTGCTTGTGCTTGTTGGCGTGGTGGTTGTTCCCTTTCACTTGACGATGATGATTCCTCTTCTTCTGCTAACCATTGTTTGACGTGTTGCTTAAATCTTTGACCTGGTTCATGCTCCCCTTGCTACTACCGCCACGATTGGTACTTGTGCCTACGATGAGTCAGCTGCCCGAGTACCCTACCCAATGTTTGAGAAGCGTAAAGAACGGCCATGTTTTTGCGGGCATTTTCTTGTTTTTTTAAGCCACACCGGCTTCTCGCAACCTTGGAGATTGTTTTTCTTAGTAGGTGAATGCTCTTTGGAGGTTTTTCTGGTGCACGCCATGGGGTATGGTGGGAGCTCACCAGTGGAGAAGAAATAATAGACTAGTGAGTGAATCTTGTACTTAGAAGGGCCCATACTAAAAGAGCATGTTCACACTTTTTTTTCATAAAAGCTATTATTTTTTAAAAGGGCGTCCCCCAAACTTTTATAAAAATTATGTAAAGAAGAGTAGTTATTAGCGCTGAATCCACATCAACCCTTGTCGGACCCTGCGTTGGCACCATGCAGCATGCTTGGCAGGGCATTGTGACATTCACCACTTGTTGTTGTGCTCTTGATGACTCAATTTGTGCACTTCCCTTATAATCTAATATTATCGTACACGCTCCATGGTGAGCTTACAAGCAAATGTTGTGAGAAAGAACCAATTGAGCATCTCTTCCAAATAATTAGAATATACTATACCACCACCACCATGTCAAGTATTTTTTAAATATACCCCCCTAGCTTGATAATGAGACTTGTCCATGGCTTAAGTGCTAAAAATCTCAAGTGAACCATATTTGTGCATAAAAAATGCTCCAGGCACAAACAAGATATGTTGTTCACACGAGAAAATGATGTAAATTATGACTCAATGAACACAATCTCTTATAATAATTTCACTATGTGATATGGCTTACATGTAATGTATGATGTTATTTTCACCGAAGCAAGGGTAAAGACCTTGATGAAATCCGCCAACACTTCTTGAAACGGTTGGCGTTGCTCCTCTGCTATGTTGGAAAGACCTAGAAACTTGGCCATTCTATCAAAAGTTGCTCAGACTTGCTTGCACTTGTTTGCAAGCTTGCCATCTGAGTCATTGTTAGTAGTATCTTTGCATTATCCCTTCCAAAGCTCCCAAAGGTTATCTACCTTGTGGTTGGAGTTGTTTTGAGCGTCATGTTGGTATGGGTTTCCCTGTGTTGCTTTCTTTAATAAGTGTTTGCCTTTTTGTCCACTCATTAATGATATTATGGAGTTTTGCCTGCCTTTTCCCTTACCTTTGGTGTGCATGAATTATAAAGTGAAGCTGATACTGTGTCCTCAGTGTGTAGGTATGCCCTAATGCAGGAGAACACATCTTCCTTTGTGGCCTTCTTTGCAAGGTGAACCTTGTGCGGAATGGGAAACATGTTCTCCACAATGCCATGCTCCCACATGGAATCCTTTAGGAAAAAATAGCCTTGTAAGCTTTGGTGTTAATCCTAGCCTCATCACAAGCTTGTTCAACGTCATCTTCGCTAACCACATTTTCCAATTTGTGCATAAGCTCCTTGGTGACTGCATCTCTAATGTGCTCCCCCCCATGTGAATGTAAGATAGAAATCACATCATGAATTGACTTGATCATCTTGGCTTGTTCCACCACATGCCTCCTCCTAAATAAAGTTTTTCGCAACCAACTAGATAAATGTTAGCAAATAATGTGAAGTAGAAATGTCTCCTACAAGTGAAGGAAGAATCATCTTGTGGCTTTCACTCATCGTTTGCATGCTCCACCTGTATGTGCAAGTGTTTCAATAGATGAAAACGTGCGCTTGTGCTCTCTTGCACCAAGGGGTGTTTCTTTTAAATTGTGATGGTATTGCCAAGCTTCATAATGTGGGCATCTTTTTCCTGTATTTGTTGTTGGAGAATTGCAACCTCCTTCTCCAAAGATGCAATACTTTCTTGTAATACCAATGTCTTGAGCTAAAGATCTTGACATTTGGTGCATCCATGAATGCAAAGAAGCACCTGCACCCATAGAGACAACCGCTTGCAATAGCCTAACAAGTCTACTTCTCCCCTCCCAAGATATTGAAGAAACATTAAATGGCTATTAAATGATGGATGGAAGTGGCTTATAGCAGCATTCCTATGATGACCTTTGCTCACCCTCATGTGTGACCTTCGGTGCAAATTTTATGGACAACCGAATATGTACATTTTTGGTGTGCGGAGTACATGGTGGTGGAGGCACATGATTTGTGATGTTTGTGAGCACAATGGCAGCTGATGCGTGAGGAAGCAAAGGATGAAAATAGAGAGGGGGGGAGGGAGAGGGGAGGAGGAGAGAAGGAGGGAGAGGGGAGGAGGAGGAGAGAACAATGCAGGAAGGGAGAGGGAAGGGAGGAGGAGAAGAGTGTTTTTAGGTTTAAAAAAGGTCAAAAAATGGTTTTTTTAATATGCATATATGTTGGGGAGAGTTTGAAGCTAAAAATAAGTGAAAATGAAGTTTTGAAAAAACACTCAATTTTTTGCCGTTTCTTATGCAGGTTTTTGTTGATGTGGCTACATTTGAGTACAGGTATGGAGAGAGCTTTTTGAGGGAGCTTTTGTTGATTTTTACTTGCACTAGCAAAAACAAAAAAAACTTCCTAGAAAGCTCCCTCAAAAAGCTTCCTCTTTGAGAGAGCTTAAGGAGGGAGCTTTCTCCCTTCTCTCTCTCTCTCTCTCTCTCTCTCTCTCTCTCATTGTCAAGTGAGTGCTAGCACTCACTTGAGAGAGAGAGAGAGAGAGAGAGAGAGAGAGAGAGAGAGAGAATATGTGTGTGTGTGTGTGTACATATCTATGTATCTATATGTATATATATTGTTGGGGTATAAAGCCCAATGTGGTCGCCCAGGTAAGTGGGCGGGCCGCCAGGTATGTACACATATTCTTTTGTAAAAACCTAATAAGAACTCACTATGCTCTACACATTACAGTAGAGCGAGTTCACCATATCGTCGTGCTCTTCTTCTCGCACTCTCTCTCGCGTCACACTTCCGCTCGTACTCCTTCAACTGGTATTGGAGCTAAGATCGAGGCTCGGGGCAGCACTGCAGGAGGCTATAGTCACCAGCTCAAATTGGAGTGAAATTCGACAGGCAAAGACACGGCCCCAAATCTTGTGGGAAGACCCAAAGCGCTTGGTGTTCTCAGAATTTCATTCTGAGGTCATCTCGGCCACCGTTCGGCTTCGACAAAGTTCTGCGCAGGCCATTTTCAACTACGTGGTCTCGGCGGGTGCAGATCCGACTCTGCAAATTTGGGGATTCGGCCTACGACTACAGGTGCTAAGGATATCGACACTCCCAGACTGCTGATTTGTGGCTGTCTACACATCGAAGGACGGCTCACAGTTCTTGGAGGCGTGTCACATACGACACGGGCGCATCTACACAGATTGTAGGCGACATCCACTAGTTCATCATGTAGCTTGTGTTTGCTGCTTGATATTCCAGATTTCATCCTGACATTGCAGGTACTTCCACATGAGATGTATTGTCAGAGATGATGTATGTCTGTTGAGGGTTTGCTGGCTGTGAGTCACACAGCAAACAACCGCCGCAGCATTTACAGCATATAGTGGGAAATTTGTGGATGTATGATTTTGTGGGAAATCTATGTATTGTCAGATTTACTGCAGCTTTTGTTGAGGGTCGAGTGAGGTTTTATTGAGCTGGGGGATTCTCGAATGTTGAGATCCTTTCGGTGATACAGGTCTTGGAGCGATCCCTCGAGCACCCTTAGATAGGCAGCTAGGATGTATTGACTGTGAGTTAGACAGTTGGGATTGCATCTTTTCTTTACTGCCGTTGAGGCATTGTCACAGTCTATGCTTACAAGACAGTGACAGGACAGTGAGAGACAGTACAGGTGCAGGACAGGTTTACCCACAGCTTACAGTGTTAGAGAGATAGTGGTTTTTTGAGCTGTTTTTTGGTCTGTTTTTTAGCACACCAGAGCCATTTTACAAAGGAGACTCTGCCGAAATTTATGCAGAATCTGAAGCTTTCTTGGTTCATTTGACAGGTTGATATTGGTTCAGAGGTCAGTTTACAGGGGAAACTGTAATGGAATTTGCCTATTCAATTTGAGAGTAGCGGAATTTAATGAGAGTACTTTCAAGAAATGATTTTGTGAGCATAGCGGGTAGACATAATTGAAGATAGCAACATAATTATAGCAATTAGTTAACTTGGCATAGACAATACTTTTGCAAGAGAGAGAATTTAGAGAACATGACAACAGTTGAGGACCGGATTTATGTGGAGCCGGTCCCCCCTCCAATAGGCATTTGTATTATGATTTCTCCCATAAAGAGAGACTTGTTACAATACATTCTTTGTGTTCCTTGTGACCTAGGTGAAGGAATGAAGATGGAAAGCTTCATGCATCACCATCATAGCATAACCTAAACTTGAAGAAAGCTTTAACTATACCAAGCCTCGGTCCCAAGACCTCAAACACCTTCAAAGGTGGAGAGAGCTAGCAGGGAATGAGGGTAGGGAAGAGGAAGAAGAAACATTTCATACGAGAAAGAGCTAGTTCCTCACTTATCATAACTCTTGTGCTAGCATACATAATAGCATAGTAATGAAGAAGAAATAGATGGCAAGCTCAAGCATTGAAGCATGGCTCTTGGATGGATTTGCACTCCATAGCCAAGAGTGTTGGTGTAGGCTCTCAACCTCTACTTGCTTGGAGAAGGAGAGGGAGCTCTTGCACTTTGCATAGCACACAATGAGAGTTTTTGTGAGTGTGTGTGGGTGAGTATACCCCCTAAGCACCCCCTAGCTTGCTTGGGTCGACCCCCCCTTGTAGCTCATGCTTGAAGCTCATTAGACCCCTCCAGGCCTAGCCAATCACAAGCAGGAGCCATTACAAGCAACATGGGTAGCCTTGGGACAAGTGTCCCCCTTTTCCCTTTGAGAGAGAGGACTTGATAAATGCAAAAACAATTAGATAATTCAAGTAATTTATCATTGGACCCTTTTGAAGCCTAGCCAATAGGCTTCAAGCAACACATGAAGGTAACATGGGTAGGGACCTGACATGTGTCCTTACTGCCTCTTCAAGCTGGGGCTTCCCTTGTGAGTGTGAGTGTGTGTTCTCTCTCTAATCCCTAGGAAAAGGGCTCGCCCCCCCTCTTGTAGGGATGCTTTTGACTTTAGGAGCTCAAGCACCTTAGTCATCAAGCATGACAAAGCACTTGGACTAGGGGGTATTCCCACAAGCATCTCAGGCAAGCATGTCAAGGCACCTCAAGCACCTTAATCAAGCGGCAAGTCAAGCACCTCAAGCATGGAGTAAGTCAAGCACCTCAATCACCTTAATCAAGCACCTCAAGCAGGTCAAACACCTCAAGCACGACAAGCACCTCAAGCAGGTCAAGCACCTCGAGCTTGGGCCGAGTTCCCACCTCAAGCTCAGCCCTAGCTTACCTAAGGTCAAAGGACTTTTACACACATTATTGGAGGTCTTCAATGAAGCTAACCCTAAGGTCTTATGCTCCATTGGTTAGCCTTGCTCTTGATAGACCATCTCCCATTTGGGCCCCTTTACTATTGGCCCCGTGTTGAGATAGATCTATAAGCACATATCTATATCTTAACACTTGTTCCCGTTTATTCTCCCACATTAAGTGATCAATTTAAAATGAGAAAATCATTTGGGTTGGTTAGATATTAGATTTTATGACATTACCTCTCTCTTGAAATCATAGTCGTCCTCGACTATGAGGTAGAAGAGATAAAGGTTTAGTCATTAGTCAATCGTACTTAGCGGATAGAGGATCCCTTTTTTACCCTACGACATCTTTCCAAGATGGATGACTAATCCATTTGGTTCTTGGGAGACATAGCTGCCGCAAGCATGTCTGCTCTTTAGTCCATTTCATTCTCCCAAAGTAGAGTGACAAATTCTACTTGGTGTTTGAGAGACGTTGTCATCACAAACATGATTCTAAGCATGCATACTAGTTAAATTTGTGCACAATTAAAAAGAGGACTAGTCATATAAGACAAAAACATGAGTCATTTAAAAGAAATTTGTACATTTGCTTACTCTAATGTAGCATTGTAAGCATTGACAAGGTTCATACTATCCTTAAGTTGTACTCCTTGCATCCATTTAGCATCTTCAAAAGGATAATTTTTGAACTTAATAAGATACCATCGGATTATCTTACCATGTCGTAGTACCTTGTCTTCATACCGAAGGACAGCTTCGGGTTGTAGCACCTCTTCTTGGTCTTCAACTTCGAGAGGGTCTTCAATAATTGGTTCAATTGGTGGCTCTCCTTTGTAGGGCTTAAGTAGGCTTACATGAAAGGCATTGTGTATAAGCCAATGGTTGGGCAACTTGAGTTGATAAGTCGTCTCATTGATAGGCTTCAAGATTTGGAAAGGACCATAGTATCTTTTTGCTAGTTTAGCATAATACTTTTGATGGCCCGTAGGATTTTTGCCCGTCGTTTGCCTTAATCGAGCCTTAGGAAACTTGAGTAAGACCCAATCATTTTCTTTGAACAGTAAGGCTCTTCTATGCTTATCAGCAGCAGCTTTTTGCCTTTGTTGAGAGATGTCTATAGCCTCCCTAATCTTTTGAAAAGATTCTTGTAGGTCACGGCTATATTCATCGGCGGCGAAGATCTTCCCATGTACTTTGAGTAGCAAGGGACTTTTAGGTCTTCCCTCTATGATCTCGAAAGGTGCTTTCCCCATAGAAGTATGTACATTATTATTGTAGGCATACTCTACTAGAGGTAAATACTTTTCCCATTGTGAGCGTTGATCTACTTCGGTAACATAAGTCTTGAGTAGATCGAGTATCGTAAGATTGGCTATCTCACTTTGGCCATCCGTTTGTGGGTGATATGCCGAAGAGAAATTCAATCTTGTTCCTAGATTTTCAAAGAGACCTTTCCAGAAATTACTGGTCATTCTAGGATCTCTATCTGACACGATGGATGTGGGTAATCCATGGTGCTTGAAAATCTGAGATATGAAGAGAGTTGCCATTTGATGTGCCTTAATAGTCTTTTTGACAGGAATAAAATGTGCTTGCTTGCTAAACCTGTCGACTATTGTCCATATTCCTGTATTCCCATGGATAGACTTGGGTAATCCAAAGATGAAATCCATGGATATACTCTCCCATGGTGAATTTGGAATAGGCAATGGCTGGAGTAATCCAGGTTGCTTCCCTCTATCATACTTGGTCTTTTGGCATACTACACATTTTGAAACATACTCTTGTATGTCCACTTTCATGGTAGGCCAATAGAAATACGTCTCTACTCCTCGGAGAGTAGGTTGAATACCTCTATGCCCTACATATGGAGGAGCATGGGATTCATACATAACCTTCTCACGAAGGGAATGGGTAACACATAGCCTATTGCCGTGGAGAAGATAACCATCCTGCAAGGTAAATGGTTCCTCTTTCTTCCCCGAAGCAAGGGCTGACATTATGTCTCTAAAGTCAGGGTCACTAGCATACTCATCTATCATAGAGGATAGATCATTGTGAGTAGCTATAGACACCGCATTAACTTTTGGTCGTCGTGAAAGTGCATCGGCAACTTGATTGTGCTTACCAGCTATGTGAGCAATATGGAAATTAAATTGCGAAAGAAAATTTGCCCACCTCATTTGTTTGTCGGAAAGTTTGGTTTGCGTCATGAAATACTTGAGACTTTGGTGGTCGGTTCGTAGGATAAATGGAGTCCCCAATAGGTAGTGCTTCCATGTATCTAGGGCATGTAGAACAGCTAAAATCTCTTTCTCATAAATGCCCAAGACTCGTTCATCACTATTGAGCCTTCGACTCTCATATGCTATGGCATTCCCTTCTTGAAGCAAAACCGCTCGAAGGCAATCACCACAACCATCACATTGGACCTCAAATGGCTTTGAGAGATCCGGAAGCACGAGGACTGGTTGGGAAGTAAGCTTCTCTTTGAGTTTTTCAAAAGCATTTTGCTCCTTAGCAGTCCATACAAACTTAACGTTCTTCTTTGTTAAGTCGTGTAGTGGTCCTGCTACTTGAGAGAATTTTGCTATGAAGCGTCTATAGTATGCACACATACCAATAAAGCTTCTTAGCTCATGTAGATTCCTTGGGTTAGGCCATGATTTTATTACCTCTAACTTTGATGGATCCATACGAATACCATCGTGAGAGATAATATGACCTAGATATTGAATCTCTTGAAGGAAGAATTCACTTTTCTTTTGGTTGAGAAAAAGTTTGTTCTCCCTCATGGCTTGAAAAATCACTTGGAGATGTTGCTTATTAGATGATGATATCATCAAAGAACACTCCAGTGAATTTACGATATGGTCTAAAAATTTTCTCCATGAGACGATTGAAAGTAGCTGGTGCATTAGTCAAGCCAAAAGGCATGACTAGATATTCATAAAGACCAAATGTTGTGCGAAACGCGGTCTTTAGGATATCTTCATCCACTATCCTTATTTGATGATAGCCACTCTTAAGGTCAATCCTACTGAAGTAGGTAGAGCCTTGTAGCTTATCAAACAGATCTTCTACCCGAGGCACGGGAAATCTGTTTTTGATAGTGATATGGTTTAGTGCTCGATAGTCCACACACATACGGTATGTACCATCTTTCTTTTGCACTAAAAGGAGTGGAGAACAAAAGGGAGAGGAACTAGGCCTCACTATCCCTTTGTCTACCAATTCCTGTACTTGCCTCATAATCTCCTCTTGTTGAGCTTGTGAGACTCGATAAGGAGGTTTGTTAGGCGGTGAGCTTCCTGGAAGGAGCTCAATACGATGGTCATCATCCCCTCGTTTTGGAGGTAGGTCCATAGGGATATCATCGATGAACACATATTGGAATCCTTTTAGAAAAGTAGACAAGTCTAACTCTTCTTGATTCCTATCATTTTCATTTGATGAAACATTATTAGCTTTTAGAGACTCTTTGACATAAATCATGTACGCAGAAACTGAGCTCTTCATTGATTTATCAAAAGAAAGAGGATTTACAAGTGGAATAGTGCAACCGCGCTCACTAGCATCTATATACATGTTCTTTCCCCTGTAGGTGAAGTAAATTCTCCTTTTAGGGAACTTCATGTTGGCAGCCATGCGACCAAACCATGGTGCCCCTAGGATAACATCCTGATGTTGGAGAGGAGAGATGAAGAAGTCTTCTTTGTCGACATAGCTTTGGACATGAAGCCTCAACTTCCCAATCAAGGGAGTAACAGAGGCTTGTTGTCCCTTGAAAGCTGCATCGGCTGTTACTATATCTCCCATCTCAAAAGCTTAAATGCCCAACTTGGTGGCCAACTCTATTGATATGAAGTTGAGAGTAGAGCCTGGGTCAAACAAGATGAAGACATCATGCTCTCTTACCTTTCCCCAAGCATAGGAGAGTGATGATCCTTTGCAATGAGCATCCTCTTTTGGAGCTTCGATGGTGGAAGCCCTAGGAGTCTCATTGCGAGTATTCTTCTTGGGGCAAGAACGATAGCCATGTCCTTGCTCCCCACACTTGAAACATTTATGGTCCTTGCGAAAAGCTTCAAGCTCTTCAGAAGAGTTTGTTTTTACCTTTGTAAACTCCCTTCTCTGTGGACCGATTGTTGTTGTTGTTATTGTTGTTGTTGGAAGTGCCTTGGGAATTATTTTGAGCATTGGATTTCCCCTTTGCATCATTTTTTATCTTTGTTTTCCATGGGCTTGACATTACGTCTAGCCCCTTGATGGAAATTGATGCGTGAAGAAACCATGGTGTGATGGATTACTTCGGTTATAGTACCAGGCCGTTGAGAGTTGATGTATTCGGCCATCTCTTCATGTAATCCCACACAGAATTGCTGTCTTTGCTCGGCAAAGTCTATCTTTTGAAAGACAGTAGCTTTGAGATGTAAATCCCAAAACTTGTCTACATACTTGTTGATAGACTCATGAGAGAGAAGCTTCAAGCCGCGCCATTCGGTAAGAACTTTATCTTTAGTATCGCTTGGAAGAAATTGCTTCATGATGGAAACTCGTAGAGTTTTCCATGTCTTTGGGGCTTCTCCATTGCCACGAAGGCTAGCCCACCATTGACGAGCTGATTTTTGGAAGTGCATAGCTACATGGCGTAGCTTGGAGGACTCTGTGAAGCCCTCGTCCCCAAAGGCCGCATCAAATTGTTGGATGAAGGCCAACACTTTGTCAGTAGCACCAAAGGTGCCATCGTAGGTGAGAAAAGAGATACTCTTTCCTCCCTCCTTGAACTTCTTTAGCTTTTGTGACCTTTGCCATGCAGGATATGATTTGCGATGTCCTCCCCTCTTGTATTCTCTAGGAGAATAGCCATAAGAAGAGGGTGACCTCTTCCTAGCCCTTTTCTTCCTTTGTTTCCTCTCTTGCCTTTCAGAGTGATGAGGAGAAGGACTATAGGTTGCTCTTTTCCTCTTGGGAGGAGTAGGCAATCGTCTAGACCGCCGTCTTCGTGGAGCCACCTCTTCAGAAGAACTTAGACTTTCATTGCTTTCTTTCTCTTTGGATTCCTCCTCTCGAATGGGAGAGAGTCTTCTTTTGGGGGTCTCGTCAAGAGGCCTCCTAAGCTCTCTCTCCTCTGGGAGAGGAAGGGAAATTCCATAAGCACGAAGTTGTTGAGTAACTTCGGCTTGCAAAGCAGGGTTGTCCATAGCTTGCTGCAACCTAGCGACGAGATAATTCACAAACATGGGAGCATCATCATTAGCACCTTCATGTGCAAAATCAAATCTATCAATGTTCATTCTACTCTCTTGATTATTGTCAGCCATGTTAACAAAATTTATGTTTATACTTAGTGTATGCTTTGGCAGTTCAAAACCTTAGTTGCCACTCCTCTTAGCCTTTGAAAATCGGCTCTTAAGTATCTACACCCACGACTCAAAGTGATTAATTATAGAGAGTAGAGGAGTAGGTCTAACATAGCAGAGTTGCCAAGGGCTAGCTCCTTTCGGACTTCTTATGGCTCAATAATGGTAAAGCCGTAGGCAAGTCTAAAAAGACTCCATTATTAAGTCCAAAGCTCCTGAGGTGTGCACCATCCCCCACATAGTGGGCTTAACAAAACCGATATTAGATCCCAGTTCCACTTTCTCTATTATAATTAACAACATCAACCATTTATAGGCTACTTAAGGACCTCTCTTCTTAAGCAAGAAAAGAGAAACCAAATGCTCTAATACCAATGTAATGGAATTTGCCTATTCAATTTGAGAGTAGCGGAATTTAATGAGAGTACTTTCAAGAAATGATTTTGTGAGCATAGCGGGTAGACATAATTGAAGATAGCAACATAATTATAGCAATTAGTTAACTTGGCATAGACAATACTTTTGCAAGAGAGAGAATTTAGAGAACATGACAACAGTTGAGGACCGGATTTATGTGGAGCCGGTCCCCCCTCCAATAGGCATTTGTATTATGATTTCTCCCATAAAGAGAGACTTGTTACAATACATTCTTTGTGTTCCTTGTGACCTAGGTGAAGCAATGAAGATGGAAAGCTTCATGCATCACCATCATAGCATAACCTAAACTTGAAGAAAGCTTTAACTATAACAAGCCTCGGTCCCAAGACCTCAAACACCTTCGAAGGTGGAGAGAGCTAGCAGGGAATGAGGGTAGGGAAGAGGAAGAAGAAACATTTCATATGAGAAAGAGCTAGTTCCTCACTTATCATAACTCTTGTGCTAGCATACATAATAGCATAGTAATGAAGAAGAAATAGATGGCAAGCTCAAGCATTGAATCATGGCTCTTGGATGGATTTACACTCCATAGCCAAGAGTGTTGGTGTAGGCTCTCAGCCTCTACTTGCTTGGAGAAGGAGAGGGAGCTCTTGCACTTTGCATAGCACACAATGAGAGTGTTTGTGAGTGTGTGTGGGTGAGTATACCCCCTAAGCACCCCCCTAGCTTGCTTGGGTCGACCCCCCTTGTAGCTCATGCTTGAAGCTCATTGGACCCCTCCAGGCCTCGCCAATCACAAGCAGGAGTCATTACAAGCAACATGGGTAGCCTTGGGACAAGTGTCCCCCTTTCCCCTTTGAGAGAGAGGACTTGATAAATGCAAAAACAATTAGATAATTCAAGTAATTTATCATTGGACCCCTTTGAAGCCTAGCCAATAGGCTTCAAGCAACACATGAAGGTAACATGGGTAGGGACCTGACATGTGTCCTTGCTGCCTCTTCAAGCTGGGGCTTCCCTTGTGAGTGTGAGTGTGAGTGTGTGTTCTCTCTCTAATCCCTAGGAAAAGGGCTCGCCCCCCCTCTTGTAGGGATGCTTTTGACTTTAGGAGCTCAAGCACCTTAGTCATCAAGCATGACAAAGCACTTGGACTAGGGGGTATTCCCACAAGCATCTCAGGCAAGCATGTCAAGGCACCTCAAGCACCTTAATCAAGCGGCAAGTCAAGCACCTCAAGCATGGAGTAAGTCAAGCACCTCAATCACCTTAATCAAGCACATCAAGCAGGACAAACACCTCAAGCACGACAAGCACCTCAAGCAGGTCAAGCACCTCGAGCTTGGGCCGGGTTCCCACCTCAAGCTCAGCCCTAGCTTACCTAAGGTCAAAGGACTTTTACACACATTATTGGAGGTCTTCAATGAAGCTAACCCTAAGGTCTTATGCTCCATTGGTTAGCCTTGCTCTTGATAGACCATCTCCCATTTGGGCCCCTTTACTATTGGCCCCGTATTGAGATAGATCTATAAGCACATATCTATATCTAAACACTTGTTCCCGTTTATTCTCCCACATTAAGTGATCAATTTAATATGAGAAAATCATTTGGGTTGGTTAGATATTAGATTTTATGAGAGAAACTCTGCCGTATTTTTCCCAGGAAAGTAAACTACTGTGAAGCATAGCTATGGCTGGATCACAGGACACTGCTCTTTACAATATCAAGAAGCTGGATGGAACCAATTTCCCATTGTGGAAGAAGCAGATTTGGCACGTGTTGGTACAAAAGAAGCAGATAAAACATATAAAGTTCAAGGGGATAAAACCACAAGATATGGACGAAGATGAATGGAGCGAAATGGATGAATTGGCACTTTCTACCATTATGCTGACTTTGGCAGAAAGCGTTTACTTCAATGTAGCAGACGAGATGTCGGCTTATCAAGCATGGACAAAGCTGAGTGATCTTTATGAGAAGCAGAGTGCAGCTTCACAGGTATACTGGCTTAAGAAGCTTGTTGACTTGCAGATGAAAGAAGGGACCCCTATGTCCAATCATCTGAATGAATTCAACACCATCTACAGTCAGTTGTCAGCTCAAGGTGTCAAGTTTGATGAACCTGTTAGAGCTATGTTCCTGTTGCTCACATTGCCCAGAAAGTTGGGACACTTTTCGCACAGCTTTGAGTAATTCTGCACCTCCAGATGGTTTGAACATAGCAGGTGTAGAAGGAAGTCTGCTTACTGAAGAAACCAATAGAAAGACAATGGACAAAGGCAAAGGAACAACCTTAATTGTCAGGGGAAGGACCAAAGAAAAGTACAAAGGTGGAAAGAGGAATCAGTCTCGTAGCAAGTCCCGCAGTGCTAAAGGCAAGAGTGACATAGAATGCTACCATTGTGGCAAGAAGGGTCACATGAAAAGAGACCGCAGAGAATGGAAAGAAGAAAAAGGCAAATAGAAAGCTGAAGACCATGGTGAGAAGAACAAGTCCTCAGTGAAGATTCAAGAAATAAATGTGACAAACACTGTTGCAGAGGATGACAGTCTAGTGTCAGGAGACATCTACTTCTTGAAGAATACAATGGACTCAGCTCTTCTTACAGCATCTGATGGAAATGCACTGAGTGACTGGATTATAGACTCAGGGGCATCACTTCATGTGTCTCCAAACAAGGAGTGGTTTACCTCTTATGTGACCACTAAAGATCATGTTCGGCTAGGCAATGGGCAGACATGTGAGATCTTAGGTGTTGGATATGTTCAATTCAAGTTTCAGAATGGCTCTTTTTTCACGCTGAAGAATGTGAGACATGTTCCCGCAATCACAAAGATGCTGGCTACGTCACCACTTTTGGACAGAACATGTGGAAGATATCCAAGGGTTCTATGACAGTAGCACATGGAGTAAAGTCTGGAGGACTTTACATGATTTATGTATCAAATGTCTCTAAAAATGTAATCAATGTAACCGAGCAGCCGAACGTTTCTTTGTGGCATAGCCGGTTAGGACATATGTCCAAGAAGGGAATGAAAATCTTGTCTCGTTCTGGTTATTTGCCTGGCTTTTTATTTAATGATTTTGAATTCTGTGAACATTGTCTGTATGGTAAGCAAAGACATCAGCCACATAAGCATAGAAGCAGTACAAGAGATACACAATTGGCACTTGTTCATAGTGATTTGTGTGGACCTATGCCTAACCTATCTCTAGGGGAAGCTTCTTACTTTATGACATTTATACATGATTACTCGAGGAAAGTATGGGTTTACTTTCTCAAGCACAAGGATGAAGCGTTTAGTGTTTTCAAAACGTTTGTGACACTTGTGGAGAATCAGAGTGGCAAGAAGCTTAAATGCTTACACACTGACAATGGTGGAGAGTATGTTTCAAAGGCCTTTCAGGACTTTTGTGAGTCAAAAGGTATAAAACGTGAACTTACTGCTCCTTACAATCCTCCTCAAAATGATGTTGCTGAGAGGATGAATAGGACCATACAAGACAAGGTCAGAAGTATGTTGTCTAATGCACAACTGCCAAATGGGTTTTGGGTTGAAGCTATATCAACAGATGTTCATCTTGTAAATAGATCTCCTAGCAAGGTTTTGCAGAAGGATTCAGTGCCAGAGATGGTATGGTCAGGCAAAATGCCCTCATACAAGCATCTCAGAGTCTTTGGCTGTGAGGAATATACTCACGTTCCAAAGGAATTTAGGAACAAACTTGAGCCAAAGAGTAGAAAGTGCATCTTTCTAGGCTATGGTAATTCTGGTGAGATGGGGTACAGACTTTGGGATCCCGAATCCAGAAAGGTTATCCGCAGCAATGATGTTCACTTTAATGAATTCAAATATCATTCTAAACCAGAGAGGGTTGAGGAGATTAGAAGAGTTGTCTTCCAAGAAGATGGACCTGTACGTGCAAGACAAAATGTCAGGGCTCAAGAGGAGAAAGGACATGATAGATTGGAACCACAGGTTGTGGCTAAGCCTGAGCCACCTATTGTGCGTAGATGTGGACGTATCACGCGACCTCCTGATAGGTTTGTTCCATCTATGAACTATGTCATGTTGACTGATTGCAATGAGCCTTCATGTTACAAGGAAGCAGTGCAAATGAAGGACTCCGGGAATTGGCAATTGGCCATGCAGTCAGAGATGACAGCTCTGCATAAAAACCAGACATGGAAGCTAGTTAAATTACCACAGGGCAAAAAGGCTCTACCTTGTAAATGGGTTTACAGCTATAAGATCACCGCTCATGATAGTCAGCCAAAGTACAAAGCAAGGCTTGTTGCCAAGGGCTTTAAGCAAGAACAAGGCATTGACTTTGATGAAGTCTTCTCTCCGGTGGTCAAGATGACTACATTGAGATGCTTTCTTGCATTGGTTGCCATATTAGATTTAGTGTTGCACCAAATGGATGTCAAGACAGCGTTCTTGCATGGTGATTTAGATGTGGAAATTTACATGCAGCAGCGAGAAGGGTTTGTTGAGAAAGGCAAGGAAGATTTGGTATGCTAGTTGTTAAAGAGTCTTTATGGCTTAAAACAATCACCGAGGGCATGGTACCATAAGTTCCACAAGTTTATGCTTTCTCAAGGCTACAAACGTAGTGAGTTCGATCATTGTCTATATACAAAGAAGGCTAAGGATGGTAGTTGGCTGATCCTTATTTTGTATGTGGATGACATGTTGATTGCTGGCAAGCACTTGAAAGAAATTTCAGCTTTGAAGTCAAAGATGGCAAAATCGTTTGACATGAAAGACATGGGTGAGGCAAGTCATATACTTGGTATGCGCATTGAGAGAGACAGATCAAAGAAGTTGATTTGGTTATCTCAAACAGAGTATATTGACAAGGTTTTGCAACGTTTCAATATGGAGAAGGGAAAGGCATTGAGTGTTCCATTGCCACCATATGTGAAACTTAGCAAACAAGATTGTCTTGTGTCTGAGGAAGAACAGGATGAAATGGATAAGATTCCATATGCGTCTGCAGTGGGTAGTTTCAAGTATGCAATGATTGCTACTCGCCTAGACATTGCATTTGCAGTGGGAGTAGTAAGTCGATACATGTCGAACCCAGGCAAGAAACATTGGGAGGCAGTGAAAGGAATATTGAGATACCTGAAAGCTACAAAGAGTATGGGTATATGCTATGGGAGTCGGAAGCTAAGTGTAAAGGGTTTTACAGACTCAGATTATGCAGGTGGCTTAGACAACCGAAGGTCTACGTCAGGGTATGTCTTTACATTGGCTGGTGGAGCAGTATCATGGCGTTCTAGATTACAAGATTGTGTTACTCAGTCTACTACAGAGGCTGAATATGTTGCAGCATCAGAGGCATGCAAAGAATCAATTTGGCTTAATCGACTAGTAAAAAATTTGGGAATCAAAGAAGAGATGCCTGTGTTATATTGTGATAGTCAAAGTGCAATACAATTGGCTCGCAATCCAGTTTATCACTCAAAGACAAAGCATGTGGATGTGAAGTATCATTTCATCAGGGAAATGCTCAAGGATAAGCAACTTTAGCTTGTCAAAGTTCACACCACAGAAAATCCTGTTGATCTACTTACAAAAGGACTTCCCTCAGAGAGCTTTGCGCATTTTCGCAAGCAGTTAGGTGTAGGGTAGTACATCACTTCTCTACATCTCTTGTATATTAGCTTGTATAGTAGCTTCTTTCACACTTAAAGTACCACATTGGAATTTAAGTGGGAGGTTGTTGGGGTATAAAGCCCAATGTGGTCGCCCAGGTAAGTGGGCGGGCCACCAGGTATGTACACATATTCTTTTGTAAAAACCTAATAAGAACTCACTATGCTCTACACATTACAGTAGAGCGAGTTCACCTTATCATCGTGCTCTTCTTCTCGCACTCTCTCTCGCGTCACACTTCCGCTCGTACTCCTTCATATATGTTCTTTACATGTATATGAACCCCTTAAATGGGGTTGTAGCCGAACGGCGTGCAGAACACATTCCACAAAGGAGTTATAGTGCCTCTATGTGCCATTCAATTACAACCCCCATTCAAAAATATATTTATTTCTTTATAAAGAAATCTCTCTCTCCCCCTATCCCCTATTGCTCTCTCTCACTATCTCCCTCTACCCCCCCCCCCCCCCCCCCTCTCATGCTCAAGTTCAATCTCAAGTGAGCGCTAGCACTCACTTGAGCATGAGTTTAAGAGAGAGAGAGAGAGAGAGAGAGAGAGAGAGAGAGCAAGAATATATATTTTTTGATATGTGTGTGTGTGTGTGTGTAAAGAGAGAGAGAGAGAGAGAGAGAGAGAGCAAGAATATACATATTTTGATATATATGTGTGTGTGTGTAAAATAGAGAGAGAGAGAGCAAGAATATTATATATATATATGTGTGTGTGTGTGTGTGTGTTTGTATATATATATCCAATCCTCTCTCTCTCTCTCTCTCTCTCTCTCTCTCTCTCTCTCTCTCTCTCTCTCTTTCTATATATATATATAGAAAGAGAGAGAGAGAGAGGGATTCCTCCTGAAGCTCTGTCCACGAGGGAGCTTTTTGGGAAGCTTTTTTTTATTTCTACTTTTGCAAGTAAAAATCAGGAAACAAACTCCCTAAAAAGCTTCCTCAAAAATCTCTCTCGATTCCCATCCCCGCCACACTCCTTTACTCCCTTCACTTTCAAAAAGCTAGAGAGAGAAAGGGACCTCTTAAGTCCACATCCTCATGTGCCTTAAAAAAAGGCTAGAAAAGCCTATTTAAAACTAGGTTCTTGAATTCCCTTGTCCCCTTAGCCCTACACGACATTAGCCTTAATCCCTAAAAATTAGGTTTCCTTACAAGGCCCATGCATAGTCCATATTTTTTCTAATGATATGGCGTGATAACATAGACCATGGCAAAAGGAATTGTGATAGCTTCATTGATTCTTTGAAAAGAGACCTTTTGTTTTTCAAGGATGGAAGATCCACTTTCAAGAAACAAGTATGTTGTTAAACACTTACTTTGGAAAAGGGGGTATGCAAAAGTTACTATAGGATATGGCGCCAGTCATGCCATCTCTGCAGTGGATGTTGCTATCTATGGGGCAAAGATAGATCCCATTCTAAAGAAAGGGTCAAAGCCTTTGTAGGATATTTTTGAGGATGTTGATGGTTTGTGGCCATATGTAAAGTTGATGGAGCAAAAGACACCGTGCGCACACTCACACACCCTCACACCTTGAACAAACACAAGAAATCCACTTACTTTGCTCACCTCACGCACACACTCAAGAGATCCATGAAAATTATCCCCCCAACCCCACTTCAAGCTCCAAAAGTCTTGACCTACAAGCTCTTGCCTGCCTACAGACACTACAAGGTGATTTGAGTTGATAAAGGCTCAGAATCACACTAGTTGGCTACCAAAAAACACAAGAAAAACCATCAAAAACTCAAAAACTCCAGCCCAAAAAGGCCTCTCTCAAAACATTTCAAAAACTTCACCAAACTCCACTCTGTTGGACTCTTTTAACCCTGATGACATTGGTACAAGGTCACATAATCATCCAAAAAGCCGCACCTCCTTCCCTTAATTACTTGCACACACACATCCATGGAAACCTCATAACTCATAGACTCTCCCAAGTGCAAAATTGAAGAGAAGATACTCTCATTCACTCCTCCACACACTTGAAAAACAGGATGCAGAACAGGGCATGATTGCATAGGACCATCTATAGTAAACCCGCTCTGTTGGACTCTTTTAACCCTGATGACATTGGTACAAGGTCACATAATCATCCAAAAAGCCGCACCTCCTTCCCTTAATTACTTGCACACACACATCCATGGAAACCTCAGAACTCATAGACTCTCCCAAGTGCAAAATTGAAGAGAATATACTCTCATTCACTCCTCCACACACTTGAAAAACAGGATGCAGAACAGGGCATGATTGCATAGGACTATCTATAGTAAACCCACTTCCTCACACACACATAGAGATGAAAGTGTTGATTATGAACTCCACAAAAACTCATCAAACTTAGACACTCACAACACAAAAACTCCACAAAAAGTGTTGATTATGAACTCCACAAAAACTCATCAAACTTAGACACTCACAACACCGTGAGTGATGTGGCAAAAAGTAGCCATTTCACACCTTTTTTGACCTTTTTAGAGGGCTAATTTTGACCAGATTTGGGGTCATTTTTTGCAGGAAAAATACCAAACAGACTCCAAAATCCACCAAATTTTGTATTTTCAATCCTTGATACCCAAAATTTGTGGCCACCTACCAAAATTCTATTTTTGACTACCTCTTAAGCAGTTCGTGCATCATTGCATATAGAGCACCGCAAATAGACAGTTATTGCACGTGTTAAATTTTTGGGGTGGGATGAGAGTACCACACTTCCCACTTGCATTATTTACATTATAGAAAGATCAAAAGAATACCCTAGAGCCAAAATAAGCCACTTGAACCACATCTAAGGCTTCGACACCATGTCGAGGTATGTACATATGTGCAACTGCTGACACGTGAGCATGACTATTTACAATGCATACATTGTCCACCATATTTGAAACCCAATATCAGATTAGAAAAGCTTACAAATTCATGTAAACATTTTCTATATACACACGTCCATGCATATATACACTACTATGTACATGTCAAAGAGGTTTATCAATGTGCCATGCTTTAAGCTATCTCGGACAATGCTAATTAGCACAATTTTGACATATGCTAACTAGTACAACAACATGAGCTAGATATCTAGGATCTATGATGCACGATATATCAATATAAAGCTCTTGAAACAAAGAATCCAAGTATACAAACTCCGATAAATTTTGTTATAATTTGTGAAAATTTTATCGTGTGTCCAAGGTTTTTTAGATATGTTGATTTGAATATACTAACTAGCACAAAAAGCATGTTTATGTTAACATGATTTTAGCCATACACCACACAACAAGTTGGGATGATCATGTGGACTCTTTGTCTTAGTGCATGATTATCTTGCAAAATTCTATATCAATGAAGCAATTGTGGAAGAGAAGTGGAGGCGTGAGAATGGAGATAAAGGACTCTCTACCTCAAAGAGAGCTACAAGAGCTAGAGAAAGGAAGAATCTTGAACCTTCTCATGAGACTTCACCGTAGGCCTCTCCTCCTCCTGAGGTTCCTATGGAGAAATTATCTGCAGGAGAGAAGGAGGATATCTTTTGGCAAGCATTTTTTGGCAAGCGCTTTTTTGGAATTTGGCGAGCAGATTCCAAAAAGATTTTTTTCTCTAATCTCAACTTTATTCTCTCTCTCTCTCTCTCTCTCTCTCTCTCTCTCTCTCTCTCTCTCTCTATATATATATATATATATATACACACACACACACACACACACACACACACCTTGACCCCACATCGTCGTCACCATCACTTTTGCTCCTTTTCTCTCTCCATTGACACTCTGTCAGCCTCGACCTCTCTCTCTCTCTCTCTCTCTCTCTCTCTCTCTCTCACACACACACACACACACACACACACACACACACACACACATATACAAGGAGAAGTATACACCTAAAACAATTTACATCAAGATTAGTGCTAACAAAAAAAGAGATTAAAAGATTTATAAACCAAGATAATCCAAAACATCTTTGCCAAAGGTCCAATTCCTATCCATTCTATATCAACTTCGCCAACTACAGTACATGGCAAAAAATGTGTCACAAAATTGTACAATCTTGGGCTTTACTCTAAATTTGAATATGTGCATTCATGGCTAAGAGCATTGTAGACATGTACTTTGCTTAGCAAGGGTTGATGTATGAACATGTTTTCATTTTGGCTAAATCCAAGGACTCTCAAGAAAATGAAGTAGAAGTGCTTGCAAGCCAAATAAGGTTTTTTCTTGGCCTCTCTATGGGTGAAATCGGGGCCTGTGCAGTAGGGCTCATCCTTGATGTGCACCTCATACACCCCCACATGTCCATCTACTGTGTGATGATCAACCTTGAAGACTTCATGTGCTTTGTCTACAATGCATATCTCTTTAATCACCTTAGCCTTTAAACAAAGACCGAGACCAATTTTCTTAGTTGCATCCTCTAAACTGGAAGTTCAAAATTTGACTCTTATGTCATTTCTTAGTATTGAACCACTGCTACTTGCTTTTGATGAAGCAGAAGAGGCATCACCTCCACCCATGGGAGGATTTCTCGTTGTTGTTGCACTTTCTCAATATTTTCCAACTGTCTCCACTTGAAAATACTCCTTCAAGTAGTACCTCAACTTCTTTATCAGTGAGATTTGTTCAGAGATCAACCAACCAAGTTGTTGTAGGAGGAGCTGGCCTTGGTTCTATATTATGATCCACCACATAGAAATGAATAACATGTCTGGTACAAAATCAAAACCATTATCTAAGTAGCCCATTTGGATGTTTCTATACCCCTCAAAGGATGGTGCAGGAGTTCCTTTACTACATGCCACAATATTTTGTCCACATCTTTTTCCACCGTTGGGGGTGCCACTGCATGTCACACGACTGTCGAGAGGGGTTGTTATTCTGATTGCCCACATAGCTTCATTGACCTTTCATTCCAAAACACAAAACTTTATCTTCTCTTTGGAGTTATCACTCCCATCTACTACCCCTAAATCTTCCGTGAAAATGATCTTCCTTGGTCTTCCGTGTGTTGTGCGGACTCGTGTTTTTGCATTATATTCTCGCATATGTGTCGATTCATCCTCAACATCAATCACAATCAATGACCCTCTCTTTTGCCAAACGGTTTCTTTGTCTCCTTCAAGAGGGGTGCAAGTCTTATACATGGGTGTTCTAGTACATTTACTGATCTTATCACTTGTGATGACTAGAGGAAACTCTTTCCTTGAGCCTCTCTACTGAAGGACCCTTTCTAATACGTTTTCCTTGAGAGTAAGAAATTGCCTTCGTGCTTTGTAGTATTACATTTGCCATATATGAAGTGTAATAGAAATGACCTATGAACTTTGAGAATAGCGAAATTAAGAGAATTAGAGTGAGCATTTTTGTGAGATTACTTTGAGAACATAGAGGGTGAACTTAATTGATGGTAGCAACATGAACATAGTACTTAATTAACTTGGCATGAACAATATTTCTGCAAGAGAGGGAGTATTAGAGAACATGACAATATTTGAGAACTGGATTTACTTGGAGCCGGTCCCCCCTCCAAAAGGCGTTTGTATTATAGATTCTCCCATCAAGACATACTTGGTACAATACAATCTTTGTGTTCCTTGTGACCTTGGTGATGCTATGAAGATGGAAATCTTCATGCATCACGAGAATAACATAAACTTGCAAAAAGCATTAACTATCCCAAGGCCTCAAACACCGTTGAAGGTGGAGAGAGCTAGTGAGAAATGAGGGTAGGCAAGAGGAAGAAGAATCATCCATAGGAGAAAGAAATAGTTTCTGACTTATCATCACTCTTCTTGCTTAGCATAGCATAATAGAATAGTAATGAAGATGAAGAAGATGGAAAGCTTAAGCATTGAAGCATGGCTCTTGGTTGGATTTGCATTCTATAGCCAAGAGTGTTGGTGTAGACTCTCCACTTCTCAACAAGCTTGGAGAAGGAGATGGAGCTCTTGCACTTTGCAATCCACAAAATGAGAGAATATGTGTGTGTGTGGGAGAGTATAACCCCCTCTCATGCTTGGTCTACACCTCTCTCTCTCTCTCTCTCTCTCTCTCTCTCTCTCTCTCTCTCTCTCTCTCTAGTAATATTTAATTATATCATTTGGGACATGTGTCCTCTTTTTCCTCTTTGAGAGAAATAACTTAATTATTTATTTTTATGCATCTAAATCCGCATTGGACCCCTTTAAAGCATATTCAATAGGATTCAAGCACATCATGAGTGCCACATGTGGAGAATTTTTTGAACATGTGTCTTTTATGCTTTTTAAGTCATTTGGTTTGATTTGAATACTTTAAGCACTTAATCAATCAAGCATGTGTCTTTTATGCTTCTTAATTTATTTGCACTTAGCAGCTAGCCCTAATCGTGTAGCCTTCAACGGCCTAAATACGGATTGTCCTTCCTGAGCGATAAGCAACTAAATACGTAAGCGGTCACCTATAAGCGATAAGCCCTAATAAATCGTTTGAATACCGATTAAACCTACACGACTAGCCCTAAGTCGCCAAGTGACTAAATAACAAAACTAGCCGAGCCACGTGTAAGACTAAGCGGGCTCGGCTAAACGATTCAATACGTAAGCAGCTACATGCTCTAATTAAGCATCTAACCTTCATCAATCTAACTGCGGATCAATTCTATAAGCGATGAAACCACTTATTACTTAAATAAATAGTGTTAAAGGACTAAACCTAATTGAGCGAATAGCCTACAATAAGTCACAATTACAAAAATAACAATATATTTTAAAAAAAAGTAAAATTATTTATACAAAAAACAACAAAACTAATTATAAAATAATGTAAATCAAAATAAATCTTTCTTTTAATGATAAAATGTAGTTATCTTTCTTAGTTAATAATGCTTTTTAATTGATATTACTTATAGAATAACATTTTATTTTTTAAAATTGAGAAATGTGTGTGTACATCATATATAGTGGTGCATTTTTATTTATTTGCGTGTATGTTTATGTGAATGTGTGTGTGTGTGTGTGTGTGTGTGTGTGTGCTGTTAGGAAATAAGACGTAGCTAAATAGATAATTGAGTAGATTACTTAATGGAGAGAGACAGATTTATATACACGAGATTATAGAGTAGAGAGAGAGAGAGAGAGAGAGAGAGAGAGAGAGAGAGAGAGTACACACGATATACGTGGTTCACCCAATGTGGGCTACGTCCACGGAAAAGAAGCCACTCAATGGCTTTAGTACTTCAAAACAAGAAGTAGTTTATAAAGGGATTATACCCTTAATGGAGCTCCCGCCTTGCTTCACTCTCACCACCTCACACTCACCTTGTTGCATCAACTTCACACTATGAAATGTGTGTAGAAATGGCCTCCTTTTATAGGCCAAAAGGGCTGTCCTCTCTTATGAGAGACAGCCATGTGTAGCCGCCCTTGTGCGAATAAGTCCAAATCGGACCCTCCAATCCGCCCATGTGTGGCCGCCCTTGAGAAGACAAGTCCGCTTTTGAATTCGGCCACCGGCCACCGGCCATTGACTTCCGACCATCGACCACCGGCCACCGGCCATTGACTTTCGACCACCGGCCATCAGCCATTGACTACCGGCCACCGGCCAACCGACCGGTTGTTTTCCGACCACTTTCCGGCCGCCGTCCGACCATAATATTCCAGCGAAAAAGAATATTCCGGCGAAAAAAGTCTCGGGGGCGGAGGCCCCCGAGGCCTTTAAAGTTGCCCCTGATTCTTGTCCGTGAAAATTTTGGTTTCCGGTGAGTGATTTTCCTTCACGCACGATGGCTTCTCCTCATAATGGGGGCCTTACAAATGTGCGCTTTTACCACAAAAAATTACAAGGGTAAATCAGGCTCCATACTTAACAATCTCCCACTTGGAGACTGATCTCCAAACCAAACATGTGACTGCTTTCCATTCTGGCTTCTTATCCTTGAATGCCGATTGAAGATGAGCAAAAGCTCAACTTCTCCTTGCTGACCACCTTTGTAAACATGTCTGCAGGATTTTCACTTGTATGCACCTTTCCTAGCTTTAGTTGTCCCTCTTCCAAACGAGTGCGTATGAAGTGATATCTCACCTCAATGTGCTTTGTCCTTGAATGAAAGGCTGAGTTCTTCGCAAGATGGATAGCGCTTTGGCTATCACTGTACAAGACACAATTGTCTTGTTTGAATCCAAGCTCTTCTAAGAATCTGTGAAGCCACATAATTTCTTTGCTTGCCTCCGTCATTGCTACATACTCTGCTTCTGTGGTAGAAAGTGAAACCACTTTCTGCAGCTTTGAAGCCCAGCTTACTACTGTGCCTCCAACCGTGAACACATAGCCAGTAGTGCTCCTTCGAGTATCTTTGTCACCTGCCATATCTGCATCAGCATACCCTTCTAGAAAAATATCAGTTCCTCCAAAATACAAAGCATTTGTTTTGTCCCTTTTAGATACCTAAGTATCCACTTCACAGCTTGCCAATGCTCTTTACCTGGGTTGTCCATGAACCTACTCACAACTCCCACTGCATGTGCAATGTCTGGCCTTGTCCAGACCATAGCATACATTAGAGAACCTACCGTTGCAGCATATGGAACTTTAGACATATAGGCTATCTCCTCTTGTGTCTTTGGACACATATCCTTCGTTAGTTTAAAATGACCAGCTAAAGGTGTAGAAACTGGTTTTTCATTTTGCATTGCAAACCTTTCTAGTACCTTCTTGATGTAATCTTCTTGAGATAGCTTTATTGTCTTCTTCGTCCTGTCCCTTGATATTTTCATACCAAGTATCCTCTTTGCAGCACCTAAATCTTTCATTGAAAAAGATTTGGACAGCTCCTCTTTTAGGTCTTTGATGTCCAGCATGTTAGCACTTGCAATCAACATGTCATCAACATACAACATTAGGATGATGAATTTCCCATCTCCCAAATTCTCCGTGTAGACGCAGTGATCCGAGTTGCATCTTGTGAATCCATGATCCAACATCCATCGATCAAACTTCAAGTACCATTGTCTTGATGCTTTCTTTAAACCATACAAGCTCTTCTTTAATCTGCAAACCATTTTCTCCTTACCTTTTACTTCATACCCCTTTGGTTGAAGCATGTAGATTTCCTCCTCTAAGTCACCGTGAGGGAATGCCGTATTTATATCCATTTGCTCGAGATTTAGATCATGAGCAGCCACAAGGCTTAAGACAAGCCTAATTGAGTTCATTTTTACAACAGGAGAAAATATTTCATTGAAGTCAATACCTTTCTTTTGATAAAAATCTTTTACCACAAGCCTAGACTTGTACCTTTTCTTCCCACCTTCTTCTTCCTTTAGCTTGTACACCCATTTGTTTTGAAGTGCCCGCTTACCTTTAGGCAACTCAACCAACTCCCATGTTTGGTTGCGATGTAGTGAGTCCATCTCCACTTGCATGCTCTTCGTCCATTGTTCTTTGGATTCATGTTGCATAGCTTCTTCGTATGATTCCGGCTCTCCAGAATCTGAGATCAAGAGATGGTTGAAGGAAGGAACAAACCTTTCTGGAGGTCTACTTGCTCTTGTAGATCTTCGGGGAATAAGTTGAGGCTCCTCATTTGGTTGACGTTGTTGCACATTGTCACCGTTTGCAATCCTTGAGTCTTCACCGTCCTCAAGCTGCATGTACTCATCACCTGTTTCTTTTGTTTGTTTTCTTTCCAAGTAATCTTTGTACATATTTTGTTCGTTAAAAATTACATCCCTACTCCTTAAGATTTTACCATCTTCAGGATTCCATAGGCGATACCCAAAGTCTCCTTCTCCATAGCCAATGAAGAAATACTTTTTGGACTTTGCATCTAGCTTTGATCTTAGGCTTCTATCTATGTGCATGAAAGCCTCACACCCAAACACTTTGAGAAATGCATAATTCACCGGTTTACCTGTCCATGCCTCTTCTGGAACTCCCCCATCCAATGCCGTTGAGGGTGACCGATTGATTAAGTACACAGACATACTTACAGCTTCCGCCCAAAGCTCAAGCGGTAGGCCTGCATGTAGCCGCATGCTTCGTGCTCGTTCCATGATTGTCATGTTCATCCTTTCCGAAATCCCATTTTGTTGAGGTGTCCTTGGGGTTGTCCTTTGCCTCCGAATGCCATTGCTAGCACAAAATCTTTCAAAAGCTTGGCTGCAATATTCGCCTCCATTGTCGGATCTGAGGCATTTAACCTTGGTACCTGTTTCATTCTCCACAAAGGCTTTCCACCTTTGAAATATGGAAAATACATCAGATTTATTCTTCATGACATAAACCCATGTTTTTCTAGTCGCATCGTCTATGAATGTTACATAGTACAATGAGCCACCAAGTGATGGTGTACTTGCAGGACCCCAAACATCAGAATGAACCAACTCAAGTTTTTTATTTTTTCTTTCATTTCCTGATTTTTGAAATTTTACCCTCTTTTGTTTACCATAAACACAATCTTCACAGAACTCTAAGTCCACTTCTTTCAAACATGGTAGAAGCTTCTTTGTTTGAAGGATTTGCATTCCTTTGGCACTCATATGCCCAAGTCCGTAGTGCCACACCGCACTGTCAACTTCTGTAGTTGCTGCACAAGCTGAAGGTTGCGTGCTAACAGTACACAAGTAAAGTGTACCGACTTTTTCACCCTTGGCAACCACCAAAGATCCCTTTGAGATCTTCCACCGTTTGTTTCCGAATGCAATGTTGTGACCTTCATCGTCCAATTGTTCTATAGAGATCAAATTTTTGCGAAGACAAGAAACATGCCTAACATCTTTAAGCTTCCATTCATTTCCGTTAGCAGTTTTGACAGAAACTGTACCTTTGCCGACAATCTCACAAGCTTCATCATCTCCCAAGTATACATACCCAAAATTACCTTTGGTGTAGTCTTGGAAATGTTGCTTGTGTGGTGTCGCATGGAATGAAGCCCCGGAATCTACTATCCAAGAATTAGACACATTGTCTAATGAGAGAATTAGAGCATCTTGCTCTACTTTACCTGCCACATTGGCCTCCGATGTTGGCTTGTTGTCTTGAGACTCTGTCTCCTTCTTCTTCTTGGACCAGCAATCCTTCTTGACGTAGCCCTTCTTGCCGCAGTTCCAACATTCAAGAACTGACTTTGTGCGTGACTTGCTCCGCCTTGAGCGATCACGACCCTTTTGGTTTTTGAACCTCTCCTTAAGCCTTCCTCTTGTTTCCACTGATAGTGCAGCACTTGATGATTCTCTTGTGCTTCTCCTTCGCATTTCCTCGCTTAGGAGAACACCCACAACATCATCAAACTTAAGAGTATTTGTGCCAGAGATAGAATTACTTACAGCCATCACAAGGCTGTCCCAACTATCCGGTAGAGATGATAGTATAAGGAGAGCTCGCACTTCGTCATCGAAATTGATTTTCACTGATCGAAGTTGACTTATGTTTGTGTTAAAGTCATTTAGGTGTTCTGCAACTGAACCATTCTCTGCCATCTTTAGATTGAACAAGCGCTTCATAAGAAATACCTTATTGGATGCCGATGGTTTCTCGTAGAAGTCGTCAAGTGACTTCATCAAGTCCTCCGTGGTCTTCATCTCCGAAACATTGATCGGGCTTCTTTGCAAGACCGCCTAGTGGCAAATAGAGGTCCTTCTGGTAGAGATAGTCTTCAATCTGCATCTTCCAATGTTGGTAGTTTTTGCCGTTGAACTTCTCAATCTTGAGCTTCCCTTCCTCCGCCATAACTCCCACTCAATTCAAGGAATCCTTTCCTTGAGATAATTTAGCTACGAGCAAACCTTGCTCTGATACCAATTGTTAGGAAATAAGACGTCGCTAAATAGATAATTGAGTAGATTACTTAATGGAGAGAGACAGATTTATATACACGAGATTATAGAGTAGAGAGAGAGTACACACGATATATGTGGTTCACCCAATGTGGGCTACGTCCACGGGAAAGCAGCCACTCAATGGCTTTAGTACTTCAAAACAAGAAGTAGTTTACAAAGGGATTATACCCTTAATGGAGCTCCCGCCTTGCTTCACTCTCACCACCTCACACTCACCTTGTTGCATCAACTTCACACTATGAAATGTGTGTAGAAATGGCCTCCTTTTATAGGCCAAAAGGGTTGCCCTCTCTTATGAGAGACAGCCATGTGTAGCCGCCCTTGTGCGAATAAGTCCAAATCGGACCCTCCAATCCGCCCATGTGTGGCCGCCCTTGAGAAGACAAGTCCGCTTTTGAATTCGGCCACCGGCCATTGACTTCCGACCACCGACCACCGGCCATCGGCCATTGACTTCCGACCACCGGCCAACCGACCGGTTGTTTTTCGACCACTTTCCGGCCGCCGTCCGGCCATAATATTCAGGCGAAAAAGAATATTCCGACGAAAAAAAGTCTCGGGGGCCTCCGCCCCCGAGGCCTTTAAAGTTGCCCCTTATTCTTGTCCATGAAAATTTTGGTTTCCGGTGAGTGATTTTCCTTCACGCACGATGGCTTCTCCTCATAATGGGGGCCTTACAAATGTGCGCTTTTACCACAGAAAATTACAAGGGTAAATCAGGCTCCATACTTAACATGTGCGTGTATGCAACAAAAAAAATTGTTAGAGCACTCACATGCGGCCTATTTGAGCAAGAAAGAGTTGAAAAAATATCCTCAAACCTGCAAAACGCACACACACACACACACTCACACATGCTATGTTACACACACATACACTAAAGTGCACAATCTACAAGGAAACTCGAAAAGAAGCTCACCTTGTTGATGGGGACTAGCCTACAAGAGAAAATCTCACCTCCGGCAAGTCATGAGGTAGCAGATCTACAGCAAGTGAAGAGGAGGAGGGCAAGAGAGGAAGAGAACAAAGGAGGGAAATGCATAGGAAAGACCCGCGGTTCTATTTTTTGCAGGGTCTGCCGGTACAGGTGCCTGTATGCGCGTCAGTATGGTCATGGATGTATGCACCGATATGAGCGGTGGAAAATTAAAAGTTAAAATTTTTTAAAACTCTCCCTCTAGATTTACCTACACATATATTGACGCCGATAATTTGACGTCGGAATTTAAGTGATCTCTTGTAATGTAGGCCGGCTAAAATAGCATGGCCAAATCCTAACACTCTAACCTAAAACTCTATCTTTGACTTAAACTTAAAATGAAATAACATAAATATAAAGTAATCAAGTTTAAATGAATCTATACATAAACAGATCAATAATTTTTCTATTTTTAACTAAATATTTATGTTAAAAAAGTTTCAATTACTTTGTTTAAGTAAGCATTCATGTCACAATTAACAAATGAAAAATTTAATTTAAAATTTTATTATTGACTATAACATTTTATATATGTGTATGTATAGTGTGTATATTTATATGCAAATGTGTGTGTGTGTGTGTGTGTGTGTTCATGTGTATGTGTGTGTATGTATGCAGGCAAAAATAAATAAAGAGCACTCACATTTGAACAATGTGAGCACAAAAAGCCTTTAGAATTGGAGCAAAACCTGCAAAAAAACAATAAACACACAATTTGTTACACCAACACACCATCACTCTAACAAAAATCCCAAAAAAAGCATACCTTTGTTCTCCAAGAGGGTGTGTGAGTGTCAATACAAGATTAAGTGAAGCCAAAATCGACAGATTTGCAAGTATGTAGAAGCATAGAGGAGAAGCACAGAGGAGAAGAAGAGAAAAATGAGTGCAAAATGTGGAAATGAGCCCACGGGTTTTGCTTTACTACAAGGCTTCGGTATAAACATCGGAATACGCGTCGAAATAAATTTCACTATCAACATCGGTATAGGTGATGGTATTTTAAATTTTGATTTTTATTCAATTTCAGACTCCCTCAATTTTTTGAATGCACATATCGACGCCCACCATGAAAGTCGGTAATCTGGCATTGATAATCGATTGATCTCTCGTAGTGTTATAGATTATCATTTAGTTGGGTGCATTTGAAAAGCCTTAAACCTCTCGTTAAGGGTCTTGTGAGAGATGGCACATACTGATTTTTGTTTTTAAATGACAAAATTACTGGCAAAATGTTGCTCAATTTTGGTAATCATATTGTGGATGGCAAGGGAGAGGAAGGGTTCTCTAACCCATCCATACACAATAGCTCAATGAATGAAAAGAAGAATCAAGAATTACTCTTTTTTCATAACATTTTGATTTATGTATAGACTATCATTCGGCTAGGTGCACTTGAAAAGTCTTAAACCTCCTGTCAAGGGTCTCTTGAGAGATTGCATGGACTTGATTTTTTGAAAAGATGTCCAAAGTACTTATCACAAATGATGCACGATTCTAATTATGTTCACTTGAATGGTTCCTTACTTTATTTGGTAATCATATTGTCGATGGCAAGCACCTCTTTCTTTTAGAGGAAAGATGCCCCACTTGTGGTGGTATTAGCTATTTATATACCACCTTAGCTTATGATTTGGTTGTGTGATATAAGCATGATTGGAGGAAAAGAGTGCTTGTTGATGCATTTCGACAATACATAAAGAGCTTGAATGATTACAAATAGGTGTTGTTGCACTACTTAGAATTTTTTGACAAATCTAAAAGATTTTTTATACACAACAATCTTGATACACTGATTTTAACAAGAACACCTAATGGTTACTTTAATCTCGCGTAAACGTTGGAAGCTTTACTCAAATTGATAGATAAACTTTTTGTTGACATTTTATAAAATTCGCTTGCTTCGGAATGTGAGTAAGTAGATTGTATGAGATTTTGATCTAATTTAATGGGCAAATATAAGCTTTGTACATCGTATGGAGACTTGACAATGGCTGCTCTTGGTACAAAAAAATATTGCACTTGTCCCTCCCTTGTGACCTGAATTGATTTTGAGCATACCATAATACATTTTCGTGAGCACAAATTTCCTACCATTGGTAATTGAGCTATGGAATAATTATTTTTTAAAAACCCTTTGTGCCTTGGACTTTGGATTCTCTCTTTTTGTGGACGAGAATTGACGCTTCTTAGAGACCCCTCTTATTGGGTGACTTGATCCTTGCTTAAAGGTATTTAGGTTTTGATAGAGTTTGACCTTGAAGATGAGGATTTTCTCATCTATATACCTACTTCTTGTCTTGATGTATAAGATAATTGGAACGAGAATTCATTTTAACTAAAATGTACAGAAATGTTTTCGTGCATATACTTTCTTGTTGCCTTGAGTGTGTTGTCTTTTGAGCATGGTGTTCTTTTGTGTCTAATCTAGAAACACACACATTCTAAACTTGAAAGGCCCTCCCAAGCAATTGGGTGGGCTAGTACATTGGCTCTAGAGGACACTTTGTCTATGGTCAAAGACTCTAGGTAGATTGAACAAAGACCTTAGACGAGGTTCCTATTCACAATCGTTGTTGATTGGTGTCAAACTATAGAAACTACCAATTTGACTTTCTTTTTTTAGAATATTCTCTAAATTTGATGTCTTTTCCAGGGAAAGAATGGATTAACATGGACAATCTACTGGAGTTCAATGTTCATAGAAACATGGTATAACATTGGCCTACAAAGCCTTAAAACTCCTATTGGAGTACAATGCTCATTGAACATTGCTTGATATTGGCATGGAGGGGCTCATGGAGATCCTCTAGCTGGAGAGGAAGCTCAAGCCTCTGTCTCATCTCCTCAATAACAAGGCAAGGCATCTGTGCCCAAACATGTTCTCTGCATGCATCCTGACGCTCTAATTGAGGCTCATATGACAACAGATCAGTCAATAGTAGCAATTGCACGCATATCCTCAGGCTTTGAAGCAACTGACCCGTCAGATCTCCTCAACTTGCTAACACTAGTGTGCTCATGGCATGGCCCCACCGTCTGAAAAAAACTCCCTAATAACTTTGTCAACCACCTGGGTCCACTGAGATGCTTGCCAATGGAAGACAAACTCATGACGTCGCTCCTCACTTAATTCTAGCCAACTCCTGTCTAGCCTATTGCATATGCTCCTCAAACCAAGGACTATCTGGATGCTGCTCATGCATCCTCTGCAAGGAAGCAATGCCCCGTCGGAGACGCTTCTCCTCCTCCCTGGCTGCAACCAAGCAAGATACAGACTCCTTGAGGAAGAAGCAACTAAGCCCAGCCAATCCAGAGGCCACTCTACCAGCAGGGATGTCCTGCGTGTCCAAGCTCTCTGTCTAAAGTGCTTCCACTCACTCTCTAAGATGTGGATCCGGCAAGATACTCTCAGAGATGTGTAGCATCACCCCCCTCCTTTGTCTATCTGTCACAGTGAGAATCAATGGCGCATGGTCGGAAAAAATAGTCCCTACCAGGATGCAAATAGATCCCCCCATGTCACAAATGTGGTCACTGGCATAGAAGCAATCTATTCGTTGAGATAGATTCACTCCTTCTACTCTGCGGTCAGAGCGAGAGAAAGACAAGTTGTCTGGGGCCTCACAAAGCATGAGTTCTGCCAAACGTCAGAAACCCTCAAAGTCATACATAGATGCTCCCAAGCTTCCAAATCAGCCTTGTGCACTATAGGATGGCCACCTCCAATCCTATTAGAGGGATCCTCCAACATGTTGAAGTCTCCCCCAATACAACATTGCTCTGCAGGCGACAAAGACTCTAGAATATGAGACCAAAACTCTACTCATGCACTTGCCACATTGGGCAGATATATTCTCAGGAAACCCATGAGGAAACTCTGCACCTTCATTGTAATTCACTGAGCCCTACCTAGCACAATAATACCTTTGTCCACAATGGCATGCTGCCATGAGTCCACAATGGTCATACGTACCCCACCGTGGTTACCTCTAGGTCCAAACGAAGCCAACAAAAATGTCTCATAGCGACCATGCAAAATCTGACCACATTGTCTAATGCAGCTCTCACAACGATGATGCTCATGTAACATAAGAATATCAATCTCACCACCCACAAGGCATCACTGAAGCTCCGGACGCGAACGACCCCTTTGACGCTGAAATTGGGACCCTGCTAATCCCTGCACATTCCATGAGACGATCCTCATGGAGTCGGTGAAAAAAAACAAATGTTGCAGCAGTAGCCAACCTTGCTATCTTTGAGGCCGGCTTGGATGGGGAGTAATCCGCATTCAAGCGACCTCTAGACAAATGCATCCGAAGTGATTGTACCACCCGTGCCCAAGCCGAGCGTGCAGTCCATAGGGCTACATCCTCTGTCCAAGAATCCGCATATACAAATACATAGCAAGGGGGGCTCTAAGTGTCAGAAAATAAGTGCACCACAATGTGCCTGCAACTTACTGCTTGCGACGGTGTCACACTAAAATTGGCTAAAGGCCAAAGTTTCTGTACCATATCTAATGCCCTAGGTCTCTTGTGTGGTGTGAGAACTCAATAGACTGGACCTAGAGCCAGTCAAGAATTGTGTGCAAGGTCTACTTATATGATCCCTGTCGCACAACAAAAAGGAGAAACCTACCACTGTATCCAGAGCCTCAATGCCTCGGGCTGCTAGAAAGAGGATATGAACTCAAAAGCAAGCTTCCTCTAGGTCGGGAGAATAGTCACCTTGAAAGCGTGCGAAGAAGTCCCATCATCTACAAATGTCAAAACTGGCCAAAACACAAGGGGCTGTTGCAAAAGGCGAGGTATGAACCAGAATTGGCGTCCTCAGGTGGGACTGTCCCTCTCGAGCCATGGGACTCATAGCGAAAGCAATACCAAAAAATTGTCTCGTTGTGGATGTTCTTATCTTTTGATGACTCATAATGTTTTGGGTGCTCTTTGGAAATACCATAATCCGGTTTTCTTTCTATGAAGGAGAAAAATCCCTTAGTTTGCAGTTGCATGGCTCTTCTTATTGGTCTTGGCCCTAATTGTTTTTATTGGTTTTTGTTACTTGATATAAACCTGTCCTAATCTATTTGGACTAGGCTCCTTATCTGTACTGGAACTAAGCTTGTATGTTTGGTAGACATAAGGCTTCCTCTAGGGGGAGATGGGTATCCCTCAAAGACCAGGTTTAGAATACTTTTAGGCATGTTGGTTGCCTAGTGACTTTTTGCTCTGATATCGATTGTTCACTAAATTTACTAGGTAATTGAGGAGGGATAATTGATTAATTATTGATTCATATAGAACTTCTCTAGTGAACTAATAGTATCCTATTACTGGTATGTATTGTTTGGAAAGTGTGAGCAACACAATGGGCCCATAAATTTGCTTTTTCTCTTATGAGACACTTGATGATTCTAAGGAGGCTTCAAAATTGGGATACAATTGTACGGTAATTTCTAAGTAATACAATATGCCCTATGATAGGATGTGGGTATTTGGCTTTAAAAACTTGTTTACACTAGACCTTGATAGTTGGGCTATTATTGGGGCTTCTCCATTGTCAAAGATCAAAGGTGAAGTTCTACTACAAATATTCAAAGTGCTTCGTTGTTGCTGGTGTGGGTTGCAAAGTGTCGTTGTCATGTTTGTTGATGCTTCTCCTCCCCTCCAAAAGTGTCATCAAAGTAGATGTCGATGTCGGCATGGCATGTGTGCCAAATTTTTTGTGCAAATATGTGTGAGGATGGTCTTACCCGATGTCGGGCAATGTCTGATCCTTGTACAAATATTGCTTTTATGAATCCAAAGCTTAATGATTTTTGTCCGTGCAAATATGAATCCAAAGCTTAATGCTTTGTATCCGTGCAAATATGAATGCAAAATGCAAAAATAAATTTGTGCAAGTGTGTGGTATGATGCTTCTTGGGTTATTTTGGGAGATTGAATAAAGGCATACATATCAATTGACAAATGGAAAGGATACAAGGCTTGGGACCTTCTTGAACTTTGATAAGCATTACAAGTCATGATAGCTTCTTCTTCTTCTTGAAGTGCTCGTATTGAAAGGCGACCTGATTGAAATGGGTCATTAGAATTCCTTGATATCGACCCGAGAGGATGGCCCAAGAAGTAATGTACTTGTCAAAGTTGGTGGCCTTTTGCTTGATGGCTATGGGAAAAACCCCTAGGAGAGTCTCAAGGCTTGTTGGCATCGAGTGTGGGAACCGGGGCTGCAATCATAAGAGCTTGTTAAAGGCTAGGGCGGATCCAAAAGTGGTCTTCAAATTCCTCTTACCACTTGGTTTGGTGTCAGAAATTGCTCCAAAAGCGCTAAAATGCTTATGCACATGGGAGTCATTGCATGTGGACCCACCCCATGGACATAATCCAAATAAACAAGCAATCTGGCGTCCGCCCATGGCCCCCCTTCCAAAATTAGGTTGGGTTGAACCCACAACCTCATGGCACACTAAAAGTGGGTCCCCTAAACCATAGTGCCAAAGCCGTTTGCTTGTCGAAGGAGCGTCTTCTGTAGGTTATAAGCTCACAACAACAGCTAACCAAGGGCATATGAGCTTCAATGGGCTCCAAATTGAGCATAGATGGATTCATTAGGAAGTCCTATGGCAAAGTATTCTTCACACACAAGTAATTTCTCAAAATACAAGTTAAATGTCTCACTTTATAGCTCTGTATTTGTGAAGATAGGCTCAATCTCTCTCTCTCTCTCTCTCTCTCACTCTCTCTCTCTGTCTCTCTCTCACACACACACACACACACACACACACATCGAGGGAGGGGGATGAAGGGGAGGGCGGGGGGAGGGGCTTATTAAGGCTATGGAAAAACGAAGATTAGGAAATCTACAAGTGAAAAACAGAGGCGTTTTGGAAACTCTATATTATGATCAAATTTTTTTGCAATCATGGCAATTGAGAGCTCTATGAAAAGCCTCAAGAAGAACTTCACACACACATAAAAACTTGCTCAATGCAATGCACACTATAATGAGAGTAAAATTGTATGCACAATAATGAAATGGGAGTAATCACAATGCCATTCAATGAGAAGGGTGATGGCTCATTGGTACTGCCAAGAGTCTGCTCACGCTTAACTAATGACGCTTGTAATTAGGGAGATAGTGACAACTAAAGAAAACATAACCTTGACACTCTGATACCAACTATTGGGAATGGCTTTATGGAGAAAATGTTAGCGAGCATTCATGATGTTATTAGAGAGTTAATTACAAAAGATATTAGAGAGAGATTGACACTAATACAAGTAGCAAATCAAAAGTAGATTAATATGCGAATGGGTACAAAGTAGGCTATAGTGATGGTAAGTGCATGGATGAAAGTTAGATACAAACTGTGTAGAATAGGCTTCTTTTATAGAGTTGGGAGAGGGCATCTGATGAGGTAAACAATGATGTCAAATGTGTAGGCTTCCAATGTAGAGGGGGCTCTCACTTGTGGTGGCGCGGATGTGTCACACACCCCAACAAAAAAAAAGTAGAGCTGAATTATTGATGTGATAAAAATGACTACTATAGCTGCCTCCTATACATGCTTGAGGTAGGGCTTTATGCTTACACAATTGATGAGTTATGAGAGAGCTCAATGATTAGGCCAAAATGAGAAAAGTTCAAGTGGACTATATAGATGCCTGCTATATAGGCTTGAGGTAGGGCTTTATGCTTACATCATGGATGAGTTATGAGAGATCTCAATGATTAGGCCAAAATGAGAAAAGTTCAAGGGGAGAATTGTATGCTTCCTTTCAGAGGGTGCTTTGACTTATCTTATTTTCATATGCAATTGGAACATGTGTAGAAACACCCATGGGCCATATAATAATGTATGGGTATTATTTGAAAAAGCTATACATGCATAGGTGGCTAGGGAGATGTTTCATAAAAAGTTGGAAGTGTGTCACGCACTCCAACACCACACACACTAATGGAAGAATAATTTTGCTACAAGTGTGGGCGACATTTGGCGATGGTGGGGGACAAACTGATACACCAGCTAACGACTAGGCCTGATTACAAGAGGTCTAGACCAACATCTTACCTAGCACATGTAGCATGCATATGCCATAAGCATTGTGAAGAGGTTTCAGAGACTCCCATGAATTGGGGTGTTGAGTTCTCTTCTCGTTGCTTGGCTCCCTTCTATTATCTTAAACATTCCATATTCCACGTGTAGACATGTTGATGCTCTGCAAAATGTTGATTTTTAATTTTTTTTGTAGGGGTTTTAGTGCATAAGGCAGCCCCTATATGCCCTAGAAAAGCTAACTACATTTTTCACTTGCATAGCTTGGAGCTCCCTTGTGACTAAGTGACACGGGCATGGGGGGTGGGATCTACGATGGGAAGATTGTGGGTTGTAGATGTGGAATGCAGGTACCCTAGATTACAAAAGTAATTTAGGGTATCTGCATTTCAAAAGTAATCTAGGGTACCCCAGTTTGTGGGCATGGGGATTGAACATGTGACCTCATCCATGAGAGGCACATGCCCTAACCACTTCGCCTTGCGCGCTTCTAAAGCATGCGGACCCTAATTTACTTAAAACCCGTGTGCAAGGCGCCGAAAGCCGAAAGTAATCTAAGGTACCCTCGTTTGTAATCTAAGGTACCCTAGATTACTTTAGATCCCACCCTCCCATGCCCTTCCCTTAGTCACGACGTTGGACCCCTCCATGCGCTAGGGGGGACGCTAGTAGTAGGGGGTACCCGATTGAAGAAATTCAAAAAATGGACAGAGAATCTACGCAGATGCGAGGTGAGGGACAACATGAGGCGATGCAACACCCAGAGAGCAAGAGAGGAGAGGACAAGCCGGTCCACGCGAGGCGATGGCTGTATGAGCTTGATGCGCGTAGACGTTGAGGGCGATGGGCATAGTAGCAACGAACACGCATGTGTTTTTTTAATATTGCAAGGTTTACACCCTGCAGCAGCTGAGCATGGTTGCACGCGTGGTTGGAGGAGGCATATGGAGAGTCGTTACCTAGTGGTATGGGTTCGAATCTCACATGGGCAAAATTGAGATTCATTCCTCAAGATGAATCGAATAAACTGTAGATGAAGTAGTATGTGCCTATGATTTTCAGAAAATCGTTTTAGAGGGGAATCATAACTGATGTGGCGGCATGCCCTTTCATTTTGAAGGGAAGGCAAGGATGGTGGGCCATGGCCATCACGTGTTGGGCATCGCCACCATGCGCGTTGGAGTGAAAAAGGGACACGCGAGCAGGCTGAGGTGATGACCTGAAGCAGATTGGCCGAGGGTGGTTTATTTTCTTATTTTAAAATTGAGCGCGTTGCATCACCGACGACAGCTTGGTTTGTTGGTTACCTCGTGCATTTCTGTATTCCTGCTTAGACTGCAAGAGTTCGAAACATGTTTCCTCATTAAACTTTTAATAGTTGGTTTGAGGTGATTAATGCGGAATCCGAGAAGATTCTCCATAATAAAATCCGAAAGTCACCGGTAGTAGCTCGTAGTATCGGAAAAAGCAAAAAAACAAAATGCAAATGGATGTGCTGAGGTCAACGACTTTTAACCCCCTTCTCACTCTAGGTAGCGGGTTGCGCAACTCCTGTACTGTTCAAACGACTTCAGTGGCGCCCAGCTCGCCCACATCTGTAGAAGACGATGTCGCCATTTCTGCAAGTGCTGCCTCCACAGTTTGGCTACGTTGCTCTCACCATAGTTGCCAGCGTGCTTCTCACTCAGTGGCAAGGCATTCAGGTACCTCTTTCCCTCTTTCCTAATTCTTCTAATCTTGTGAGCAGGGCTTAGACCATGCATGCAGTGCATCAACGGCCTCAAATAGAAATGTGGCTCTTGCCTGACTCTACTGCTGGATCTCTGTGTGCCGCCCTTACCCAGCAGATGCAAGACACTAGTCTAGATTAGCAAGTGATCTGGCACTTTTGTGAGTCTGTTCGCAGACCGTGCATGTCTAGACACTTAGTGTAGATGCATATCCTCCGGTTGCACACAGCATGAATCCATCAGAATCCTTCAGGGGAATTTTCCAGCGCATTTAGCCTATTTTTCCTATTTTTGATATTTTTCACTTATTATTTTTAAGTGACTTTTGTTGGAAAGTAGGTAGGGCAAATTGAGTAAGTTTGTATATAATGCTTAAGCAAACCTAGACTAGCACTTTCTGGCAGAAGAGGCAGCAGGAGCCCAAGCGCAACAGGCAACTTCTCAACAAGAACCTTGGTGGTTTCTCCTCCAAGCAAAGACCCCTAGCGTTTTCATCATCAAGCACTAGCATCGCAAGAAGACATCAACCTTGGCGTTTTCAGCAAGTAGCTGTCGCCATAGCCCCTTGTTGCTAGCGTTTTTCATCAAGGCTCCACCGCAAGGACCCCTCAGCCCCTAGCGTTAGCAAAATTCCCAAATCGCCCTCCATTGGTATGGTGATTTTCAGTAGGTGAAGACCTGCAGTTTTCAGCCCTAAAGCCCTTAGATTGATCTCGCCATCCCCGTCGTCGTCGTCGATCTAGCCTAGACTTGCATCAATCACATGCATCCAGTTTGTACCCGTTTGTGCAATCAATAGTAGATCACTCTTGCCGACGAGAGTGGGGCCTTCAGAGGATTGTTTTACAACGTCTCTGGTGTCGTATTCTCTTCTCTCTCTATCTCTCAGTCTCATACACTTTCACGCACAGTGTCCATTCACTTGTTTGTGACATTGCACTCTCTCATTAAGAACGGAAGGCTCCCCCTTCCATAAGAACAAAAGGAACCTTGAGCATAGTTCGGAGCACTCATCTTGAGCAAAGTTCAAACATTCATGCTCAACAGGCAACTTCTCAGCAAGAACCTTGGTGGCTTCTCCTCCAAGCAAAGACCCCTAGCGTTTTCATCATCAAGCACTAGCATCGCAAGAAGACATTAGCCTTTGCATTTTCAGCAAGCAGCCGTCGCCATAGCCCCTTGTTGCTAGTGTTTTTCATCAAGGCTCCATCGCCAGTGTAACAGGGAACGAGGGGAACATAGCCCAAACGTTCCGAAACGGCGTTCCGCACAAGTCCCGTTCCCGAAATGGAGATGGAAATGGAACGCCGTTTCGGAACGGGGTGTAGCCTGAACGGTGTTCCGGAATGGGGGGAACGAGACGGAACATGAGGCGGAACGGCGAAACACGGGGCGGAATGGACAAAAGTAGGCATTTGGGGACAAAAAAGTGGGCTTTTGGGGATAGATTTGGGGTTGTTTGGGAAACATATTTGGTGCAGTTTGAGGACAGGTTAGGGGGCAGATTTGGGGTTGTTTAGGTGTTTATTTGGGACTAGCCTTACTTTAGAGGACCGTTCCCGTTCCCGTTCCGGCCCCCCCTCCTCCTCCCCATTCCCGTCCTGTTCCGGACCCTCCCGTTCCTGTTTTCGTTTCCGTTCCGGGTAACTATGTCCACCGCAAGGACCCCTCAGTCCCTAGCGTTAGCAAAATTCCCAAATCGCCCTCCATTGGCATGGCGATTTTCAGCAGATGAAGACCTGCAGTTTTCAGCCCTAAAGCCCATCAGATTTCAGGCCTTAGATCGATCTCGCCATCCCCGTTGTCGTCGATCTAGCCTAGACTTGCATCACTCACATGCATCCAGTTTGTACCCGTTTGTGCAATCAATAGTTGTTGGAATTAGGGTTGCAGAGAAACGCACACAGCGTGGAGAAGACGAAGGAAGCTCAAGGCACACAATAGAGAGTGTATTACTTAGTGTGCAATGGAAAGATAGATAGCCCTAGAGTGATGGGCGTATATACAATGCACGGGGGAAAAAACCTCCTAAAGACGGAAAAAAATGCCCCGGCGGTCCTAGTGTGTTCACACACCACTACCACATGTATATGGTAACAAATCCCCCCTGTAGCGGTGAACGAGAGCTGGCACATGAGTAAAGGGAAGTGCCATGCCTTGAGGACATGATTAGTCCACAAAGGGAAGTAAGCCCAAAGCTTTGCGGAAAGCTTCAAGCTTCTCACGAGACAATGCCTTTGTGAAAAGATCTGCAAGGTTGTCCTGTGTTGGCACATAAGCCAAGCTGATCTCTCCTGTTGAGAGCCTCTCCCTGACATAGTGGTAATGCACCTCAATGTGCTTTGTGCGAGCATGAAAAACTGGGTTTCTCGCAACTGCCAATGCGCTCTGACTGTCAGTGTAGATAGTGTTGGCAGTGTCCTGTCCAACACCCAAATCAGCCATAAGGCGTCTGAGCCATACACACTCAACCGTAGCTGTGAAGATTGCGCTGTACTCAGCCTCACAACTCGAAGTGGCCACAGTAGGTTGCTTCTTGCTCAACCATGATATACATGAACTGCCAAGCATGAAACAAAAACCACTTGTGGACACTCGCGTGTCAAAACAACCAGGCCAATCTGAGTCCGAAAAAACATGTAAGTCTGGCAGCAATGATCCCCCCTTGGGATAAAACAAGCCAAGATGTAAAGTGCCACTAAGGTAGCGGAAAATCCTCTTGACAGCCTGCCAATGCTTAGACCCTAGGCTATGCATAAATCTGCTGACCTGTGAGACTGCAAACTGAATATCTGGCCTCGTGTTGCATACATAAATGAGGCAGCCAACAGCAGTTTGGTAAAGAGTGACATCAGCAGGATCGCCAACATCATGTAGACTCAACTTCAAACCTGTTTCCATGGGAGTGGCAATAGGTTTGCAATCCTTAAGTCCAAACTTACATAGCAATGTCTCTATGTAACTTTTCTGACACAAGGCAATACCACCATCACACTGCTTAAACTGTATACCCAAGTAATGATGCAACAACCCCAAATCTTTCATCTTGAAAGTAGCATTCAAATCAGCCTTAAATTCAGCAATATGTCTCTCATTTGGTCCAGTGATCAACAAATCATCAACATAAAGAACCACAATGAGAAGTACATCACCCTCACGTTTTACATACAATGTGCTTTCTGTTGGACTGTTACTAAAGCCTCGTTTAACCAAATGAGTGTCAGCTTTCTCATACCAAGCACGAGGAGATTGCTTCAACCCATACAAAGCCTTCTTACATTTGCACACTTTGTCCTCTTGTCCTTTTATGACAAAACCGCGAGGCTGCGTTACATAAACTTCCTCAAATATGTCACCATTCAAGAAAGCAGTAACAATGTCTGATTGATGTACATCCCAACCAAAATGAGGTGCCAATGCACATAGAAAACGCACAGTAGTCATACTACAAGTGGGAGCAAAGGTCTCTTCATAATCTATGCCTTTTTGCTGTGCATAACCCTTTGCAACAAGTCGAGCCTTATGGCGATCGATCTCACCATCCGGTTTGCGTTTCAACTTGTAAACCCACTTTGTACCAATAGCCTTTTTGCCAGGAGGCAAATCACATAAAGTCCATGTGTCATTTTCTATAACTGCATCATATTCTGATTGCATGGCAGCCATCTAATTTTCTGAATTTTGTGCTTCATCAAAAGACAGAGGCTCTTCATTATCATGTAAGCTAGACACAGCCAAAGCATAACAATCTGATGCATAAGATGCATGGCGAGAGGCTAAACGAGTACGACTAGACAAAGGTGCATCCAATTTACTGTCACGCAAAGTGTGCACCAGCCATTTTGGCATACCTCTAGCCTGCTCATTTTCAGCCCTTTCCTCATCAAGTACATCATGTACATATGCCTCAGTAATAGGCTGATCTGTAACATTTTCAGAAACCCCCATAGGCTGTACATTTGCCTCATTAGAACTTACATTCGTATTTCGGAAAAAACACCCAAATAATGCAATTTTAAGCTCTGTGTGATTGAATAGTAGTAGTGTCAAAGTCCTTTGACTCTAATACTCACAAAAAACATGATTTGAAGATACCCAAATGCATAAGCGGAAATACCCATGCATGCCTGGAGTAATCATCAATGAAAGTCACGAAGTACAGGTAATTGCCCAAGGACGGAGTTTGCATGGGCCCACAAACATCACTATGCACAAGCTTCAACCTGCATGTGGCCCGAATTGAACCATCCTTTGGAAACTTAGAACGCTGCATTTTACCCAAAATACAGCCTTGACAAACATGTTTGACAGGTGCTTCAAGAGGCGGCAAAGAAGCAACCATATCAGATTTCTACAAACGCAGCAAACTGACAAAATTGAGATGACCAAAACGTGCATGCCAAAGTTTTGCAGCTTTTGAATCTGCAACAGCATTTGCAAAATTTTGTCCACACTTGTCATACAAAGTGAGCTTATACAGCCCACGGCACAAAAGGCCAGATGCAACAATTTCATCACCAAAACTGAGATCATGAACTGTACATCTGTCATCCACAAATTTGACTACAAGTCCAAGTCTAGCAAGTGCGGATATAGACAAGAGATTCTTCTTGATCCCAGGTACATAAAGTGCATCAACAAGTGTGAAAGAAGTGCCATTTGCAGCAGTAAGCACAATCTTTCCAACTCCCTGAACTGGATAAGAGGCATTTGTTGGCACAAGTGATTGAATTCCCATGAGGGACAGACTTGAGAGAGGTAAACAATTCACGATGTGAGGTAATGTGCTTTGTAGCACCACTGTCGAAATACCACACATGTGAATCTGCAGCAACTGACAAGCATGCATCATGGACAGCAGGATTGTAAGTGCACTCTGCGCTAAAAGCCCATTCTGCATCAACATCAGCATCACAGTCTCCTTTCACAGAAGACTCAACAATGGCTGCATTTGTAGTGGAACCGGCATTTGCAGTGGAACCACCCTCTTTCTTCTTAGCCTCTTTGGCCTTCAACTTAGGACACGACTTGATCAAGTGATCATTAGCTTTACAATAATGGCGACACATCTTCTTTTTGCCTTTATCACCAGAATTTCCAGATGAATTGCTGCCAGCAGAAGCATTAGGAACATAATTTTTGCCACTCGTAGCAGAATTTCCAGAAGTGGCTGCATTGCTATTACCACCCTTTCTTTGAGAAGCAATAAAAACCTGTTCAACTGTACGCTGCTTAGTCCTGTTTTTTCTGGAAAGTGACTCTTGCAACAGCAATGTGCATAATGCATCAAACTTGACAACTTCAAGATTTCCTTGGGTCATAAGTCTCCAAGTACTAGCAAAAATCTGGTAAGAATCTGGTAAGGCATCAAGAACAGTCTGCACTAGGGAACTGTCTGAAATGACTTTACCTGCAGAAATGAGTTGCTCGTTGATATCCTTAACACTAGCAAGGAAAGTGTCCATATCATCTTCCTCATGCATAATCTTCGACTCCAACTCTTTACGCAGCAAGCAATTTTAGCCTCATTGCGACTTTCATAAAGATCTGCTAGAATATCCCAAGCCTTTTTTGCAGATTTTGCTGAACGGATGTGAGGAACAATGGTGCGCTTCATAGACAACGCAATCAATGCATGAGCCTGCGCATCCTTAACATCCCAACGAGCTTGTTCTACCGTAGGCAAAACAAATCTAACAGCAGCAATCCTTGCAGCAAGACCTGCAACATCCTCAACATCGCCTTCATCCTCAGAACCAGGACGTACATCAATGCCCTGCACAATATTCCAGACGCCCTTTGACACAAGAACGGTGTTGCATCATATAAGCCCACATAGGGTAATTGTCCCCATCCAACCTGTCCTCAGCAGCAAACATCTTGAACACATCTGTGTTGTTGTTGTCAGCCATGGTAAATGCTGCACCTGATGTGAAAACTGCCCGAAAATAAGAGAAACGGAGCGGGAACAACACGTGCTATATAGCACAAACCGTAGAAGACTGTAAGGCACTTGTTATGCAGAAAACGGCACTGACAGAAATTCTGCACAAAATGACGAAATAGCCTGTGCAGTACTACCTATAGTGGAAACGGAGGCCGAAATGAGTCCGAATCGAAAATCTGAGCAGACCAAGCTCTACGAGCTTTCCCGAAGTATTTGTCGACGTGCGAACTCGCCAAAGCTCACTGAAGTCGGAGAAAGTGAGCAGGCGTGTACTGGAGTAGCTGGCGACTAAGCCCGGGAGGATGCAACCTGCTCTGATATCAATTGTTGGAATTAGGGTTGCAGAGAAACGCACACAGCTTGGAGAAGACGAAGGAAGCTCAAGGCACACAATAGAGAGTGTATTACTTAGTGTGCAATGGAAAGATAGATAGCCCTAGAGTGATGGGCATATATACAACGCACCGGGGAAAAAACCTCTTAAAGAGGGAAAAAATGCCCCGGCGGTCCTAGTGTGTTCACACACATCACTACCACATGTATATGGTAACAATAGTAGACGACTCTCGCCGACGAGAGTGGGGCCTTCAGAGGAGGGTTTTACAACGTCTCTAGTGTCGTATTTTCTTCTCTCTCTATCTCTCAGTCTCATACACTTTCACGCACAGTGTCCATTCACTTGTTTGTGATCATTGCACTCTCTCATTAAGAACGGAAGGCTCTCCCTTCCATAAGAACAAAAGGAACCTCGAGCACAATTCGGAGCACTCATCTTGAGCAAAGTTCAAACATTCATTTCGCTGCACCTTACATCATCCAAAAAGGTGCCTCTGGTGTAGGAATGTTCATCAAGGTCAACAAACCAAGGCATGACTCCTCTATAGCCTAAGAAATGTAGCACAAGCTCAGTATGGTGCTCTCTCTCCTCTGCTAGGCCGGGTGCTGATTAGCTTATAGATAACAGAGGTGGCCTGAAGGCATTCCACCTCTGCCTCTAAGATCGCTTGTTCTGTTGGCAAGAGAGCAAGTCGGATGGTGGGTTCTGTGGTGTTGGGCGAGGGGGACTTTTGTCGAGTCCCTTTGTGGTGGGGCATCCATCTGTGTTTGTTGTTGTGATAGCGTACGAGGACGAAAAGATGCAATGGCGGTGAGTCGGAAAGCGAAGAAGAGTCCGCCAACTCCTTCAAAGGAGAGGAGGAAAGAGCAGCATAGCACCGGGGGGGGGGATAGTGACATAAAAACGCGTTTCGGCAAAACGGACAATTCTTTTTTTTTGCCCCGTATTGACCAATTGACCTCAAACCCCACCCATTTGGGGATTTTTAAGCCATGCACAAACGCCGCCTCAAAAAATCGATACCTTGTTCACTCGTGACTCAAGTCTTAATCTAGACTTTGGTATCTCGCATGTCTTGATAAGTGAATTTGTATGTATATTCAATGTATAATTATAGGTACATACATATAAAACGAAACCTGTGTTTTGTTTTCTTTGAGCTCCAAAATTAAATGTTTCAGAAACCTCAAAACTCCGAAATGCACGAAACCCTGAAACGTTTCATGTCAGATTGGGGGGAGTGGGGGGGGGGGGGGGGTTGGGTGAGTGGCAGCGTGGTGCGAGTGATGGCGAGCAGCAGCAGCAAGTAGTTTTCCTTCAGTGCTTGCCTCATTTCTTATCATTTGCATCTTACCCATAATGGTATGCTTTTAATGTACACCATCTTTGCATACATATGCCTAAAAAAGGCATATAATCTGTCAATTTGGCCCAGCTAACACTCTTTTGTCGAGAACTTAAAGTCCCCTCAATATATCTTCTGCAAGCAGCATTGCAAATCAATGTCAACCTTCATACTGCTGATATGAAGTATATGACTTCATTTTGCTGCAGGTTGCAGTGCAAAGAAAGAAATGTGGCCTCAAGTACCCGAAGGTCCTCTCTCTCTCTCTCTCTCTCTCTCTCTCTCTCTCTCTCCCCACACCCACCCACCCACCCACCCACACACACACATTATACAAACATATGTATGTACATTTGTTTGAAGCTGGAACGTACACATGTATTTCTATGTTTGTTAATAGAATTTAGACTTCAATTTCCTCGTCTTGAACGTGCCTCTTCAAAGTAGATGTATGAGGACAAAGATCGCTCGGTCTTTAACTGCTACCAAAGGGCACATCAAAACACACTCGAGGGTTTTCCAGCCTTTCTAAGTCTTCTTCTTCTGGGAGGATTGGCCTACCCATTGACCTCTTCATTGTAAGTCTTGCCAAATGTTTTTAATTGTCATTACTTGAGTTAAATTTTGAGACTGACTTTTCTTTTTCTACAGATTTGGAATGACATGGGTTGCAGGACGGGTCGTCTATTCACTATGGTTGGTCTTTTGTTATGTGGTTGTCATTGTTGTTGTAACAATAAACCATTACTCTCTCTCTCTCTCTCTCTCTCTCTTATTTGGGGGGGGGGGGGGGGGGGGGGGGGGGGGGGGGGGTTGTGAATAACCTTTCTATCACCCAAGTCTGGTAGATAAATTATCCCAGTTTCCTCTTGAATAACATGTCTTGAGTTCAAGACTTACTGGATAGATCTTGAGGTCTCTCAGGATTGTTCCTACGACATTAGAACTTCGGTTTTTTTTGTGTGTGTGTGTGTGTGAGAGAGAGAGAGAGAGAGAGAGAGAGAGAGAGAGAGAGAGAGACGTGTGCGTGTGAATGAAAAGAGGAAACTATATTAAACTGTCTGTCACTCAAGTGTGGTAGATTGGTCATTGCTCCTCTTGAGTTGAAAACCTGTCGGATAGATCTTTGAGGTCTCTTAGAATTGTTCATACGATGTTAAGACCTCTCTCTCTCTCTCTCTCTTATCCTGTTGCTCTCTTGAGTAATAGGGCTTGAGTATGACGTCTCTTGGGATTGTTTTGACGACAATAAAGTTCTCTTCTCTTCTTCTTGTATCTCTATCAAGCTGGGATTCTTCTATTATAATTCAAGTTTGCTTGATTTCAAATTGGCTGATTTCTTGTCAATTTTCAGCTACTATTCAGGAGACCCAAGAAAGAGGATGAAAGGTATGTGGCATATAGTTGGCCTGTTGGGTCTCTTGGTGACTACATGTATCACTGGCTGTCAGCTGGCATTTGGCGGGTAGTTTGTACCGATCCTTGGTTTTCAACCAAGGCCAAAACTTTACCAAAAAGCTTCAAAGTCAGCAACAGGACACACGGGGCAAAAAAACGATCCGAGCTAATTTCATCTTGACTACCAAATCAGACATGAAGGACATGAATTTTCTTAATTTATGTCATATTGAGCTTTTACATTAAGGCTTGTACATGGATGTGTGAGCACACATAGCCAAGACTTTAATTGATTATGGCTTTTCTTTTCTTTATCTTGACATAAGTTTTGCAGAGAGGAAAAAGAAGTCAAATTGCTGGTAGTATATTATGTTTTCTGTGTTCCCACCTTCCATTTTTCTTTCTCGTTTTACGATTTGCTTGTCTGTTGCTCGTTACTTATTTTCTATTTATATCAAGTCTAAATATAATCAATGTGTAATCTTTGTGTTGTTTTCTCTCACAATTTAATTTCCTTTTTAGAAGACCACGGGAAAATCTCACCTTCTTTGCTTATTGCTTGTTATTATAGTATCATCTTGTTTATGGTTAAGAGGTTGATTCTTTTGTTGCAAGTCTTAGCTGATGATTAGTTTAGAAACCTGTGTATAGTTGCAAGATTTGATTTGAGTGAAGTACCATTGCATTGATGCTTCACACTTCGGTGCTATGTGAAAAAATGAAGCAAACAAGGAAAACAAGCTCTGTGATGTATGCAAAAAACTTAGTAACACGTCCTCTAGATCGACTTTCATGTTGCTAGCAAGTTTGACATTGGATAACTTTTGAGCTTGTTCTTTCTTGTGTTTTTGTTAGTAACCAAAAGAAACCTCTAGCTTTTCGATTGTCCAAAGGAATTTTGTAAGTTTGTGAAAATAAATTTTTTGTAACACTAGTCTAACATTGCCGACATGCTATCTGCAGGCCTTCTTGTGCATTCCCCCCACCCCCCTCCCCTCCCTTGCCCCTCCCCACCACTTTTGGACTATATTTGAGTATTTTTGAACTCTTTGCTCATGTGGAAACATTACAGTTGACTATCATGAATATTTTAGGGTGTTGTGAATTGAAACCCTCACCTATTTGTTGCTATTTGTTGACTAGTATCAATATCCTTGTTGAATTTTATTTAGCTTTTATGAGGAATCTACCAAGATTTCAAAGGCGAAATTAAAGGTTGACTACAAGCAAGAAGTTTGTGTTGCGTTGACTATTGCATGCTTGTCTCTCCGTCTTTCTTGAAAAGGAGAGTCTCAATAAAATCCATTAAAATTTTGTTTCCCACTTGTTGTAATTACACCCCCCCCCCTCTCTAGAAGACTCCTCCTTTTTAGCAAGACTGTCTGTCACCAAATCCACACCGAGTCGTGTCATCACCATCCTCAAGTATAAAGATTGTTGGGTGAGGGCTATAACAATTTTTTCTTTTGAGAGGAAACTCTCTCTCTCTCTCTCTCTCTCTCTAAGTTTGGTTCTAGAAAACCTGTAATGAGTAGGTGGCGGGAAGTATTTCCACCCAACTCTTAACAGTGTGTGACCTTACTCAAAGGCAAGGAGAGATTGTTCTCGTGCGTCATATTCACCAAAAACATTTTTAGCAACCAATGCAAAAAAGGAGAGCATTGAAAATCTCCTAATTCTTAGTAAAAATTGATGGGTTTTTATTGATTTTTACATCAAATTTAGTCGGTTTCCATCAAAATGACCCTCCAAACTAGCCAATAATTTTTAATTTTTGTCCTTAAAAATTACACCAAAGATTGGTTTTCTATGAACACTTGTTGTTGAAATAACACAATGAGGCCTTGTTAGTCGTAGGCTACTATTATTGAAAGATAGGGTGAGAATCAAGATTGTTAATCATGAACTTTTATTAATAATAGAAACGTTCATTCCGTCCAACTTTTGCTTTCTCTCTTTGTGTAATAAAATAAATCTCCCTCAAAAGAGCTGGAAAGATACGCTTTTAGGGATTTTTTTTTTCTATAATACATTGCTAGCTTTGAAAAAGAAAAGTCTATTCACTTTGCCTTTAGCTCAAAGAGAGCGAGAGAGTAAGAAAAAACCTATTCACTTTTGAACTCAATATAATATGTCACTTGATCTTTTTTCCATTTCTTTTTGTAGGAATCTCCGAAGATGCTTTTGTGAAAGTTTGCACGAAAGCTAAACTAAAGGGTGTGGGGAGGGGTAGGGCACGTGGAGGAGATAGAGAGAGATTTTCAAAAGAGGGAATTTTTTTTGAGGGTAGAGAATTGCGAGGTTGTGGCGCGTGTGTCAGCGTGAGATATTTGTAGGCAGAGACAGGGGCGATCCATGAGCGATATGCATGGGGATTTTGTTGCGTCCATGCTGTCAGGGTGATGAGACAGAGAGAGCCGACTTCGAATATTGAAGGCATTGCAAATATGTCTTGTCACAAGGGTGTATGTGTGTGTGTATGTCAATTAGGCCAAGCCGAGGTAGACAACCATTGTGTGAACCAAGGGATGCAGATGCAATATGGGAATCTTGCCATGCTACAGGCAATGGCATCCGTTGTGCATGGTGCGATGTTCGTCCAATTGCATTACAAGACAAGCACGATGAGTAGTGGGCTGCTCATCGGCGGCACGACACAGAGAGGTACGAGAACGAGCTACGAGCATGTCTATGTAGCAAAACTATCCTCTCTCTCTCTCTCTATGAGCGCCTCCTGTTCTGAGTGCTATCAAGCTAGTAGTGTGCTCTACCTCGCAAAAGACATGTGTGGTCTCCTTTCGTGCATGCACAACAAGTGTGGGCGGAGGGGCAATGCATGATGATTTGAAAGAGTGGGCTAGAGTTCAATCCTAGTGATAGACACAAGGAGTGCAAGGGGTGGAGACAACACCGATGCACGGAGTGACCAAAGCTCGAGGTGAGGGGGAGGGTGGGAACCTTGCTGAGCATAAACTTTTTAGTGGTTTTGGAAAGCAAGTGGGGAATCTTGGAAAGAAAAAATGGGGAGGTATGGAAATAGACCCAGCATGTAATGTAACACCTCACTATAAAAAGACAAAGCTTCAAACAAAAATCACTTTTGAATTCACTTTGAAAAAAGACAAAGTTTCAAAAAAAAAAGAAAAAAAAGCCTCCTAAAGGATTTGCGCCGCTGTTTTTTTAAACTTTAGACTTTGTCTTTTAGTGAGTTCAAATGTGAATAGTTTTTTTTTTAAAAACCTCTTAGGTTATTATTCATGTTATTCCACTATTATTGGCTCTTACTACTAGGTCTACTTTCGCAAAAGTCTATTAAATTGTCATCGAGATTTTGACAGATCCAATCAAATTCTAACAAAAGAGCTCATAATCCCTGTTCACGTGCACCCACCTCCACCGTCTGGCCCTCCCCCCTAGACATGTTTTGTGAACCGCTGTGTTTGATGTCTCTGCGTGCCTTGGCTTGCAAAACAGACCTGAGAGAGAGAGAGAGAGAGAGAGAGAGAGAGAGAGAGAGAGAGAGAAGGATCACAACTTTGTTGCCCTACCTGTTATCCCCTTTCCTTCAATGACCAAAAGATTTGCGTTCGAAGCTCGTCCTCCTACCGTTTCTCCATACAGCCCAGCTAAGGTCCGCAAGCAGCCTCTTGGATGAGGAGTCGACCATGGAGGTTCCCCAGCTACACCGAGCACAACACTCGAGCACGCGCAAACAGAGCTCCAAATTCACAAAAGTATTAATTTGATGGATATATGCTTCACCATGAAAAAAAGCGAGGCCAGCACGCTCCATCTCTCTGTTGTGCACCCCTCCCATATCTCATGGACACGATGCAAATAGCAAGGCCAGAGTCTCTCTCTCTCTCTCTCTATAGTTACCTACACTCTGGGAGCATTGTTGCCATGCCAATTGCAGCCCTCATCCCCCTTTCTTCCTCAGTATTCTGTGAGTTTGCCCTCTACCGATATGGCTACTCTCCAGGACAATGCAGTTGTCTTCCTGTTACCATATACATGTGGTAGTGATGTGTGTGAACACACTAGGACCGCCGGGGCATTTTTTCCCGCTTTAGGAGGTTTTTCCCCCCGAGCATTGTATATACGTCCATCACTCTAGGCCTATCTATCTTTCCATTGCATACTAAGTAACACACTCTCTATTGTGTGCCTTGAGCTTCGTTCGTCTTCTCCAAGCTGTGTGCGATTCTTTGCAATCCTAATTCCAACAATTGGTATCAGAGTAGGTTGCGTCCTCCCGGGCTTAGTCGCCAGCTGCTCCAGCACATGCCTGCTCACTTTCTCCGATTTCAGTGAGCTTTGGCAAGCGTTCGCAAGTCGACAAAAATTTCGGGAAAGCTCGTAGAGCTTAGTCTGCTCATATTTTTGATTCGGGCTCATTTCGGCCTCCGTTTCCACTACAAGCAGTACTGCACAAGCTATTTCGTCATTTGGTGCAGAATTTCTGTCAGTGCCGTTTTTTGCATAACAGGTGCCTCATAGTCTTCTACGGTTTGTGCTATATAGCACGTGTTGTTCCCACTCCGTTTCTCCTATTTTCGGGCAGTTTTCACATCAGGTGCAACATTTACCATGGCTGACAACAACACAGATATGTTCAAGATGTTTGTTGCTGAGGACAGGTTCGATGGGGACAACTACCCTATGTGGGCTTATATGATGCAACATGTTCTTGTGTCAAAGGGCATCTGGAACATTGTGCAGAGCATTGATGTACGTCCTGATTCTGAGGATGTAGGCGATGTTGAGGATGTTGCAGGTCTTTCTGCTATTAGAGTTGTTTTGCCTACGGCAGAACAAGCTCATTGGGATGTAAAGGATGTGCAGGCTCATGCATTGATTGCGTTGTCTATGAAGCGCACCATTGTTCCTCACATTCGTTCAGCAAAATCTGCAAAACAGGCTTGGGATATTCTAGCAGGTCTTTATGCAAGCTGCAACGAGGCTAAAATTGCTTTGCTGCGTAAAGAGCTGGAGTCAAAGATTATGCATGAGGAAGATGATATGGACACTTTCCTTCCTGGTGTCAAGGATATCAATGAGAAACTTATTTCTGCAAGTGAAGTCATTTCAGATAGTTCCCTTGTGCAGACTATTTTTGATGCCTTCTACCAGACTTTTGCTAGTACTTGGAGACTGATGACCCAAGGAAATCCTGAAGTTGTGAATGTGCATTATGCACATTGCTGTTGCAAGAGTCACTTTCCTGAAAAAACAGAACTAGGCAGCGTGCAGTTGAGCAGGCTTTTATTGCTTCTCAAAGAAAGGGTGGTAACAACAATGCGAGCACTTCTTATGGTTTTGCTGCGAGTGGCAAAACTTATGTTCCTAATGCTTCTGCTGGTAGCTATTCGTCTAGAAATTCAGGTGATAAGGGCAAAAAGAAGATGTGTTGCCATTATTGTAAAGCTAATGATCACTTGATCAAGTCGTGTCCTAAGTTGAAGGCCAAAGAGGCTAAGAAGAAAGAGGGTGGTTCCACTACAAATGCAGCCATTGTTGAATCTTCTGTGAAAAGAGACTGTGTTGTTGATGTTGATGCAGAATGGGCTTTTAGCGCAGAGTGCACTTACAATCCTGCTGTCTATGATGTATGCTTGTCAGTTGCTGCAGATTCACATGTGTGGTATTTCGATAGTGGTGCTACAAAGCATATTACCTCACATCGTGAATTGTTTACCTCTCTCAAGTCTGTCCCTCATGGGAATTCAGTCACTTGTGCCAACAATGCCTCTTATCCGGTTTAGGGAGTTGGAAAGATTGTGCTTACTACTGCAAATGGCAGTTCCTTCACACTTGTTGATGCACTTTATGTACCTTAGATCAAGAAGAATCTCTTGTCTGTATCCGCACTTGCTAGACTTGGACTTGTAGTCAAATTTGTGGATGACAGATGTACAGTTCATGATCTCAGTTTTGGTGATGAAATTGTTGCATCTGACCTTTTGTGCCGTGGGCTGTATAAGCTCACTTTGTATGACAAGTGTGGAAAAAATTTTGCAAATGATGTTGCAGATTCAAGGGCTATTTCAGATGCAAAACTTTGGCATGCACGTTTTGGTCATCTGAATTTTGCCAGTTTGCTGCGTTTGCAAAAATCTGATATGGTTGCTTCTTTGCCGCCTCTTGAAGCACCTGTCAAACATGTTTGTGAAAGCTGTATTTTGGGTAAGATGCAACATTCTAAGTTTCCAAAGCATGGTTCAATTCGGGCCACATGCAGGTTGGAGCTTGTGCATAGTGATGTTTATGGACCCATGCAAACTCCGTCCTTGGGCAATTACCTTTACTTCGTGACTTTCATTGATGATTACTTCAGGCATGCATGGGTATTTCCGCTTAAAGCGAAGTCAGAAGTTTTTATGTGCTTCAAACAATTCCTGGCTATGGCTGAAAATGTCTCGAAATGTACTATAGGCACCCTCCGTTCCGATCGAGGGGGGGAGTATATGTCTCATGAATTTAATGCATTTCTGGCTAGTCGTGGGATAAAACACCAATGTACAGTGCCTTATACACCTCAGCAAAATGGTGTTGCTGAGAGGAAAAACAGGTCACTAACGGAAATGGCACGATGTATGGTCAAAAGTCAAGCTTTGCAATAAAAAGAAATCAAAGCGAGCGAAACTTGCGAGAGAGGATAGAGACCAAAGATGTGGTTTTGGGGGGGGGGGGGTTGGGGGGTTGGGTGGGTAGAAACAAAAGCAAGTATTACACCAAACGCGTTTCGCTTAATAAGCTCTTCAGTGGTGTAAACAATAGGAGGTTATGGAGGGGGTATAAATAGTGAGGTGTGGCTCAAAAAAACTGCAATCAGGTATTGTAATAGAGAGGGGTAGTACCCATTGAATGACAGATAATGACCACTCTTTAAGAGGGTACCTTACAAAAAAAGGGAGGGAAAGGGAGGGAAAGGAAGAGGGTTGGTAGGGTAATAAATTTTGTGCATGGGCTACTAAAAGGAGTGGCCAAAAATGTACAAAAGGGAAAAAAATTTCCAAGTGTGTTGACTCCTTCTAGGGAATGGGTGTAGTTATTTAGAGGGGTTGCACAAAATCAAGAGGTCAAAGATTATCGAATTAAGCTGAAGTAGGGTTTAGTCAAAAGTGGAGGGTGTAAATCCCATTACCTTGGGGGGGGGGGGGAAAGAAGGTTTAGAGAGCAAAGTGCCGAGATTGGGCGCATTTGTCCAACATATCAAGGGTTTAGGTAAATGTACGAGGTCGGTGTTGGATTTAAGAAGCTTAGTGAGGGGTTTGATAATGGAATGGGGCAAATTGAGATGGCGTATTAGAGGTGAGAAAGGAATCTTGATGATGGTTGGAGCGGGCTCAGTTTTAGACACAGATTGGAGGAGAGAAGGTCTCAAGTTATAGGAAAGGTATAGGAAGCAAGCTTTCAAAAGGGGAGAGGGATACCCCTTCGCTCTTAGTCTAGCAAAGAAAAGGTTACGAATGGAGATAAAGCCTGAAAGAGAGCTCAGTTTTTATTGCAAGGGCTATTTCAGATGCAAAACTTTGGCATGCACATTTTGGTCATCTGAATTTTGCCAGTTTGCTGCGTTTGCAAAAATCTGATATGGTTGCTTCTTTGCCGCCTCTTGAAGCACCTGTCAAACATGTTTGTGAAAGCTGTATTTTGGGTAAGATGCAACATTCTAAGTTTCCAAAGCATGGTTCAGTTCGGGCCACATGCAGGTTGGAGCTTATGCATAGTGATGTTTGTGGACCCATGCAAACTCCGTCCTTGGGCAATTACCTTTACTTCGTGACTTTCATTGATGATTACTTCAGGCATGCATGGGTATTTCCGCTTAAAGCGAAGTCAGAAGTTTTTATGTGCTTCAAACAATTCCTGGCTATGGCTGAAAATGTCTCGAAATGTACTATAGGCACCCTCCGTTCCGATCGAGGGGGGGAGTATATGTCTCATGAATTTAATGCATTTCTGGCTAGTCTTGGGATAAAACACCAATGTACAGTGCCTTATACACCTCAGCAAAATGGTGTTGCTGAGAGGAAAACCAGGTCACTGATGGAAATGGCACGATGTATGGTCAAAAGTCAAGCTTTGCAGCATTCATTTTGGCTTGAGGCCATCGTATATGCCACTTATGTACTTAACAAGTGTCCTACGAAAGCTTTGCAGTCTATTACTCGATATGAAGCATGGCATGATAGAAAGCCTTCTATTGAGCACATGCGTGTTTTTGGTTGTTTGGCATATGCTTTGGTGCCACAAACACAGCACAGAAAATTGGATGATAAGGCTGTCCAATGTATTTTTGTTGGTTATAGTGTTGAAAGCAAAGGTTACAGGTTATATCATCCGCAAACAGATGTAGTGTTTGTGGAAGATTCTGTTCAGCCCTTGTTGTCATGTACTAGAGACAGTAATGTAAGCTCACAGGACATTTATGACACTTTGTTGCCTCTTTTTAGTGGTGGAAATACGAATGTAAGTTCCAATGAGGCAAATATACAGCCTATGGGGGTTTCTGAAGATGTTACAAATTAGCCTATTACTGATGAAGATGTACATGATGTACTTGATGAGGAAAGAGCTGAAAATGAGTAGGTTAGAGGTATGCCAAAATGGCTGGTGCACACTTTGCGTGACAGTATATTGGATGCACCTTTGTCTAGTCGTACTCGTTCAGGATCTCGCCATGCATCTTATGCATCAGATTGTTATGCTTTGGCTATGTCTAGCTTACATGATGTTGAGGAGCCTTTGTCTTTTGATGAAGCACAAAATTCAGAAAATTGGATGGATGCCATGCAATCAGAATATGATGCACTTATAGAAAATGACACATGGACTTTATGTGATTTGCCTCCTGTCAAAAAGGCCATTGGTACGAAGTGGGTTTACAAGTTGAAACGCAAGCCGGATGGTGAGATCGATCGCCATAAGGCTTGACTTGTTGCAAAAGGTTATGCACAACCAAAAGGCATAGATTCTTGGTATGAGAAAGCTGACACTCATTTGGTTAAACGAGGCTTTCATAACAGTCCAACAGAAAGCACATTGTATGTAAAGCGTGAGGGTGATGTACTTCTCATTGTGGTTCTTTATGTCGATGATTTGCTGATCATTGGAGCAAATGAGAGACATATTGCTGAATTTAAGTCTGATTTGAATACTACTTTCAAGATAAAAGATTTGGGCCTGTTGCATCATTAGTTGGGTATACAGTTTAAGCAGTGTGATGGTGGTATTGCCTTGTGTCAGAAAAGTTACATAGAGACATTGCTATGTAAGTTTGGACTTGAGGATTGCAAACCTATTGCCACTCCCATGGAAACAGGTTTGAAGTTGAGTCTACATGATGATGGCGATCCTGTTGATGTCACTTTTTATCAAACTGCTGTTGGCTGCCTTATTTATGTATGCAACACGAGGCCATATATTTAGTTTGCAGTCTCACAGGTTAGGAGATTTATGCATAGCCCAGGGTCTAAGCATTGGCAAGCTGTCAAGAGGATTTTCCGCTACCTTAGTGGAACTTTACTTCTTGGCTTGTTTTATCCCAAGGGGGGATCATTGCCGCCAGACTTACATGCTTTTTCGGACTCAGATTGGGCTGGTTGTTTTGACACGCGAGTGTCCACAAGTGGTTTTTGTTTCATGCTTGGCAGTTCATGTATATCATGGTTGAGCAAGAAGCAACCTAATGTGGCCACTTCAAGTTGTGAGGCTGAGTACAGGGCAGTCTTCACAACTACGGTTGAGTGTGTATGGCTCATACGTCTTATGACTGATTTGGGTGTTGGACAGGACACTGCCAACACTATCTACAATGACAGTCAGAGCGCATTGGCAGTTGCGAGGATCCCAGTTTTTCATGCTCGCACAAAGCACATTGAGGTGCATTACCACTATGTCAGGGGGAGGCTCTCAAGAGGAGAGATCAGCTGGGTTTATGTGCCAACACAGGACAACCTTGCAGATCTTTTCACAACGGCATTGTCTCGTGAGAATCTTGAAGCTTTCCGCAAAGCTTTGGGCTTTCTCCCCTTTATGGACTGATCATGTCCTCAGGGCATGGCACTTCCCTTTACTCATGTGCCAGCTCTCGTTCACTGCATCACTCCAAGGCGGATTTGTTACCATATACATGTGGTAGTGAGTGTGTGAACACACTAGGACCGCCGGGGCATTTTTGTAAAGTGTGAGCTTTGTCCTAAAGTGTGAATCAAGAAGAGAAGAGTGGATTTATCCCACATGCTATGGAGCAAGGCTGTAAAGCTACTTAAAGCTCATTTCATGAATGAATAAACACAACTCTATTTTGCACTACATGCTTGTCTATGGGCAGGTTGTTCTAAGCTAAGTCAATACTCAAGATTGTGTTTATGAGTCCAAGCTAATTCTATCTTGGAACCTAATTCACTTGAGTGATAACTTTGCTTACACACACACTCACACATTGACGCTATGTTTCTCTTTCATCCACCATAGCTAGCACGATCCAATTCCTAACATCTGGTATCAGAGCTTTAGGTTATGCTAGCTATATTTGTTATTATGCATTAGTATGTGTTAATTATTAGCATCTCCATTAGATTGATTAGCATTTCATAGTTGTTGTTATGGCCCATTGTCATTTTCATAACGAGTTGCATCTCTCACTAATTAAGCACTAATCTAGCTATGTGTGGGCATGTCCTTGGCACACCCAAGAGGCCACTACCCTCCATGGCTAGGTAGACTTGATTAGGGAGAGGATTAGCATCCTTTGAATTGCATTTTAGATTGCCCTTTTGCGTCAATTTTTGCATCATTTGTCTCTTCAATTAAATCCATTGAACTCATTTTCTTTTTGCATTGCTCACCTCATCCCGAAGTGCTCATTTCAAGCTTTCAATAGAGCCTTCAAGCTCTGCAATCCGAGCTTGGGAGCCCCTTCATTTCTACACCCAAACCTTTTCCTAAAAATAGGTGTGTGTGTGTGTGTGTGTGTGTGTGTGTGTGTATGTAAACCTGCCGAGCTTGAGCTTAAGAACTTATTTTTCGGAGGCTCTTCACAAGGAAGCCCGTGGGCTTGTTAGCTAGCCCAAATTAGGCAACCTATACTTGGCTTGAGGTCTCGGGGTCAATTCCTTGCCTATTGTGAGGGAGAGCGGGTGGACCCGAATTATCACTAGGAAACGGTTTTTTGGAGCTGCCGGGTCCGCTGGGGAGGAGTCCTGCAGCCATGTCCTATCGGCAGCCCTCAAAGGGCACCTTTTTTCGGCTCCACTAGCGGGCCATCCCGCGGCATCCTTCATCTCCCTTGGCCCTTAACAGGCCTGCTTTCCCACGAGCTTGCTGCCTCAAGCCTCCGAGACCCTTTAAGGGCTTGCTCCTACCAAGCTGCAACAAAGCACCCTGCCAAGCTTCAAGGGCTTCCCCAAGGCAAATAAACCAAAGCTTTCAAAGCCTCAAAAGGTATCAAAGGAATAGTTCTCCCAAGCCCACAAAGGCAACCATTCTCTTTGACATTCAAAGGCGGCCTCAAGCACTAAAGAGAAAGGTAGAGCATACAAAACAAAGCATCCTCAAGCATTTAAAAAGGAGCTCCAAAGGTATCCAAAGCCAACTTCAAAGCTCATTCCAGTCATCAAAGAATAACTCAAGGCTGTGAAAGGTGACTTCACCTCGAGTGAAGAGGTATTTCACATTAAGAGAATTTTATTAAGAAGACATTAAAATTGAAATCTTCCAGCCAAGCACAACAACTTCTTGCAATGTATGTAATTGTATTTGTCTACATGGATGACATTTTGTGCTTTTGTAAGGGGATAGACATTGGCATTGGAGAGTCTCCAAATTGCTCAAACCTCTCCATGTGTGAAGACTTTGTGACAATGAGTATGAGAAACACCGCATGCTTGGGCTCTCGGAGTATGACCAAGATGGAAGAGAAAGCATTAACTTTTTGCATAAACCCTTTTATAGGATATTTTAGCATATTGTTGCATGTCATTATGACACATGGAATAAAGCCTGATTGCACAACAAAAAGGGGGACAGAAGCACTCGTTCGAGGGGAGGATACAGTCAAAGACCATGAAGCAGTTGAAAGCAACAGCAGAAGCAACGAAGGCAAGAGACCTAACAAAGGATCATCTCACATAATAGAAGACGAAGAGGACAAAGAAGAGAGCAACCTTGTCTTTTATGAAGACCCATTTTGAAGATGCAGTCTCTCTACTTGTAGGGGAGGACTTTTTCCTGTGTGGATATCACCATCCTTTGTGGATTTTTCCTATGTGGATTTTATCATCTTGTGTGGATATCACCATCCTATGTGGATTTTGTTAGCCTGTGTGGATATTACCATCCTGTGTGGATCATGCATCTTCAGTATCTTGTCATAGTCCAAACCTCAAGGGGAGGATTGTAAAGTGTGAGCTTTGTCCTAAAAGTGTGAGTCAAGGAGAGGAGAGTGGATTTATCCCACATGCTGTGGAGCAAGGCTATAGAGCTACTTAAAGCTCATTTCATGAATGAATAAACACAACTCTATTTTGCACTACATGCTTGTCTATGGTGAGCTTATGCTAAGTTAAGTCAATACTCAAGATTGTGTTTATGAGTCCAAGCTAATTCTATCTTGGAACCTAATTCACTTGAGTGATAACCTTGCTTACACACACACTCACACATTGACGCTATGTTTCTCTTTCATCCACCATAGCTGGCACGATCCAATTCCTAAAAAAATTTCCCTCTTTAGGAGGTTTTTTCCCCCGAGCATTGTATATATGCCCATCACTCTAGGGCTATCTATCTTTACTAAGTAACACACTCTCTATTGTGTGCCTTGAGCTTCCTTCATCTTCTCCAAGCTGTGTGCGTTTCTCTGCAACCCTAATTCCAACACTTCCTTGATCTACATAACCACCCACACAATGGGTGCCTGGCATGATCTACAACTGCAGGAAGCCCTACCACATTCTCTCTCTTCCAAGCCCATTACGGACAACACTACAAAAGGGGAAGGGGAGAGAGAGAGAGAGCAAGAATAGAAAAATGCATTTTTCCTAACTAGTGAAAATAAGGGAAAACTTGGATTACTCCCGATTTTTAGGTCAAAATTTGAATATTTTGCCAATATGACACTAAAACTTATGTAAATATCTCGCTTTTTTTAAAAGGCAAGCTCAAAATCTAGTCGAGATTCTACAATTTCAACTAGTTATAACACACTGGAGCCCGATTTTTTTCTAACCTTGAGAGAGTGTCTCACTTATTTCTTTTAATTGTCTATACACATTGAAGAGTTTCAAAAGAAAAGTCCATTCACTTTTGTATTTCGAAACGGCTTCACATCCCTTGTCACACTAGAGCGCTTGCCCCACCCTCCTTTTGTAGATGGCCGTTAATGCTACTGTCACATTGGACTTGAAAACAAAAACTTTGAATTTTTCTCAGTAAATGGGAGTAGCCCAGGTGGTGAAACCTCTGGCTTAGACCTTATCCTACATTCACGAGCACATGTGTAGTATGGGGGGGGGGGGGGGGGGGGGGGGGGGGGAGAGAGAGAGAGAGAGAGAGAGAGAGAGAGCATGTGAGAGGAGCCCTGTCTTGTGCGCTATGGTCAAAGAGAGAAGAGAATGCATTTGCAACAAGAGACAAAGAGCGAGGAGATGCGAGAGGAGAGACAAAGAGCCTGCAGAATGTCTGTGCTCTACAACTCTTGGAGTCAAAGCCTCACGAGTCATGTCTCTTGAACGATGACGTGAAGACAAGAATCAACACACATAGATCGTTGCTCTATTAGGATTTGAAGGTGGTTCTACATATGCTAGAGAGAGAGAGAGAGAGAGAGAGAGAGAGAGAGAGAGAGAGAGAGAGAGAGAGAGAGAGAGAGAGAGAGAGAGAATATAGAAGAAAACTATAAACATGGTCCCTAGGTGGCATGCCCCCCTCTGCTTCATCCTTGATGTTGAGGATGGCACTCAAACTGCACCACATAAGAGAACATGGGCCCATGCTATATAAATATTTTCTCGAAAAATATTGCTCGGTGTATGGTAAGACTCCCGGTTCATAATAGAATCAAAATCAAGCAGAAGCTTTTCATTGTATATCAGTACAAAAGCTTATGTTCATATATTTATCCATGGTTTTATTTATGAATGGTGATAAAAAAGGATCAGATTATTCATCTCTCGTACAGATCCATCAATTCCATAGATTCAATGTTCAACTTGGCATCTATTGCTATTTTTTTGTGTTTCTTTTGCTCTCATATTTCTCATAGCCAGAGGCTCGGTGCCTTCCCGGTCTCGCTTAGAGAACAACACACTCCAACGTCTACAAATGGCCTAAAAGACCTATGAGAAGGGGTTATATCATCATGATAGTATGATCCATAGACCGGCATGAAAAAGACTATACAAAATACCAACCTACAAACAATGACATTCACATTCTCTCATAAGCCTATGCCTCATGGACTTAATCTCATCCTTTGTGAAGAACCTCTATGCCTCTCATTGATAGCCGGGACTCCACAATGAACTTATGTCGTCGATGTGATCTACCATAGAGTTGAGGTTGTCTCAATTTGCTAGTTTGTGTAGCTCTATCTATGAGAGTCCCCTATGGGGTGGGTGTGAAACCTAGATGTAAGGACATGGGTCCTATGGCCAAGGCCACTGGCATGGCCGGACAATGTGTACCCTAGGAGGAGGCTATAAGATAGCACCGTTGGGTGGAGACTAGCACACGCATTACCATCGCCCTTTCACTGGTATTCGAGCTATTTTTGGGAGGAGGAAAAAGTGGGTTGCATGTGTGTGCGATGCTTTGCTTCTCTCCCACGTTCTGCAGACACTGACTTAATCTCATCCTTTGTGAAGAACCTCTATGCCTATCATTGATAGCGGGGATTCCACAATGAAATTATGTCGTCGATGTGATCTCCCACGGAGTTGAGGTTGTCTCAATTTGCTAGTTTGTGTAGCTCTATCTATGAGAGTCCCCTATGGGGTGGGTGTGGAACCTAGATGTAAGGACATGGATCCTATGGGCAAGGCTACCGGCACGGTCGGACAATGTGTATGCTAGGGGGAGGCTATAAGATAGCACGCGGTTGGGTGGAGACTAGCACACGCATTACCCCTGCCCTTTCACTAGTATCCGAGCTATTTTTGGAAGGAGACAAAAAGCGGGTTACATGTGCGTGCGACGCTCTACTTCTCTCCCACGTTCCGCAAACAATGACGTCTCATTGTGCAACAAAAGAAGAAAGGTACACTTTCCTGTGCGCAACGCGTGGAAAGACAACGACAGTCGACCGTCCCCATCTATGCCCTCTAGAGCGCACAACCAAAGCAAACTTGAGCGGCAACTCGACGGCACTGAGGCTTCGAAGGTTTCCGTTGGCGCCGTTGGCTGCGCGCATAAGAAGGCCCACCTAACCCTTGCATGAAGGAGGGTTGAACCCACTCCATGATGGTAAGAGGCTAACACTTTAGCATCAAGCTATTGATCCTTGTTGTGTATAACAAGGAAAGATAGCCTACTTGTGTTAAAAGAAAAACTAGAAGGAAAGGGAAAGCTTCAAACTTCAAGGAAGCAGCTTCACTCTTCATTTTCAATTCTTGGAGGAAGGCAAGTTTTCCTCCAAAAATTCTTTGTTCCTCAAGGAGGTAGCTTCAAAGTGAACAAAAGCCTTCACAGAAACAACGGGTTTTTGTGAAGAATCAACAAAGGTGTTCTTACAACGAACGACAAATGAAGTGCTCAAATTTTCACAAGGCGAGGTTCGCATGCAACGCAAATCGTGGAGCATACAAAACACAAAGACTTCAATTTCTTAAGGTACAAATTGTCATATTTTTTTTCTCTTTGCATTAGAGTGTATTTACCATGGCCAGAGAGGATATCCCACCTACACACACGTTTGATTTTGAGCACGTAGATCAAAATCAGGGCACCACGGGTGCTGCTGACACTATTATGCACGATTATGATGATTTAGGAGATCATGGACTTATAGATATGGCTTCTTTCAAGACTTTGGAACATCGCCAAAGAGTACGTGAAAGCAACCTCTCTGCACTCAATGCAAATGTTAACAATCTTACGGAGTTACTTGTGAAATTTATGAATTCACATACGACTCAAGGAGCCACAAGTGGCATGGTTCAAGGGAACCAAGCTCACACGACTCAAGGAGTCCAAGAGACAAGTATTGCAGAAGATGCAGAAGGTAGCAATGCATTACTTAAGAATATCACCATTCCTGAGTTTCATGGGGGAGAGCGTGATCGCAACAAGGATGCGGTCAATACGTTCTTACACAAATGGAGTGATATTCATAGATTGAGACACACCCCGGATATAAAGACGGCTGTGGAAACAAGTCTATCTCTTAAAGGCAAGGCCTATAAGTGGTGGATGATATTTCCAATAGATGCTCGTCCTCCGTCTTGGGCTACGTTTCAAGCTTCTTTCTCCAAAGAGTTTTTGGACTCCAATGAAGAAGATAAGAATTGATTAGCATGGGATGCATGCTGTATGTCTGACCTCTCTCTCACACAGTACCTTTTGAAGTATTGGAAAATCATATTAAAACTAGAAGGTCGATGAATTCAAAAAGATACAGGGTTTTAATAGGGGTCTTGACAAAGACTATAGTCTTCATGTCAAGACCCAACATCCAAAAACTTTGGAAGAAGCCATTAGTCATGCCCAAAGATATGATGACGACCAAGAGAGGAAAGAAAATGTTCCTTACTTTAAGAATACTTTTGCTCAGAGCAATGTGGCTAAGAGCCAATGGCGAGGTAGATCTCCCACACGTTCCAAGAGGAATAAGAGACAATCTACCTCTCCACGCCCACAAGAGGTTAAGAAGCCTAAGCAATCACGAGATACTCCACGTGGGTCTCTCGGCACTGCTGATTTTGAGCGTGCAAAGAAACACAATTTGTGTTTTAGATGTCTTTCGGACCAACATAACAAGAAAGATTATCCTCTTTTGCAAGGCAAAGAAAAGGCCATGTACACGGTGCAACGCCTCACATTAGATTCATCTCCTAAATATTGTGCTGTAGAGGTTCTTTATATGGAAGAAAAGCACAAGTCATGTGTGCCTGCTTCAATGTGGCAGCCCCCCTTTGGCCCCCCATGATTTGATTTTCATGCATGGCACTATTAACGGACAATGTGTTCGTATTTTAGTGGATGATAGTGCAACTCATAACTTCTTGAACTATAAGCTAGTTAAGAAATTGAAGCTTACACAGACTCCCTGCTCTCACAAGTATGTCGTGGAGCAGATGTCTGGGAATGATAAAGAAGTATGGGACACGGTAGTTCAAGGGGTTGAGCTTATTGTTCAAGATCATACGATGATCCTTGACTTCCAAGTTATGAACGTGGACCGTGCTGATTTAGTTTTAGGACGGGAGTGGCTGCATGGTTTAGGAAACACATTGCACACTAGTTAGGAACACAACTCCTTATCCTTTATGGCCAATGGTAAACATGTGTTTTTGCTTGGTAAGAAAAATACACCATCTGCACCTCTTATATGTACAACGGAGCTTTCTATTTTGGAGAAAGCAGATTCAATAGATGAAGTCTTTTTGTGTTACTGCTTGTCTCCAAGTTGTGAATTCCCAAGAGCAAAGTGCGGTGAATTCTAGTAATGGTATACAAGGTGCAATGAATTCTAATGATAAACAAAGTGTTAACAAATCTAACGAGCAAAGTGCTCTCAATTTTAATTCTATAGAGCAACGTGTAGCTGTTGTAAAACAAACATTACAGGAATTACAAGATTCTCCATCCCAGCATAACTCTAGTTTACTTTCTCCTTTTTCACGGCAAAAGCTGACTTATTTACTCACGGAGTATAGTGACGTGTTCTCAAGTGATTTACCACCGAGTTTACCCCCTACACGTGATGTGCAGCATGGCATATATGTCTTGCCAGGCACTAAACCGGTGAGTAAACCACCTTATCGTATAAGTGCTAAAGAAGCCAAGGAGGTTGAGAGTCAATTGGTTGATTACCTCGCTTGTGGTTTTATTAGACCTAGCACTTCGCCTTGGGCATCACCAATTCTATTGGTAAAAAAGAAAGATGGTACTATGCGCATGTGCGTAGATTATCACGGATTAAATGCGATAACCATCAAGAACAAGTATCCTCTGCCTCGAGTGGATGAGTTGTTTGATCAACTCCACGGGGTAAGATACTATACAAAGATAGATCTTCGTTCAGGATACCACTAGGTACGTATTCTACTGCAAGATATCTCATAAACTGCCTTTGTAACGCGGTTCGGGTATTTTGAATTTTTGGTTATGCCTTTTGGTCTAACCAATGCTCCAGCTACATTTATGACACTCATGGATAGTGTCTTATGTCCCTATCTTGGAAAATTTGTTGTGGTTTTTCTTTATGACATTCTCATTTACAATAAGACTGAAGATGGACAAATAGAACACTTACGATTAGTGTTTGAACAGCTACGAGCTCACGTGCTGTATGCTAAGTAAAACAAGTGCAATTTTTTTAAAACAGAGATACATTACCTTGGTCATGTGATCCCTTATTCTCGCATCAAGATGGACACTGACAAGGTTGCTGCCATTCTTCGATGGCCACATCTCAACACGGTTGAGGAGCTTCAAATATTTTTAGGCATGGCTGGATTTTATCGACAGTATATCCGTGACTATGCCAAAATCATTGTTCCTATGACGGATCAACTTAAAGAAAAAGGTAAGACCTTTTCTTGGGAAGAAGCCCAAAAACGCAGTTTCGAACAGCTCAAGGTAGCTATAGCCACTGCTCCCATCCTAGCAATCATCGACCCACTTAAGCCGTTTGTGGTAGAGACTGATGCTAGTGATAAAGCCATTGGTGCGGTACTTCTCTAGGAGGGAAGACCTATAGCATTTGAAAGTAAAAAGTTAGATAGAGCTCAACAGAATTATTCTGTTTATGAGAAAGAACTCTATGTCATATTCACGCTTTACGAAAGTGGCAACACTATTTATATGGTGCCGAGTTTGAAGTAGTTTTTGAAAATGAGAGTATCAAATGGTTTACTACTCAAATAGACCTAAAGGGCCGTAAAGCTAGATGGACAGAAATCCTTCAAGATTATGATTGTAAGCTATGATATCGCAAGGGGCGATATAATGTAGTAGCGGATGCACTAAGTCGAATGTCTCAGATTAATTTACTTGCTTTCACGGAACTAAAGAGTGGATTTTTTGAATCATTACGTGGCAAGTGTACACATGATTAATCATATGCTAACTGTGGAGTGCAGTTTTAAAAAGGGATCCCTCACTCACATGTCTCTGAACAACCAGATCAACATGTCTCTGCACGCGCAGATAGAAACTCCAACACACAGAGCTCTACCCCTACTCAGGAAGAGCTTAAACGATGGAAGAATTTTTCCATTGATGATGGCTACTTACTCCATAAAGGTAGAGTATGTGTGCCAAAGAACTCAGACACTACACGCCAAATCTTATTTAAGTGTCACGATAGTCCAAGTGCTGGTCATCCAGGTATTCGTAAAACACCAGAATTAGCATGGCTATTTGTAGAGCGTATATATAAACTCTACAGTCTTCCAACTAGTATCATTAGTGACAGGTCGAAAGTTTGATAATCACTTTTGGAGAGCCGTGTTCCAAAAATTGAAAACTCAACTTAATCTAAGTACAACTGATCATCCAGAAACGGATGGTCAAATAGAAAGAGTTAATCAAATATTAGAGGATATGCTACGAGCATACATTAGCAAGAAGCAAACCAATTGGGAAGACTACTTACCTATATTGGAATTTGCTTATAATAGTTCAAAGCATGTGACTACAGGGTTTACCCCATTTATGCTTTTGTATGGATTTCAACTTAAATCACCTGTTACGGTGGGGTTGGGTAAGGAGAAGATATAGCAAGCGAAGGATTTTCTCCAAGACCATTTTGACATGCTTCGAGTTGCTCGACAAAATGTTAAGCAAGCTCAAGATCGATATAAAAAGTACTCAGATGAGCATTGTTGTTTTGGTACTTTCGAAGAAGGAGACAAGGTTTTCCTCAAAGTTTCGGAGCATTCAGAAAGTTTGAAGACGAGAAAAGTTGCTAAACTTTCACCACGCTATTGTGGACTGTTTACCATTCTCAAATGTATAGGTCAAGTGGCCTATAAGTTAGCTCTTCTAGAGCACTCACGAGTTCATCCTGTTTTTCATGTTAGCCGTTTACAAAAACAGCTAGGATAGAATGATAATATCATTGACACAGATGTGTTGGTTGACCTTATTGCACCGCCAAGCAGTTCTCATGAGTCCGAAAAGATTTTGGATTCTCATGAGCTTCGCACTAGACATCATGTCAAACGACAGGTGTTGGTAAAATGGCTAGAAAGACCTGAAGAAGGTTCTACATGGGAGAAACGTTTTCCTACGTTCGTTTTCGAAGACGAAAACGATTCTCCACCGGGGGGGGGTAATGTAAAGACATGGGTCCTATGGACAAGGCCATCAACATGGCCGGACAGTGTGTACTTAGGGGAAGGCTATAAGATAGCACGATTGGGTGGAAACTAACACATGCATTACCACCGCGCTTTCACTAGAATTTAAAATATCAAAGGCTTTTTTCCCTAATGTATTATCGTATAGAAATAACTTTTGATTCTCCAATTCAATTGTTTCTTCTATTTAACATTATCACAAACAAAACTTTATTTAGCCACCAGCATGAACTAGAGACTAATTTAAATTTAAACTTGACAAACCACTATTTATTCCATCTTACTTCACACAATATGCACATGATTATAAAATTCTTATGATTTTTACACAAGTTAGATACCTACAATTTCACAATATTAAAGGCTCGTTCTTTTTAATATATTCTTGAATGGACATAGTTTGGTTTTTTTCTAGTCCAATCGATTCTTCTCAATATTTAATGACATTATAACAAAGTTCCATTCAATTATTGACTCGAGCTAGAGGCTAAACATAAGGTTAGATTTGATCTAGCTACTATGTTTTCATCCTCCTGTAGAGAATATGCACATGATTACAAGTTCTTATTATTATCTTATACAATCTAAATTTAAACCCACATAATTTTAACATTTTTGAAGATTTAACATGTGCTAATAAAATCAATACATGACTTTGAAAATAAATTTGTTGAGCTTAGCATTAACATACTAGTAGATTTTCACAAGAAAAAAAAAAATCATCTTCTACAATCTAGATTTAAAGTTATGAAATTTTAACACTCTAAATGTTTCAACATATTTGATTAGATCCTAATAAATTAAGACATGAATTTCATAATAAATTTGTCCTTTAGCATATTAGTAGATTTCCATAACACTTAACATTAGTTTTGGGACAACAACTAAATACTTGAATGCCCTTTTTAGGCTGTTTTTAATTATACTTTAAAGATAATAAGACAAAAAATTAAATATTAAGACAAAACATTGTTCAGGGCTTCCATGTCGTTTAAACAAATGTATGGTAAATAGGTTACAAGTTCTTGCTATAAATAACCATAAAGGATAAGAACTTTGAATGTTTGATATATCCAACCACACTAACAACTGATCACAAGTTACAATCTCAAAAACTGAGTACTTGACTATGAGTCCTAAACATCCAATAACTAAATTGTGAAATTTGGAAAAAATTTGTAAGGTGCAAAATGGGTAAGCTTTCCCTGAAGCTACAACCTCAATGAGCTTTGTCTATTTGAAAAGTTTGCCCACGCGAGGACCATTTGTGTGAGCCACTCTGTAAGCATGGAGGGAACATAATACTCATCACCACTGGGAAACATTTGAATGATTAAATGCTTGCATTGTACTATGTCACAATGGAGGCATCTCCATGCATGATTTTACATGAAGGAAGTAAGACCATTTGATTTTCAAAAATGGGTGCAAAGCTATTGTGGGTTAGGGGATCCTTATGAGCACACTCTAACTGACTAAAAGGGAAAAACAAAAAAAGTATGTCGATATCTCTCTCACAAAGCATCATTGCCCTTGAAAATGTCTCTAGTAGATATCGTGTGTAGCTTGCTACAAACAAAAGGATCATATTTACTTATGGCTACCATGGTCTCTTTAGCACATCTTTACCATCTTTATCTTGTGGTGGAATGTGTTCAACAAGCATCTAAATAAAGGACATGCCAAAATCAATGCAGAGAAGCTTTCACTTGATGAATTTTGCCTTGTACTGCATGGTTTGTATCGCAAAGTAATCTTCCCTCGTGGCAAGCGAAGTCAAGCTGAGTTGCATTTGCACAACTGGAAACTCAAAAGATGGAAGTGTCTTTTGTTATGCTCTTGTCCAATGCATTGTGGTCGATACTCGATTCCAACTACTTAGACTCTGAAAAAAATGACCACACAACATGATGATAAATTTAGCTGGAAGTATAACAAAGAAAGATACATATATACCATCTGCAAGTTAAAGATCAAAGTGGCATATGAGGCCCAAAACATAGTACAACTGTTGTGTCTTGTCATGTAATACAAACCAAAACAGAAGTTCTAATCTAGCGTCAATGAGACCAGAGCTCAAAAGCCATGGTTGCTCTCTGCTTAGCGCAAATCTTTCTTTGTGAGATACAGGAGGGGTCGTCGAATTGTGGCCACGCTTGCGCAATTATGACAACAGCCCTTACTGTCGATGGTGCGACGCCTAGTGGTCTTGCTTGAAATCAGAGGGTGGCTTGACATGATACCATGTAACTCTACCAAAGGTGAAGAGTTTTGGTGCAATATGTTTAAGGAATACGCATGCTACTGCAGGCGGATAAGGACTCTATCCAGAATCTGTTCTTGACGTATGAGCTCAGGAAGGAAGAGCTTATGCAGCTATCTATCACCCTTCATGGTGTTCCAAATACCATCCACAAAGGATGCTATGGCGACAGATAACAACTGATGGCTACGGTAACAGGTGGGACTATGCCAAGTGCGAATCGCCTAGTATCAATAGCCAGCCCACAGTGACCTATCATCCACACAAAGGACACTAAATAAGAGTAAGAATAGAGTAGAGAGGAAGATGGAGTTCAGAGAGATGGAGCATACTTAGTGCACCATCAAGCCCCACCAAACTTCGTAGAAGCTCAAAAAGAAGATCACCAGCAGGAAACTGTGCATTGATAAAGATCCATCGATATGAAGGCTGAAAATCTCCAACAACCCACAGGGTCCAACAAAAACAACAAATCTAAGGTTCATCCCCTAGAGATATACATCTAACAATGAGACTAGAAATAAGGGCTTTCCTCTGAACCTCCATGTCTATGGTGCCTGAGCCACTCTCTGACTTGGCAGGTGACATTGAGCCGAGCTATTCCAGATCAGGTATACCATCTGAGCAGGCAAAAAAGAAATTCTGAACCAGGCTGCTCTGTACCTGATATAGAGCACCAGTGTACCATCTAGACGGACACTGTAGCCATGCAGTTTGAAGTTTTCGTATGTATAACGGTTTCAGAAGTTTCGACCGTTTCACGAAGTATGAAATGTCTCCATAAAGGTTGCAAAACAGAAACAGACATTCATTGAGCTTTCAGGTACGACTCATTGAGAAGACATTGCATGAAACATTACACAGATTGAGAAGTCTCAAGACCTAAAATCTTCAATCAAATTATGTCTATACAAAGCCATGTCCCTGGGATAGCTAATAAGACCCTTTTGCTTTGAAAGTTGAAACACCTTAGAAAGGTTCAAATGGTACTAATAAAAGCCTCCTGGCATCGACTGCAGGCTGTTTGAGTCGCCGTTCGGGAACAAAGCATTCCACACCAAAGGCTAACACAGCATGTCCCCCATACAGGATTGGGGTTCAAAGCTGTGTAGGCCAGACTGAAGCTACACCTGGGCTGCACGTTACTCAGAGAAAATCAAACCACCCATCCTGCTATGTGAAAATTCATCACATCTGTGAGATTAATACCAATGCAAGAATCCTATGGAGCAAAAGCTTATTCCATGGCTTGTCACTTAATAGGAGCCTACACGCAAGGAGCATGACTAGCAAGACTCTACTCTCATATACTTGATCAAAGATATCTAGCCCCTTGTAACTTATATAGTATGATAATACCACACCATATTACATATACCTTCATAAGGTCAGAATAGTTTGAACTTACGAATTATAAGAGGGGATAAAACACTCACAAAAATACAAAAGCAAGGGACACAAGGGGAAAAAAAACTAAATCGCTTTATTTACTACTAAACTAAGCAAACTAAAACTTGAAACAAGAACTCAACTTTAAAGTAACAAGGGTAAGACTCAAAGACTTAATCCTAGAAATCAGACTCCATACAACTTCTAAAGGAACAAATTCTTGAATCCTAATGTACGCTAAATACTAGAAATGAATACTATTACAAACCTACCTAGAAGAGGCTAAATATAACCAAAGAAGTACAAAGTTCAAAACTTGACAATATGCGACCTCAAATTCGCTGCTCGTCCAAACAAGACCAATAAGATTATCACCTTTATCATGCATAGCCTGGACAACAGCTATGACATCCCTATTCACATCGTCAGTGCCAAAGAGTAGGTGCAGGTTTGTATAGAGGTCATTCATCTTTGAACGTACTCTATAAAACCAACGAACTGAGTTTCTATCAGCCTTCGTAGGTATTGCGCATACTCAGTCATGATAAAGGATGAGTATGTGCTAGCATTTGTCAAGTAAGAAAAAAAATACTGAAAGCACTAAAGATCTAAACAGAAAAATAATGTGTTACCAAGTCAAACAATACGTGGGCTTTTAAGCTCCCCACTTTTATCGAATATACCACTAATTATTTAAACATTCCAAAGGAAGAAACATTGAAAATAAACTTAGTACCATGCAAAAATGAACGAACTTTTTTCATGATTCTTTTGAATGAGTACTCTTTCTCAACGAGTAAAGAAATAAGATGGCACGATTAAACAACATAAGCAGATTTACTAGAACAAAGAAGAGAAAATCTAAATAGTTGAGAACAAATGATAGCTAAAAGAGAGGTGCTCGAAGAAATGTGAGGCATAAAGATGATATTTAGATTGGCATATTCCGGTTCGAGACGTTTATCATAGATATCTACTTCCAACAACAATACTAGAAAGGCACAAGAATCACTATTTGTGGTATAATTACATTCACAAAACTCCTTAAGTAAATTCCACCTACAAAACTCGAATCCAAACACACAGAATCTTGAAAAGAAGGAATGTTAGGAACAATAAGATAATCTCCAAAGCGTCCTACATTGCATAACTTGTGCAAAAATATTGACGCTCCATAAAATCAAACTCATACGTAAAAAGATAAAAATTGGCAAGAAAAACAGCGCAGTTGGTGCCCAATGGTATATCAATTGTTTTCTTAAAAAGAGAGTCACCGACAGTTCAATATAAATTATCCAAAAGAAAATCCAGCCAAGATATGATGTCAATGTCATCTACAATCCTGGTGAATCTCTTTCTTTCTTTGCCTATGTGACTACGTCTACATTCTTACTTTTAAGCCATAGAAGGTCAAAGTTAAAGGCTTACTTTTCTACTAGCAATTGTTGGGGTATAAAGCCCAATGTGGTCGCCCAGGTAAGTGGGCGGGCCGCCAGGTATGTACACATATTCTTTTGTAAAAACCTAATAAGAACTCACTATGCTCTACACATTACAGTAGAGCGAGTTCACCATATCGTCGTGATCTTCTTCTCGCACTCTCTCTCGCGTCGCACTTCCACTCGTACTCCTTCAACTGGTATCAGAGCTCAGATCGAGGCTCGGGGCAGCACTGCAGGAGGCTAGAGTCACCAACTCAGATTGGAGTGAAATTCGACAGGCAAAGACACGGCCCCAAATCTTGTGGGAAGGCCCGTAGGGCATGGTGCGCTCAGAATTTCATTCTCAGGTCATCTCGGCCACCGTTCGGCTTCGACAAAGGTCTGCGCAGGCCATTTTCGACTACGTGGTCTCGACGGGTGCAGATCCGACTCTGCAAATTGGGGGTTTTTGGCCTACGATTGCAGGTGCTGAGGATATCGACACTCCCAGAGTGTTGATTTGTGGCTGTCTACACATCGAAGGACGGCTCACAGTTCTTGGAGGCGTGTCACATACGACACGGGCGCATCTACACACAGACTGTAGGCGACATCCACTAGTTCATCAGGTAGCTTGTGTTTGCTGCTTGATATTCCAGATTTCATCCTGACATTGCAGGTACTTCCACATGGGATGTATTGTCAGAGATGATGTATGTTTGTTGGCTATGAGTCACGCAGCAAACAACCGCCGCAGCGGTTACAGCATATAGTGGGAAATTTGTGGATGTATGACTTTGTGGGAAGTCTATGTACTGTCAGATTTACTGCAGCCTTTGTTGAGGGTCAAGTGAGGTTTTATTGAGCTGGGGGATTTTCGAATGTTGAGATCCTTTCGGTAATACAGGTCTTGGAGCGATCCCTCGAGCACCCTTAGATAGGCAGCTAGGATGTATTGACTGTGAGTTAGACAGTTGGGATTGCATCTTTGCTTTACTGCCGTTGAGGCATTGTCACAGTCTATGCTTACAGGACAGTGAGAGACAGTACAGGTGCAGGACAGGTTTACCCGCAGCTTACAGTGTCAGAGAGACAATGTTTTTTGAGCTGTTTTTTGAATACACCAGAGCCATTTTACAAAGGAAACTCTGCCGAAATTTATACAGAATCTGAAGCTTTCTTGGTTCATTTGACAGGTTGATATTGGTTTAGAGGTTAGTTTACAGGGGAAACTTTGCCGAATTTTTCCCAGGAAAGTAAACCACTGTGAAGCGTAGCTATGGCTGGATCACAGGACACTGCTCTTTACAATATCAAGAAGCTGGATGGAACCAATTTCCCATTGTGGAAGAAGCAGATTTGGCACGTGTTGGTACAAAAGAAGCAGATAAAACCTATAAAGCTCAAGGGAATAAAACCAGAAGATATGGACGAAGATGAATGGAGCGAAATGGATAAATTGGCACTTTTTACCATTATGCTGACTTTGGCAGAAAGCGTTTACTTCAATGTAGCAGACGAGATGTCGGCTTATCAAGCATGGTTAAAGCTGAGTGATCTTTATGAGAAGCAGAGTGCAGCTTCACAGGTATACTGGGTTAAGAAGCTTGTTGACTTGAAGATGAAAGAAGGGACACCTATGTCCAATCATCTGAATGAATTCAACACAATCTATAGTCAGTTGTTAGCTCAAGGTGTCAAGTTTGATGAACCTGTTAGAGCTATGTTCCTGTTGATCACATTGCCAGAAAGTTGGGACACTTTTCGCACAGCTTTGAGTAATTTTGCACCTCCAGATGGTTTGAACATAGCAGGTGTAGAAGGAAGTCTGCTTACTGAAGAAACCAATAGAAAGACGATGGACAAAGGCAAAGGAACAACCTTAGTTGTCAGGGGAAGGACCAAAGAAAAGTACAAAGGTGGAAAGAGGAATCAGTCTCGTAGCAAGTCCCGCAGTGCTAAAGGCAAGAGTAACATAGAATGCTACTATTGTGGCAAGAAGGGTCACATGAAAAGAGACTGCATAGAATGGAAAGCAGAAAAAGGCAAAGAGAAAGCTGAAGACCATGGTGAGAAGAACAAGTCCTCAGTGAAGATTCAAGAAATAAATGTGACAAACACTGTTGTAGAGGATGACAGTCTAGTGTCAGGAGACATCTACTTCTTGAAGAATACAATGGACTCAGCTCTTCTTACAGCATCTGATGGAAATGCACTGAGTGACTGGATTATAGACTCAGGGGCATCACTTCATGTGTCTCCAAACAAGGAGTGGTTTACTTCTTATGTGACCACTAAAGATCATGTTCGGCTAGGCAATGGGCAGACATGTGAGATCTTAGGTGTTGGAGATGTTCAATTGAAGTTTCAGAATGGCTCTTCTTTCACACTGAAGAATGTGAGACATGTTCCCGCAATTACAAAGAGCTTGATCAGCACAGGTTTACTTGATGATGCTGGCTACGTCACCACTTTTGGACAGAACATGTGGAAGATATCCAAGGGTTCTATGACAGTAGCACATGCAGTAAAGTCTGGAGGACTTTACATGATTTATGTATCAAATGTCTCTAAAAATGTAATCAATGTAACAGAGCAGCCGAACGTTTCTTTGTGGCATAGCCGGTTAGGACATATGTCCAAGAAGGGAATGGAAATCTTGTCTCGTTCTGGTTATTTGCCTGGCTTTTCATTTAATGATTTTGAATTCTGTGAACATTGTCTGTATGGTAAGCAAACACAGCAGCCACATAAGCATAGAAGCAGTAGAAGAGATACACAGTTGGCACTTGTTCATAGTGATTTGTGTGGACCTATGCCTAACCTATCTCTAGGGGGAGCTTCTTACTTTATGACATTTATAGATGATTACTCGAGGAAAGTATGGGTTTACTTTCTCAAGCACAAGGATGAAGCGTTTAGTGTTTTCAAAACGTTTGTGACACTTGTGGAGAATCAGAGTGGCAAGAAGCTTAAATGCTTAAGCACTGACAATGGTGGAGAGTATGTTTCAAAGGCCTTTCAGGACTTTTGTGAGTCAAAAGGTATAAAATGTGAACTTACTGCTCCTTACAATCCTCCTCAAAATGGTGTTGCTGAGAGGATGAATAGGACCATACAAGAGAAGGTCAGAAGTATGTTGTCTAATGCACAACTGCCAAATGGGTTTTGGGCTGAAGCTGTATCAACAGCTGTTCATCTTGTAAATAGATCTCCTAGCAAGGTTTTGCAGAAGGATTTAATGCCAGAGATGGTATGGTCAGGCAAAATGCCCTCATACAAGCATCTCAGAGTCTTTGGCTGTGAGGCATATACTCACGTTCCAGGTATAAAATCACCGCTCATGATAGTCAGCCAAAGTACAAAGCAAGGCTTGTTGCCAAGGGCTTTAAGCAAGAACAAGGCATTGACTTTGATGAAGTCTTCTCTCCGGTTGTCAAGATGACTACATTGAGATGCTTGCTTGCATTGGTTGCCATATTAGATTTGGTGTTGCACCAAATGGATGTCAAGACAGCGTTCTTGCATGGTGATTTAGATGTGGAAATTTACATGCAGCAGCCAGAAGGGTTTGTTGAGAAAGGCAAGGAAGATTGGGTATGCCAGTTGTTAAAGAGTCTTTATGGCTTAAAACAATCACCGAGGGCATGGTACCATAAATTCCACAAGTTTATGCTTTCTCAAGGCTACAAACGTAGTGAGTTCGATCACTGTCTATATACAAAGAAGGCTAAGGATGGTAGTTGGCTGATCCTTATTTTGTATGTGGATGACATGTTGATTGCTGGCAAGCACTTGGAAGAAATTTCAGCTTTGAAGTCAAAGATGGCAAAATCGTTTGACATGAAAGACATGGGTGAGGCAAGTCATATACTTGGTATGCGCATTGAGAGAGACAAATCAAAGAAGTTGATTTGGTTATCTCAAACAGAGTATATTGACAAGGTTTTGCAACGTTTCAATATGGAGAAGGGAAAGGCACTGAGTGTTCGATTGCCACCATATGTGAAACTTAGCAAACAAGATTATCCTATGTCTGAGGAAGAACAGGCTGAAATGGATAAGATTCCATATGCGTCTGCAGTGGGTAGTTTGATGTATGCAATGATTGCTACTCGCCCAGACATTGCATTTGCAGTGGGAGTAGTAAGTCGATACATGTCAAACCCAGGCAAGAAACATTGGGAGGCAGTGAAAGGAATATTGAGATACCTGAAAGCTACAAAGAGTATGCATATATGCTATGGGAGTCAGGAGCTAAGTGTAAAGGGTTTTACAGACTCAGATTATGCAGGTGACTTAGACAACCGAAGGTCTACGTCAGGGTATGTCTTTACATTGGCTGGTGGAGCAGTATCATGGCGTTCTAGATTATAAGATTGTGTTACTCAGTCTACTACAGAGGCTGAATATGTTGCAGCATCAGAGGCATGCAAAGAATCAATTTGGCTTAATCGACTAGTAATAGATTTGGGAATCAAAGAAGAGATGCCTGTGTTATATTGTGATAGTCAAAGTGCTATACAATTGGCTCGCAATCCAGTTTATCACTCAAAGACAAAGCATGTGGATGTGAAGTATCATTTCATCAGGGAAATGCTCGAGGATAAGCAACTTCAGCTTGTCAAAGTTCACACCACAGAAAATCCTGCTGATCTACTTACAAAAGGACTTCACTCAGAGAGCTTTGCGCATTTTCGCAAACAGTTAGGTGTAGGGTAGTACATCACTTCTCTACATCTCTTGTATATTAGCTTGTATAGTAGCTTCTCTCACACTTAAAGTACCACATTGGACTTTAAGTGGGAGGTTGTTGGGGTATAAAGCCCAATGTGGTCGCCCAGGTAAGTGGGCGGGCCGCCAGGTATGTACACATATTCTTTTGTAAAAACCTAATAAGAACTCACTATGCTCTACACATTACAGTAGAGCGAGTTCACCATATCGTCGTGCTCTTCTTCTCGCACTCTCTCTCGCGTCGCACTTCCGCTCGTACTCCTTCAACAATGCCTTAGTCTATCCTTCTCAAACATATATGCAAAAACTCTTGAGATAAGAGACTTCACTATGAATTTAAGGTCCTCCAAATTCACCTTCGTATATAGCAGTGTAAAGTCAAAAGTTTGGAGACATGAAGAAGATGATTTCTCATTAATGCTTCTTGAAGAGTTCAAAAACCTTTGTAATCTACTGAATCATTTAAAGTCCAACTTGAGTCAATAGATACGTTTGCTTCCTTTAGAAGATTTTTCCAACTTGTCATTTACGCTAGGCAAAATGGCTTTGAAACAATAACGAAGCCAATTAGAATCCTCTGTTAGAGAGGTGTTACAAGAAGCAACTATAAATCTCGGTTTGATAGGATTTTTGTGGAGCTTCCAAACAATATACAAAAAAGGTAATTTACGATGGCACTTGAAACCAAAAGACTTACAAAACTCTTGATGTTTCAAGATAACCTCTGGCATCAACAGATCACAACCATTGTAAATTGGGGAAGTTTACTTTGCCTAACAAGCATTCTTTTTGCATGTAACAACAAAGTTATTAGAGCACTTATCTACATAAGAGCTTACAAAATCATGATGAAATTTCCTAAGAGCATGACGATCAAATGAAGGTAAGTTATTCCTTTTTGAAGAAACGTTCCTAGAGCAAGATGCTAATTTCAAAGAAGTTTTCTTGAGAACTACAGACTTCCAATGCGTACAAACACCTTGAGATCCTACAGATTCCTCAAAATTTACTACAAAACTAAAAATTCCTTTCTCTACGGCTTTAAGAAGGTAATGTTGGAATTAGGGTTGCTAGAAAACACACAGCTTGGAGAAGACGAAGGAAGCTCAAGGCACACAACAGAGAGTGTATTACTTAGTGTGCAATGGAAAAATAGAGCCCTAGAGTGGTGGGCGTATATACAATACATGGGGAAAAAACCTCCTGAAGAGGGAAAAAATATCCCGGCGGTCCTAGTGTGTTCACACACATCACTACCACATGTATGGTAGCAAATCTCCCATGGAAGTGATGCGGTGAACGAGGGCTGGCATGAAGAGTAAAGGGAAGTGCCATGCCCTGAGGACACGATCTGTCCACATAGGGGAGCAAGCCCAAAGCTTTGCAGAAAGTTTCTCACGAGACAATGCCTTTGTGAAAAGATCTGCAAGGTTGTCCTGTGTTGGCACATACGCCAAGTTGATCTCTCCTGCTAAGAGCCTCTCCTTGACATAGTGGTAATGCACCTCAATGTGCTTTGTGCGAGCATGAAAAACTCGGTTCCTCACAACTGCCAAAACGCTCTGACTGTCAGTGTAGATAGTGTTGGCAATGTCCTGTCCAACACCCAAATCAGCCATACACACTCAACCGTAGCTGTGAAGATTGCCCTGTACTCAGCCTCACAACTAGAAGTGGCCACAGTAGGTTGCTTCTTTCTCAACCATGATATACATGAACTGCCAAGCATGAAACAAAAACCACTTGTGGACACTCGCGTGTCAAAACAACCAGCCCAATTTGAGTCCGAAAAAGCATGCAAGTCTGGCGGCAACAATCCCCCCTTGGGATAAAACAAGCCAAGGTGTAGAGTGCCACTCAAGTAGCGGAAAATCCTCTTGACAGCCTGCCAATGCTTAGACCCTGGGCTATGCATAAATCTTCTGACCTGTGAGACTGCAAACTAAATATCCGGCCTCGTGTTGCATACATAAATGAGGCAGCAACAACAGTTTGGTAAAGAGTGACATCAACAGGATCACCAAACTCAACTTCAAACCTTTTTCCATGGGAGTGGCAATAGGTTTGCAATCCTCAAGTCCAAACTTACATAGCAATGTCTCTATGTAACTTTTCTGACACAACGCAATACCACCATCACACTGCTTAAACTGTATGCCCAAGTAATAATGCAAGAGCCCCAAATATTTCATCTTGAAAGTAGCATTCAAATCAGCCTTAAATTCAGCAATATGTGCCTCATTGGGACCAGTAATCAGCAAATCATCCACATAAAGAACAACAATGAGAAGTACATCGCCCTTAAGCTTTACATACAATGTGCTTCTGTTGGACTGTTACGTAAGCTTCGTTGAGTGTCAGCCTTCTCATATCAAGCACGAGGAGATTGCTTCAACCCATACAAAACTTTGTTACATTTGCACACCTTATCCTCTTGCCCTTCTTGACAAAATCGCGAGGCTGCGTTACATAAACTTTCTCAAATATGTCACCATTCAAGAACGCAGTAACAATGTCTGATTGATGTACATTCCAACCAAAATGAGCTGCCAATGCACATAGATAACTCACAGTAGTCATACGACAAGTTGAAGCAAAAGTCTATTCATAATCTATGACTTTTTGTTGTGCATAACCCTGTGCAACAAATCGAGCCTTATAGAGATCAATCTCACTATCCGGCTTGCATTTCAACTTGTAAACCCACTTCGTACCAATGGCCTTTTTGCCAGGAGTCAAATCACATAAAGTCCATGTGTCATTTTCTATAAGTGCATCATATTTTGATTGCATGACAGCCATCCAATTTTCTGAATTCTGTGCTTCATCAAAAGATAGAGGTTCCTCTATATCACATAAGCTAGACACAGCCAAAGCATAACAATCTGATGCACAAGAGGCATAGAAGGTGCATCCAATTTACTGTCACGGAAAGTGTGCACTAGCCATTTTGGCATACCTCTAGCCGCTCATTTCCATCGCTTTCCTCATCAAGTACATCATGTACATCTATATCAGTAATAGGCTGATCTGTAATATTTTCAAAAACTCCCATAGGCTGTACATTTGCCTCATTGGAATTTACATTCGTACTTCAACCACTTAAAAGAGGCAACAAAGTATCATAAATGTCTTGTGAGCTTACAACACTGTCTCTAGTACATGACAGCAAGGGCTGAACAGAATCTTCCACAAATACAACATCCCTTGAAACCAGAATACGCTTTGTTTGTGGATGATACAACTTGTAACCTTTGCTTTCAGCACTATAACCAACAAAAATACATTTGACAGCCTTATCATCCAATTTTCTGCGCTGTGTTTGTGGCACCAAAGAATATGCCAAACAACCATAAACGCGGATGTGCTCAATAGAGGGCTTTCTATCATGCCATGCTTCATAAGGAGTAATAGACTGCAAAGCTTTTGTAGGACACCTGTTTAGTACATAAGTGGTACACATGATGGCCTCAAGCCAAAAAGAATGCGGCAAAGCTTGACTTTTGACCATACATCTTGCCATTTCCGTAAGTGACCTGTTTTTCCACTCAGCAACACCATTTTGCTGAGGCGTATAAGGAACTGTACATTGGTCTTTTATCCCACGACTAGTCAGAAATGCATTAAAGTCATGAGACATATACTCCCCCCCTCGATCGGAACAGAGGGTGCCCATAGTACATTTCAAGACATTTTCACCATAGTTACCTAGAACGGGGAACGGGGAACGGGGAACGGCAATGGGCATAAAATACCATTTCCTGTTACGAATACTCACGTCTGAAACACGGAATACGCATTGGAGGCGGGGCGTTGGCATGGGAACAGGGAACGGAGACCTAAAAATGGCCATTCCCTGTAACTATGATTTTCAGCCATAGCAAGAAATTGTTTGAAGCGCATAAATACTTCGGACTTCGCTTTAAGCGGAAATATCCATGCATGCCTGGACTAATCATCAATGAAAGTCACAAAGTAAAGGTAATTGCCCAAAGACGGAGTTTGCATGGGCTCACAAACATTACTATGCACAAGCTGCAACCTGCATGTGGCCGTAGCTGAACCATCCTTTGGAAACTTAGAATGCTGTATCTTACCCAAAATACAGCCTTCACAAACGTGTTTGACAGGTGCTTCAAGAGGTGACAAAGAAGGAACCATATCAGATTTCTGCAAACGCAACAAACTGACAAAATTCAGATGACCAAAACGTGCATGCTAAAGTTTTACATCTGAAATAGCCTTTGAATCCAAAACTGTATTTGCAAAATTCTACCACATTTGTCATACAAAGTGAGCTTATATAGCCCACGGCATAAAGTGCCAGATGCAACAATTTCATCACCGAAACTGAGATCATGTACTGTACATCTATCATCCACAAATTTGACTACAAGAAGACAAAGTCTAGCAAGTGCAGATACAGACAAAAGATTCTTCTTGATCCCAGGTACATAAAGTGCATCAACAAGTGTGAAAGAACTGCCATTTGCAGCAATAAGCACAATCTTTCCAACTCCCTGAACCGGATAAGAGGCATTGTTGGCACAAGTGACTAAATTCTTATGAGGGACAGACTCAAAAGAGGTGAACGGATCACAATGTGAGGTAATGTGCTTTGTAGCACCACTGTCAAAATACCACACATGTGAATCTGTAGCAACTGACATGCATGCATCATGGACAACAGGATTATAGGTACACTCTGCCATTCTGCATCAACATCAGCATCACAATCTCCTTTCACAGAAGACTCAACAATAGCTGCATTTGTAGTGGAACCAGCATTTGCAGTGGAACCTCCCTCTTTCTTCTTAGCCTCTTTGGCTTTCAACTTAGGACACTGCTTGATCAAGTGATCATTAGCTTTACAATAATGGCAACGCATCTTCTTTTTGTCCTTATCACCATAATTTCCAGATGAATTGTTATCAACAGAAGCATTAGGAACATGTGACTTTCCACTCGTAGAAGAACCATAAGAAGTGGCTGCATTGCTGTTACCACCCTTTCTTTGAGCAGTAATAAAAGCCTGTTCAACTACACGCTATCTAGTCCTGTTTTTTCAAGGAAAGTGACTCTTACAACAACAATGTGCACAATGCATCAAACTTGACAACTTCAGCATTTCCTTGGGTCATAAGTCTCCAAGTACTAGCAAAAGTCTGGCAAGGCATCAAAAACAGTTTGCACAAAGGAACTGTCTGAAATGACTTCACCTGTAGAAATAAGTTGCTCATTGATATCCTTGATACCAGCAAGGAAAGTGTCCATATCATCTTCTTCATTGCGGCTTGCATAAAGACTAACCAGAATATCATAAGCCTGTTTTGTATATTTTGCTGTACGAATATGAGGAGTAATTGTGCGCTTCACAGACGACGCAATCAACGCATGAGCCTGCAAATCCTTTACATCCCAACGAGCTTGTTCTGCCGTAGGAAAAACAACTCTAACAACAACAATCCTTGCAGCAAGACCTACAACATCCTCAACATCGCCTACATCCTCAGAACCAGGACATACATCAATGCCCTGCACAATATTCCAGACGCCCTTTGACAGATGAACATGTTGCATTATGTAAGCCCACATAGGGTAATTGTCCCCATCCAATCTATCCTTAGCAGCAAACATCTTGAACACATCTGTGTTGTTGTCAGCCATGGTAAACGTTGCACTTGATGTGAAAACTGCCCGAAAAGAGGAGAAACGAAGCGGAAAAAACACGTGCTATATAGCACAAACCGCAGAAGACTGTAAGAGACCTGTTATGCAGAAAACGGCACTGACAGAAATTCTGCACAAAATGACGAAATAGCCTGTGCAGTACTACCTGTAGTGGAAACGGATTCGGAAAAGAGCCCGAATCAGAAATCTCAGCAGATTGAGCTCTACGAGCACACCCGAAATTTTTGTCGACTTGCAAACACTTTCCAAAGCTCACTGAAATCGGAGAAAGTGAGCAGGCGTGTGCTGAAGCTGTTGGCGACTAAGCCCAAGAGGATGCAACCTGCTCCGATACCCATTGTTGGAATTAGGGTTGCAGGAAAACACACACAACTTGGAGAAGACGAAGGAAGCTCAAGGCACACAATAGAGAGTGTATTACTTAGTGTGCAATGGAAAAATAGATAGCCCTAGAGTTATGGGCGTATATACAATGCACGGGGGAAAAAACCTCCTAAAGAGAGGAAAAATGCCCCGGCGGTCCTAGTGTGTTCACACATCTCACTACCACATGTATATGGTAACAGGTAAGGGTCATCCGAGGAAGGGAACCTATATTTAGTACCTCTAGAGAAGAGGTCTTTCAAGGAATCAAAAGGAAAGAATAGAACAATCAACAATAACTACATGACCCAACGATCCATTCACGTAAGAAGAAAAGGCAGCTTTACTACAAGAACAATCAATACCCAAGATTGCTAGCCTCTCTTGCTCTTTAAGATTACGTCCGATGTCACTATAGTTAAAAGCTTTTTGTCCTAAAATTTTCACATATTTGAAAGCTACAACGGGATGGTTCCATACCTTTTTCGCACAAGGAGGGAGAGCATCCAAAGCTTCTTGAGATCTCAAAATACAGCTTAATCCATATTACACAATGATGATAATAGTGAGTGTCCAAAAACTTGGAAACTTTGGTTGAGGTATGTTGATGTCTACCCAAGGTTGAGTTCACTTTGTGAAAGGCCTCTTGGGGTGTTGGAAAGTCTATCCAAGGTGAAGATTTCGTCCACCTGTTGGAAGGTCTAGTCTGCTGGAAGACATTGAAAGGTCTAGTCGTAGTTGGTTTGAGCATCCATTGGAAGGTCTAGTCATAGTTGGAAATTCTATTGTCACTTGAGACGATTGCCTATGCATGACCCATATTGGTCTGAGTCGAAGGCACCTCACTATCTCTTCCTCCAGCTCCCTCACCATCCTCACTGGTTCCATCAGCATCTAGTTATTCACCCTCTTCCCATTGCCCACCTACCCCATCTTGCCAGCCCACTCCACATTCCACCTCAATTCTTATGGAGGACTATTGGGCAGCCATTTTGGCCAGAATCAACATTAATTTCCTTCCATGGGCTCTCAACCGACAACCATGTAAGAAGGTTTTCATCCTTCTATTGAGGGCGAAGCCTCACCTCTAGACGACACCCATCTTCCCTTCCACCTTGGACAATCTAGTAGACAAGAGATACGGTCAATACGGAGAGAGCCACTTTGTCAACTGGGATGTTCTCAAGCCTGCATCCAAATGCTTTTCAGCTGGGCACCTATAATGGGCGACCCATCAACCAAATCATAATCCAGAGCAACAGCAAATGCTAGGTGTCTGCCAATCGCATTCTCTCTGAACATGCCAATTCGCCAATGGCCATCTTAGTATTGGCGCTGGTACTTGCACATCATTTCAAAGACATATGAGCTATGTTTCTTACTAACCATGGACTTACACCTAATGACAGTAGAATGATTACCCACAACAAGATAATTTTGCTTAATTTCATTCTCAAGACTCTCTTAGCTGCATCCAATTTTTCACACTAATAACCAATGAGGCTTCTTACTTTCCCCTGCCGATACACTCAGGGCAACCACCAGTCGCTTGAGGAAATGGATTGACATAGATTCGTAACCCATGTCTGGCAACCAGCTTATCTCACTTGGAAATTTAGAACTTGTGCTTTTGTCAAGAAAAACTGCCTTTTGCAGATGAAACCTGAGAATTTCGGTCTTGAAAGGAAAGAACGTTGGAGCTTTGTTCAATATGGTCATGCTCAATGTCCAGACTTTTCAGTTGTTCAGTGGCTAGGACTCTTGGTATATTGACTTTTCTCCTGCAGCTGTCATTGGCATCCAGTTCCGAATGCAAAAACCTTTCATACCTTCTCACCTGAGATTGTAAGAACAAAGAAGCTTGTTACTACATGTCCTCTCCATCTTGAATGAATAATTTCTAGTCAAAAAAAATGAGTGCCTATCACTCAGCACCACCTACCTCTTCTTGCAATGCCTCTATCTGTTCTGTTAGGTCTGTTATGGTTCTTCGAAGTCTATTAATCTGGCCAAAAAGACAAAAAACAGCCCTCATGAGCAAAGTTAACATAGACTTCAACAAACTTTTTTGTGCAACAAAATTAAGGCATAGGCATGATACATCAACCCAATATCTTGATGAACAAATAAGCTCCATCAGCAATTAGCAATTAGAGATACGTGAGTATTAAGACAAGCAAGCATCCAAAGGAGAGTCTGTTTGCATGAAATCTACAATCATGATGTTGGGCCACAATCCCATGTGAGTCCCAAAGAAGGCCTGAAGCTGTATCACAAAAAGCGACAACCTTTTCAGATTTCTACTATCACCAGCGTGTGACTACTATCTATCCTTTTTGTTGATTTCTTTCTTATTATTTATTTACTTTCACTTTTTGGAAACACCCCTCGGGAAATCTAACTGCCCTGCATTGCATAACTAGTGTGGAACTGTCCAAAAGGAGTCTAGGCCTGAGGGCAAGAGAGCACTAAGGTTGGACAAGGACTATGGTTAGCCAAAGTGGGGTCATTGACTAGCCAAAGTGGAATCCTTTGCTATAGAGGCTACATTTCAATTCTGGGTGTGGCTGCAGTGTACAAAGGGGGTCAGATGACCTAGAAAGATACAATGGCAGCATCTCCTAAAATTTAGGGAACTGCTATTTTGGGACCTCAAAATGTGTTTGCGTCATTACCTCCGGAATGACAAGGGGAACATTTTCTTACTCTGCCGTTAAGTCAACTGGGCAACCGGTTGGGAGATTTTTAGGCGGCAACCCCGAAACGGGAAATGACTTGTAAATGTGCCAAGTGGCACATTTCTGTGCACTTTCCTCATGCAAGAGAAGGTGGCGCTGAATTTGAAGGGGAAAGAGGCTCATTTGCAGATTTTGTCACAGGTTAAGAGCTATGGAGTGCTTCCTTTCCCTCTTATGTACAGTGCGGTGCCAGGAGTGATGCCCTGCACGCTACGCACTGCCCTCTCTCTCCCCTATGGCAGTATGTTATGCCCCTTTAGTGGGCTTTTCAATTGACCAATGTACAGTTGTATGGGTTCATGCGCGATTGCCGAGGAAAGAGCCTCTTGCACAGGTACTGGATTAGCTAGCGGCTAATCCCCCGCAGGTACAGGTGAATTCGGAGAGGTTTCACGCCAGAAATCTCGTCCGATTCAAAGGGCAAGTAGCCCTACAGGTGCGGGAGCTCGAGGACTTGCTACGGATGCGACCGGCACGTGAAACGGAGCCCGAAACAGTAAATTACAGCCTGCTGTGTATTTTTGCAGGTTTAGGGTTTTGGCCCTAAACGGACCCTAATACCCCCAGGAGGTTCGGGGACGCGAGGGGACCGCTGTACAGATGATCTGGCGCATTTTCGGGGCTGAAAACAGAGAATTCAGCGTGCTGCAGATTCTCGCCAGGTTTTGCAAAGTGCCCGTATGCGTCGGGAAAGTCATTCAATGCGTGGGAATACTGACTGTGAAGGGTCCTAGTATAGTTATGCTACCGAAATCGGGCCAAAACAGTTGAAATTCAGCCAAGCTTGTGCGGGGCAGCTTGTAGGGAACCACAACGTTTATTCCCTCTTTTAAACAATAAAGAAATATCGAAAGGGGCGCCTAAGTTAGGGGCCAATCTGGTGTCGGTCTACTCATACAGGTGCAATCTAGCAGCCTGTATCCCTCTCCCCTTTGTTGTGTCTTGAAAGTACAGGTAAAGTGGGCGACAAATTGAAAGTACAGGCCGGTTTCATCTACCTACTCGAAGCCCTCCACCTACACTACCTCCTCCTCCCTCAGACTCTACATCTTTTCTTGCAAGGGTCAACATCAGGTTTCCAAGAATATGTAGATGATCGTGTGAGACCACCATTTGTATTTTTATGCCAGGGTGGTGGTTTCAACTGTGAGCATGCTTACCTAGTGCTGTTCCCATCCTCACTGGACAGCCTTGCAGACAAGTGGAACACACTGAAGGCACTCTGCAATGCCTTTCAACATGATGACTATCAAGAAAAGGCTCTGCTGGTGAGACCTTCACTGAGTTGATGACCAGGACTAAGGCTCTGGTGGCCAAACTGTCCCATCCACCAGGAGACTTAATGGCACAAAACTAGGTTGAGATGGCTCTCCCCAAGGCATCCCAACAGAAGCTTAGGGAGAATTTGAACCCAAATTATACCTTGGAAAATTGCTGCAGCTACAAGAAAAGAGGGAGCCAGAAGACTTTTCAAAGACCCTTATGGAGCTATGCCAACCAATGTCTTTATGGAAGATTTGAAACCAAACTCTACCTTGGAAAATTGCTGCAGCTGGACCTTTGAGGTGCATGTTGGCCTTTGCAGTCACGTAATCTCCATTTCTTTTAGTAGGGAAAGCTGAAGCTCAACTGCTCGCTGCTCGTCCCACTCCCCTCGTGCGCTGCTGTAGCGGGTAATGTGTCGTGCTCTCTACTGTGGGTGCTCCTCAATGCAATGTGCATGAAATCTCACTCCAACAGAATGAAAACACTGTAGACAATGAACAACAGAGCAACAAGCGATTCAGCAGTAGAACCTGAACAGCTTGGGACTCGACTAACTCAGATGAACCAGTCAAGCCCAGAACTCATGGGTACAATGGGGGTGTCGAGGCTCAAGATGTGCAGGGAGGGTGCAGGTGTGTGGTGTAGACTCGACACAACGCTAGACTCAAGACTCATAAAACCATAACAACAATGTAACCCGGCTAAAGCAAATGTGAGCATATATACAACCAAAAAGGGCAGCCAACGGATAACTCAATTATCTTTGACTATTCAATTGCACCTATCTCCAAATTGTGGCGGAGAAGAACTGGCCACGGTGTCCTCTAAACCACCACTCCTGCTACCTGTCAAGTCCACCTAGTGTGAACCCACGACCAATTGTAACTGTCTTGTCTTTCCGTGTAGAGTGACACTGTAGCCCACCAGCTACAGGTTGCTATCCACAAGAACACTCACCATCACGGAGAGTGGTGTACTGGAAAAGCTGCAAGAAGCTCTACTATGGTATGTACACTGGAGGGTGAAGACACCCAAGAGCTACTGGTGGTCGGACGATGGAGGTGGGGGCAGGTAGAATGACGGTTAAGGAGATGGGGGCCAGGCGTATGGCGGAGGGTAGTGGCCATATGCTTGAGGAGGGTATATTGGATATGGAGCACGAGTCCCATGAGCAGCAGATTGGGTAGGGTGAGAAGGTGTAGCAGCTGATGGTAGAAATCCGGGAAAGCCGTTGTAAAGGGGAGCATGATGGGACGAGGGAGACTGGGAGAGCGAGGCCACTCAGGGTCCTCCAAACTCTGATGAAGCCGACCCCGGGTGCCGAGACTCCATAGTCAGTAGTGGCTGTTCGGCTCCCTGGGAATCCGCCGAATGATCCTTCGAAGCATGCACTTGGAGTGCCATAACAGCAACATTAGTAGAAGTTGGAGCTGTAGTTGTCAGGGATGGAGCTGGTTGTGAAACGGTTATAGATGAGCTTGGGCGCAGGAGGGAAGTCCTTGAGCTGCAGCCATATCATTTGCTTCTTTTAGTTGCATGTGTAAAGTGCACACTATGTGTTTGGGATCCTACACCTGTCTAGTGAGAATCCTTATGTGATCTTGGCCTTGAGCAATTAACACCTCCCTGTCCATTGATCTCTGAAGGTGGTTGCGCACTTCCTTTTGCATATTGTCATATACCGCTTGATGCACGCCGTGAGTGCCTTGTAAAGAGATTGCTGCATCAATAATAGTCAGAATAATATTAGTCTGAATTGCCTTCTTGTACACATCTAGAAGTATGACGGTTTGTAGCGAAAAGTCGACAAATGGATCACCTTGCCCAAAGCTAGGTGTCCTTGCACTAGGAGTAGGCGGCACTGCCAACACAACTAGAGCGTGTGACTTGGCGCTTGCAACACTAACAATGGGTGGAGTAAAGGTAGAGATGGCCACGATCACATTTGTTGGAGTTGCGTCCGGACTTTGGAGACTTTTTTTTTTCCCGAGAAAAAGATCCTTCTATTAGTTAATGAAAACTGCCCATAGGGCTACATCCACCTCTGCAGGAGAGGGCTACAACAAGCATGATGGGGAGACTCTCCCAATGAAAAAACAGCATATATACAATGAGGCTAAATCAAGAGATGGGAGGAGGGAAGAGCTACACAAGTGGACAGTAGTGCCATCTGAGCACCCCCTAGACTATGGTGTAGAAAGACCCAGGGCGCCAGAGTCGAAGGAAAGCCTCGCGGCGCTCCCGCATGCGGTTGGAGCTGCCCTGTAGCCCCTCAAGCTTTCCTCTGAGAGTATGGATCAGCTCTAGCCAAAAGTCACGAACAGTCTCTGCTGGTGGCACAGGGTGAGCCTCAAAGATGCGGAAACAGCGGGCCCGCCAGATGAACCAGAGAGCTAGGCCGCTGATGAGCTCCCAACACTCCTCTCTCTCACTGCACCACTCCTATGGAGTAAGATCTGTAGCAGGCTGGAGTGTAGGTCGCCCCCCCTGCATCACTATCATCCTGCTAGTGGAAGATAGCTCAAATTGAAGTGCTGGGCCCGTGAGGGTGGACCAAGCCGCTGCCCCCCAAGTGTACTGTCGAGCCGTGGAGAGGGCAGGCATCAGCCGAAGAACTCGTAGCCACACCTGCTGGGCCGAAGGGCAGTCCCAAAGACAGTGACGCTGACTCTCCACCAACTGGTCACAGGCTGCACATACGGCCGAGAGACCACTATGCACAAGCCAGCTCCCTACTGCTGTGGCTCTGTGTGCAACCAGCCACTGGAACAAAGTGACGCGCCTCGGCTGTCTGGAGTCCCACAGCCTCTGCCAAAGAGCTGCCAAGAACTCGACTGTGAGGCCCTCCTCCTGCCAATGACGTGCTGCAGCGGGGCGGGGGCCTCTCTCTGTGCTGCAAGTATATGACGTCCAAGCCGAACAGTGTACTGAAAAAAGGGGACTCCTCGACCCCTCCATAGCCACTCACCAGGATCCCACTGTACTCGTGCCAGTGGACAACACTCTGTAGCGCGGATAATGTGTCGTGCTCTCTACAGTGTGGGTGCCCCCCAGTGCAATGTGCGTGACAATCTCACTCAACAAACAGAAACTCTCTCAACAGAATGAAATACAAGAAACAATGGATAATAACAGAGACACAGCAGTAGACCAGAACATGTGGACTCGACTAACTCAAAGGACCTTGTACAAACTCTGGACTGGCAGCACACTCAGCTCCAGACCAGGACTCACAGGTACAAGATGGGGTGTCGAGGCTCAGATGTGCATGGATGGTGTAGCAGTGCTCTGACGACTACGTGCAAGATAAGCCCCCACTCCCCCAAAACGACTACTGACATGTACAACCATAAGAGCCACCAACGGCCCATAAATGTCCAGCCAGCTAAGTCTATCTCCAAACTGAGTGGTGGTGGTGACCTGGCCACGACGTCCACTAGACCACCATAGGTACCCTGCCACGTGTCACTCCCAGCCAAAGGGTCCGTCCAGTGTGAACCAGACCAACTGTAGCTAACTGTCCAACTGCCTGTCCTGTGAAATGACACTGTAGCAGGCTACAGGTTGCCCGCCACAAGACTGGTCACCGTCTCGGTGAGCCAAAACTAAATGAAACTGCAAAAGTAACTATATGTACCATGAAAGATGAGGTAAGAGCACAGTCCTGTCACCCAAGGGAAAGGGTCGTCCCCACTGCTGCTCCAGAAGCTTCCGGATCGGGAGGAGCCTTTGTATAACTGGCCCCCAAGAGTGAAAGGTCGAGACTTTAGCAACAGGCGTCTCTTTTGTAGGGGAGAAGCATTCTCAGGGTAGAGGCCGCTAGAAAGCAGATGCAAAACATCGCCGTACCATTCCGGTGTGGTATCCACCTTAAAAAGACTGCTGTCAGGAAAGTCGTCAGCAACCCCTGTTGCTTCTTCACCAGTGTAAACGCGAGAAAGATGGTCGGCGAGGACATGATGTTTGCCGGGCCTGAGTACCACTTCGAAGTCGAACTCTTGAAATAAGAGTAGCCATCGCCATACTCTACCTACAACCTGCGGCTTGTTGAGCAGATATCTGAGGGCATGGTGATTAGTAATAACTGTGAAGTGGACCCCTAATAAGTAGTGCCGAAATTTTTGCAGAGCATACACAATGGCTAAACCTTCCCTTTCTGTGGTGCTATAGTTACACTCTGCCTTGGTGAGTAGGCGACTTGCATAGTGAACAGGGCGATCCAGGTTATACTCCTTACTAGGCTGAGTCAGCACCGCACCCACAGCCAGTTGACTGGCGTCTGTATGCACATGAAAGGTGAGAGACCAATCGGGAGCTACTAAGATAGGCGCCTCTGTGAGGCGTTTTTTAAGGTATGCAAAAGCTTCTGACTCTGCCTTTGACCATTGAAAGGGAACAGCAGCACTGGTTAGACGGGTCAGGGGTTGAGCCACCTGTGCATACATGTGTATAAACCTGCGATGATACCCTGTGTGGCCTACAAAGCTCTGTACCCCTTTTGGGTTGATGGGAGGTGGTAACTTTAAGATTGCCACAATCTTCTCTGGGTCAGGAGCTAAACCTTTAGCCGACACCACATGGCCTAGAAGTGTGCCTTTAGTAACCAAAAAATGACATTTGTTAGGATTTAGCTTTAGACGCGCCTCTCTGCACCTGAGGAAGACAGCAGAGAGCTGAGAGAGGTGTTCCTCTAGGTTTTCCACTGGGGTTGAACATTGAGCACCTGAGAAGGTCGAAAAATCGTCCATGAAGATGCGAAGATGATCCATAAGCAGAGGACAAAAGATGAGATATACCGCCCTATTGAAAGAAGGTGGAGCATTTTTCAACCCAAAAGACATTCGAGTGTAAATAAAAATACCCCAAGGAGTCACAAAAGCCGTTTTCAGTTGATCACCTGGATGGATGCCCAACTGATTGTATCCACTAAACCCATCCATGAAACTGTACAATACATGCCCTGCTACATCTTCGAGCACACGCTCGGTGAAAGGTGTTGGGAACCCATCTGGGATAGTTACCTTATTTAGAGCACGGTAATCGACGCACACGCGGATTTTGTTGGATTGCTTCTTCGGCGCTATTACCATGGGTGATAACCACTCAGAGTGCTCCACAGGTACTATGATCCCTGCCTCTTGCATTTTTTCTAACTCTGCCTTGACCGCCTCAGCATACTTCGGGTTGAGCTTGTAAGCTCGGCCTCTTACAGGCTTAGCCCCTTCGACCAGAGGTATAGTGTGGACACCCAATTCTGGTGGAATCCCCTCTAAATCCTTGTAGGACCAAGCGAAAACATCTTTAAAAGAGTGAATGAAAGAGACGACCTCATTGAGTAATGCGGGATGCTCCCATAACCAAGCTGCTATCAGTATGTGCTGAGGGTTGTCAGGATCTCCCAGGTTGACTTCTCTGACCGGGTCTGGGGTTGTAGCTGGAGAGGGTGCTTCTGAAGATGAGAGGTGAGCTGCCTCTTGGAGCTTCAAGACATCATGAGCAGGGGTTTGATCGATTGGAAACTCTGCATACTCTTCTTGTAGACATCCCTATGGGAGCTCCTCGAAGGGCAAATCTTCCGATAGAGACAACCTGACAGAGTGCTTTTGCATGGGGTCCAACTTGGGAGATGCTCTAGAAAGAGTGAAATCTTTGGCTAGTGCATGCAGAGGAGATTTCTTCCCCCTTCGGTGATGTGTGATAGGTTCCCCAAGACCGAGGGCTTCCATCGGCGGTTCATTCGACGCATGAGAATGTGGGGCTGACACACTTACTTCTTCGACTGTTGTACTGTCTGCTGTAGGACTTTGGACATCGGTGTCCTCCTGAGGATTTTGAAGAGAGAGTGTAACTGGCGGCACAGGTAAATTTTGAGTAGAGACCATGTAACATGGCATTGAAGTGGTAGCTTCGAACCACTGTAGCAGGTCCTCGTCAGACCCGTCAGGTGCGATGGGCTGCTCAGGGTCAGGGTTGGATTGTACTGTCAGTGAGTTGTGCTGGGCCACTGGATCCATCCCTCCTTCAAGCCGGATTGGTTGCATTTGGGAGCCGGGAGTGGATATCCACATGGCGTCGTTTCCCCAATCATGAAGTGCCTTAGTATGCCGTAACCAGGGTCTACCAATCAGCAACGGAAATCCTCCCTCCACCTGAGGAAGACTGACCACCACAAAATGCAAGCTAAAGGTGAAGTCTTGTACCTTCAAAGGCACCTTCTCTATTATGCCCACAGGATAGACTGTCCGCTGGTCTACCAATGTAACAGTGAACGGAGCAGGGCGAGTAGGCTGCAGACCTAAGGCTGACATGATAAATTCAGGCATTAGGTTGATTCCAGACCCACCATCCACGATGACGCCTGAGAACGACTTCCCTAGAATAGATACAGTAAGACGTGGACTTTTATAGTCGGTGAGGGGAGTAGCCGGATAGGAAATCAAATAGGACTCTGAGGGCTGTACAGGGAGGTGCCCGCCACTAGGCCCAGCCCTCGGGTATAGAGACTGAATGACTGACAGGGTGTCACTTCTAAGTGTTGCGTCGAGCCTTAGCATGTCGTATAGTGACACCTGCTGAAAAGTATTTTTCAAGATGGCTTCTGCTGTGGGCTTGGCACCTTCGAACTGGGCTCCTTTTGTGACCTTAATCTGTTCTAAGTCAGCCACTGCTTCTAAGAAGGCTCCATCAATGTCAGATAACAAGGAAGTTGGTTTGCTCTGAGCAATTTGGAAGGACTTGTCCTTTGGGTCAGGTAGACCAGAGTGAGGAAGTGGAGACTGGCGAGGTGGACCTGTGGGTAGACTGAGACCAAGAGCTGCTCTTTGTGCCCGAGTAAGGACACCAGTAGGCTCCTCCACTTGCAGAGGCTTAACCACATGAGTAGCAGGTGAAGGTTGAGGCACGGTGTTCACAGTAATCAAATTTATCTTCGAAAAGGTAAATTCGGGCTGGTTCTGAGTCGAGCCTGAAGACGTGGATGCCCTTTGCTTAGGACAATCCTTACTGTAGTGATCCTTCGAATCAGGGCAATGACGACAAGGAGGGGACCCCTCGGGTAAAGGACACTTGCTCTGATAATGCCCATATTCTCCGCATCTGTAGCAGAGTATGGGCCGATTGGAAGGACGAAACGGGGGACGAGGTGGTTGCTACATGGAATTGGAGGCTGAGGTGTAGAAACTTTGGGGAACTGAGGGAGTCCTAGCATGATAAAAACTGTGGGGTGCAAAATTGTTGTGCATACCTTGCTGCATAGGGGGTGTTGTCAGCAGAGGAGGCAACTGGTTTTGATGGCCGTAGGGTGAGACCATGTTGGATACAGGTGCTAGCCCTTGTTGGAGAGAAGGACCAAGATTTTGCTGTATTTGACGCAATCCCTTGAGGTAGTAACACTCTTTATCCTCATGTCCAGATTTTTCACAGAAGTGGCAGTAAACGCGAAGGGGGCATTCCTGTGGGGGGTGCCCCGGAGAGCGGCATGAGCTACACCAAACCATAGCCTTAGTCTCTTGCTGACACTTGAGCTCTTCTAACTCGCGCTTAATCTGTTCCAATGCCTCATTATGTGTAGGCTTCTCTTGTCTAAGAGAGAAGGACCTCTCCTCTTGAAGAGCTCGTTGTAGCTTTAGGGCTTCCAGTTCCCTGCGTAAAGAAGTTAAAGGATCAATAGGACTACCTTCTCAGAACACAGAGGGAGTATCTATTTGAAGAGAGTTGTTGAAGAGCTTCCTAGCTCCTTCTATTCTAGTAGCAGCTGTGATGAACTCGTCGAGAGTGGCGTCGGGTCGGAGACTCTCTCGGAGTTTTTGCTGAGAAGTTTTGGGAAGCGCCTTCTCCACCCACTTTTTAACCATGAATTCACCGGGTTGTTGGGGAAGCTTGGCCACCAATGACTTAGTTTTAGTCATAAGCTCCGCAAAAGTCTCCTCAGGCTTGAGCACCATGTTGGCCAAATCATCCAACACCTTCTCCTGGTAGTCACCCGGCCTGAAGGCTGCACAGAACTGCTGTCTTAAGGCTGCCCAAGTTGCAAAATGGTTCTCTACAAATTGGCTGTACCATTTATCTGCTAAGCCATCCAGGGTGGATGGAAATAGTACCAAGTAAGCATCTTCTCTGTTCAGCCCACGTCCCCTACAGAGAGATACAAATCTTCTTGCATGGTCGTCAGCATCTTCTGAGGACAGCCCTTTGAAGGTAGGGAACTTGATGTTCACCTTGGCCAAAACACTAGCTAGTGGCTCCATGATTCCTTGCTGAGAGCAAGTCTGTTGCACAATAACTTGCTATAGCAGAATAGGAGAGAGCTTTTTTGGAGAAGGTGATCGCGAAGATGGGGAACCTGATGACGAAGGAACGGGTGATGTGATATGTGGAGGTATAGGTGATGAGGTTGAAGGATTTCTACACGGCGTCAAAGGTCGTCTTCTGTGATAGTACTTCAGAGGGCTCAGTAGTGGGCTTTGACGCTCAACTGACCTCCTTGTATGTGTCATGCAGTGACCTCCAATCCAACCAAGCTTTGGGTAAGAGAACCTTGAATTGGCTGAAGACTGGTCTAGACCAGACGAGTGACTAGACTAGCTGGACCAGGGACGAGGAGGACGAGACCAGGGTCTAGACCAGGCAAGTGACTAGACCAGCTGGACCAGGGACGAGGGACGAGGAGGACTAGACCAAGGTCGAGGGGTCTAGACCAGAGACGAGGCAAGTTGGACCAGGGAGAGAGGGGACCAGGCCAGCAAGGCGAGAGACTAGACCAGCTAGATTAAGCTATCAAGGGTGAAACTGGACCAGACCAACAGGCTGCACAGGCGAAGCGAAGAACCCAGCTACTCAACAGAGTGAGACTTCAGTTGAGGTCCCACCGTGATCGCAAAAAAGAGGGCACTCTGTAGCGCGGATAATGTGTCGTGCTCTCTACAGTGTGGGTGTCCCCCAGTGCAATGTGCGTGACAATCTCACTCAACAAACAGAAACTCTCTCAACAGAATGAAATACAAGAAACAATGGATAATAACAGAGACACAGCAGTAGACCAGAACATGTGGACTCGACTAACTCAAAGGACCTTGTACGGACTCTGGAGTGGTAGCACACTCAGCTCCAGCCCAGGACTCACAGGTACAAGATGGGGTGTCGAGGCTCAGATGTGCATGGATGGTGTAGCAGTGCTCTGTGTAAGACTCTCTAGACGACTACGTGCAAGATAAGCCCCCACTCCCCCAAAACGACTACTGATATGTACAACCATAAGAGCCACCAACGGCCCATAAATGTCCAGCCAGCTAAGTCTATCTCCAAACTGAGTGGTGGTGGTGACCTGGCCACGACGTCCACTAGACCACCGTAGGTACCCTGCCACGTGTCACTCCCAGCCAAAGGGTCCGTCCAGTGTGAACCAGACCAACTGTAGCTAACTGTCCAACTGCCTGTCCTGTGAAGTGACACTGTAGCAGGCTACACACTCCCAAGCCCATAGCCTCCAGTGTCCTGTCTCAAGAGCAGCTGGGTCAGGGTCGATGACGCAAGTCCTCCCAGAGATGCCCACAACTCGGATCCTCTGGAAACAACACTCTGCTACCTGCGGGGCCTCTACTGCAACTCGTTGTAAACGTCCCCCACCGTGAAGCTCAAAGAACAGGGCTGGGACAGTCTCTGAGCAAGCCCTGACTGAAATGAGAACCTCCAGTCGTGTGAAGGCTCCCATCCACCGGGGTGCTACTGGCTCGAGAGGCGTGAGCCACTCAGCTGGAACTGACTCTGAGATGTCCTGACACATGCTCTGCACCCCTCTCATGCCCTGTAGCTGGACAGCCTGCACCTCCTCTGACAAACCTGTGAACACTAGCCAGTCACCTAGAGAGCGCGCTAGACCTGCTGCCATGGGACCCCAAGAAACATGAGGCCGACTCCCAACCAAGTGGCCTCTCTGAGTGCTAATCATGGGGTTCCAGACGAGGGGCTGTCGTAGGCGCTCCTCCGTGCACGTCGGCTGTCTCTGCTCTAGGCCACGCAGTAAGAGCTCCCAAGATCGAAGCAAACTCACAGCGAATCGGTCCTCCAGTCTCCTGCTCAAACCAACTCGGCGCAACTCTGTAAAGATCCATCTGGTCGAAGGTTGCCAAGGGCCTCCTAACTGAGGCACCCTGGCATGAAGCCTCTGCAGCAAGAACTCCTTCCAGGGCTCCTCGCCTAGAAGAAGTCCTCTAACGACGAACTTCCCAAGAAGGGCTCTGCTCTGCTGTGCTGGATCAATGATCCCAAGCCCTCCCTGAGAACAAGGAAGTGTGATGACCGGCCAAGCCACCTTGGCTCGGGCAATTTGAGTGTCGCGACCTGACCAAAGGAAGTTCCTGATCAGCCTCTCAACCTGGCTGATACAAGAACTCGAGAAGATCCAGTAAGAAGTGATATACCACATAGTCGCCAACAACACTTGGTTGGAAACTACTACTCTACCAGCCAACGAAAGTCGTGCTGAGCTCCAATGTAACAGCTTTCTCCTGATGGACAGGAGAAGAGGAGCAATCTGCTGCTCGGGGGACAAGTCCAAACCAACCTGACAACCCAAGTACCGAACTGCAGTCCCTGGAGGAATCCACCTGAAACCCTCTCCTGGCATCCAATCTGGCACAGGAGCACTGCCAACCGAGAAAGCCACTGTCTTTCTCCAGTTGATCAGTGCGCCCGATGCACAGCAGAAGGTCTCCAAAGCCTGCTCACATCTGTGTAAATTGGCCTCCTGGCCCTCTAAGTACAAGGCTGAGTCGTCGGCAAACTCAGCGTCCAGAAGCTCATCTCCCTGTATAGGGAGTGCTAAGCCCCTCAGACCAACCTGCTGTGACACCAAAAATCTGCTCATCGCCTCCGCATAGAATAAAAAGAGAAAGGGGGCAAGAGGACAACCCTGTCTGACTGATCGTGTAAGCATGAAGCGCTCACCTCTACCTCCTGCCAAAAGCACCTGACTATGAGTCTGTCTGTACAAAGCTGACACCCCTCTGATCCAAGCATCTGAGAAGCCTATCCTGCGTAGCGTGCCCTCTAGAAAGTCCCAGTCAACTCTGTCGTATGCCTTCTCAAAATCGAGAAGAAGAATCACAAGGTCCTCTCCACGGAGTCATGCCAGGGCAGAAGCCTCCCAGAAAGTGAAGATGTTGTCAAGGATACTGCGTTCCTTGACAAAACCTGTCTGAGTCCCATGTATAAGGCTCTCCAAAAGTGGCTGAATCCTCAAACTCAGAGCCTTGGCAAGAATTTTGTAGGCTGAGTTGAGGATGGTGATGGGGCGCCACTGTCGCATCTCATCCAAGGAGCCACCCTCCTTTGGAATGAGGTAAATCAGGTCCTCACTCACGCTATCCGGCATGACTCCTGTGTGCAGAATGTACTGAAAGGCACTACAAAGATCTGGGCCAAGCAGGTCCCAGTACTCCAAGAAAAAGCTGGGAGTCAGCCCATCCTCACCTGGATAGCTACTGCGAGGGAGGGCCCTAAGAGCCGTGTGCAGCTCCTCAAGCTGAAGAGGTATCTCTAGCCTCTGGCGCATCTCCTCAGTCACAAGACAAGGCATCTGTGTGCCCAAACCTGCTCCCTGCATGCATCTTGTCTCTCTGACTGGGGCTCAGTCGACAGTAACTCACGGTAAAAGTCAGTAGCAACTGCACGCATATCCTCGGGCTCACAAATAACTGACCCATCGGGCCTCCTCAACTTATTGACCTTGGCGTGCGAGTGCCGAGGTCCCATTGTCTCAAAAAAAACACTTGTCACTCTGTCACCCGCCTGAGTCCACTGAGATGCCTGTCGGTGAAAGGCAAACTCATGGCGCCTGTCGTCTGTGCAAGCAAGCTCCTGTTGAGCCTGCTGTAACTGCTCCTCCAACCATGGACTGTCTGGATGATGCTCCTGCATCCTCTGTAGTGAAGCAATGCCTCGTCTGAGACGCTGCTCCTCCTCTCTCGCTGCAGCCCGTCGAGCCAGAGACTCCTGGAGAAAAAAGTGGCTAAGCTGAGCTAGGCCTAAGGCCACTCTGTCTGTAGGTGGAGCCTGGCTGTCCATGCCCTCTGTCCAGAGAGCCTCTACCCTCTCTCTGAGTGCTGAGTCCAACAAGACCTGCTCTGGGATGCGAAGCATCGTGCTCCCACTCCTCTGCCCGTCTGCCACTGTGAGAATCACTGGTGCATGGTCCGAGAAGGATGTCCCTGCCAGGATGCCCACTGATCCCCCCAAGTCACTGAAGGGGTCACTAGTGTAGAAGCGATCTATGCACGATAGATTCACTCCTCCCACTCTGCGGTCCGATCTAGAGAAGGCAAGACTCTCTGGAGGCCTCACAAAGCCAGACTGCTGCCATGTATCCGCGACCCTCAAAGTCATACACAACCTCTCCCAAGCTGCTAACTCGACTCCATGCACAATAGCATGGCTGCCTCCGATCCTGTCAGAAGGGTCCTCCAACATGTTGAAGTCCCCCCCTACACACCAATGGTCAACCTGTGGCAAAGACTCAACAATCTGTGACCAAAACTCTGCACGAGCACTCGCCACGTTGGGCGCGAAGATGTTCAGGAAGCCCACAAGGCCACCCTGAACCTGCATAGTAATCCACTGAGCCCTGCCTGGCACAATAATCCCTCTGCCCACAATGGCCTGCTGCAATGAGTCCGCAATAGTCATACATACCCCACCCTGGATGCCTCTAGGTCCAAAAGCAGCTGACCAAAAGGTATCATAGCGTCCACGCAAAATCTGACCACATCGCCGAATGCGGCTCTCAGACAAATGGTGCTCCTGAAGCATAAGGAGGTCAATCTCTCCTCCCACAAGGCCATGCTGAAGCTCCTGACGCAATCGGCCCCGTTGTCGCTGAAACTGGGCCCACTTAGTCCTTGCACGTTCCACGAGACGATCCTCATGGGGAGCGAGAGAGAACAGATGCTGCCGCAGCAGCAAGACGGGCTATCTTCGAGGCTGGCTTGGATGGGGAGTAATCCGCATCCGAGCGTCCTCTAGATAGGCGAGACTGCAGTGAGTGCCTGGTCCAAGCCCAAGCAGAGCAAGCCGTGCGTAAAGCAACGTCCTCTGTCTAGGAGTCCTCATGAATGTATACATAGCAAGGCAAACACTGCGTATCAACAAAAAAGTACACCACAATGTGCCTACATCTTGCTGAGTTTGGGGGTGTCACCGCAAACTTGGCCAGTGGCCACAAAGTCTGCAGCAAATCTGTAATGCCAAGTTCTCCCATGTGGTGAGAGAACTCGAAAACCTGTGTATGCAACCATCCCACCACTGAGTCGAGGGACCACTCTGTCTCGGTCCTACCACAGAGGGGGAAGGAGAAACCAACTGCTTAGTCCAAGGCCTCTGTCCCCCTAGCGGCGAGGAACAGAGTGTGGACCCTGAAGCAGGCTGCCTCATGGTCTGCTGCGGAATCGCCGAGAAAACGAGTGAACCCGTAATCGAAGAAATCCCAGCAGCGTCGGAGGTCAATGCTCGTCAGACCACGAGGGATAGCTGCAAGGGAAGATGTCTGAATCTGCAGAGGGGGCCGCAAGAATGGCTGACCCTCTCTCGCTAGGCGACTCGTGGCAAAGGCGCTGCCAAGAGATCTCCTAGCCGCCGGCGAGGGACCAGTGTCCTAAGTCGACTGTGGTACTGAAGCAGGAGGAGGGGGAGAAGGAGTTGGGGGGGGGGGGGGGGGTGGGGGAGAAGAGAAGCGGGGTGGGGCAACAGAGACATGGGAGCGAGGTGGGGAGCGGGCGGGAGCAGAGGGCGGGGGAGGGGAGGAGGAGGAGGAGGGGAAATCGGAGGGTGGGGCGGCTGGCGAGGGTGAAGCGGAGGTGGAGGATGGCGTAGGGGGCTCCTCCTGCTCAAGAGGACCAAAGCGGTTCCCCGTGGGAACCCACTGCTACTGAGTAGGCACCTGAGGGCCACTCTGAGTGCTAAGCTGTCGCTGTGGCCCCTGGCGTTGACGGCCACGGGCCTGTTGCCACCCCTCCTCCGCTGGAGCCCCAGGCTCGGAGGGTGGCTGTGAATCTGTGTGCTGTGTCGCTGGCTGTGGCTGTGGCTGCGGCCCAGCCTTGGTAGGCTGGGGCTGAGGTTGAGGTGCGGGTCGTGGTCTCCTCCGTGGACAGGCCTTCGCTAGGTGGCCCATCTGTCTGCAAATGAAGCACTGGTTCGAGAGACCCGAGTACTCCACACTCTATCTAAACCAACCCCCACTCACCCGAGGCAGAAGGATGACCTTCGGGAGCGTGTGGGTATCTCTGACCAAAACTCGAACTAAAGGGATGCCAGCCGCCTTGGCAGCTACTGATGATGCCGTACGAGGTGTCTCCAGGACAGTCCCGATGGCGGAGCCAATCCTGGAGAGAAGTGGAAGGTACTCCCTCCGTAAACCCGGAAAGCAGACTCAGATTGGAATGTCTGCCTCCTCTACGAGCACATCCGAAGTCGGGTCAAAACCATGTCGCCACTGTCGAAAGTGGGCGCGTGATGCTCGGATGGCCAGTGGACTCATAGCTATGACCTTGGAGGCCATCTCGGAAGTCTCGAACTCAATCTAGTAGTACCTCCGTCCGAGAATCTGGACATCCAAGATCTTGCCCACCTCTGCGAGAAGGCGGGCCTGGAGAAGGTCTCGCAGCTCTCCTCTGCTAGGACGGGTGCCGAGAACCTTGCAGATGACAGAAGTCGCCTGCAAGCGTTCTACCTCTGCAGCAAGGCTCGCTTGCTCTGTCGGAGAAAGAGCAAGTCGAATGGTGGGCTCAGCGGGGTCGGGCGAGGGGGCTTCAGGCGAGTCCCTCTGTGGCGGAGCTGGAGCCTCCATCTGTGTCTACTGCTGAGTCGAAGAAGCGGGTGGTGAAGAAAATCTGCAAACGAGTACGCCAAGCACTTGTCCGAAGAAGAAGTGCTGCAGAGCCAGGTGCAGAAGACCTTCGGGAGCGAAGAGGACAGGCAGGGGGGATGGGGGGACGGATAAAGCTGTAAGCGAAAATTTAAAAGGCTGCGCGGGGGGGGGGGAGAAAAGGCCAGGGAATGGGGGGCAGCGGGCGGGCTTGGGGGCAGCTAGGGGGGCGAGGGCAGCGGGCAGCAGAGGGGAATGGTGGCGGGCAGGGCTGGGCTAGGGAGGCAGCGCAAGGGCAATGGGGGCAGCGCGAGGGCGCGGGGGTTAGAGGCATCGCGAGGGCGAGGGGGCAGCGCGGGAGCTGGAGGCAACGCGAGGGCGAGAGGGAGGGCGGGTGAGGGGCAGAGATGGCGCAACAGCGGGGGGGGGGGTGGGGATGGGGGGGGGAGCAGCGAGCTCTCTACCAGATCCTTCATTAAATTACTTGCATCACTTGAGAAGCCAAAATCCGGACTTTGGAGACTTTAACCTGGGACTCTGAGAAAGGTAACGTTGCCAGTTCTGCAATTGAGTCTTTATGTGCCTTGGCCCTTTTGCGTAGATTGCCTTTCCCTTTGGGCTGCCTGGATGGGAGATTGAGATTGGGAATTCGCAAGCAAATAAAAGCTCGGGTGGTTGGTGCAGTGCAACAATGCCAAAATTTGTTCTACTTGATAGCAGCAGCCAAGATAATAGCACAACATAAAATAATTGCACGAATCTGGCCACCTTGTTGAAGATGAGCCCACACAAATTTGCAAACTCCCTCCTCAGATGAGAAAAGACAAGTGCTCTGCTCTTTAGAGCATTGAGAATGGTGCCGCCCCAAGCTTGCTTCAGGCCCACCATTAGGCTAGTGAGGATCTAAATTCTGAGCCGTTGGTGTTGCATTGCTGTGTGATTTGAGCAGGACCATGGGGAAGTGATGAATCTATGCGAGGAAAAACAAGAGAGGAAACAATGACAACGGGAGTGTGTGTTACAGAGGCAACAAATAGTGATGACGAGAGAGGGTGGGATAAGATGGCAAGACAATAGAGATGGAGGAGAGGAAGCAATGAAAGCTCCCTCTTCCCAGCACAAGCTCGAAGTATCACTCTATTGAGCCTACAGGTCAAGGAGCTAGCTTGTTTAAGCTCTCGCCTATGTTGGTCTGCTAGTCTCGACTATGCTAGTCCAACTTGGTCTCGTCCGTCTTCTCCTCGACCAGCTTGGTCTAGTCCAGCTTAGTCCTCGATCAATATTTTTGGAAAGTCCTTCTGACCCTTTTGACTTCTTTACGCAGGGAACTCCAAGCCCTGAAGTTACAACAAGCTCTTCAAGAGGAGAGATTATTCTCTCTTCAACAAGAGAAGCCTCCACATCAAGAAGCTTTGGACCAGATCAAGCGGGAGCTGGGGGAGCTCAAGGGTCATCAGGAGTCTAAGTCTATGGTTTGGTGTAGCTCCTGCCGTTCTCTTGGGCATACTTAGCTTATTATCACTTCTATGAGAAGTCCGGCCATGATGACAAGGAGTGCTACTATCTGAAGGGACTCCAGAAATTACAACAGAGCCTTGCCCCTACCCTTCAATACAACTTGGCTCCTACATCCAATACGGTTTCTCCCTATGGCCATCCAAACCACATGCCACCTTTGCTGACAACCCCTACGATGCAAGGTATGCAAAGCTCCTTTCCATCTCAAAATTTTTATCATGCTAGTGCCCCCTCAGGTCCTCAAAGCTTCTACACCTCAACTTCCACCCCCATGTAGCAAGAGCAGAGACCACCTCGTCCCCCACCTCGCCTGTCCAATTGCCCCATTTTGTGCTACAGGTGCGGGGAATATACGCATTACCAAAGCAAGTGTCCCTTGCCCGACGGGTCTCTGCCTTGCCGTCATTGCCCCGAGGCTAAGGATCACTATAGTAAAGACTATCCCAAGCAACGGGCATCCACGTCTTCAAACCTCATTCCGAACCAACAAGAGTTCAGATTTCTAAAGATCAACCTAATTGCGGTAAGGGTTACCCCCAAGGATAGGGTGCAGTAAGTGGAGGAGCCCACTGGTGTCCTCACTCGGTCACAACGAGCAGCCCTAGGCCTCAGTCTTCCCGAAGGTCCTACTCTTCCATTTCCTCTGCAATAACCTAGTCTGTCTGCAACATTTGACAAGCCACCCCCTGGAGCCAAAAGCCGACTGACCTCTATGCTTCTGATATTGATGGGGCCTTCTTGGAAGCAGTAGCTGACTTGCAACAACAGATCAAAGTCCCAAAGAAAGCCTTGTCCAAAAGTGAGAATTCCACAACAGAGACTATCCTGAAGAACACCTTCAGCAAGTATCCCTTTACGACATGCTAAAGCTGGATGCAAATCTTCGAAGTGACACTCTTACAGTCATTCAATCTCTCTACCTTTGTGCAGGGTCCAGTGGTGGGCACCTCCCAATGAAACCCTCTGAGTCTTACATGATTTCATATCCCTCTGCTCCCCTCACTGATTACAAGAGTCCTTATCTAGCTGTGTGTATTTTGGGGTAAAAATTTTCAGGTGTCATATTTGATGGGGGATCTGGCATCAATCTGATGCCTAAATTCACTATGCTTGCATTAGGTCTCCAACCGCTAGGCCCGCCCCATTCACAGTGGCTTTGGCCGGCCAGAGAATTGTTTATCCCTTGGGCATAGTCAACAAGGTACCTTTGCACGTGCTGGACTTCACATTTAGTCTTGATTTTGTGGTGGTTCCACTTCCCCAGGTTGAGGGTGGCTTTCCTTTGCTCGGCAGGCCATGGTTGCGGCACACTAAAGAACTTCATGACTGGGGAAATGACGCTATGTGGATACATACTCTAGGCTCCGCAATGAAAACCATTCGCCTTGAAGGAGGCATGGATCCAATAGTGCATCATAGTTCTTTGTCTGTGGAGTCCAACACCGACCTAGGAAAACCTACCCCACCTGACAGGTCAGACGAAGACCTTTTGGAGTGGTTGGAAGCTACCAAGTCTATGCCATGCTATAAGGTCTCTATTCAATCCTTGCCTGAGAATACACGCTCTTCCAATATTCCCCCAGCTGAGACTAGTGAGCCATGTCATTCAAAAGAAAGTGTGGTAGTCACTCAAGATCATACTTCAATTGCCCCCTTGATGGAAGCCGATGCCTTGGAGAGCCCATAACAATAGAAGGGGGAAGAAATCTCCTTTATAGGAGTTTACCAACGCCTCACCTCTCCCCTTAGCCTCCTCTGTGTCCAACTCTCCAACCACGCAAAAGCTCTCTTCGGTGTTTGAGGACTTACCTTTCGAGGAGCTTCCACCAGGATGGTTGCAAGAAGAATATGCTGATTTTCACATCGATCAGACACCAGTCCATGATGTCTCGAAGCTCCAAGAGGCGGCACAATATAATTCATCTTCTGATCCTCACCAGCTACACCTCCTAACCCACTCAAGGAGGTTGACCCACTCAAGGAAGTCAACCTGGGGGACCTTGACAACCCTCAGCCAATCCTTTTAGCCGCTTGGTTATGGGATCACCCAGCGTTTCTCGATCCGGTAGTTTCTTTATGCACTCTTTTAAGGATGTTTTTTGGTTGGTCTTACAAAGATTTGGAAGAAATCCCACCAGAACTGGGTGTCGACACTATCCCTCTAGTCGAGGGGGCTAAGCTAGTCAGAGGCCGAGCCTATAAGCTCAACCCCAAGTATGCAAAAGATCATTGCACTTGTAAAGTACTCAGAGTGGCTATCACCCATGGTTATCGCCTCCAAGAAGCAATCCAACAAAATCCACGTGTGCGTCGACTACCGCGCTCTTAACAAGGTAACAATCCTAGATGGTTTTCCCACACCCTTCACCGATTGTGTGTTGAAGATGTGGCAGAGCACATACTTAATAGTTTCATGGATGGGTTCAGTGGCTATAATCAATAGGGCATCCATCCTACTGATCACATAGGAAATGCTTTTCTAACTCCATGGGGTATTTTCATATACACCAGAATGTCTTTTGGGCTGAAAAATGCTCCACCTTCTTCGCATCTTCATGGAAGATTTTTCAACCTTCTCCGGCACTCAATGTTCCACCCTCAGTGGAGAATCTGAAAGAGCACCTCGCTCAACTCTCTGTAGTATTTCTTAGGTGCAAGGACGCACACCTAAAGCTCCATCCAAACAAATGCCATTTTTTGGTCATTGAAGGTACACTTTTAGGCCATGTGGTGTCTGCGAAAGGTTTAGCACGTGAGCCAGAGAAGATAATAGCAATCTTGAGGTTGCCTCCCTCCATCAATCCCAAAGGTGTTCAGAGCTTTGTAGGCCACACAGGCTATCATCGAAGGTTCATCCGTATGTATGCACAAGTGGCTCAACCATTGACACGTCTAACCAATGCTACTGTACCCTTCCAATGATCAAAGCCTGAGGCCTCCGCATTTGCTTACCTCAAAAAACGCCTAACTGAAGCACCTATTCTAGTTGCCCTTGATTGGTCTCTCATTTTTCTTGTGCATATGGATGCGAGTTAGAGGCAGTGGGTGGTGTGATGACTCAGCCTAGCAAGGAGTTCAACGTGGATCAGCCCATTCACTATGCAAGTCGATTGTTCACTAAAGCAAAGCGCAACTATAGCACGCTAGCAAGGGAAAGTTTGGCTATTGTGTATGCTCCACAAAAATTTCGTTACTATTTATTAGGGATCCACACAATTATCAGTGATCACCATGCTCTGCGCTATCTGCTTAATAAGCCGCAAGTTGCAGGTCGAGCACAACTCATACCCCAATCATCGTGAAGAATGCCTACTTGAGGGGAGCCGGAGTTGAACATCAAAGGAGCTATGGCTTCCAAGCAGAAGGCTAGTTGAAAAGGGGTGTGAGTGGTTGTCGCTTTGAAGAAAGTGCGGTATGCCTAGAGGATGTTGTGGATAGCTTGAGCCCATGAAGCTGGATAGGAATGACATGCTTTCTGTAGAAGCGCAATAAGAACCTTGTTCGTGCTCTCAGCCTACCCATTGGCTCTGGGGTAATAGACGCAAGATTTACGATGAAAAAACTTCTAGTTTCCAGCAAAGTCGAGATCAGCTCATTAACAAAGTGACTGCCCCGATCGCTGGTGATCTCCAGGGGGCACCCAAACCTACACAATATATTTTCGTATAGAAACTTTGCTACAGTATTGCCAGTGCAATCAGTTGTTGCCAGTACCTCTGCCCACGTGGTAGCATAATCTGTAGCCACAAGCAGGTAGTTCTGATTACCTAGTTGAGCTGGGGGAGAAATTGGACCCACAAAGTCTAAACCCCATCTCTCAAATGGTAACTATGCCATGGAGATCTGTAGAGGAATTGGACTACTTACTTGGTTTTGGTCCACAACACTGACAAACATCACAAACTTTGACATGAGCAATTGTATCCCTGAATATATAAGGCCACCATAGACCACTTTGTAGAATTTTTTGGGCGGTGATATGACTAGGATAATGGCCACCACTGGAACCATTGTGGGCATCCTCAAGAATATGCTCAGCTTCATGGGGGGAGACACACCGCCTTAGAATACCATCCGGGCCCGACTTGTAGAGCTGGCCTCCAATCAGACTGAATGGTCGAAACTTCAACAACAACATTCTCTTCTACAAGGGAGATGCATTCTCTGGGTACAACCCAATGGATAGCAAATGCAAGACATCGCCGTACCATTCCAGAGTGGTATCCACCTTAAAGAGACTGCTATCTGGAAAGCCGTTTGCAATCTCTGTAGCTTCTTCACCGGTTTGAATGCAAGAGAGGTGGTCAGCCATGACGTGATGCTTGCTGGGACAGAGGACCACCTCGAAATCAAATCCCTGAAATAGAAGTAGCGCAAATCACGGAAAGCCGTACAGTTTGCCACGTCAGCTGTGGTACTGTCTTGCTGCCACGTCAATGTCCGTACTGTTTGCCACGTCATCTGCCATACTGTCTTGCTGCCATGTTAGCGTCCGTACTGCCCGCGGGTGGTCATGCCACCTCATGATTTTGTGACAAGATCAGACACAGTGTGGAGTATTCCGGCCTCCCTAACCAGTGTTTCACTTGCAAAACAATTGGCCATCTTGCCAGGGCCTGTCCACGCTGTCCACCCAAGAGAGCTCGGCCAGCTCCACACGCACAAGCCCCTAGGGCTGGCCCTCCACTGAGTTCCGAGGTCTCTCCTGCAAGGGCTCTGACGACCCCTAGGCGAGACACACAGTTGGCTCAAACCAAGGTCTCTAATAGGTCATCACTTTACCTTGCTCTCAAGGAGGGTTGGGGATCATCGATGACCAAGCATGACACAGTAGAGCCCTCCTTGAGAAGCTTGTGGTAGAGCACTTCTTCTAGGAGAGGAGCCCCGGAAGGAGCTATTGCTACACCAGATTCAAGCGCCGCTCCCACAGACGGGTGGCCCATGGAGCTCTTCCACCCGTTGGATTTTCATAGAGATGCACACAGTTGGCCCGAGTAGGAGATGGGAGGACCACTTCATTGCGAGCCTACGTCGATCTTGGGAGCAGCTGCGGGGTGGCCTTGAGCAACACCAACCCACATGCATTGAGGGGCCTTCGAGGCAGCCACTCGTTTGGAACCCTATGATCAATGCACAACGTGGCCACATGGTTGGTAGTAGACCTCATGTCTCCTGGAGTCCCATGGCACAAGGTCCAGCCCACACTTTTGGGATTGGTTGCAATTACAGTACTTTCTGAGAAGATACATGGCATTCAGTTGCGAGACATGTGGGGGTGCACTACATATGTTAGAATATTGTAAATGCTATACCTATAGAGTGGCACACCCCTATGGAGCCAGTAGCTCCCTACTAGATGGGGGCTTTCACGCGACTGGAGGTTCTTATTGCAGTTAGGGCTTGCTTAGACACAAGTTTCTTGCCTATTCTTTGAGGTTCAGAGGGAGGGCCGCCTCCACAAAAACACTGCTGAGGCACCAGAGGTGGCTGAGTGCTTCTTTCATCGGATTAGAGTTGTGGGCATCAATGGGAGGACTTGTGCTATAGACCCCGACCCAACAGATCTTGAGTCATGACATTGGTGGCTCTCGACTTGGGAAAGCCGCCCTCTCGTGCGAGTGCAGTGGGACTTAGGATAGTTGTTTTGGCGAGATCACTTTACTCCAGCCGATCACCCGGGGACCCTCTTCTTCTAGTACACACGTCGACTGGGTCGTCACATACTAATAGTGCGGAGAGAGGCTCAACCTACTGCAAGGATTCACTCCTAGGAAGAGGGTCTCATGTCCGAGTTCTTGGTAGGATTCTGGGAGCGCTTGTGGGACAGTAGACAGCCGAGGCGAGTTACCATGTTCTAGTGGCTAGTTGCACGTCAAGATACTGCTATCGGGAGTTGGTTGGTGCACAATGGTCTATTGATAGTATGTGCCACCTGAAAGCACCCCTTAAGACTCAATGTCACTGTCTGTGGGACTGCCCCATGGCACAACACGTTTGACTTTGAATTCTTTGGCTGATGTCTACACTCTCTACAACCAACTTGTATACTTGGGGTGCTGCAGCGTGGTCCACACTCACGGGCCCAACACTTCGTTTTGAGATGGATTCTGTCAACAGGATGATTGTGATACAAGAGGGCCGGCCTACACTCCAGCTAGCCATAGAGTAAGTCCCTCAGGAGTGGAATAGAGATAGAGAGTGGTGTTGGGATCTCAGCTGTAGAAAGTTACACGGAACGGGGGCTTCCAGAACGTTTCCGGAACGGCCCCCCCTCGGCGGAAAAGCGGAACGGGAACATGAACGGGGGCCAAAATGGTAAGCTTAAAATATGCTTGAATTAGGTTGGATTTAACCTATATGTTAGTAGAGATCCATACACACCCATTAGTCCAAGTAGAATCCTATTTAGGCATGCTTTGCAATGATTCTTCAGTCTTAAGGCTTACACGCAATTGCGCACTACAAAAGCATCTTGATTCTTCATAGAAAGAACATTAACTCAAAGTTGAATAGAGTCTAGACTCCACACAGAAGCTTGGAGCAAAAAGATGATAGATGTTAAAGATGGATTGGGAATGCACTTCATCCCACCATGATGCTTCATCCTTCTTCTTCTTGGCACTCAAGGGGTCACGTTCACTTGACGCATAAGTGATGAGACGAGAGAGAGAGAGAGAGAGAGAGAGAGAGAGAGAGAGAGAGAGAGGGGAGGATGGAGCTCCGAGCTTGAGCCTTGAGTCTTAAAGCCTTGAGGCTTGAGGCCCGAGGGAGAGGGACACGGAGAGAGCGCCTTCAAACTTGAAAGTTGAGGGAGAGGGAGAGATGGAGAGTGAGGGAGAGGTAGAGTCTCAAGTTTGAGCCTTGAGGCTTAAAGCCTTGAGGCCCAAGGGAGAGGGAGAGAGGTGATGAATCATGACTCGCGAGAGACGGAGAGATAGAGAGGTGGAGAGTGAGCCTCGAGGAAGAAGTGGAGCCTCAAACTTGAGCCTTGAGGCTTAAAGCCTTGAAGCCCAAGGGAGAGGGAGAGAGAGCCTTGGCTTGAGGCAGCTTCAAGCTTGAGCCTTGAGGGAGTATGAAGAAAGAGCTTGAACCTTGGGGCTTATATAAAAGAGGAGAATACCCCCCTCTCTCTCCCCCCAACTAAAATGTTCAAAAGCACCCAACTGACAGTTTTTTGAACTCTTCACTTGGCCATTTTTCTCAAAAATCCACATTTCGACCGGACGTTCCCTATTACTCTACATCTGTAGCCTGACATTGTGATTCATCTAGCGAGCTCACTGCTTCCCCATCTTCGAGGCTCATCCCGTCCCTCCGATGGAGACTGTCCGTGACATTTGGCTGGAGCTGATTCACACAATTAGGGGCCAATTTGAGAGACTCCAGGGCAACTCCGACCGCATGCACGAGCGTCGTGAGGCTTTCGTGCAACTTTGGTGCCCAGAGCCCTTCTTCAGCATGGTCCATGGTGTGCCTAGTGGCAGTACCGTCCACCAATGTGGTTGTTTCCCCCTCCTATCTCCTGATTTAGCCATCAATGTACATATCTTGTAAATTCTTTGGGAGTCTCCCCACATGTTGATGTAGCCCTGTCTAGCAGAGGCCGTTTGTAGCCCACTCTAAGGTTTTCTTAACAAATGGAAGTTAAAAATAATTGCTGCAGGTACAAGAATAAAGAGAGCTAGAAGATTTTTCAAAGACCCTTATGTCAACCAATGTCTTTATGGAAGATGCATTTGACCTGCATCTCGAGACGCTTAAGCTACAACATGCCTTGCACGAAGAAAGGTGCTCCCTCAACGCATTAAGGCAAGATAGGTTCTCTCAGGAAGCAGCAATGGAGCAACCGAGAAGGGAACTAGAAGAGCTCAGATCCCAAAAAGAGTCTAAGGCCCTCTACTCAAGATTGTCCTCAAAGAGCCTATGGCCATTTTCGTGAGAAGATTGGCCATGCAGATGAAGACTCCTACTATCTCAAAGGGTTTAGGCATCTTCAACAAAATCTAGTTCACCGTATACAGCACAGTACAACCCTTGTTTTGAATATGGTTTTCCATTATGGCCAGACCAATCATGTGCTCTACTTCATATTGCATAGTAGCATCCCACCTTAAAGCTTCTACAATGCTAGCATGGTCCTAAGTCCTCAAAGCTTTTACATTGTTTTTTTTCCGAGAAAAAGATCCTTCTATTAGTTAATGAAAGCTGCCCATAGGGCTACATCCACCTCTGCAAGAGAGGGCTACAACAAACACGATGGGGAGACTCTCCCAATGAAAAAACAGCATATATACAATGGGGCTAAATCAAGAGATGGGAGGAGGGAAAAGCCACACAGGTGGACAGTAGTGCCATCTGAGCACCCCCTGGACCATGGAGTAAAACGGCCCAGGGCGCCAGAGACGAAGGAAAGCCTCGCGGCGCTCCCGCATGCGGTCGGAGCTGCCCTGTAGTCCCTCAAGCTGTCCTCTGAGAGTATGGATCAGCTCTAGGCAAAAGTCACGAACAGTCTCTGCTGGTGGTACAAGGCGAGCCTCAAAGATGCGGAAACAACGGGCCCGCCAGATGAACCAGAGAGCTAGGCCGCTGATGAGCTCCCAACACTCCGCTCTCTCACTGCTCCACTCCTGTGGAGTAAGGTCTGTAGCAGGCTGGAGTGTAGGTCGACCCCCCTGTATCACTATCATCCTGCTGGTGGAAGATAGCTCAAACTGAAGTGCCGGGCCCGTGAGGGTGGACCAAGCCGCCGCCCCCCAAGTGTACTGTCGAGCCGTGGAAAGGGCAGGCATCAGCCGAAGAACTCGTAGCCACACCTGCTGGGCCGAGGGACAGTCCCAAAGACAGTGTCGCTGACTCTCCACCAACTGGTCACAGGCTGTACATGCGGCCGAGAGACCACTATGTACAAGCCAGCTCCCTACTGCTATGGCTCTGTGTGCAACCAACCACTGGAACAAGGTGACGCGCCTCGGCTGTCTGGAGTCCCACAGCCTCTGCCAAAAAGCTGCCAAGAACTCAACTGTGAGACCCTCCTCCTGCCAATGACGTGCTGCAGCGGGGCGGGCCTCTCTCTGTGCTGCAAGTATATGACGTCCAAGCCGAACAGTGTACTGAAAGAAAGGGACTCCTGGGCGGTCTGCAGAAGAGAATGGGTCCCTCCATAGCCACTCACCAGGATCCCACTGTACTCGGGTCAGTGGACAGCACTCCCAAGCCCATAGCCTCCAGTGTCCTGTCTCAAGAGCTGCTGGGTCAGGGTCTATGACGCAAGTCCTCCCACAGATGCCCACAACTCGGATCCTCTAGAAACAACACTCTGCTACTTGCGGGGCCTCTACTGCAACTCTCTGTAATCATCCCCCACCCTGAAGCTCGAAGAACAGGGCTGGGACAGTCTCTGAGCAAGCCCTGACTGAAATGAGAACCTTCAGTCGTGTGAAGGCTCCCATCCACCGGGGTGCTACTGGCTCGAGAGGCGTGAGACAATCAGCTGGAACTGACTCTGAGATGTCCTGACACATGCTCTGAACCCCTCTCATGCCCTGTAGCTGGACAACCTGCACCTCCTCTGACAAACCTGTGAACTCTAGCCAGTCACCTAGAGAGCGCGCTGGACCTGCTGCCATGGGACCCCAAGAAACATGAGGCCTACTCCCAACCAAGTGGCCTCTCTGAGTGCTAACCATGGGGTTCCAGACGAGGGGCTGCCGTAGGCGCTCCTCCGTGTACGTCGGCTGTCTCTGCTCTAGGCCACGCCGTAAGAGCTCCCAAGACCGAAGTAAACTCACAGCGAATCGGTCCTCCAGTCTCCTGCTCAAACCAACTCGGCGCAACTCTGTAAAGATCCATCTGGTCGAAGGTTGTCAAGGGCCTCCTGCCTGAGGCACCCTGGCACGAAGCCTCTGCAACAAGAACTCCTTCCAGGGCTCCTCGCCTGGAAGAAGTCCTCTGACGACGAACTTCCCAAGAAGGGCTCTGCTCTGCTGTGCTGGATCAATGATCCCAAGCCCTCCCTGAGAACAAGGAAGTGTGATGACCGACCAAGCCACCTTGGCTCGGGCAATCTGAGTGTCGCGACCAGACCAAAGGAAGTTCCTGATCAGCCTCTCTACCTGGCTGATGCAAGAGCTCGAGAAGATCCAGCAAGAAGTGATGTACCACATAGTCGCCAACAACACCTGGTTGGCAACTACTACTCTACCAGCCAGCGAAAGTCGTGCTGAGCTCCAATGTAACAGCTTTCTCCTGATGGACAGGAGAAGAGGAGCAATCTGCTGCTCGGGGGACAAATCCAAACCAACCTGACAACCCAAGTATCGAACTGCAGTCCCTGGAGGAATCCACCTGAAACCCTCTCCTGGCATCCAATCTGGCACATGAGCACTACCAACTGAGAAAGCCACTGTCTTTCTCCAGTTGATCAGTGCGCCCGATGCACAGCAGAAGGTCTCCAAAGCCTGCCCACATCTGTGTAAATTGGCCTCCTGGCCCTCTAAGTACAAGGCTGAGTCGTCGGCAAACTCAGCGTCCAGAAGCTCATCTCCCCGTATAGGGAGTGCTAAGCCCCTCAAACCAACCTGCTGTGCCACCAAAAATCTGCTCATCGCCTCCGCATAGAACAGAAAGAGAAAGGGGGCAAGAGGACAACCCTGTCTGACCGATCGTGTGAGCATGAAGCGCTCACCTCTACCTCCTGCCAAAAGCACCTGACTGTGGGCCTGTCTGTACAAAGCTGACACCCCTCTGATCCAAGCCTCTGAGAAGCCCATCCTGCGTAGCGTGCCCTCTAGAAAGTCCCAGTCAACTCTGTCGTATGCCTTCTCAAAATCGAGAAGAAGAATCACAAGGTCCTCCCCACGGAGCCGTGCAAGGGCAGAAGCCTCCCAAAACGTGAAGATGTTGTCAAGGATACTGCGTTCCTTGACAAAACCTGTCTGAGTCCCATGTATAAGGCTCTCCAAAAGTGGCTGAATCCTCAAACTCAGAGCCTTGGCAAGAATTTTGTAGGCTGAGTTGAGAATGGTGATGGGACGCCACTGTGGAATCTCATCCAAGGAGCCACCCTCCTTTGGAATGAGGTAAATCAGGCCCTCACTCATGCTATCCGGCATCACTCCTGTGTGCAGAATGTACTGAAAGGCACTACAAAGATCTGGGCGAAGCAGGTCCCAGTACTCCAAGAAGAAGCTGAAAGTCAGCCCATCCTCACCTGGACAGCTACCACGAGGGAGGGCCCTAAGAGCCGTGTGCAGCTCCTCAAGCTGAAGAGGTAACTCAAGCCTCTGCCGCATCTCCTCAGTCACAAGACAAGGCATCTGTGCCCAAACCTGCTCCCTGCATGCATCCTGTCTCTCTGACTCGGGCTCAGCCGACAGTAGCTCACGGTAAAAGTCAGTAGCAACTGCACGCATATCCTCTGGCTCGCAAACAACTGACCCATCGGGTCTCCTCAACTGATTGACCTTGGCATGCGAGTGCCGAGGTCCCACTGTCTCAAAAAAAACACCTGTCACTCTGTCACCCAGCTGAGTCCACTGAGATGCCTGTCGGTGGAAGGCAAACTCATGGCGCCTCTCCTCTGTGCAAGCAAGCTCCTGTCGAGCCTGCTGTAGCTGCTCCTCCAACCATGGACTGTCTGGATGCTGCTCCTGCATCCTCTGTAGTGAAGCAATGCCTCGTCTGAGACGCTGCTCCTCCTCTCTCGCTGCAGCCCGTCGAGCCAAAGACTCCTGGAGAAAGAAGTGGCTGAGCTGAGCTAGGCCTGAGGCCACTCTGTCTGCAGGTGGAGCCTGGCTGTCCATGCCCTCTGTCCATAGAGCCTCGACCGTCTCTCTGAGTGCTGAGTCCAACAAGACCCGCTCTGGGATGCGAAGCATCGTGCTCCCACTCCTCTGCCTGTCTGCCACTGTGAGGATCACTGGTGCATGGTCCGAGAAGGATGTCCCTGCCAGGATGCCCACTCATCCCCCCAAGTCACTGAAGTGGTCACTAGTGTAGAAGCGATCTATGCGCGATAGATTCACTCCTCCCACTCTGCGGTCCGATCTAGAGAAGGCAAGACTCTCTGGAGGCCTCACAAAGCCAGAATGCTGCCATGTATCCGAGACCCTCAACGTCATACAAAACCTCTCCCAAGCTGCTAACTCGACTCCATGCAAAGTAGCATGGCTGCCTCCGATTCTGTCAGAAGGGTCCTCCAACATGTTGAAGTCCCCTCCTACACACCACTGGTCAACCTGTGGCGAAGACTCAACAAGCTGTGACCAAAACTCTGCACGAGCACTCGCCACATTGGGCGCATAGATGTTCAAGAAACCCACAAGGCTACCCTGAACCTGCATAGTAATCCACTGAGCCCTGCCTGGTACAATAATCCCTCTGCCCACAATGGCCTGCTGTAATGAGTCCGCAATAGTCATACATACCCCACCCTGGATGTCTCCAGGTCCAAAAGCAGCTGACCAAAAGGTATTATAGCGTCCACGCAAAATCTGACCACATCGCCGAATGCGGCTCTCAGATAAATGGTGCTCCTGAAGCATAAGGAGATCAATCTCTCCTCCCACAAGGCATCGTTGAAGCTCCTGACGCAATCGGCCCCGCTGTCGCTGAAACTGGGGCCCACCGAGTCCCTGCACGTTCCACGAGACGATCCTCATGGGGAGTGAGAGAGAACAGATGCTGCCGCAGCAGCAAGACGAGCTATCTTCGAAGCAGGCTTGGGTGGGGAGTAATCCGCATCCGAGCATCCTCTAGATAGGCGAGACTGCAGCGAGTGCCTGGTCCAAGCCCAAGTAGAGCGAGCCGTGCGTAAAGCAACCTCCTCTGTCCAGGAGTCCTCATGAATGAATACATAGCAAGGCAAACACTGCGTATCAGCAAAAAAGTACACCACAATGTGTCTACATCCTGCTGAATCTGGGGGTGTCACCGCAAACTTGGCCAGTGGCCACAAAGTCTGCAGCAAATCTGTAACGCCAAGTTCTCCCATGTGGTGAGAGAACTCGAAAACCTGTGTATGCAACCATCCCACCACTGAGTCGAGGGACCACTCTGTCTCAGTCCTGCCACAGAGGGGGAAGGAGAAACCAACTGCTGAGTCCAAGGCCTCTGTCCCCCTAGCGGCGAGGAACAAAGCGTGGACTCTCAAGCAGGCTGCCTCGTGGTTTGCTGCGGAACGCCAAGAAAACGAGTAAACCCGTAATCGAAGAAATCCCAGCGGCGTCGGAGGTCAAAGCTCGTCAAACCACGAGGGATAGCTGCAAGAGGAGATGTCTGAATCTGCAGTGGGGGCCGCATGAAGGGCTGACCCTCTCTCGCTAGGTGACTCGTGGCGAAGGCGCTGCCAAGAGATCTCCTGGCCGCCGGCAAGGGTCCAGTCTCCTGAGCCGACTGTGGTACTGAAGCAGGAGGAGGGGGAGAAGGGGCTGGGGGGGGGGCGGGGGAGAGGAGAAGCGGGGTGGGGCGGCAGAGACATGGGGGGGGCGAGGTGGGGAGTGAGCGGTAGCAGAGGGCGGGGGAGGGCATGAGGAGGAGGAGGGGAGATCGGAAGGCGGAGCGGCTGGCGAGGGTGTAGCAGAGGTAGAGGCTGGCGTAGGGGGCTCCTCCTGCTCAAGAGGACCAAAGCGGTTCCCCGTGAGAACCCACTGCTGCTGAGTAGGCACCTGGGGGCCACTCTGAGTGCCAGGCTGTCGCTGTGGCCCCTGGCGTCGACGGCCACGGGCCTGCTGCCACCCCTCCTCCGCTGGAGCCCCAGGCTCGGAGGGTGGCGTTGAATCTGTGCTCTGTGTCGCTGGCTGTGGCTGTGGCTGCGGCTGCGGCCCAGCCTTGGCAGGCTGGGGCTGAGGCTGGGGTGCGGGTCGTGGTCTCCTCCGTGGACAGGCCTTCGCTAGGTGGCCCATCTGTCTGCAAATGAAACACTGGTTCGGGAGACCCGAGTACTCCACACTCTGTCTAAACCAACCCCCACTCACCCGAGGCAGAAGGATGACCTTCGGGAGCGATTGGGTATCTCTAACCAAAACTCGAACTGAAGGGATGCCAGCCGCCTTGGCAGCTACTGATGCTGCCGTACGAGGTGTCTCCAGGACAGTTCCGATGGCGGAGCCAATCCTGGAGAGAAGTGGAAGGTACTCCCTCCGTAAACCCGGAAAGCAGACTGAGATGGGGATGTCCGCCTCCTCTACTAGCACATCCGAAGACGGGTCAAAACCATGTCGCCACTGCTCGGATGGCCAGTGGACTCATAGCTATGACCTTGGAGGCCATCTCGGAAGTCTCGAACTCAATCTGGTAGTACCCCCGTCCGAGAATCTAGACATCCAAGATCTTGCCCACCTCTGCGAGGAGGCGGGCCTGGAGAAGGTCTCGCAGCTCTCCTCTGCTGGTACGAGTGCGGAGAACCTTGCAGATGACAGAAGTCGCCTGCAAGCGTTCTACCTCTGTGGCAAGGCTCGCTTGCTCTGCCGGCGTAAGAGCAAGTCGAATGGTGGGCTCAGCGGGGTCGGGCGAGGGGGCTTCATGCGAGTCCCTCTGAGGTGGAGCTAGAGCCTCCATCTGTGTCTACTGCTGAGTCGAAGAAGCGGGCGGTGAAGAAAATCTGCGAACGAGTACGCCAAGCACTTGTCCGAAGAGAAAGCGTTGCCGAGCCAGGTGCAGAAGACCTTCGGGAGCAAAGAGGACGGGGGGGGGGGGGGGGGGGGGGGGGATGGGGGGACGGCGAGGGCGAAGAGGGCAGCCGGGTACTGTGCGGGTGCACAAGCGGCAGCGAGCGGGGGGATGGGGTGGGGATGGCAACGCGAGAGGAGGGCAGCGGGCGGGCGGCAGCGCGCAGGGGCAGTGGGGGGGGGGGGGGGGGGGGGAGAGGTTAGCGCACAGGGGCAGCGTGAGGGGGGGGGGGGGGGGGGGGGGGGGGGGGGGGGGGGGGGGGGGGGGGGGGGGGGTAGCGATGGCGCAGCAAGGGGGGGGCGAGCAGCAGTAGCGAGCGACGAACGATTGTTGCTTTTACATTGTTGTTGCCGCCACTTGTGGAACAATTTTGATCAGACATCCCATCCACCTTAACCGCCTCTTGCCCAATCAATCATTGTAGATGTGGATACTAGGGGCAAAATCAAAGCAAGTGTCCCGCCCTTGAAGGATCCCCCCATTGTTGTCACTCTCAAGAATCAAAGGGCCATAATACCATTACCCAAGGAACTACCTAACTGATCAGACACCAGCTCACGATGCGGCAAATGCTTCCTTGCTCACTCACACTTCAGCTACTCAAGAAGACAAACCCTTCTGGTTCCATGACCCACTCGAGGAGGTCGACTTAGGCACTTTAGAGAATCCTCAACTTAGGTACCATTCGAGGCTACTGAGCTAGGTAATTTAATTCATGCAATCTTTCAAAGATGTTTTCGCTGATGTAGAAGGTATTCCACATCAAGGAGGTCAACTTAGGCACTCCAGAGAATCCTCAACTTAGGGGCCATTCGAGGCTACTGAACTAGGTAGTGTCATTCATGCAATCTTTCAAAGATGTTTTTGCTTGGACTCACCATGATGCAGAAGGTATTCCACATCATGGTGAGTCCAATCTTTCAAAGACGTTTTTGCTTGGACTCACCATGATGTGGAAGGTATTCCATCTAAGCATGGTGTCCACTCCATCCCTCTGGTAGGTGTTGTAGGACCAGAAGGAGGTACTCTGTGGTATAGGACCAATCCAAGGAAGAGCCTATAAGCTCAATCCCAGGTATGCAGTTGCCTGGAAAAGGACGGGCACGCGCGCGCATGTCATAGATATATTTAACATTTGTGTAACACCCTTGTAGTAATGAGATGCGCACACAAAAACACACGCAAACATAATGTCTAAACATTTGACTTGAAGCATTTTAAATTGAAAGGTTTTAAACAAAAGAATTATGCTTTTCTTGGACAAGAATATGAGTCTTGTAGGTTTTGATATGCGGATATGTTCAGCTTTCTTATTGTTGCAATACATTTTTGTGGGTCTATATGACAAAGAAAAATGAAATGCAAAGAATACTTAAAAAATGTTGGAACCTCGACATGCATCAAGAGGGAGTCAGTACCTCTGATGACTTATCGTCGATAGAGTAGGTTTTATACCTAACACTTCGAATGACAAGAATCTGTATTGCTTAGAATAGTAGTTAGTCTAATTGTTTTTTAGTTTGACATGGATAATAGCGGATAGGCTAAGTGACATCTGTTAGATATATTGAAAACTATTAACGTCATTCTTTTGTTTACATGGATGCAAGTGAGAGTTGTATACTTTCTTCAAAGCGCTTAGGGTTACTGTTGTTCAACATTGAATATGAAGACCAACGATATCTACTTTTGTTGATATGTAAGAAAACAGAAATGCATTTGCCATTCTTACTTTCAAGTACAAATTTTGAAGTACAAAAGAAGTACTCTACTCATTGTCTTGCAATCCAATGTCATGCGTCTTTTGAAATGTAAAAGTGCTCTTTTGTGGACAAGAAATATAATTATGTCAAAAACAAGACACAAGGTTAACTTAACTTTCTCGATTTAGCCCGGACAATGAGTCTTGAGTACACTTTGTCACAAAAGGATGTCTATGCCTACTGTTACTAAATCCTCTAAGGAGGTGGGCAGGTATTAGGTGGTGTGAAATCTATTTGTGATGGGATTTCTACACACAATCATTATTGTCTTTTGACATGACTAGTTTTTGGATGTTGGAGTTATCAATTTGACTTTCACTTAAGAGGATTTCTTACACATAAAAACACACACAAACATAACGTCATACACCATTGGATTTAAAAAAATTTAAACTCAAAGGTTTTGGACAAAAGAGCTATGCTTCTTTTGGACAAGAATATGAGTGATGTAGGTTTTGATGAGCACATATGTCAAGCTTTCTTACTGTTGCAATACGTTTTTTCTATATGATCAAAAAAGATGAAATGCCAAGAAATACTTTAAAAAACTGTTGGAATCTCAATACACATAAGGAGGGAGTCATTGGCTCTTGATCGCTTATCGTGAATAAAGTAAGTTTTATATCTAACACTTCAAATGACAAAAGATTTGTACTACTGAGGATAGTAGCTAGTTCAGGTGTTTTAGTTTGACATAGATAACAATTGATAGACTTGGTGACACTTGCTAAACATATTAAAAACTAATCGTTTGACTGCTTTGTTTACATGGATGCTAGGGAGAGTTCTGTCCTTTCTTAAATACGCTTAGGATAACTGTTGTTTGATATTGAAGATATATAGGAAAACTGGAATGCACTGTAGCAGGGCTACAGTGTCACGGGCACGGGACAGACAGCTAGTTACAGTTGGGTTGGAGTTCACACTGGACGGACTTTCACCTGGGCAGTGACACGTGGCAGAGATACGGGTGGTAGTCTAGCCAACACGGGGCCAGATCACCACCACCACCACAGTTTGGAAATAGACTTAGCTGGACTAGATATTTTGTGAGCCGTTGGTGGCTCTTTAGGTTGTATATATCCATAGTTGTTTTGAGTCATGAGGATCATCATCTACTTTGTATGGTCGAGCGTCTTGAGTCTCAAGTCTAAATTTTATGCACAACATGTCTGCATTGTCCTTGCACCTTTGAGCCTCGACACCCCAAATTGGGCTTGGAGCTCAGTGTGCTGCCAAGCCAAAGTCTATATCGTGCTTTGAGTTTGTTGAGTTCCACTGAGCTCTCAGTCTGTTGTGCTTTGAATTGTTGTGCCGTTCTAGTGTGATGTTCTTCTTTTCTATTGGAGTGAGGTTTCTTGCATATTGCATTGAGGAGCACCCACTGTAGAGAGAGCACAACACACTTTCCCCGCTACATGCACCTGCCACTCTTACATTGAAGTACAAATTTTGGAATACAAAAGAAGTTTTATACTCACTATCTTGAGGTCGGGAGTCATGTGTATTTCAAACAAGTAAGAGTTTCTTTTGTGGATAAGAAATACCATCATCTCGAAAACACACGTGCACGCATGTGCACACCAATGAAAACAAATAATTTAGAAATCAAATTTGAATCAATAGAATTTTTGTGCTGAGTCGTTGTAATCTTTGAACCAATAACACCTTGTAGTGACATTACAAACAAACAAAGGATAGGATTGAGCAGAAAATACATCATACCGTTAGATTTTGCAACGAGTCTTTTTTTGTATGTTCTGAAATTATATTTGCAATCTTTGCTTTTAACTCCTCAATCTCATTGCGCTCCTTCTTACTCGGTAGCTGTGCTAGCATTTTAGTTTGTTTTTCTAGTTTGGCTCTCTCTCTTTTCAAGCGTCGAGTCTGACATCAAATTTCAAAAGACTGTTAAGAAAAGAAACCCATATTTGCAAGAGTATGGTGCACATTGCTTCACAGAACTAATCATTTGAAAAGAATTGTAAATTTTTATGTTCCAGAAAAATACTCAATTATCTACCAGACAAAAGAGGATATAGCTTCACATGGGAAAAAAATTTATTATAGTGCTTTTATGTATGCACATATGCCGTGCACATTCGTTTTGTGCCCCGCCTTACCACCCTATTGCTGTTATGTGCTGTTTCCATCTGCTGCTATCGTGGCCATCACTCCTGCTTCGGACAGGCCATACACAGTTCAAACTTCACACAGCCAGCAAAGTACAACACAGTTTCATCTCATTGGTCTGTGTTGAGCTTTGTGTTGCTTGATAGCTCACTTCATGGAATCATCTTACATTGATGATTGATGAGCAGGTTCTTGAGGTCCTAGCACACCTACATTGCCTCCTATAGGTGTTAACCACAAGGATCTTGTGTAGAAAGAAAACCATATATGCTCTCTAATGTGGGTGCTCCTCAACGCAGAATACATAGAAATCTCATTTCATGGCACCTAACAAGGCAAATGCAAGACATATTGACATAACTGAAACGATGTACAGCAAAGAAATGTTATAGAGGTAGACATAACAAGATATGTACTAGAAGTAGACATAACAAGATAGACTTTGAATTCCGAATAAGCCCAGCAACTCTCAATGTATCAGCCATAGGCTGGCAAGCAGACAATGACCCAACTCTAGACCAAGATTCCTATCCAAGACTCATGCCAGCCTGACCTATATACAATTGAGACATTTCACCCATGACTACTAAGAAATATCTGAGAGATAGCTACACATATCTCGACTGTGACGGAAATGATAGGTTGGCGATGGTGTCTACTCGGCTACCATTACTCCGTGTCCTGCCAAGGCCTCTGGTCCACTAGATCACCACCGATTGTCAAGTGACCGCCTAAGTGTGAACTAAGACCAACTGTAACTGCCTTTCCAATGCATGAGACACTATAGCCCAGCTAGAGGTTGCCTGTCACATCACTCACCATCCTAGTGAGTGAACCTCCAGCTTGAACTAACAGCATACCCAGAAACTGCAGTGCTTCCAAAAAACAAAGCATGGTATATACAATGAAATGACACCCGACATCATAATTACTGGTGCTGACCATCTGAAAAAGGACGCTAGTATGGGTAAAAGGGCTGCTTGTGAAGGTGCTCCTCCCCCAAACTGTCGATGACTGTACTCACCATATCCCATAGACGTCTGTACTAATCGAGCTGGACAAACCCACCCGTACCCCATGGTAGCCTGAGACTGCTGCTGAAACTGCATGTCCCCTTGGACTAGCATGTCCCAAAATCCTTGCATTTGAGCTTTGAGATCGTCAATTATCTGTGACTTTACGTGTAGAGCCTGACGTAAGGCAAAAATGGTAGCATCTCTATCAGCAATGGCACTCTCTGCAGCTCACAAGCAGCTTTCCATGGCCGCATATGTGGCCGAGTGCTTAGCTGCTAATTTCTCTGCACCAAGTTCAATCATTGCAATGGAATTTCTTGACTCCTGCAGGTTTTCTTCAGAGATTTTGAACAACGAAGTAGAGTCGCCTCCACTAGAAGAAGCAGTAGTACCACCTGGAGGTGTAGAGTGCCCACGAGGCACTCCAGTCGATGTCGGGGTGACAGTAGGAGCAGGGTGCCCAAGAGGCACTGCAGTGGTCGGGGTAATAGTGGTAGCAGGTTCAGTGGGTGAGCTGGAGATGGGAGAGAATGACGAGGGTACCATAGGTGCTGCTGAGAATGGTGTGGTAACAGTGGCAGTAGTATAGATAGGAGCAATGGGGAGAGATACCTGTGGAAGAGAGACTGCCTCAGTAACAGGAGTGGGCATACCAAGAACAACGGAGCTCACAACGGCCTCCGGCACTGTGGAGACGGGAACGGGGGTAGAAGAAGAACGTTGTGGAGGAATTGTCACCCTAGTCTGACTCTCTGAAAATGGCAGAGGTCGTAGTGTCTCTGTCGTATCTTTGACCACTTTGACTCTTTTCTTCTGTTTCTTCTTCTGATCATCTGTGCGGAGAGACTTTCTTTTAACTTGTAGTGGCACTGTTGTATCCTCATCCACTTCCAGAGGGTTGATACGGATGTTTATCAACCAAGCCAACAGTGGCGCGGCAAAACATCGGAAGCTGGATTGAGGTGACTACACTTGTGCTCTAAACCTTTTCGCCCTTGTCTGCAATGATGTAAAGAGGATCTGATGAAACCCACAAGGTATGTTCTTTATTAAGCAGTAAAGACCATCACATAGTGGGAACATGGTAGGTACTTCTACTTTCCCCTTTGGTCCTTGCGCATCTCTCACTAAAAAGTAATATCTGAAAACTGCTAAGAGAGCTTTGTGATGCTGCAGATCAGGATGATCGCGTTCGAATAATGACTTACATTCCTTTATTGTATCAGCTTTGGAGAGCTTTGAGTAAGACCTAGTGCTAGGCTGCAAGGAGGGAAAGTTGGTCATCCCCATTGCATGTCCTAGACGCGCAGCTGTCAAAGTGTGCCCTCTGACTTTTGGAAAATTTTTTAACATCTGATGAACCATGCCGACAGGTATGTCATCAGGAAGGATAGCTTCAACTAGCGATTTGATACCCCAAGTTATACAATTGGTCCTGTGAGAGAATATCTATAAGAGATGGTTTGGGCTGCTGCATGTGAAAATTTAGTGAAAACTTTGTTTTGTGTTTTGTTTTTTCAGGCCTCGCAACCTCATGACTGATCATATGACTCATGATTTTTCGTTTTCCTTTTGGGTCTTTCTCTTTATCACTTGAGCTGCCGTTGTCGGAGGCGCTACCACTGTCCGAGTCTGGGCTCGACTCTGTCTCTGATGTCGAGGCCCTGTAACTTTCGTTAGATGGAGCACTAGATGTCATGTCCGTGACCCCATGGCTGCTAGGTTCTGATTCCTCTTCAATTTCATAAAGTTCCTCCCTGTGTGGTTGAGCCTTTTTCCTCGATAATAATTTTTTGCCTCCTGCCATAGCCACTGATTGCTGATTGTACACACTGTAGTAGTGTTCTTTATAAAACCCAACAGCTTATAGCAAACTTACTGCAGAGTAGATTCTGTGAGGCCCCCAAGAGCATACATAGAAAATATCCCCAGCTCATACATTTCTCAGCACATCACTGTGTGTCTCACTCAACTGCAACTCCATCTCAAATACAATTGCAACTCTGCAAACATCACTATTCATATATGTGCTTTTGAGAAACTGGTAGGGTGAAAATCTGAGAGAGGCCGCTGATCCCTTTGACAGTACAGTGCAGACCGGCTGTTGCTTGAATAGGTCGAGGGAGAAGATTGCTTGAATAGGTCAATGGAGAAGACAGGCGGCGGACGATGTTGGTTAGCGGCGAGGGTAAATTTCCGGGCGAGGGCGAGAGAGGGAGACGAAGACTTAATCAGGGTCTAGGCGCGAGAGTTAGACAGGTCGATCAAGAGCAGGGTAAGGCGAGGGTTTGATAGGCTTAATTAGGGGCGAGGCGCAAGGGTTAGATAGGGGGCGAGAGCGGGGTTGATAGGGGGGGGTGAGGGGTCGAGGGGGGGGGGGGGGGGGGGGGGGGGGGGGGGGGGGGGGGGGCGAGGGCGAGGGGTCGATAGGGGGGCGAGGGGGAATTAAGGGCGAGGGTCAGGGAGGGGAGGGTGAGGTGTAGAGGGGGGAAAAGACGAGAGCTAGGTAGGGGGGCGAGGGGGAATTAGGAATTAGGGGCAAGGATGAGTAGTGGGTGAGGAGTGGGAAAGGGGTCAAGGGCTAGATAGGGAGAGGGTTAAATTAGGGGGCAAGGGCGGGTAGGGGCGAGGGGTGGGAAGGGAAGCAGATAAGGAGGGTAGGGTCGGGAAAGAGGGGGTTTTCATAAGAGGCCCAGGGACATAGCAATGGGACACATTAAGGCAAGGGGGAAGTGAGCGAGAAAAAGAAAGAAAAAGAAAGAGATAGAGAGATAAAAGAGAGCGAGAGATAAAGGCTGCCAGAGATAGAGATATAAAAGAGATCGAAAGAATTTTTTTTTAGCTGTTCTCCTCTATTAGGATTTGGGCTTCTCATCAACCAGATGTGGGCTATCAGAAAGGTTAGAGGAAATTCGCACCCTCGAGCAAACTTGCCTTTCATGTGTGTGAGAGAGAGGGAAAAGAGATCGCACCACAAAGGCAAAGAGAGAGATGTGAGTGTGTGAGAGCGCACCATAAGTTAGAGACGGAAAAGGGAGATGCAGCAGAACAGGTTTAAACGTCAAACAATATCCAAAAATCAAAGATCTATCCGACGAGACTTGAACCTCGTATATTTAAGAAAACTACAAGAACAGAGAGGCAGCAGAGATAAAATAGTAGTAAAGTTGGATTATAGTAGGACTCCAAAAACCCACTTGTCTCAATGAGATGGGAGCAAAATGATGCACGCAGTGAAACAAGGGGAATTTTTTAAGATAATAATGACTACAACTGAGATGAGAACTGTCATAAGGAAGATTGGAGAAGAGGGGAAAATGGTAAGCCAGAGAGAGAGGGAGAGCTGAGGAGGGGATAAACATATGGTGGTGGGATGGATATCATCATCAGATTTCTATATAATCAGGGCGAGTGATAGCACTTAATTCTTGATCCATTTACTAGTGGCAAAGGAACGCCTGCCAGAGTGACTAGCTGGACAGTCCCCTGTGGAAAAATCTCTTGTACCATGAATGGCCCTTGCTAGGCTGGGACCAGCTTCTTAGCTTTTTTCAGATACTTCGCTTGATAGAGTAGCATCAGGGAACCCTGTGTTATTTTCGGCTTTCGGAGATGGCGATCATGCCACGCTTTGCGGCGAAGTTGCTTGGCTTGGAGAGAATGTGAAGCTAACATCTTGCTTTCTTTTAACATTGAGAGACGAGAGAAATTTGATGAAGCAATCCCCGCTGTGACACGAACACTTCCACTCTTGCTGAACCTGAGTTGAACTCATATGGTGCAATTGCTTCTAGACCGAAAGCTAGCTGGAATGGGGTGTAGTTAGTGGTTGCCTTGAAGGAGGTGAGATAAGCCCAAACTGTGCCGAGGATAGCCTGAGCCCAAGATGTTGGATGCAGGTGACAAGCTTTCTTGAGAAGCGCAATTAGTACTTTGTTAGTGCTCTTAGCTGGCCCATTTGCTCTAGGATAGTAAGAGCAAGACTTGCGATAAAAAATCTTGTAATTCGTGAGGAGTGTGGAGATTAGGTCGGTGACAAAATGACTACCTCGATCACTGGTGACTTCCAGAGGGCACCCAAACTTGCAAAAAATATTTTCATACAAAAATTTTGCGACAGTAGCGGCTGTACAGTCGATGGTAGCCACCACTTCGGCCCACTTTGTTGCATAATCCGTTGCTACCAGGAGATACTTACGATTACCGGGTTGAGCAGATAGAGTAACTGGACCAACAAAGTCCAAGCCCCATCGCTCAAAGGGCAACCACACCATAGATACTTGCAAAGGGCGATTGGATTGCTTGCTAGGCTTGGGCGCACATCGTTGGCAGACATCACAATCTTGACATGAGCAATAGCATCTCTAAATATATAGGGCCACCACAAGCCCGTCTGTAAGATTTTTTGCGCCGTGATGTGACCAGGGTAGTGGCCACCTGTAGGACCATTGTGTGCATCCTCCAGAATGTGGTCTACCTCATGAGGAGAGACGCACCTTCGCAGCACACCATCTGGCCCAGATTTGTAGAGCTGTCCGCCAATCAAAGAGAAGGGTCTAGACTTCAGCAATAGTCTTCTTTTTTGCAAGGGAGAAGCATTCTCAGGATATAGGCCAGTAGAGAGCAGATGTAACACATCTCCATACCATTCTGGAGTCGTGTCGACCTTAAAGAGATGACTATCAGGAAAGTCATCATCAACCCCAGTATCGGGCTCACCTGTGTGTATACGAGAGAGATGATCGGCCATGACGTGCCGCTTGCCTGGACTAAGAACTATTTCGAAGTCGAATTCCTGGAATATCAGTAGCCACCTCTAGACTCTTCCTGCAACTTGGGGTTTATTCAGAAGATAGTGTAGTGCATGATGATCTGTGATGATAGTGAAATGAACCCCTGACGAGTAATGACGAAACTTTTGTAAAGAATACACCATAGCCAAACCTTCCCTTTCTGTGGTGCTGTAGTTGCGCTCTGCTTTGGTGAGCAGGCGACTTGCATAGTGAATAGGGCGATCCAGGTTGTACTTCTTACTAGGCTGAGTCACACAGCCCCCACAGCCAATTGACTGGCATCAGTATGCACATGAAAAGGGAGAGACCAATCTGGAGCCACTAAAATAGGTGCTTCAATGAGGCGCTTTTTGAGGTATTCAAATGCTTCAGCCTCAGGTTTTGACCATTTAAAGGGTACTGTAGCACTAGTGAGTCGGGTCAATGGTTGAGCCACCTGTCCATACATTCGTATGAACTTGTGATGATAGCCTGTGTGGCCTAAAAAGCTCTGAACACCTTTCGGGTTGATGGGAGATTGTAATTTCAAGATTGCCACGATCTTCTCTAGGTCAGGTGCTAAACCTTTGGCAGACACCACGTGGCCTAAAAGTGTGGCCTCAGTGACCAAAAAGTCACATTTGTTTGGATTGAGCTTTAGCCGTGCCTCTCTGCACCTGAGGAAGACAGCAGAGAGCTGAGTGAGGTGCTCCTCTAGATTTTCCACTGGGGTTGAATATTGGGCACTTGAGAAGGTCGACAAATCGTCCATGAAGATGCGAAGATGATCCGTAAGTAAAGGACAAAATATAAGATATACTGCTCGATTGAAGGAAGGTGGAGCGTTTTTCAACCCAAACGACATCCTAGTCTGGATAAAAATACCCCAAGGAGTCACAAAGGACGTTTTAAGCTGATCACCTGGATGGATGCCCAACTGATTGTATCCACTGAACCCATCCATGAAACTATACAATATATGCCTTGCTACATCTTCGAGCACACGCTCAGTGAAAGGTGTGGGGAAACCATCTGGGATAGTTACCTTGTTCAAAGCGCAGTAATCTACGCACACACGGATTTTATTGGACAGCTTCTTAGGCGCTATCACCATGGGTGATAACCACTCAGAGTGCTCCACAGGTACAATGATCCCTGCCTCTTGCATTTTTTCCCGCTCTGACTTGACAGCCTCTGCATACTTTGGGTTGAGCTTGTAAGCTCGGCCTCTGGCAGGCTTAGCCCCTTCAACCAGAGGGATAGTGTGGAGACCCAATTCTGGTGGGATCCCTTCCAAATCCTTGTAGGACCAAGCAAAAACATCCTTAAAAGAGTGTATAAAAGAAACTACCTGATCAAGCAATGCAGGATGCTTCCATAACCAAGCTGCTAAGAGGACGTGTTGAGGGTTGTCAGGGTCGCCCAGGTTGACTTTTTTGACCGGGTGAGGAGGTGTAACTGTGGAGGGTACTTCAGAAGTTGAGAAGTGAGTTGCCTCTTGGAGCTTCGAGAAATCATGTGCTCGTGTTTGATTGATTGAAAACTCCGCATACTCTTCTTGTAACCATCTTGGTGGAAGTTCCTCGAAGGGTAAATTTTCGGACACAGACATAGAAGAGTGCTTTTGAGGGGGCGGGACGTCCGACCTGGGAGATGTTAGAGAAAGGGGGAAATCATTGGCGAGTTCATACAGAGGAGATTCTTCCCCCTTCGGTGATGTGTTATAGATTCACCAAGGCTGACGGCTTCCATCAGAGGAACATTTGAATCATGGGAATCAGGGGACTAACACAATTACTTCTTCGACTGTCACACTTTCTGCTGTAGGGCTTGGGACGTTAGTGTCCGCCTGAGGAGCTGGAGAGAGAGTGTTACCGGCACAGGTGGGTTTTGAATAGAGACCACATAGCATGGCATCGAGGTGGTAGCTTCCAACCATTGCAGCAGGTCTTAGTCAGACACAGCAGGTGGGATGGGCTGCTCAGGGTCGAGGTTGGACTGTACTGACAATGAGCTGTGATGAACCACTGGATCCATACCTCCTTCGAGCCGGATTGGTTGCATGGGGGAGCCAGGAGTATGTATCCACATGGCGTCGTTTCCCCCATCATGAAGTGCCTTAGTATGCTGCAACCATGGTCTACCAATAAGCAAAGGAAATCCTCCCTCCACCTGAGGAAGACTGACCACCACAAAATCCAAGCTAAATGTGAAGTCTTGTACCATCAGAGGCACCTTCTCTACTATGCCCACGAGGTAGACTGTCCTATGTCCGCCAATGTAATGGTGAATGGAGCAGACAGGTAGGCTGCAGACCTAAGGCCAACATAGTAAATTTTGGCATCAGATTGATCCCAGATCCACCATCCACTATGACGCCTGAGAATTGATGCCCAAGAATAGACACAGTGAGACGAGGACTTTTGTAGTCGGTGAGGGGAGCAGCTGGATATGAAATCATGTAGGACTCTAAGGGTTGCGCAGGTAGGTGCCCGCCACTAGGCCCTGCACCAGGGTACAGAGACTGGATGATGGAAAGGGTGTCACTTCTAAAATTGACATCAAGTCGAAGCATATCGTACAGTGACACTTGCTGAAAGGTGTTTTTCAAGATAGACTCTGTTGTAGGCTTCTCTCTGTTGATTAGATCTTGCTCTGGTATCTTAAGCTTCTGCAAGTCCTCTACTGCTTCCATGAAAGCACCATCAATATCTAATAGAAGAAAGATAGGTTGGCTCTTGGCACTTCCTGTTGGTTTGTCACCTACTAAGGGAGTTTGACTCATTTGTGTGACTGAAGATGAAAAAATTGGACCGCCAGGTAGGCTGAGGCCAAGAGCAGCTCTCTGTGCCCGTGTAAGCACACCAGCCGGCTCTTCCACCTGCTTCAACCCATCGCGTGAGGCAACTACAAGAGTGGAAGGCGGGGCCTGTGGAATGGCACTTACTGTGATGAGGTTAACCTTTGGGAATGTAAACTCCTGTTGGTTTTGGCTTGTGCTTGTAGATGTGGATGCCCGTTGTTTTGGGCAGTCTTTACTATAGTGATCCTTAGCTTCAGGGCAGTGTCGGCAAGGAGGGGACCCTTCTAGCAACGGACATTTGCTCTGATAATGTCCATACTCCCCGCACTTGTCGCACAAAATTGGCCTATTGGAGGGGCGAGGTGGTCTCTACCCTTGCTGCATGGGACCGGATGCTGACGTGTAGAAGCTTTGGGGAACTGAAGGAGTACAAGCATGATAAAAGCTGGGGGATGCAAAGTTGTTGTGCATACCTTGCTGCATAGGAGGTGTTGTCAGCAGAGGTGGCAACGGGTTTTGATGGCCATAGGGTGAGACAATGTTGGATGCAGGTGCTAGCCCTTGTTGGAGAGAAGGACCTAGGCTTTGTTGTATTTTCCGCAATCCCTTGATATAGTAGCAATCCTTGTCTTCATGCCCAGATTTTTTGCAGAAGTGGCAATAAGCCCGAAGGGGACAGTCCTGTGGAGGATGTCCTGGAGAGCGACAAGAGCTACACCATACCATAGCTTTAGTCTCCTGCTGAGACTGAAGCTCTTCTAGCTCTCTCTTGATTTGATCCAAAGCCTCAAGATGTGGTGGTTTCTCTTGTCAAAGAGAGATTGATTTCTCTTCTTGGAGAGCGCGTTGTAGTTTTAGTGCTTCAAGTTCTCTGCGCAAAGAAGTCAATGGATCAGCAAGACTTTCCAAAAACACAGAGGGAGTCTCTATGTGAGAGGAGTAGGTGAACAGCTTCCTAGCCCCCTCTATCCTAGTAGCAGCTGCGATGAACAACTCCAGAGTGGCGTCGGGTCGGAGACTCTCTCGGAGTTTTTGGTGAGAAGTTTTGGGAAGCGCCTTCTCTACCCACTTCTTAACCATAAATTCACGGGGTTGTTGGGGAAGCTTGGCAACCAGAGACTTGGTTTTAGTTATAAGTTCTGCAAAAGTCTCCTCTGGCTGGAGCACCATGTTGGCCAACTCATCCAAAATCTTCTCCTGATAGTCACCTGGCCTGAATGCTACACAGAACTGTTGTCTCAAGGCTGCCCAAGTTGCAAAATGATTCTATTCAAACTGGCTGTACCATTTGTCTGCTAAGCCATCCAAGGTAGATGGAAAGAGTACCAAATAAGCATACTCTCTATTAAGACCACGACCCCTATAGAGAGATACAAACCTCCTTGCATGGTCGTCAGCATCTTCTGAAGAGAGTCCTTTGAAGGTAGGGAACTTGATTTTCACCTTGGCCAAAACACTTGCCAAAGCCTCCATGGCCCCTTGCTCAGGAGCCCGTTGCTCAATAGCCTACTGTAGCAGAATAGGAGAGAGCTTTACTGGAGAACGTAATCTGGAAGATGTGGAACCGGATAGAGGAATGGGAGATGTCGTATGTGGAGGTATGGGTGATGAGGTTGATGGACTTCTACTAGGTACCAAGGGTCGTCTTCTCTTGTAGTACTTCAGAGGACTCAGTAGTGCACTTTGACGCTCGACTGACCGCCTTGTATGTGTCATGCAGCGACCACCAATCCAACCAAGCTTTGGGCAAGAAAACCTTGAACTGGCTGAAGACTGGTCTAGACTCTACTAGACCAGGCAAGTGACTAGACCAAGGCTAGATCAGGGACGAGGAGGACTAGACCAGGGTCGAGGAGGTCTAGACCAGGGACGAGGGCTGGTTGGACCAGGGCGAGAGATGACTAGGGCGAGAGAGGACTAGACCAGTTGGACCAGGGCGAGAGGAGAATAGGGCGAGAGGAGGACAGTGCAAGGCAAGGTATGCGAAGCTATATAGACCCAACTAGCTTCAAGATTTGTACCTCACAGAGAGTGTTGTGAGGGTGAGACTTCAGTTGAGGTCCCACCGTGATCGCCAAAATGAGAGCACCTGTAGCGAGGATAGTGTGTCGTGCTCTCTACAGTGGGTGCTCCTCAGTGCAATGTGCGTGACAATCTCACTGAAACACACTGAAAACAAAGGAACAAATAGACAACAACTGAGCTCACAGAGACAGAACATCAGACCACAACATATGACTCGACTATCTCAAAGAACTGATACAGACTCTAGCGTGGCAACACACTCAGCTCCAGCCCAGGATTGACTCACAGGTACAATGGGGTATCAAGGCTCAAATGTGCAGGGATGGTGAAGACGTGCTCTGTGTACCGACTCACTCTAGACGACTACGTAACAAATAATCATAACCAAACCGCTACTACTCATATATACAACCATAAAGAGCCACCAATGGCTCATAAATGACAGCATCTTAGTCTATCTCCACTGAGTGGTGGTGGTGACCTGGCCACGATGTCCACTAGACCACCGTATCCTGCCACGTGTCACTGCCCAGCTAGTCCGTCCAGTGTGAACTGACCAGATTACAGACCAACTATAAAGTCCAAACTGTACTAACTATCCTATGAAAGTGACATTGTAGCCTGCTACACCTATCTACCTAGACGATGATCTCACTTGAATGCAAGTGACACACCGACGCGCATGCATGCCTAGAGTACACCAAGCTCGCAAGGAGGGGAAGAGGGATTCATACAGAGATGGCCGAGTCATCATTGATGGCAACGCAGTAGCATAGGGACTCGTGGCCTATGGGACACTCTACGAGGAGATACATATGGCAATTTGGAACTGCAACGCTCTCTATGGACACACCCAGGGAGACTGGAAGAGGTGATGCATGGTAGGGACATCATTCTACTGACAGAGACACACGAGAGCTCAGAGAGAGGTCTACCCCGAGTACAGGACTCTCAATGGGAGTCTACACATAGGAAGTGTACACAGCACAACACCTCGAGAGGATCTGGCGGAGTAGCAGTCCTCTACCGCCGCTCACTTCACAGCAGGATACAGATAGCAGCTCGCAATCCAGAAGCACGATACATGTGGATACGGATTGAGCTATCTGAGGAGCACATCCTCTACATCGCCATATGCTACTTTGCACCTAACGGCTCTAGGTTTGCACAGACAGAGGAGGTCCACACACACAGAGGAGAAGAGAAGGATGATTCACACTCAGGATCATGGATTACTCTAGATTGGGTGAAGTCTTCCTCACAGGGGATTTCAACGCCAAGACACAGAGTAGACATTGTGATATTTACGACTTCGATGACCCAGAGCTACTTCCCACCATGGAGGACACAGGGGCAGAGAGGATCTCTAGAGATACCACCACACCTACATCACATGGGAGACACCTACTTTGCTTGGGATCACAACACCGTCTCGTTATTTATAACGGGATGGCGCAATGGCCATCATCCGGCGGCCTGACTTGTATAAAAACATCAGTAGCCAGTGGAGATAGCACAGTTGATTACATCATCAGCTTCAGAGAGGCAGCCCATTTGCTCACATCTCTCACCATCCCACCACTACCTATTGGGGCTGACAACGCATATCTCGCCCTAGCTGTCACTGGCTCACCCATCCCACATACACCACCTACATCCACACCACACACCACTATACACTTCACACATGAGCTATCCAGAGTTTACTCATCACATGTATATGAGGGGATCTACACCCTCGATCCAGACACACCACTCTCTACACTCACTAGCCAGCTCTCCGCAGTCTTACACACCTCAACCTCAGCTGCTTTCCACACACTACCCATAGTGGCCGACCTCCACTCTCTAGGATGATACCCCAGAACTGATGGTACGACGGGGAGTGCAGAGATCTATACAGACAGCTACGGGCTCAACGAGCCTTAGAGGAGATCACCGAGAGCGAGGTCAGGCGATTGATGAAGGCCATCACACGCCGTAAACGACGGGCCTTCGAGGAGGCGCAAGAGCTTGAGTTATACCACCTTCTCATGAGTACAGACTACGCCACAGCATGGGGGATTCTCAGAGAGCCACGTCCCACCACCCCTTTGGAGGACCCCCAGGTCTAGCATGATTATGCCGAGCGCTTATACCAGATACCTGGGCAGCCACTTATCCCAACACCATCTGATCCTCAACCTACCACCTCGACTTTCTTCACATCTAGCATGATAGAGAGAGCCATCCGACGCCTTCAGCATGGCCGCTCATCAGATCACACTGGACTACAGAGTGAGCACCTGATATATGCAGCAGACACTCTCTACCCCTTGATAGCACGTCTCTTCAACCGCGCTTTGGTTGAGGGACTACTAGAGGAGTGGACTATGCACACCATCGTGCCTATCCACAAATCTGGTGACACCCTGGACCCAAGGAACTACAGGACTATCATGATCAGTCACACATTGGCCAAATTGTACGGGGCAATTCTTGAGGAAGAGATAGCACACATGCAGAGGCATCAAGGATACGTGCAACAGGACAAGCAGGCTTTCGACGCACTTTCTCGACTATCGACCACATCTTCGTGCTTCGCTGCCTGAGCGATGGAGCGAAAGCACGGAAGAGGAGACTCTATTGCTGCTTTGTGGATTTCCGTAAGGCTTTTGACACTATCAATAGAGAGAGACTCTTTGAGCGCCTTCAGGAGCTACAGATACCATCTGAGATAATATGGGCCATTCATTCTTTGTATGCACAGGTCTTTGGTAGAGTGCGATGCCCAGGTGGACTATCGGATTCCATTGCTAGCACCATTGGGGTGAAGCAAGGATGCCCCCTCTCCCCTACTCTATTTGGTCTCTACATCGACGAGATATCAGATTACATTCTACGAGCAGGCGGAGCGGGATCAGACTTTGCAGGTATACCAGTCCATATTATGCTCTATGCTGATGATATCATTCTAGTTTCTGAGACACAGGAGGGACTACAGAGCCACCTACAAGCCTTGGATGATTTCTGCACACATCGAGGGCTCACAGTGAACCTTGGCAAGACCAAGGTCATGATCTTCCACACCTCCAGAACAGTTCGGAGCAGAGCAGTACTCACAACAGCAGGCGGACATGTCGATGTGGTTGATTCATATGTATACGTGGGGGTGACTTTCACTCGCACCATTGGCAGATTTTCCATGGCCCAGGCAGCCTGAGACCAGCTTGCATGAGGATATGCAGCGCTGGCCACCTTGGAGCGCAGATGCCATCAGGCCCACTTCCAAGAGCCCCGCACCAAGGGGTGGCTTTTTGACACTCTAGACACACCTGCCATGATGTATGCAGCCGCAGTATGGGCACCAGGGCTATCAGCATCTCTATCGTCACAGATAGAGCACCCACAAATCATCATGATATCTCGTTTGCTCCACAGCAAACCCTCAGGACCACATGACATCATCAGAGCAGAGCTAGTTGCACCCCCGATGCTAGTAGAGGCCCTCTTTCAGACAGTTTGTTTCATCCAGCACATGCGAGAGCTCCCACCAGACACACTCACCCGCAGAGCTTTTGAGGCATCGATACAGCTGCATCAGGAGGGAGACATGAGGGCATGGTACTCACAGGTCATAGAGTGGTTTACATCCCATGGCTTGGATATCACGGATCTGCCTCCTTTTCAGTATGATCTTGACTCCCCTCACATACGTCTCTCACACACCCAGAGGAATCGAGTTCTCCGATAGGATCTCTAGCAGCTATACATCGGGGAGACATGGATCACACCCAGAGAGTCTCTTCCTACGAAGAGACAGTACTACAGAGACCACTTCCTGACCATTCTAGCAGATGGGTTCATCCAAAGACCGAGATACATGGATGTCTACATGCCACATAGAGCACGGGTCTCCATTGGACAGCTCAGAGTATCATCACACCAGCTAGAGATTGAGGCAGGGAGAGCTGCACATGTTCCCAGAGCAGAGAGGATATGTAGACTTTGCATTAGCAGAGGTTGAGAGCGACGAGCATTATGTATGCAGATGTAGAGCATATGAGGAGATTAGAGGCAGATATCCAACCTTGTTTGCAGATCAGCCCACCCTACATCAGATTTTTTTAGTCCAAAGACGAGCGGCAGTTCGGCCGCTTCCTCATAGAGGCACAGCAGCATTGGGCCTCCCTCCTCCAGGCGGCATCAGGTGTGAGAGATGAGCGCCAGACACAAGTCACGGACTTTTTTCAGAGGCCCACAGCAGCACCATCACCCCCGACCATCCAGAGAGGAGTGACTCTACAGCAGGCTGAGGTCGTCCGAGCTCGCAGACACCCACGTACCCATGGACGTAGGGCACCTCGCCTACACCAGAGAGAGATTCAGGAGATCGAGGAGCACTACTATAGATCTTTGGAGGAGCGACGCTTTCAAGATTTCGCAGATCCAGCCGCCATCTTATGCGGATTGTTCACACCCTATCCGCCCATGCATTATGTATTACATCCTGACTATGGGACTGGATGGAGCTAGAGATAGGATAGCATCTCATGTTTGTATTTACCCCAGCATATAGGTTTGCATCTTTCCCCAGTTTTGGAGCTCCCCCCCAACCCTTGTATCACTTACCTCCTCCCACAGTCATTACACAGGATAGCTTACTTTTACTTTTGTAACTTTTATCCTTTATGGATACACAGAGGACACCCACCTCATGTACTTTGATTTGTCTCATAGGCCGACTTCGGCCTTTTTATAGACGTTAAAAATCTCTCTCTCTCTCTCTCTCTCTCTCTCTCTCTCTCTCTCTCTCTCTCTCTCTCTCTCTGTGTCGCCAAGAAAGGGAAAGGTCAAGAAACTCCTTGTACACCGACGCTTATCAACATGACTCTCGAAGAGGAACAAAGAAGGCGGATGCGAGCACTACATGTGAGAGTGACCGGTCTCAAGGATATAAACAATGTGGAGAAAGAGGTCACAAGCCTTACATCCATGATGGGGATGGAGAAGCCTTTGCACACAAAGGCATGGAGGGTAGGTAAGAAAAGTGATGGCACGGGAGAGTCTTCAAAGGGGAGAGCTCTCATACTACGCTTCCCTTCGTTGGAAGAGAAGAAGGAATTCTTGAGGAAGAGGCCTACTCTCAAAAAGATAGTTATTTTCCTCGGTGATGACTTGACTCTCTCACAGCTCGCACATATGAGAGAGGTAATGCCAGAAATTACAGCGGCAAGGGAGAAGGGAAAGATAGCCTTCTACAGAGATGGACGGGTGGTGATTTTAGAGCGGCGTACTGCATGACGGTGCGAGACCTATGGGACCACACTGAAGATGGCTACCTGGAATTGTAATGGGTCTATGAGGTTGGACGTGGGTGCATTTGAGGAGAGTTTCAAAGACAAGGATATTGTGTTCTTCTCAGAGACTCATCAGGCCCCTGGACAGGTAATGCCACATGTGGTGGGATACAGATGGGAAACAGCTCACAGGACAAATGTGAGATCTGAGCACGGGAGTAGAGGTTCAGGAGGAGTAGCAGTGCTATTCAAAGAGGAACTACAACCAGTACTGCATATTGTACGAAGAGATGATCATGCTAGATATATGTGGGTGAGACTGAGACCTGACACAGGTCGATTCCTATATATTGCCATATGTTACTTTCCTCCCAGTACATCAATGTATGCCGCATCCAGAGGGCAGCGCCTTTCTCTATCCTAGATGATGACATTTGGGAGTTTTCTAGGGATGGTGATATCATTCTCTTAGGGGACTTCAATGCCCGAACGGGCAACTCGTAGACAGTCTTCTACGACACTTCAGATGAGGTGCTTAGAGAGCTGGATGGGGGTGAGTTGGGACTTGACAGATGCTCAGATGATAGAGAGCAGACGGAGTATGGGAGATACCTCATGGAAATGACGTCTACACATGGATTAGCTATACTTAATGGTTTACAGCGATTTCCTGGAGCAGCCGGTTTCACATGCTTTCCACACAGACATGGGGCCAGTACAGTGGATTATGTTATGACACAACCGAGCTTTATCCCCTACATTCAGGATTTCATAGTGGGAGCCAGGCCAGTGGGCATAGCAGTAGATCATGCTCTCTTGACACTGTCCGTCAAATTTCAATATAGTACAACCCATACATCAGAAGGCAAGTCACACACCCGCTATACATTCACTCCAGAGACTGATTTCGTTTATACAGAGGAGATCTGGGACCGTCTATTGGAAGGCACAGCTGGTACAAATGGTACAGGCCTCTCAGTGGAGGAGTGCACCACTCTACTGACTGAGACACTGCATGGGGCTGCATCAGTGGCATACCCACACACTCAGTCGGGCAAGAGACAACATCCCGGGAGCATGCCCCATAATAGTTGGTATGATGAGGAATGCAGAGAGATGAGAACTCAGCTTCAGAGGGATCTTCTTTTAGGAGTCATCACTTACAGACAGGCTCGGATTGCTTTCCGACGCCTTGTGCGACGGAAGAAGCGAGCTTACCTAGCTCAGATGGAACGAGACCTATATCAGATGTTCTTGAGTAAGGACTCAGGAGAGGCATGGCGACTCTTCCATGAGCACTCCCCTCCCCCAGTGATTACTTCACCTGATGTGTGGGGCCAATATGCGACATCATTATATACGGTTCCTGGACAGGAACCCCTTCCAGACCCTACCAAGCCTTGCCCCAGCTGCGAGCACTTTCTTTACACCTGAGATGGTACAAAGAGCCATCGACAAGATGAGGACCGGGAAGGCATATGATCATGACGGTCTAGTAGCGGAGCACTTTATATATGCCAGGGATATGCTGATGGAGGTTCTCGCAGTGTTGTTCAATCGTGCCATGTGTGAGGGATTACCTGAGACTTGGAGGCTGTCTAATATTGTGCCCATCTTCAAGGCTTGGGACCCCACAGAGCCTGGGAACTACCGCACTATTATGGTTGGACACACATTGGCACGGTTGTATGCATCTATTCTGGAGCAACACTTGAGTAATTGGGCAGAGGGCGAGGGTGTACGAGCAAAGGGTCAAGCCGGCTTCAGGAGGGGTTTCTCCACTCTTGATCATATTCTGACACTCAGGGCCATCATTGAGGAGGGTAGAGCACATGGGAGACGGATCTATTGTAGCTTTGTGGATTTTCGCAAAGCATTTGACATGGTACCCAGAGCTCGATTGATGCGTAGATTGCAGGAGATGGGGGTGCCCATAGAGGTGATTTGGGGGATTATGGCTTTGTACAGATCAGTGGTAGGACATGTACGCACTCCGGAAGGGGTAACTGATTTAGTTCACTCTACTATTGGAGTGAAACAGGGCTGCCCATTGTCTCCTACTCTATTTGGTATGTATGTTGATGAGGTGTCTGAGTACATTGATAGAGAGGGTGACAGGGGTGCCCAGCTGGCAGGGACGTGGATCCCATTGCTACTATATGCTGATGATATTGTGCTGATATCTGACTCACCAGAAGGTATGCAACGACATTTGGATGCACTATGCAGTTTTGCAGAGGATAGTGGACTGTGTGTAAACCTAGGTAAAACCAAGGTTATGGTGTTTAACACCACACCGCAATGGATTAGGAGATCAGTACCTACCTTCAAATATGGTCAGGAGATTGTGGAGTATACAGATGCATACACTTACCTGGGGGTAGTCTTTACTGGGCCGAGATTTTCTTTGAGAAGAGCAGCAGAGACTAGACTAACTAGAGCTGGTGTGGCTCTGGGAGGAATGGAGAGGATGTGTTCGCAGGTTCAGTTCCAGGAACCTAGGACAAAGTTATGGCTCTTTGATACTTTGGTTGCTTCTACTATGTTATATGGGGTGCAGGTTTGGGGATCTTCTATAGGCCAAGATGGCTGGAGGCATATGGAGAAGCCCCTGGTATCTATGATCTCTCGGCTGATTAGAGCCAAGGCTTCCGTACCGCATGATATCATTCGAGCGGAATTAGCTGCCTCCCCTATGGAGATTGAGGCGCTTACCAGATCAGTCTCCTTTGTTCACAGTCTGTGGGATACTACTAGAGACAGATATGCCAGGGTGGCTCTAGAGTCCTCCAGACAATTAGCTCTTAATGGGGATACATCATGCTGGTTTGCACAGATGGCATCATGGTTTCAGACACATGGTTTCACCATGGACAGGTTGCCTCCTTTTCAATACTCTCTACAGGCACCCTTGAGGTCTCTGACACGGGTAGAGATTAATAGACTTATTCGTCAGGATCTGATCCAGTTGGACACGAGGAGGACATGGATAGAGCCGTTACAGGAGTTGGACACAAAGATGGCTTTCTATAGAGAGCATCTTCTCCACCTCACGGGGGATGGGTTTGTGATTCGACCTAGTTATATGGACACGCATCTTTCTCATGGTCTGCTCTGTGCCATTGGCCAGATACGCACGTCATCACATCAACTCGAGATTGAGACTGGCAGATTCAGAGGGACACCAGCAGATAGCAGGATATGCCGCCTATGCCATCTAGAGCCAGAGACAGAAGTACATTACATATGTCATTGCACAGTGTACTATGAGATACGAGGCCGTTTTCATTGTCTATTCAGAGAAGGTTTTGGGCCTCTATCTAGGGTCATGAGTTATGAGGATCAGAGATGTCTTGGGCTATATCTACTTGAGTTACACAGGCATAGAGAAACTTTACTGAGGAGAGTTGAAGAGCGACAACCCCAGAGACAGATCACAGATTTCTTTACACTAGATATTGTACACCCAGAAGAACAGACAGAGGAGCAGCCAACAGTGGAGAGGTCTACCCGCACTACTGGCATTCTCATAGACCGAGCATTGGAGCTAGGGAGATCTAGACGACCCCGATGGGAAAGAGGAGCTACATAGTTTCGAAGGAGGCTACAGCAAAGGATTCGAGCCATACTCTTTCGTCGTCCACAGTGCAGATGAAGATGGATCCCTATGAAGATGGATCTCTACTCCCCTCCCATATTGCCTTCACATTGTACTGCTTAGTTTAGGATCCCGCAGTATTTATATTTTGTTATCCTAGTTTAATTTATTTTGTTAATCTGACTTTGTATCAGATACACCGTATTGTAACTTTCTGGTCTCATAGGTCATTTTGGCCTTTTGAAGACGTTAATATAACATTTCATTTCTCTCTCCATTTGCTTTGAAGCACTAAAAGTCCGTTCCAATCTATTCTTTTCAGTTGGCTCGTGTGCTTTCCCTTTACAGTGGTATCAAAGCTTCATACGCCTGCTCTTTTGATGAGCACCCCTATCCTCACCAGAACAGACAGGTAAGGTGCTTCTTGATTCTATAGAACATTTGCAATTCCTCCTCGACGAACTCCGCATCATACTCTCAAATCATCCTGAACAAAACCTACCAATTCTGCAAAATTTCCAATAGTTTCTGAACTACATGTTGCATTTTTTGAACTACATGTTGCCACCTCTGTTGCCCCAAGCTTTTCCTCCTCCATGACCAAAAAGTGCAAGGGCCTTCTCTCAACAACCTACAGAGTCTTCTATTCCAATCGGGAGAGTTTTTAGTAACATGGTTCAACCATCCTACTTTTACCCAATGCAACCTCCTTTGCCACTGCCATTGCCACCACCTCCCCCACCGCTACCTAGGTATAACAGTTGGAGCTCGTATGCCTACCCTTATTATCCACCTCCTTAATTTGTAAAAAATCAGCCCAAGGACTTCAAGGACGATGGATCTGTAGTAAAATTTCCTACTTTCTCTGGAGTGAAAGATCAGAAGAAAGCTTTACGGTTCCTACAACATTTCGACAATATTTATGCATTGGGGAACTACACATAGGAAAATCCAAATCTTCCGAGCTGCCACTTTTCTCAAAGACGATGCTATGTATTGGTGGAGTTCTATAGCTACCAAGCCTCATGCTCCAAGGACTTGGCAAGCTGTCAAGAATATTTTTGCCCAAAGTTACATGACCTCCTTGTTTGAAGTGCAACTTCTGGTAGGATGGGGCAATTTGAAAACGCTGGCCACAGAAACTGTGGAAGACTACAACCAAAAAAATTTAGACATCTGCCTTCCGATGTCTTTCTTCAAGCTGATAACCTTGGAGGACCAGTGACTGCCATCACCGCTATAGGAATACCATCTGTCAAAGAAAGTCTCAATAATCCAAGAATGTATGGACCATGTTGTGGTTGGCTATAAACTCATGAAAGGAAGACTCGAATTTGCAATTGATGACCAACCGGAAAATACATAGAATCCTCGACAACAACGCACAAATTCTTGAGATTCTCATGACACCTCGATTCAACCTGCTCAACCTTGCTTGGTTACCTGCCAACATTGCTTGACTATTCGCCAACGAGAAACTTTGCACACTTCTTACGTATGCGGCCACAAAGGAGATAAACCTCCGGAGCAACCTCCCACCAAGAAAGCCAGAACCTGAATGGGACAATGAAGATCCTTCTATTAGTTTTTGAAACTGCCCAATGGGTTACCTCAGCCATAGCATGAGGGAAAACTGTATGAAGAGGGGAGACTCTCCCAAAACTACATAGATCATTGTGCGGTGCATCTGGAAGAGAGTACACTCCTCCATCATTGCTCAAATTTCTCAGCTTTATTCAACAGTCTCTACCTTGTTGATTCATCCCCGACTTGTTGATTGATTGAGAATGAACTTTAGCTGTCATGTTCATGTTTCAAGAAAGGTTTAACAGACATAGACTATGCCTTGATGCCTCGTTCAGAATGCCAGACAATATAAATTGGTTTATTGCTTAGTCAAGAATTCAATTTACACACAAGGCATAAGCAAAATGATAAGTAAACATCATAGCATGGACTTTCTTTAATCAATTTATGTTGAGTATGCTTTTTCCAATACTTTAAATTGCACCCAATTGGTATAATGAATTACTCCAAAGGTGTTAACGAAATAATATCTAGTTTCTTTTACCTCACTTTCTTTGAATGCATTAAAATTACTCATTTCCGACAATTTCTTTTGCTCCCACAGCATCCTTTCATTTGAGAAGTTGCTAAGCTTTTCTTGACTTTCCTGTTTTGACAGAGAATTTTGGCCTCAAGAAGAAAACAGTTACTCACAATTTGCAAGGAACAAGAGAAACAAAAGAAACCACAAAAAGAAGCCAGATCAGTTCAGAAAACAACCAACCACTCAGCAAGCACATGACCATGCAAAACAGCCACAGAAATCTCTTTATTCTTTGAGAATATGCTATGATACAGAGAAGCATAACAACTGACTGAAAATTGGACAAGCTCTGTGCTAGGGAGTATGTAAATGACAAAAACAGCCTATTTTCATCTTCGTACCAAGCTCATTCCGTCAACACAACCCTTGTGCATCTTTGAACACTACCCAGGCATACTAAGGGGTCAAAATGGGGCAGTCCATGGTCTTTATTTTACACGTTTTAAGGCATATTTTCCAGGAGTTGCAAAAAGTCCTGCAAGATAATTGGGAGGAGAGATGTAAAGGGGAATCTAGCTTTTATTAAGCGAGTCACAATTTCAGCATCAGGGTCTTCTTTGAGGAAAAAACCTTGAAAAATAACTAATTTGATGCAAGAGGCCAAAAGGGTCACACCATGGTATTTACAACGTTAAGATGTTTTAAGAGCTCTAGACACCTCCAAGAAGTCTGTAGGAAAGACGTAAAGGGGAAGGAAACTCTTTCCTCTTGCATTATCTGAGGACCCAAGGAAACAAAAATTCTTCTAGATTGACTCATATGAGAATCTGGATTGCACTATGCAGTGCTTAGCTTGTAAACAAACCCTGCTAGATAAATGCCCAGCTCATTGGATGAGAGAGCCATAACTGTAATGTAAACTTGAGGCAGTGGCAGTTCATACAAATCCCGGTAGCTGTACTCTGTCAAAAACTGGAAAACCAGCCACTTATACCAACCAATATGCTAAACATCTTTAGCTCCATCTGACTGAAAACTAAACAATGTGCTAGATGCTATCTACAAGCAGAGTTAAGCCAGTAATATCAGATAAAACTACCGGCCTCAGACTTTGTATAGCCTGATTATAATTTATAATCAATGAATCTTATATATTCTCTAATGTGTGATAAAAAGATGCCAGTACCTAATTCTCCAATCATGTATCCAATTTAGCAGTACTTTTAAACATAAAGGGAAAATAGTGTAACAGCAGAGACCTTTAGGAGCTTTCCAAGCTTGCAATTATCCCTCTTTAGCTCAAGAATTTCTTGCTGTAAGGCTTCCAGGTCTAATTCTGCCACATTCGGATTGGTTTCTGCCAGTTCCTTTTGCACCATGTCCTTATCTTGTAGTCTATTTATTGACCTTCCGCTTTCAACGAGCATTGACATCTTGGCAGCACTGTTTTCTTGTGGGTCATTTTCAACACTATCAACAGCTTGTGGCCCATTCCCCAATGCTTTCTCATCAACTCTTTGGCACACAAGGACTGTGCTTGGCCTTTCATTTTCTGCGGGCATGATAGCATTTTTAACATGTCTCAAATTGTGTTTATTCCTCCTGTGTGGGTGTCCTTCATTGGCTTTTGCATAAGTCTTAATCATGAGGGCGTCAAATCCATCCAAAATATTCTCAGGATGGTGCTGAAAATCCAGAAAAAATGCATCGCCATATATGAGAAATATAAAACACGTCAAAAAACAAATTCCAGAACACCAAAAAACTGTAGATACTGCATTCATGTGTTGGTAAGCCATACAGCTTGTAAAAATGTTCAACAAAATAACTTAGTTAACTAACTTTGGTGTTTTCACCTCCTAGTAGTAGGAATGAACTCCACCATTTTTGTCAATGTGCCCACGATTAGACATTTTCTGTGTTGATTTGTCTCATTTTCGTTTATGTTTCTGTGTTTACACGTGCCTAGGTTGCACTTCATTCATGTGAATGAATACTTTCTGTTACAACAACAGGCACTCACCAACCATTCTTATGTGGAAGTCGTGTTAAGGGTCATTGGTGTCTGTGATTTAGTTGCCCAAGGTTTGACCTCATAGCCACCATTCCAGAACTCATATGCAGTATGAGCATGCTTCAAAAGAACCTATGCACCACCAAAGAGTTGACTACAAATTATATCTAGCTTGAACACGCTTCGCATTTTACCAGCTTACCGCTCACAAATGATAGCCATGCTGGTACTTACATTGTGCAAGGAAAAAGCATGCTTGATTTTCACTTTTCACTCACAATCATAGAGCAGACAGGATATAGATAATTTCACTATTCCACAGTCCTCACTTGTAATGAGCCTTGCTGCTAAATCCATGTGGGTGGCACAGTGTGATAATATTACATGAATATCTGGCTCATATTACCCCTCTTTACAAAATTTAGCTCGCATTCCTCTTGTTCGCAAAATTATCTTGCCTTTCCATAGCCTCAGATGCCTATCTAATCAATACCTCATCAACCTATCAATGCTCATCCAAACATCCTATCAGCACCTTGGAATGCACGAGCTCAACATTATATGCAGGTATGTTTCACTGTATGCCACATAAACTATGTCAACATCCATGTCATAGGTTTCAAGAACGATCCCTTTGTGGACATCGAGTAAGAGTGCTCTCTCAGTGAAGCGATAGTGAGGAATCTCCCTTAGCAGCATTCTTGCAAGCACTGAGTTGGGTTGAAAAGCAGCTTAGACGCAATATCTGAGGACACAAGGCAACCCCTTAAGCTACCTCACCACCTGCCTATCCACCCATTTCAAGTGAGCAAGCAGCCAATTCCCATACCTCGTGTCCTCCTTTAAAGAAACAGGTTTCTATTTATCTGCAAAAAGGTGGAACAAAAGCCAAAGCTCACAAGATTCCTTTGGGAATGGAAGGAGCCATTCTAAAAGGTGCATACTCCCATCTTTTTCTTTTGAGAGAAAAAAAGGCTCCTGTTAAAACCAACTATGTTTACTTGATGTGAAAAGATAGCTGGCCTTACAAAACTAGGCCCAATCTGATACAAACTTTGTAAAATCCACAGAGCTGAAATCCTTGAATCCAATTGGAAAGAAGTAGGCCAAAGCCCACAACACAATTAAAATGAACCTGGAAAACTGTGATGGGAGAGAGAAAGTAATATCACAAAATGAGACTTAAAAGTACATTGGCAAACTATTTACCCAAGAAAGAAAGATTTGATTAATCTCTTATAGAGGCCAAAGAGAATTGGCCTAACACGACAAAACCGTGTACAAAATATCAGTGTCATCTTGATGTTATAAGATACAACCTACAAAAAAGGTCTCAGTATGGTGGAAAGGGAAGAAGTTGGTACAAGAGAGACAGATTCCGTAATGAGCTTGACATCAATAACAAGGTCCAGCCCCGATTCTTCAACGGGAGTTTCCTAGCTCAAGACTCCGCTATGACATTATTCTTGTGTAATTGCCAAGGTATTCCCAAGAGAGCATCACACCCCTCCAAGGGCATGGTATGGAAGTCCTCCTGTCCAACATACTCTTGAATATGCAAACGGGGCTTGTTGATCAAAGGTGTCATTGCAGCCTCATGTGAGTGCCGCAAATGATGTATCCATCTGTGGCCCCATCTCCTCAGGCTTGACTTCCAACTTTGCCACCATCTTTGGTGAAATGAATTTGGCCTTGGCTCTGTTGTCGAAGAAGATCAATGCCTCTTGATCTTGTATTTTTCCCGACGCTCTGTAGCGCTCGAAAGACTTCTAAAAGATCTGACAGAAGTCCTGCATTTGTCTTTGCTTTCTTGGCCTTCCATTCCTCAATTGCTTTAGATGTCCCTGGCTTATCCGCTTCCTTGTCGCACTTTGTCGGACATTTTGCCGAGATGCAGCTCTTATTCTCCACACGTGTAACACTTTCCTTGTATTACCCATTCCCGCTTTTGCTCAACTAACAACTGTGGCTGACCATTCGAGCTTTTTCTCATTTGACAACTGTCCAGATATGTGCCTCAGTGTGCAAGTTGGCCTCCTGGCCCTCCAAAAAAAAACGTGAGTCGTCAGAAAACTCGGTGTCTAGGAGCTCCTCTCCCTAGATAGGCGGCTGCAGTCCTCGCAAACTGTGAGGTCAAGAACCTGCTCATCGCCTCAGCATAGAAAAGGAACAAGAAGGGAGCAAGAGGGCAGCCCTATCAAACTGAGAGAGTGAGTATGAAACGTTCCCCTCTTCCCCCTGCCAACAACACCTGATTGTATGCATTGTGCACGCCTGTAGAGAGCTAACACTCCTCTGATGCATAGTGACCCCAAGGAAAAGCCCCAATCAACTCAGTCATACGCCTTCTCAAAATAGAGGAGGAGTACCACAAGATCTTCTCCTCGGAGATGTGCGAAGGCAATCACCTCCCAGAAGGTAAAAATGTTGTCAAGGGTGCTGCACTCCTTGACAAAACGTATCTGTGTCTCATGTATAACTGCTCTCAAGTAGCGGCTGAATTCTAGAATCCAGAGCCTTTGCTAGAATTTTGTAGGCTGGGTTGAGAATCGTGATGGGTCGCCACTGCTGAATCTCGTCCAAGGAGCCTCCCTCCTCGGAGATAAGGTAGATCAATCCCTCGCTCATGCTGTCAGGCATCTCCCCAATGTGACGAATGTGCTGGTAAGCACTATAAAGGTCTCAACCAAGCACCTCCTGTAGCAGGCTACAGTGTCACTTTCACAGGACACTTAGTTCAGTTTGGACTTTAAAGTTGGTCTTTGTTCAGGTCAGTTCACACTAGACGGACTCGCTAGGCAGTGACATGTGGCAGGGATACGGTGGTTTAGTGGACATCGTGGCCAGGTCACCACCGCCACCCAGTGGAGATAGACTTAGGTGTTGTCATTTATGAGCCGTTGGTGGCTCTTTATGGTTGTATATATGAGTAGTAGCGGTTTGGTTAGGATTATCTTTTACGTAGTCGTCTAGAGTGAGTCTATACACAGAGCACGTCTTCACCATCCCGGCACATCTGAGCCTCGACACCCCATTGTGCCTGTGAGTCCTGGGCTGGAGCTGAGTGTGTTGCCACGCCAGAGTCTGTATCAGTTCTATGAGATAGTCGAGTCATATGTTCTGGTCTGCTGTTGTGTCTTTGTGAGCTCAGTTGATGTCTATTGTTTCCTTTCTTTGCAGTCTGTTTGAGTGAGATTGTCATGCACATTGCACTAAGGACCACCCACTGTAGAGAGCACGACACATTATCCGCACTACAAGTGCTCTCATTTTGGCGATCACGGTGGGACCTCAAATGAAGTCTCACTCTTTGTTGAGATACAAATCGTGAACCTAGTTGGTTGTTACCTAGCTTTGCCCACTTGCTTGCATTGTGTAGATAGTTTGTTGGTCTGGTCCTCTCTCACCTTGGTCCAACCAGTCCTCGTCCTCGTCCCAGGTCCTGGTCTAGTCCTTGCTAGTCCTGGTCCAATCCTCCTCGTCCTGGTTCAGCTAGGTGGTCTAGTCGCTGGTCCTGGACCAAGTGGTCTAGTCACTATCCTCACTTGCAGGTGGTCTAGTCACTATCTTCACTTGTCCTGGTCTAGACCTGTGTTGTTCAGCCCACAGAAGGGTCTTCTTGCCCAAAGCTTGGTTGGATTGGTGGTCACTACATGACACATACAAGGCGGTCAGTCGAGCGTCAAAGCGCACTACTGAGCCCTCTGAAGTACTATAACAGAAGACGACCTTTGGTACCTAGTAGAAGTCCATTAACCTCATCACCCATACCTCCACATACGACATCCCCCATTCCTTCATCCCGTTCCACATCTTCCAGATCACCTTCTCCAGTAAAGCTCTCTCCTATTCTGCTACAGCAGGCTATTGAGCAACAGGCTCAGCAAGGGGCCATGGAGGCGTTGGCTATTGTGTTGGCCAAGGTAAACATCAAGTTCCCCACCTTCAAAGAACTCTCTTCAGAAGATGCTGACGACCATGCAAGGAGGTTCGTATCTCTCTGTAGAGGTCGTGGTCTTAACAGAGAAGACGCTTATTTGGTACTCTTTCCATCCACCTTGGACGGCTTAGCAGACAAATGGTACAGCCAGTTTGCAGAGAACCATTTTGCAACTTGGACAGCCTTAAGACAACAATTCTGTGCAGCTTTTAGGCCAGGTGACTACCATAGGAGAAAGTGTTGGATGAGTTGTCCAACATGGTGCTCCAACCAGAGGAAACTTTTGCAGAGCTTATGACTAAAACCAAGTCTCTGGTTGCCAAGCTTCCCCAGCAACCCGGTGAATTCATGGTTAAGAAGTGGGTGGAGAAGGCGCTCCCCAAAACCTCTCAGCAAAAACTCCAAGAGAGCCTCCGACCTGACGCCACTTTGGAGGAATTCATCGCAGCTACTACTAGGATAGAGGGGGCTAGGAAGCTGTTCAACAACTCTCCTCACATAGAGACTCCCTCTGTGTTCTCGGAAAGTAGTCCTGCTGATCCATTGACTTCTTTGCGCAGAGAACTTGAAGCCCTAAAACTACAACGCGCTCTCCAAGAAGAGAAATCAATCTCTCTTAGACAAGAGAAACCATCACATCTTGAGGCTTTGGATCAAATCAAGAGAGAGCTAGAAGAGCATCGGTCTCAGCAGGAGACTAAAGCTATGGTATGATGCAGATCTTGTCGCTCTCCAGGACATCCTCCACAGGACTGTCCCCTTCGGGCTTATTGCCACTTCTGCGAAAAATCTGGGCACGAAGACAAGGATTGTTACTATATCAAAGGATTGCGGAAAATACAACAAAGTCTAGGTCCTTCTCTCCAACAAGGACTAGCACCTGCATCCAGCATGGTCTCACCCTATGGCCATCAAAACCCGTTGCCACCTCTGCTGACAACACCTCCTATGCAGCAAGGTATGCACAACAACTTTGCATCCCCCAACTTTTATCATGCTAGTACTCCTTCGGTTCCCCAAAGCTTCTACACCTCAGCCTCCAACTCCATGCAGCAACAAGAGCAGTGACCACCTCGTCCCCCGTTTCGTCCGTCTAATCGGCCAATCCTATGCTACAGATGCGGTGAATATGGGCATTACCAAAGTAAGTGTCCTTCACCTAAAGGGTCTCCTCCTTGCAGAAATTGTCTGGAGTCTAAGGACCACTACAGTAAGGATTGTCCCAAGCAAAGGGCATCCTCATCTTCAGGCCCGACTCAAAACCAACAAGAGTTCACATTCCCAAAGATCAATCTAATCAAAGTGAACACCACCCCTCAGCCAGCACCTGCTACTCATACAGTTCGGCCACAAGTAGTGGCAGAGCCCGCAGGCGTGCTCACTCGGGCACAAAGAGCAGCCCTGGGCTTAAGCTTGCCAACAGGACCATCTCGTCCTTCACTTCCGCAACCTGATCAAACTGTCGAGCCCTTAAGTGGTGAAAAGAATAGGCCAATCTCTATGCTTTCGGACATTGATGGAGCCTTCCTGGTAGCAGTGGCTCACTTGCAACGGGTCAAAGTTTCCAAGGAGGCCTAGATTGTAGGAGCTAAGCCCACAGCGGAAGCAATCTTCAAGAACACCTTTCAACAAGTGTCCCTTTACGAGATGCTCCGGCTAGATGCAACCCTCAGAAGTGACACCCTCTCAGTAATTGAGTCTTTGTACCCTGGTACAGGGCCTAGTGGCGGGTACCTACCTGTGCAACCATTGGAGTCCTACATGATTTCATATCCAGTTGTTCCCCTCACCGACTACAAAAGTCCTCGTCTCACTGTATCTATTCTTGGGCATCAATTCTCGGGCGTCATAGTGGATGGTGGATCTGGGATCAATCTAATGCCAGAATTTACTATGTCGACCTTAGATCTGCAGCCTACCCGCCCTGCTCCATTCGCTGTTACATTGGCAGACCAGAGGACAGTCTACCCTGTGGGCATAGTAGAGAAGGTGCCTCTGAGGGTACAAGACTTCACATTTAGCTTGGATTTTGTGGTGGTCAGTCTTCCTCAGGTGGAGGGAGGATTTCCTTTGCTGATTGGTAGACCATGGTTGCGGCATACTAAGGCACTTCATGATTGGGGAAACGACGCCATGTTGATACATACTCCTGGCTCCCCCATGCAACCAATTCGGCTAGATGGAGGGATGGATTCAATGGCTCATCACAGCTCATTGTCAGTACAGTCCAACCTTGACCCTGAGCAGCCCATCCCACCTGACGGGTCTGACGAAGACTTGCTGCAATGGTTGGAAGCTACCACCTCGATGCCATGCTATGTGGTCTCTATTCAAAACTCACATGTGCCCGTAACACCCTCTCTCCCAGCTCCTCAGGCGGACACCAATGTCCCAAGTCCTACAGCAGACAGTAGTCCTGCAGCAGACAGTGGACCAGTTGAAGAAGTGTGTCAGCCCCTAATTCTCATGATTCAACTGATCCTCTGATGGAAGCCGTCGGCCTCGGGGAACCTATAACACATCACCGAAGGTGGAAGAAATCTCCTCTGCAGGAGCTCACCAAAGATTTCCCCCTTCCTCTAACATCTCCCAGGTCGGACGCCCCGCCCCTTCAAAAGCACTCTGTGATGTCTGTGTCTGAAGATTTACCGTTCGAGGAGCTTCCACCAGGATGGTTACAAGAAGAGTATGCGGAGTTTCCAATCGATCAAACACCAGCACATGATATCTCGAAGCTCCAAGAGGCAGCTCACTTTTCATCTTCGGAAGCACCCTCTCCAGCTACACCTCCCGACCCGGTCAAAGAAGTCAACCTGGGAGATCCTGACAACCCTCAGCACGTACTCTTAGCAGCTTGGTTATGGGAGCATCCCGCGTTACTCAATCAGGTAGTTTCTTTTATACACTCTTTTAAAGATGTTTTTGCCTGGTCCTACAAGGATTTGGAGGGGATCTCACCAGAATTGGTTGTCCACACTATACCTCTGGTTGAAGGGGCTAAGCCTGTAAGAGGCCGAGCTTACAAGCTCAACCCCGAAGTATGCTGAGGCGGTCAAGTCAGAGCTAGAAAAAATGCAAGAGGCGGGGATCATTTTACCTGTGGAGCACTTTGAGTGGTTATCACCCATGGTGATAGCTCCTAAGAACCAGTCCAGTACGTACTCTTAGCAGCTTGGTAATGGGAGCATCCCGCGTTACTCAATCAGGTAGTTTCTTTTATACACTCTTTTAAAGATGTTTTTGCCTGGTCCTACAAGGATTTGGAGGGAATCTCACCAGAATTGGTTGTCCACACTATACCTCTGGTTGAAGGGGCTAAGCCTGTAAGAGGCCGAGCTTACAAGCTCAACCCCGAGGTATGCTGAGGCTGTCAAGTCAGAGCTAGAAAAAATGCAAGAGGCGGGGATCATTTTACCTGTGGAGCACTCTGAGTGGTTATCACCCATGGTGATAGCTCCTAAGAACCAGTCCAGTAAAATCCGTGTCTGTGTAGATTACCACGCTCTGAATAAGATAACCATCCCAGATGGTTTCCCGACACCTTTCACTGAGCGTGTGCTTGAAGATGTAGCAGGGCATGTATTGTACAGTTTCATGGATGGCTTTAGTGGATACAATCAGTTGGGCATCCATCCAGGTGATCAACTGAAAACGGCCTTTGTGACTCCCTGGGGTATTTTTATATACACTAGAATGTCTTTTGGGTTGAAAAACGCTCCACCTTCTTTCAATCGGGCGGTATATCTCATCTTTTGTCCTCTGCTTACGGATCATCTTCGCATCTTCATGGACGATTTTTCGACCTTCTCAGGTGCTCAATGTTCAACCCCAGTGGAAAATCTAAAGGAACACCTCGCTCAGCTCTCTGCTGTCTTCCTTAGGTGCAGAGAGGCACGCCTAAAGGTAAATCCTAACAAATGTCATTTTTTGGTCATTGAGGGCACACTTCTAGGCCATGTGGTGTCTGCTAAAGGTTTAGCGCCTGACCGAGAGAAAATCGTGGCAATCTTAAAGTTACCACCTCCCAGCAGCCCAAAAGGGGTGCAGAGCTTTGTAGGCCATACAGGCTATCATCGCCGGTTTATACGCATATATGCACAAGTGGCTCAACCCCTAACCCGCCTAACCAGTGCTACTGCAGAGGCTGAAGCTTTTGCATACCTCAAAAAACGCCTCACTGAAGCACCTATCCTAGTGGCTCCAAATTGTTCTCTCCCTTTTCATGTGCATACTGATGCCAGTCAACTGGCTGTGGAGGCTGTGCTGACTCAGCCTAGCAAGGAGTACAACCTGGATCACCCTGTTCACTAGCAAGTCGTCTACTCACAAAGGCAGAGCGCAACTATAGCACCACAGAAAGGGAAGGTTTGGCTATTGTGTATGCTTTGCAAAAATTTTGGCATTATTTATTAGGGGTCCACTTCACAGTTATAACTTATCACCATGCCCTGCGCTATCTGCTCAACAAGCCGCACGTTGAAGGTCGAGTATGGCGATGGCTACTCTTATTCCAAGAATTTGATTTCGAAGTGGTACTCAGGCCCGGCAAACATCATGTCCTTGCCGACCACCTCTCTCACATTCACACGGATGAAGAAGCAGCGGAGGTTGCTACGACTTCCCAGATAGCAGTCTCTTTAAGGTGGATACCACTCCAGAATGGTACGGCGATGTTTTGCATCTGCTTTCTACTGGCGTGTACCCAAAGAACGCTTCTCCACTGCAGGACGACTGTTGTTGAAGTCTAGGCCATTCACTCAGTCAGGATAGGATGGTGTTCTGAGGCGGTGTGTCTTCCCTCATGAAGTCGAGTATATTTTGGAGGATGCCCACAGTGGTCCCACTGGTGGCCATTACCCTGGTCATATTACTACCCAGAAGATTATCTAGTGTGGCTTATGTTGGCCCTATGTTTTTCGGGATGCAATTGCCTATGTAAAAGTATGTGATGTGTGTCAGCGCTGTGGCCCTAAACCAAGCAAGCAGTCAAACCGTCCTCTGCAGGTCTCTATGGCATGGCAACCCTTTGAGAGATGGGGCATTGATTTTGTAGGTCCAATTACTCCCTCCGCCCAACCAGGTAATCCGAAGTATCTCCTAGTGGCTACAGATTATGCAACAAAGTGGGCAGAAGTACTGGCAACAACGGATTGCACTGGCACTACGGTAGCCAAGTTTCTCTACGAAAATATTTTGTGCAGGTTTGGATGTTCCTTGGAAATCACCAGTGATAGGGGTAGTCACTTTGTGAATGAAACGATTTCAACCTTGCTTGCCAACTACAAGATTTTTCACCGAAATCTTGTTCCTATTACCCTAGAGCAAACGGGCAGGCTGAGAGCACTAATAAGGTTCTGATAGCACTTCTGTGGAAAGCATGTCATCTTCATCCTTCGACTTGGGCTCAAGCTATCCACGGCACCCTTTGGGCATACCGAACTTCTTTCAAAGCCACAACCAATCACACCCCATTTCAATTAGCTTTCAGTCTGGAAGCAATAGCATCCTTCGAATTCAACTCAGGTTCTCCGCGAGTCGGTACTCTGCGTGCCAATGGAGATTTGGGGTCGGCACCTGTCTCTCGTCTTTTCCTTCTGGATAAAAGCCGAAGTTTGGCTTCTCTTGCAAGCAGAGCAGCTTCGTCGCAAAGCCTGGCATGATCGCCATCTCAGAAAGCCGCAAATAACGCAAGGAGCACTTGTGCTACTTTATCAAGCTAAGTATCTGAAAAAAGCAAAGAAGTTGGTCCCAGCATGGCAAGGACCATATAAGGTGATGGAGCTTCTACCCAAGGGGCTGTACAATTAGCCACCCTTGAAGGAGTTCCGCTGCCTTTAGGCAATGGATCTAGGATCAAATGCTATCAAGCTTAAGCTGACAATCAACGGTCTAAAATCAAGTGTAATCTTCGCCGACTCCTGAACCTTTAAATATCTTCTGGATCACTATCTTTGACATCCCTCTTTCTGTTGTTTGTTTTTCATCCTATCTCATACACCCTCTCCTTATACAGCTCTCCTTCTGCTGACTCTATTGCGTTCAATGGGCTTGATTCTAGAATTGGAAAAACCCTCTTCTTCACTCTCTATCTGTATCCTATGTAACCCCTCTTCTGCTCTGTAAGAATGATTCTAGTCTTGGGCTTAACCTACCCACTACCTCAACCCGACTCATGCCTTTTTACAAAGTACAAAATTCTGTTGATCTATAGCATCTCAAGTGACACTAAGTTCCTTTTGCTATGCATATAAGCCTTACTGTTCTTGAATTGGGTATTTATGAAGGTACCATGTTCACTAGCAATTTTACTTCGCGTTTTTATCTACCACGGATTCTTTCAGAGGGGTTAGATGATTTCCGCATTCCATGAATCTTCCTTGCTCTTGCTTTGCTAGTCCCTTTGCCTGTTTGGTGCTTCTGATGTCCTCTCACTCACTCACTTTGCTTCTGATTGCCTCGAAAAAATCCATGTGACCTCGCCTTGAAGCATCCCTTCGCCTTGCTGCCCTGACCCTCGCCACCAACCCTCGCCCTCGCCCCTCGCCCTTGCCCTCTCCTCTCACCCCTCGCCCTTACCCTCTCCTCTCGCCCTCTCCCCTCTCCCCTCGCCCCTCGCCCTTGCCCCTCCCCTCGCCCTCGCCTCTCGCCTTCCCCCTATCTCCTCGCCCTCGCCCTCGCCCCTCCCCTCGCCCTCGCCCTCTCCCCTCGCCCTCGCCTCTCGACCTCCCCTCCCCCTCTCTGCTCGCGCTCGCCCTCGCCCTCGCCCCTCGCCCTCTTCCCCCCCATCGCCCTCGCCCTCCGGGCCTGGCCATCTCGCCTCGCCTTTCCCCGCTGCCCTCGCCCGTGGCTTCTACCGCCTACACGTAAGCCAAATAACACGCTAAAGCATACTTAAAATGCTTTAATTTTTCCCTACAGAAAGCACTGCCCAACGAAAAGAAAAAAGAAAAACCAGATAACGTCTATAAAATCAAGCGCTGGTTCTCCCTTCAGTCAGCTTCCATCGCCAACATCTTTGGCCATCGCCAGGCGTTCCTCCTCCATCTCCAGGCGTTCCTCTCTCTCTCCGGTGTTCCTATCTCTCCGTGCTCCTTGATGACGGCAGCTTGATCTCGACCTTGCTCTTGCTACAGTGAGGACTTAAGAATACAGGTTTTTAAGAATTCATTAGTTGCAGATTCTCGGGTATATTTTATCAAGATGGTTCGTACTAGGAATCGAGAGCAGCACCTACAGTCCGAGGAAGAGTCCTCTGCCTCCTCTGGGGATACATCTGACAATAAATCATACTATACTCCTAGTTCAGAGCAACTTTCAGGAGAATCTTCTGAGGAAGATTCACCCCAATCAGTCACTGCTGGCAAGGTCACCACTCTCCAGGTGCCTCGCCCTTTTGGTGCAATCTCGAAGGTACCCTTACTAATGATCTATCATTTACAGGCGCCAAACCCGGCACTCAAAGATGTGTTCTCTCAGCAGCAAATGATACACTTGGGTCTCCAAAATTTGGTTCAGGCCGATTTGTCCTGCACAATCTCCAGTGCCAAGCTAAGTGCCCTCTTGCTTACTTTTCCAAAGCTAAATGGAATTACACTTACAGTGGAGGATATTGGATAGGCTATGGGAATATTGAATGTGCTGGCACTTTTGCCCGCCACCAAAACCTTCTCGAATCTCTCCCCAGAAGACACTGCAAATGCATGCCAAGAACTGTTGCTGCACTCACATGCAGACTATCACAGGAGTCAGCAGCTGTATTCAATTTTACAATATTATTTTTTACTGCGCGCACCGGAAAGAGCAGTAGTTCCATCTTCTCCAAGTTCTCCAGGAATATGCGATGCTTTTTTTTGTCTCTACCACTGTCTACCGTATCCGTTTCACCATCTGCTATTTAGAGCGCTATAGGACAGGGCAAAGCAATTTCGGACTCAACGTAAAGGGAAAGCGGAGAGGTTCAATTGCTATGCAGCCCCTATTATGTATTGGGTAGTGCAAATTATGCAGCAAACAACTAAAAGAGAACCTGCGAGGGTCGCTGCTGCTCCTGCGCGTTCCCCTCCCCCCCCCCGGCTGCTCTTGCTTCCCCGCGCCATAGCCCCCCCTTCGCCCTCGCCCTCGCCCTCGCGCTGCCCCTGTTGCGCGCTGCCTCTGCCTGCGCGCTATCTGTCCACGCGCGCTGCTGAGCTTACACCCAGCCTGCGCGTAGCCCATCCAGAGTGCAGCCCCGCCCGCTGCCCCCCCTTTTGTTCGCTGCCCGCTGCCTCGCCGCTCCAGCCCCTTATCCCCACGCCCCCGCCCCCCCCCCCCCCCCCCCCCCCCCCCCCCCCTCCTCCGAAGGCCTCGTTTGAATTGCCTGGCAGTGGATTCTCAGTTGGTTTCTCCTTGCCGAGCTCTCAAGCGTTGGCCTTCTCGTCCGCCCTTCTCCTTCAGAGCAGCAGACACTAATGGAGGCTCATGCTCCACCTCAGAGAGACTCCTCCGAAGCCCCCTCGCCCGACACCGCTGAGCCCACCATTCGACTTGCTCTCTCACCGACAGAGCAAGCGAGCCTAGCCGATGAGGTAGAGCGTCTGCAGGCGACCTCGGTCATCTGCAAGATTCTCGGCACCCGACCCAGCAAAGGAGAGCTGCGTGACCTTCTCCAGGCCCGCCTTCTCACAGAGGTGGGCAAGATTTTGGATGTCCAGATCCTCGGACGGGGGTACTACCAGATTGAGTTCGAGACTTCCGAGATGGCCTCCAAGGTCATAGCTATGAGTCCACTGGCTATCCGAGCATCACGCGTCCACTTTCGACAGTGGCGACACGGTTTTGACCCGACTTCGGATGTGCTCGTAGAGGAGGCAGACATCCCCATCTCAGTCTGCTTTCCGGGTTTACGGAGGGAGTACCTTCCACTGCTCTCCAGGATTGGCTCCGCCATCGGGACTGTTCTGGAGACACCTCGTACGGCAGCATCAGTAGCTGCCAAGGCGGCCGGCATCCCTCCAGTTCGAGTTTTGGTCAGAGATACCCACACGCTCCCGAAGGTCATCCTTTTGCCTTGGGTGAGTGGGGGTTGGTTTAGGCAGAGTGTGGAGTACTCGGGTCTCCCGAACCGGTGCTTCATTTGCAGACAGATGGGCCACCTAGCGAAGGCCTGTCCACGGAGGAGACCACGACCTGCACCTCAGCCTCAGCCCCAGCCTGCCAAGGCTGGGCCGCAACCTCAGCTAGCGACACAGCGCACAGATTCTGAGCCACCCTCCGAGCCTGGGGCTCCAGTGGAAGAGGGGTGGCAGCAGGCCCGTGGCCGTCGACGCCAGGGGCCACAGCGACAGCCTGGCACTCAGAGTGGCCCTCAGGTGCCTACTCAGCAGCAGTGGGTTCCCACGGGGAACCGCTTTGGTCCTCTTGAGCAGGAGGAGCATCCTACGCCAACCTTCTCTTCCGTTTCACCCTCGCCAGCCCCTCCACCTTCAGATTTCCCCTCATCCCCTCCCCCGCCCTTTGCTCCCGCCCACTCCCCACCTCGCCCCCCTGTCTCTGTCGTCCCGCCCCGCTTCTCTTCTCCTCCGCCCCCCCCAGCTCCTTCTCCCCCTCCTCCTGCTTCAGTACCACTGTCGACTCAGGAGACTGGTCCCTCGCCGGCGGCTAGGAGATCTCTTGGCAGCGCTTTTGCCACGAGTCGCCTAGCGAGAGAGGGTCAGCCCTTCTTGCGGCCCCCTTTGCAGATTCAGACATCTTCCCTTGCAGCTATCCCTCGTGGTCTGACGAGCATTGACCTCCGACGCCGCTGGGACTTCTTCGATTACGGATTCACTCGCTTTCTCGGCGATTCCGCAGCAGACCACGAGGCAACCTGCTTCAGGGTCCACGCTCTGTTCCTCGCCGCTAGGGGGACAGAGGCCTTGGACTCAGCAGTTGGTTTCTCCTTTCCTCTCTGCGGTAGGACCGAGACAGAGTGGTCCTCGACTCAGTGGTGGGATAGTTGCATACACAGGTTCTCGAGTTCTCTCACCACATGGGAGAACTTGGAGTTACAGATTTGCTGCAGACTTTGTGGCCACTGGCCAAGTTTGCGGTGACACCCCCAGACTCAGCAGGATGTAGGCACATTGTGGTGTACTTTTTTGCTGATACACAGTGTTTGCCTTGCTATGTATACATACATGAGGACTCCTGGACAGAGGAGGTTGCTTTACGCTCGGCTCGCTCTACTTGGGCTTGGGCCAGGCACTCACTACAGGCTCGCCTATCTAGAGGACGCTCGGATGCGGATTACTCCCCATCCAAGCCTGCCTCGAAGATAGCCCGTCTTGCTGCTGCTGCTGCATCTATTCTCTATCGCTCCCCATGAGGATCGTCTCATGGAATGTGCAGGGATTAGGTGGGCCCCAGTTTCAGCGACAGCGGGGCCGATTGCGGCAGGAGCTTCAGCGTTGCCTTGTGGGAGGAGAGATTGATCTCCTTATGCTTCAGGAGCACCATTTGTCTGAGAGCCGCATCCGGCGCTGTGGTCAGATTTTGCGTGGACGTTATGATACCTTTTGGTCAGCTGCTTTTGGACCTGGAGGCATCCAGGGTGGGGTATGTATGACTATTGCGGACTCATTGCAGCAGGCCATTGTGGGCAGAGGGATTATTGTGCCAGGCAAGGCTCAGTGGATTACTTTGCAGGTTTAGGGTGGCCTTGTGGGCTTCCTGAACATCTATGCGCCCAATGTGGCGAGTGCTCGTGCAGAGTTTTGGTCACAGATTGTTGAGTCTTTGCCACAGGTTGACCATTGGTGTGTAGGAGGGGACTTCAACATGTTGGAGGACCCTTCTGACAGGATCGGAGGCAGCCATGCTACTGTGCATGGAGTCGAGTTAGCAGCTTGGGAGAGGTTGTGTATGACCTTGAGGGTCTCGGATACATGGCAGCATTCTGGCTTTGTGAGGCCTCCAGAGAGTCTTGCCTTCTCTAGATCAGACCGCAGAGTGGGAGGAGTGAATCTATCACGGATAGATCGCTTCTACACTAGTGACCACTTCAGTGACTTGGGGGGATCAGTGGGCATCGGGCAGGGACATCCTTCTCGGACCATGCACCAGTGATCCTCACAGTGGCAGACAGGCAGAGGAGTGGGAGCATGATGCTTCGCATCCCAGAGCGGGTCTTGTTGGACACAGCACTCAGAGAGAGGGTAGAGGCTCTTTGGACAGAGGGCATGGAAAGCCAGGCTCTACCGGCAGACAGAGTGGCCTTAGGCCTAGCTGAGCTTAGCCACTTTTTTCTCCAGGAGTCTTTGGCTCGACGGGCCGCAGCGAGAGAGGAAGAGCAGCGTCTCAGACGAGGCATTGCTTCACTACAGAGGATGCAGGAGTAGCATCCAGACAGTCCATGGTTGGAGGAGCAGTTACAGCAGGCTCGACAGGAGCTTGCTTGCACAGAGGAGAGGCGCCATGAGTTTGCCTTTCACCGACAGGCATCTCAGTGGACTCAGGTAGGTGACAGAGTGACAGGTGCCTTTTTTGAGACAGTAGGACCTCGGCACTCGCATGCCAAGGTCACTCAGCTGAGGAGACCCGATGGGTCAGTTGCTTGTGAGCCTGAGGATATGCGTGCAGTTGCTACTGACTTTTACCGTGAGCTACTGACGGCTGAGCCCCAGTCAGAGAGACAGGATGCATGCAGGGAGCAGGTTTGGGCGCAGATGCCTTGTCTTGTGACTGAGGAGATGCGCCAGAGGCTGGAGATACCTCTTCAGCTTGAGGATCTGCACACGGCTCTTAGGGCCCTTCCTCGTGGTAGTTGTCCAGGTGAGGATGGGCTGACTCCCAGCTTCTTCTTGGACTACTGGGACTTGCTTGGCCCAGATCTTTGTAGTGCCTTTCAGTACATTTTGCACACAGGAGTGATGCCGGATAGCATGAGTGAGGGCCTAATTTACCTCATTCCAAAGGAGGGTGGCTCCTTGGATGAGATTCGACAGTGGCGCCCCATCACCATCCTCAACTCAGCCTACAAAATTCTTGCCAAGGCTCTGAGTTTGAGGATTCAGCCACTTTTGGAGAGCCTTATACATGGGACTCAGACAGGTTTTGTCAAGGAACGCAGTATCCTTGACAACATCTTCACTTTCTGGGAGGCTTCTGCCCTGGCACGTCTCCGCGGGGAGGACCTTGTGATTCTTCTTCTCGATTTTGAGAAGGCATACGACAGAGTTGACTGGGACTTTCTAGAGGGCACGCTTCGCAGGATGGGCTTTTCAGATGCTTGGATCATAGGGGTGTCGGCTTTGTACAGACAGGCTCACAGTCAGGTGCTTTTGGCAGGAGGTAGAGGTGAGCGCTTCATGCTCACACGATCGGTCAGACAGGGTTGTCCTCTTGCCCCCTTTCTCTTTCTGTTCTATGCGGAGGCGATGAGCAGATTTTTGGTGTCACAGCAGGTTGGTTTGAGGGGCTTAGCACTCCCGATACGGGGAGATGAGCTTCTGGACGCTGAGTTTGCCGAAGACTCAGCCTTGTACTTAGAGGGCCAGGAGGCCAATTTACACAGGTGTGGGCAAGCTCTTGAGACCTTCTGCTGTGCATCGGGCGCATTGATCAACTGGAGAAAGACAGTGGCTTTCTCGGTTGGCAGTGCTCCTGTGTCAGAGTGGATGCCAGGAGAGGGTTTCATGTGGATTCCCCCAGGGACTGCAGTTCGATACTTGGGTTGTCAGGTTGGTTTGGATTTGTCCCCCGAGCAGCAAATTGCTCCTCTTCTTCTGTCCATCAGGAGAAAGCTGTTCCACTGGAGCTCAGCACGACTTTCGCTGGCTGGTAGAGTAGTAGTTGCCAACCAGGTGTTTTTGGCAACTATGTGGTACATCACTTCTTGCTAGATATTCTCGAGTTCTTGTATCAGCCAGGTAGAGGCTGATCAGGAACTTCTTTTGGTCAAGTCGCGACACTCAGGTTGCCCGAGCCAAGGTGCCTTGGTCGGTCATCACACTTCCTTGTTCTCAGGGAGGGCTTGGGATCATTGATCCAGCACAGCAGAGCAGAGCCCTTCTTGGGAAGTTCGTCGTCAGAGGACTTCTTCCAGGCGAGGAGCCCTGGAAAGAGTTCTTGCTGCAGAGGCTTCGTGCCAGGGTGCCTCAGTCAGGAGGCCCTTGGCAACCTTCGACCAGATGGATCTTTACAGAGTTGCGCCGAGTTGGTTTGAGCAGGAGACTGGAGGACCGATTCGTTGTGAGTTTGCTTCGCTCTTGGGAGCTCTTACGGCGTGGCCTAGAGCAGAGACAACCGACATGCACGGAGGAGCGCCTACGACAGCCCCTCATCTGGAACCCCATGGTTAGCACTCAGAGAGGCCACCTGGTTGGGAGTAGGCCTCATGTTTCATGGGGTCCCATGGCAGCAGGTCCAGCGCGCTCTCTAGGTGACTGGCTAGAGTTCACAGGTTTGTCAAAGGAGGTGCAGGGTGTCCAGCTACAGGGCATGAGAGGGGTTCAGAGCATGTATCAGGACATCTCAGAGTCAGTTCCAACTGAGTGGCTCACGCCTCTCGAGCCTGTAGCACCCCGATGGATGGGAGCCTTCACACGACTTGAGGTTCTCATCTCAGTCAGGGCTTGTTCAGAGACTGTCCCAGCCTTGTTCTTTGAGCTTCAGGGTGGGGGACGATTACAACGAGTTACAGTAGAGGCCCCGCAGGTAGCAGAGTGCTGTTTCCAGAGGATCCGAGTTGTGGGCATCTGTAGGAGGACTTGCGTCATAGACCCTGACCCAGCAGCTCTCGAGGCAGGACACTGGAGGCTATGGGCTTGGGAGTGTTGTCCACTGGCACGAGTACAGTGGGATCCTGGTGAGTGGCTATGGAGGGACCCCTTCTCTTCTGCAGACCGCCCAGGAGTCCCTTTCTTTCAGTACACTGTTCAGCTTGGACGTCATACACTTGCAGCGCAGAGAGAGACCCGCCCCGCTGCAGCACGTCATTGGCAGGGGGAGGGTCTCACAGTTGAGTTCTTGGCAGCTTTTTGGCAGAGGCTGTGGAACTCCAGACAGCCGAGGCGCGTCACTTTGTTCCAGTGGTTGGTTGCACACAGAGCCACAGCAGTAGGGATCTGGCTTGTGCATAGTGGTCTCTCGGCCGCATGTACAGCCTGTGACCAGTTGGTGGAGAGTCAGCGACACTGTCTTTGGGACTGTCCTTCGGCCCAGCAGGTGTGGCTACGAGTTCTTCGGCTGATGCCTGCCCTCTCCGCGGCTCGACAATACACTTGGGGGGCAGCGGCTTGGTCCACCCTCACGGGCCCGGCACTACAGTTTGAGCTATCTTCCACCAGCAGGATGATAGTGATAAGGGGGGGCGACCTGCACTCCAGCCTGCTACAGACCTTACTCCACAGGAGTGGTGCAGTGAGAGAGAGGAGTGCTGGGAGCTCATCAGCGGCCTAGCTCTTTGGTTCATCTGGCGGGCCCGTTGTTTCCGCATCTTTGAGGCTCGCCCTGTGCCACCAGCAGAGACTGTTCGTGACTTTTGGCTAGAGCTGATCCATACTCTCAGAGGACAGCTTGAGGGACTACAGGGCAGCTCCGACCGCATGCGGGAGCGCCGCGAGGCTTTCCTTCAACTCTGGCGCCCTGGGCCTTTCTACACCATGGTCCAGGGGGTGCTCAGATGGCACTACTGTCCACCTGTGTGGCTCTTCCCTCCTCCCATTTCTTGATTTAGCCCCATTGTATATATGCTGTTTTTTCATTGGGAGAGTCTCCCCATCATGCTTGTTGTAGCCCTCTCTTGCAGAGGTGGATGTAGCCCTATGGGCAGTTTTCATTAACTAATAGAAGGATCTTTTTCTTGGAAAAAAAAATTATGCAGCAAAAGGCAGATGCAACCACCCTGCGAGATGAAGCCAAAGAACAAGAACAAGGCCGTTCCAAAATGGCCAAAGGAAAAGGCACCTTGTGCAAGAGGGCAAAAGTACAAAAAGATTTGACTGCGCAGCTAGCAACACTACCCTTCTCTGAATCATAGGTCAAAATCTCTGATGTCAATACTGAAACACCAAGAGTGGGCATGACTACTTCTGTGGCCATCTCTACTTTCACACCACCTCTTGTGAGTAGTGTTGCAGGCACCAAAACACAACCTCCAGTTGTGTCGGCAGCACCACGTACTACTCTTAGTACAGGGGCACAGAGGGATACTGCAGGGGCATCTAGCTCTGGGACACCTACATCTGGGCAACTTGACATGTTTGCCAATTTTGCGCCTCAAGCCGACAGACTTTTAGATGCGGACAGAAGAGCCATTTCGATGATTATGATGCAGCCATCTCATTGCAAGGTACCAACGGTCTGCATCGCGCTGTCTATGACAGTATGCAAAGGGAAGTGCGCAGCCACCTTCAACGATCGATGGATAGGGACATGTTAATTGCTCAGGCTCAATATTTCTCACTCAACAGGTAGTGGACCTCAAACATATTGTCCGCACTCAACAAATACACTTAAAAGAGGCAAATGATATGGCCGCAGTTCAGGACCTCTCTCCTGTGGTACATACAATGTTTCCCTCATGTGTCAAATACCAAGCTGTAGCCATTTCACAAATAGCTGCAGATATAGCTACAACTCCGGTTTCTACGCAAGTTCCTACTATGGCACGACAGATACAGACGGATGTTTCCAAAGCCCATTCAGGGGATTCTCAAGCAACTGAGAAAACAAATCCTACCACTATGGAGTCTAAGCCAGCAGGATTGGCTTCATCACAGTTTCATGGACCCTCTATGGCCTCCCCCTCCCAGTCCACCTCTTTCCCTCAGCACTTCTACAGCTTCCCTGGATTCCAACCACCCGTTCCACCATCTCAGCCTACTCGGTCTTTTCCTAGGTTTCCACCTGTCCCACCTTCTCAGCCTTCTTAGCCTACTCAGTCTTTTCTTGGGTTTTCACCTGCTCCACCTACTCACCCTACTCAGTCTGCTGTTGCTCATGGGGTGGCCACTCCATATCCAATGTACCCTCGTCATGGACACTACCCCCCACGATACACATGGCCTCCATCTCCTTACCCACCTTTCTACCAGCCTCTTCCTCCTCCATCATCCGACCACCAACAGTAGATATCACCTTTTGGAGTTTTACCAGTAGTAGACCTGGTTGCCGATCTTTCAATTCTTCAGTTCCGCTCTCCGGGATGGGAAGCAGTCTTGTGGCGGGCAACTTGTAGCAGACTACAATGTCACTTTCACAGGACAGTTAATACAGTTCGGACTTTACAGTTGGTCTTTGGTCCGGTCAGTTCACACTAGATGGACTCGCTGGGCAGTGACACATGATAGGGATACGGTGATTTAGTGAATATCATGGCCTGGTCACCACCGCCACCCAATGGAGATAGACTTAGGTGCTGTCATTTATGAGCCGTTGGTGGCTCTTTATGGTTGTATATATGAGTAGTAGCGGTTTGGTCAAGATTATCTTTTACGTTGTCGTCTAGAGTGAGTCTATACATAGAGCACGTCTTCACCATCCCAGCACATCTGAGCCTCGACACCCCCATTGTACCTGTGAGTTCTGGGCTGGAGCTGAGTGTGCTGCCACGCCAAAGTCTGTATCAGTTCTTTGAGATAGTCGAGTCATATGTTCTGGTCTGCTGTTGTGTCTTTGTGAGCTCAGTTGATGTCTATTGTTTCCTTTCTTTTCAGTCTGTTTGAGTGAGATTGTCACGCACATTGCACTGAGGACCACCCACTGTAGAGAGCATGACACATTATCCGTACTACCCCTCCCAGTACTCTAAGAAGAAACTGGGAGTCAAACCATCTTCCCCTAGGCAACTACCCCTGGGAAGTGCCCTGAGGACCTCTCGTAGCTCCTCGGGCGCTGGAGTGGGTGCTCAAGCCTTTGACGCATCTTCTCAGTGACTAAACAAGGTGTTTGTGTCCACACGTGTAAGATTTTAGCTACAGCTATAGATATATGAAAATGATTTTTGTGCACACATAATGAATAAATGAGTTTATGAATTTATTGGTACCAATTATGACCAGGTAAATTTTTCGGTGCAATGCGCCATCTAGAAATTTATCCATGTCCGGATAGTATGATAAGTAGAACAGGAGTCGGACGCAGTGCTGCAGAACAAGCACATGAATAAGATGGTGTCCCCAGTTCGCTCAAAAAAGATATAACTTAATAGTTTTTGCGGTGGCCGCCCGAGAAGTAGTCGGCCGGACATAGTGGAAATATGAGATAGGCGCGATCTCACCAAGGACCATAGGATCTCCACCCTTGAATATTGACACAATAATGTTGTTACTCCAGCTCTCATGAAAGCCTAAATAGAGTGTTCGGGAGGGATTTCTACATGGATAGAATAGTAAGGGCAAGAGTCAAACCTTGCTAAACAGTGCGAGCTAAGTTTTTTTGAAGATGCTAGAGTTCCTTGAGATAGTAACAATCCTTATCCTCATGCCCACCTTTCTCATAGAATTGGCAATATGCTCTCTAACAACATTCATGAGGTGGGTGGTACCCAGTGTTTTTGCATGTACTGCACCAAACCTGTGTCCTGGTCTCTTGTTCCGCTTCCACTTCTTCTAGTTTCTTATTCCACTACTTCTTGTTTAGGGGACTTCTCTTGTCGGCGAGAGATAGATCTTCTACTAAAGAGGGCGCTGCAACTTGAGTGCCTCTAGCTCCCTGCATAAAAAAACCAAAGACTCAGATGCACTTTCCAAAAGAATTGAAGACGACCTGTAACAAACTTGGTCACCCCAAATCTAGAATCTAACATGACACACGAGAGAGAATAATTTTAAAATACTTCACAGTTAATTCACAGTTCAATTTGAGTTGACACCGCTCGGCGTAGTTCCGTGCCTAGAGAGATTGGCCCCAAAGACTGGCACCCCTTTCGGTATTTCTTTTTGTATTAATGCTTGAGCAAAGTACAGTTGCCCTTGGGACTCCTCTGCAATCGTGACTTCTGGACTGACTCGAGACACCATCTTATTCATGTGCTTGTTTTGATATATTCTGCACTCCATCCGGCTATTGTTCTACTTACTATCCGATCACGGATAAACATCCACCTGGCACATTGCACCGGAAAATTTACCCGTTCTTATTAATTAAAACAGTTTGGATGAGGACTCCTCGTCCTCTGAGAGTTCAGATTCTGATGAGTCCATGTACAAGACAAAGAAATATCTGTACTGAGAAAATCAATATGACTATCTTGAAGATAAAGGCAAGAAAGGCCAAGGATTTTAAGGAAGGTGGGCAGGTGCTAAAGTTTGATACATTCTCAGGCTTCATGGATACCCACAGAGCTCCTAGCTTTTATCAACATCACCTTTTCGGGAGGGCGTTACTCAGAGCACTCCAAGGTACGAAGAGCAACATCATATCTTAAAGGGAATGCCCAGACATGGTGGTCTACCCTACTGTTACACAAGGAAGCATCAACCAAGTGGTTGTAGTTAAAACGAGTTTCACTTCTTCATGGCTCACATAGGAATATGAATAGGATATGATCGCCGCTTGGAATCAAGGATGACAAATTGGATACCTATTTTCAAAGATTCTGGGATATTTTTCTACTTGTTTCTTCCTTTAAAAAGATAACCTTCAGCAACAAGTTGAGCGGTTTTGGTGTGGACTTCCCAAAGAGATACGGAATCACGAAGCCTGAGTCCATGCAACGGTTCATGGGACGTGCCAAACAAGGTGTTGGTATGCATGTTAGCACACTCACCACCCTACAGACAAGCTTGTGCGGTCAAAACCGGACAAGAATCGTCTAACGGTAACAAGAAGAAGGGGAAGCAACAGAAAAAAAAACCATTGGGCCCTAGATCGTCAACCGAGCAGCGCGCTGAGTACTTCAAAGAGGGCAAATGTTATGGATGTGGGGAACAGAGGCGTGTTCTTGCCAAGTGCCCTAACAAAGCGTTACTAGAAAACTAGCCTGCCCAAATGAACACTTCAAGTTTGGCTAGCTATGCCACCAACTTAAGTGAGCAAGGTGGAGTGAGACCTCTGTTCAAGACCCATCGGACGTGCCAAAAATGAGAGAGACCAAAGCATAAAAACTATGTTGTTCTCCCGAAAATGGGTGCTTCTCAATGCAATATACACAAAAACCTTTCTCCTTGCTGCATCTCATTGCCACTCAGGATACAATGGCCTTTCTTTTCAGGCTTGGCACATTGTTTCTAATTGATGCATTGGATGGGCGTTGTGGTTGAAAGAGGCATAGGTTTCAAAGTACTCGAAAAACCTATTCTGCACCATTTCTTTGATTGTGAGGAGGCAATGGCTTGGGAAGAATTGCGCTCTAGTGAAGAAGCCTTGTACCACACGCTCTTCCACAAATAAATCGACAAAATTTACACAAAATCACCTCCTTGCTCATGTATCTTGCTCTTTCTATTACACACCTCCAATTAAACAAAAACTACCTTCCTTGTAGAAGCTCTCGAGTCCTATCCTCATCCTCTCTCAACAAACACTCACACTCTTAACATAGGCAAGCTCCCATGCTCAACCAGAAAAAGAAGAACATGCATTCATCCTCTTATTTACACAAAACTAAAGCCGACCTACACCTTCAACTCCAAAAGATAGGACATGTGTAATTAAACAAACTTTGGAAAACCAACATAACATGGAACTTAGGTTTAGTAACAACCTCTGAATCATTTGAGGAGCAAGACCTTGTGTCATTGAAATGTCTGATCTCCTTAGACTTATCTTTAGTTTTTCTATTATTTTCTACACTATTTACATCAAACTCGCTTACGACCTCTTCATTCATAGAAAAATCATTATGCTCAAGCAAGTGTTTGCCTTCACCAACTTCACAAGCATCCTCGGGTAAGCCCTCTTCAACAAAAGCCATCTCTTTTGCATCTCTTTTCTTGCCATAGTCTGCCAAATAACAGCAGACAAAGCCTTTCCTTACTTTAGAGTTCAAAAGCAGTTCTGTTATTGACTATGAACTCTTAAGAAATGTATTGAGAACAATTTTCGTGAGGAGCTTGTTCTTTTTTTTTTTACATATGTGAGAGTGAAGTGAAAAACTTTTAGAAACCAGATTTTTGCAAAGACCTTGAACTTCAAAAGACGCTAGCAAATCAGAATTTTGGTACAAATAGTCCTCTTCTTGTGATGATAGCATATTCATATCTCTCTTGAAACTTCCATGATTCCAAAGCATACTTTGTCTATTGTTTTCAATCATAGTTGCAAATATATTTTTACAATCAGAAGCAGCAAGATCATAATGTTGCTGATATGGATGTTCAGCACCTTGGCACCCTCCTGCAGACATAGGGGGGTCTAAGTTTTGCACATTATTAGAAGAACATGAAACTCTAAAATGACAACTCGACACAGAAATGTTCCTGATATCCTTAAACAACACTTGCAGTGTTCTACATAGACATATGTTCACTATAGCATACACAGTCAAGGAACTACTCTCGTGCAAATAATCGGAGATTGCACTAAAAAATACACAATCACATACTACACTTGTGCCAATGTCTGAAGACTGGATATACGATAACCAATTAGTCCTTTTTTCAAGCATTGAGACAACCCAGTCTACTTACCATAAGGACAACCCGAATTCTGTGAAGCCTGAACATATTGCTCCGCTCCACCTTTCTTCAAATCAGTGGTACGTTCAAAAGATGTTCCAGTTATTAAACTTGCTAGGCTCTTTGTTTTCGCAGTTAGGTTTTGCAGGCATGACTCAGAGATGTTGTGTTCTGCCTGTTCCAGCAGCACTCGGTCATCTGAACATATCATTTCCCTACTAGGACTTGCTCTCAGGTTTCCTTGCACCAAAGCTTGTTGCTCAAAGATATTACTCGATTCAGACACAGAGTTGAACTCAAAGTTGCTACTGTTTTGAGATGTGGATCTGCTGTCAACATCGCACATGCGTGCTTTCCAAAATAGTCTGTTTTCAGTACTTTTCCTGGGTGGCTCTGCATCCTCCCCATCCGAAGAGTCACTTGTATAGATAACTCGATCACGAAGCGGTAACATACTTAAAGCTCCAATTTCATCCTCTACTGATGTGTTGTAGTTGTGGTAGTTTTCAGCATCATGAGCATTATCTATAGTGCCAATATCTACATTTCCCTCTCTATAACATGGGTTTTGATCATCAGCCCACAGCGGATTTCCGTACACTGACACAGTATTGGTACTTTCCAAGCTTGCTTCATCATTGTAATCATCATCATAGCAACAAGGAGATTGTTCGGCACCTACATCAAAACAAAATTTAAGTTTCAATTTCAATCTCCAAAAATGTCATGCAGACAAAGCCCCTATGATCGTTCTGAGTGTCTACAGAATGCAGACCTCTCTCACACAATTCGAAAGCAAGATAGAATGCATGCAAACCAAAGGACCATCAGGATTGGGGGTCTACCTAGTGCTTGGATGCAAGCCACAATGAAGGATGAGGAATACAAGACAGAGAGGGATATTATGGAAAGAGAAATTGACTAACATTAGTTTGATAACCTAACACGACATAAAAGTGTCCTTTCAAGGTTTTGGAAAAAAATCAAATACTCCTATCATATGTATGTGTTTGTAGACGTCTTACTTGCTAATATTCCAAAAAAGTACCCTTTGACCAACTTATCAGGTGGACCCATCATACCTTTCTATTCTTTTCTTGTGCCCTGTGACATGTTCATAGCCCCGCTGGTCTCCCCTGTCCGTTGGCACCTCAATCGTCGGAATTTTCAGATGAGCCATCAGTAGATTCCCTTGCTTCGTCGGAACCCTCTCATGAACTTTCATCCGATTCCCTTACTTCTCCGGAATCCTCTAATGAATTTTCACCCAGTTCCCTTGGTTCTTTCTCTTCAATTGTAGTGTGCAGGTCATCACTCCTAGCACCACACTGTACATAGAGAGGAAAGCAAGCACTCCATAGTTCTTAACCTGTGACATGTTCTCAATGAAGCATCCCCCCAGCATAAATCGAGCGCCCCCTCTTCAGCTCTTGACCTGTAATGCATCTATGAGCAAATAGATGCAAAACGGGAAGATTTTCATGGCTGCCAAAACCTACGTATCCTTGAAAACGCAGCAAAACAGCCCTGTAAACACGCATCTAATGCCTTCCAATGCTGAAAATGAGCTCCTCAATCCTAGTTAAAGTCATGGGAAGCTCAAAAATGGAGAGAAATGGCTGAAAATCAGAGTTATCAGCCTCCAAAACTGCTCCAAAGAGTCAGTTACGAGTTCTGTTCTTCCAGACTCCGTAAATTGGCCAAAAAGTGCCACTTGGCACTCATACATACAATTTCCCCACATTGGGCTTCCCGCTTAAAAATCTCTTAACTGGTGCATCAGTTGACTTTGTAGCAGAGTAACAAAATGTTTCCCTTGTCATTCTGAAGCTAATGACGCGGACAGATTTTATGGCCCAAAATAGCAGTTTCCTAAATTTTAGGAGATGCTTCCGTTGGACTCCCATTGGTCATCTGACCATCAATGCCCACTGGGACCACATCCAAAAATGCAATGTAGCCGAGCCGTCGGGTACTTTCCTTTGCTGACCCCACCTTGACATTGTACCTTTATTGAGTTCACTTCCTAGTATCCACCAACTTGCTAAGTGCGACAGGGAGACCTACATGATCTTGAACTGAGCCTAAACATCCTTTTACTTTACGAGTTCCAGTGTCGACCAACTTCCTGTCTATGGGTGAAACTACCGTTCACATTGGCCATACAATGTCCGACCATTTACAACTTCAATAAGAGGGTCTCTAAAATTAAACAAAAATCATTGAAAAGAAACCAATAACTAAGGTTAGTTGCCACGTCCTCGTGACATACCCTCCTCTTGAAATCGCAAACGTCCTCGATTGCATACCATAAATACATGCCACTGATGATCTTGTGTTGTTAGCACTCTTTTATCATCGCATGTATCCACAAGAAAGGTCGTAACACATAGATACAAATGACTTAATGAGACCTTCATACTTTTGTCATTTCCATCTATTACACTGAATTCATATGTACGTATGATGCGCTAGCTCTATCATTATCCCTCCTTTGCACACGTTGGGTTGGGGCATAAGTAGGCTATAACCCAAAGACCTCAAGGTAAAGCTGCTATACATTTGGTGACTCTGACAGTTTCATGCTCTTCCATCCACTTTCCATCCATAGGTGGATAGTTCTTGAACTTCACCACATAGCATCTTGCAACCTGTCCCTTAACTTTTTACCTGTGCAAGAGGCTCTTGCCTCTACAAACGAGCATAATTCCACAACACTGTAACGTACAACCCACGACCAAGTAAGCTCAAATTTCAAGATGATTTACCAATGCGTCAAAGAATCCAAGCAATCGCCTCAGAGAATCGGCAAGCAGCATGCCACTTGGCAGACCCACATCACTCCCGCAGCAGATCTAGTGGCCAATCTACCACCGTGAGACCTCTCCCTATCTCATCTTGGTTCATACTTGCAAACCCTAAAAACGCAACAGAAAATCAGCCCTAATTTGACCACTTTTTGGCAGGGCGAACGTGTGGAATTTCCTGTCTATCCAGTGAAGAGGAACCGTCTTCCATAATGCCCTTCCCTTTGTTGGCCATCGTGTGATCCCGCGTTCTTGTACTCTGTGTCTTTACTCAAAACAACAGAGGCTCACTTCTTGAGGAAAAAGTGATTGATGTCCCGGCAACGGAACCATGAAACAGGCCCGTAGGGCGGTAGGCTTTGGCTTTCACCCAAAATTCTTTACTTTACTTTAGACACACACACACACACACACACACACACACACAGAGAGAGAGAGAGTACTTTGCAAAGGGAACCTGCGACGGAAATTAACAATTAAGCACACACACGGCTCGGAAGCTAGAATGCTCCGAGCAAACGCCGACAACCTATAGGCCCCAAAATTGGAGCCCCTTCCGGTATTTCTTTATTCTTTGAGAGGGTAAATTACAAAGTAGAGTCCTAGGAATTCTTTACCTGCATCCAGCTAGATACCATCTGTTTTGGCCAAATTTCGGCAGCATAACAGCCCCAAAACCTGCGCGAAACCTACTCCCTTGCTGGAACTCACTTCCACTGGCATAAACCCTCTGATTCTTGCCCAAAAACAGTAAATTCAACACGCTGTATTTACTAGTTTTTGCCTTGTTTTCAGCCCTAAACAGTCCCTGAAATGTCGTCTAACAATGGAGCACGGTTTCCAAGGATTTTGGCATCATGGCGGCTGCAAAACAGTCCAAAAACAGCGCGTACACAGCGCTGATAATGCACCTGTTTGGTGAGGTTATGACCCTCACCGGTGCCTGTTTGGAGTAGCAATTAGCTACTCCTGTTCCTGCTCAAGGAGGCTCTTGCCTCAGCACAAAAGCATGAAACCACACAGTTGTACATCAGTCAAATGAAGAGCCCTCTTGTGGCGCATCACATAACTGCACTGCACGTAGGGAAGAGAGAGAGCAGTGTGTAGTGTGCAGGTCATCACTCCTAGCACCACATTGTACATAGAGAGGAAAGCAAGCACTCCATAGCTCTTAGTCTGTGATGACAGGTTCTCAATGAAGCATCCCCCCAGCATAAATCGAGCTTGACCTATAATGAATCTATCAACAAATAGATGCAAAAGGGGAAGATTTGCATAGCTGCCAAAACCTATGTATCGCTGAAAACGCAACAAAACAGCCTTGTAAATACGCATTTGATGCCTTCCAATGCTCCTTGGTCCTAGGTAAAGTCATGGGAAGCTCACAAATAGAGAGAAATGGCTGAAAATCAGAGTTATCATCCTCCAAAACTGCTCCAAAGAGTCAGTTATGAGTTCTGTTCTCCCAGACTTGGTAAATTGGCCAAAAAGTGCCACTTGGCACTCATACATGCAATGTCCCCGCATTGGGCTTCCCGCTTAAAAATCTTTTAACTAGTGCATTAGTTGACTTTGCAGCAAACTAATAAAATGTTCCCCTTGTCATTCTGAAGCTAATGATGCGAACAGATTTCATGGCCCAAAATAGCAGTTTCCTAAATTTTAGGAGATGCTTCCATTGGACTCTCATTGGTCATTTGACCATCAATGCCCACTGGGACCACATCCAAAAATGCAATGTAGCCGAGCCGTCAGGTACTTTCCTTTGGTGACTCCACCTTGACATTGTACCTTTATTGAGTTCACTTCCTAGTATCCACCAACTTGGTAAGTGCGACGGGGAGACCTAGATGATCTTGAACTGAGCCTAGACATCCTTTTACTTTACGAGTTCTAGTGCCGACCAACTTCCCGTCTGCGGGTGAAACTACCGTTCACATTGGCCATACAATGTCCGACCATTTGCAACTTCAAAAAGAGGGTCTGAAAAATTAAACAAAAACCATTGGAAAGAAACCAACAACTAAGGTTAGCAGTTGCACGTCCTCGTGCCTGGGGGGAGCGGAAGCATCTTATCTATGGTGCAGACCTTTCATTCAACAAGGCACTAGCAAGTTTACCTGTTGAGTGAACAATGCACACCATTGTCCCAATCGACAAAGCAAGCGATATGTTTGATTTGAGCAGCTACAAGAGGATCATGGTTGGCCATGTCTTGGCCAAACCTATGGAGCAATGCTAGAGCAAGAGCTTAGACTATATGTTGAGTGAGAGGCATAGTTACAAGGAAACTCCCTTCGGGGCCTATCGGATCGGAAACTCTGTTTCTAAAGCCCCTTGTTTCTCATTTCTTTTTTGTCGTCTCTTTAGGAAGTTTCAAAGATTTTATACATGATATACGTATAAAAAGACGTTTCTAAGCCATTCCAGTGAAATGAGCAAGCCGTTTCTCTCTTTAATGGCCTTGCCAGTCTCATTCCCGTTTCCCATTCTAGCGAGAGGGCCTAAGATCACGAGGACAAGCATGCTTCAAGAGCGCTTTCTCTACCATCGGCCATGTATTCACTTTGAGGTGTTTGATTGACCAGACGAGGGTGAGGAAGAGAAAGCTATACTATTGTTTTGTGGATTTCCGTTAAGCCTTTGATATAGTACCATGAGACATGCTTTTCAGCTGCATGCAATACTTGGGCATACCATCAGATATGACATGGGGCATTTTTGCATTATATGAGCACGTATATAGGAGAGTTCCATGCCTAGATGATATGATCCTCAACTATAATGTCAACCTCAAGAATAGTTGCCATATAAGATGACAGATGCGCACACACCAAGTAAAACATAGATTTTCTAATTGCTCTTGAGTGGAGCATTCACAAAGGCAAAGAAAACATGACGCATAGAAATCAAAGTGGAGGGATCCACAATGACGTCCCCTGCGAGTGAGCTTTCACATTCTCTAATGGACCCAACAAGCAAGCAAAGAAGGCATGACACATAGAAATCAGCGGAGGCTTTCCACCATCACATGCTTTCACCCCACTCGTAACTGTTCCATCGCTGGTGATTAAGCACAATGCTTTTGTTCAAAGGTGCAATTGATCGTCCTCTCTTGGAAAAGATCCTAGTGTTGAAGGGGGGCGGACTCGTAATTGTTCCATCGCTGGAGATTAAGCACAATGCTTTTTTTCAAAGGTGCAAGTGATCTTCCTCTCTTCGCTCTCACACTTGGAAAAGATCCTAGTGTTGGAGGGGGGCGGTGAGTAGCACCCTGCTCACCCGGTAGACTCCCAGCATTGGCCTCTCTCTCTCTCTCTCTCTCTCTCTCTCTCTCTCTGGGCGTGTGCATGCACACCTTATATGTATATACGTGAATGAGTCAGTTACCGTTTTCACGCAAGTCTTGGTTGTCTGCAAGCTGGCCAGGTTTGAATAAACGTGGGGGTCTCTGTGAGCTGCTTTTAGAGGAAAAGCTATTCATTTTAGCTGAAAAGAGCGTCCTGGTAGGACGGGAATGAGCCTGCGCAAGTGCGCGTTGCTGCGACGAGTGATGGGTCATGGCACCTGGGAACCTGCAAAACAAGCTTACGAGAGAGAGAGAGAGAGAGAGAGAGAGAGAGAGAGAGAAGCCTGTGTGGAGGAGCGCCGTGCGTGCCTGTTTCTTGATGAGAAGCGAGCTGGCCAAATGTATGCTTCAAAAATTACCAAAATACCCCTCACGTATCAAATCAAAATACCCTTGTACCATCTTTTCTTTTTTTTTTTAACCATAAGGGGCGCCAGCAGATTTATATTAAAGCAAAGTTACAAAGGGCTACCACTTGGGGTATAGTTAGCTTTCTGTCAGTAGATACAAAACTTGGGGTGATCAAAATTACATTCTTAGTTAGGGGTTCTATTCAGTCAGGGCAAGCAGGAACTCCTGGAGGTGGGCGACAAGTCGAATATCGTTACTGTGTAGCCTCCTTAATCTATCCCCATTCGTTCGGCATTCATCCAACATTCTCTGTAGATGTGTGTATGATCCATCAAGCAAGACCTCCTGCTGCTTGTTTATGTTTGCGATGTTGTAGAAACCCATGCAGTCCGTGAGTACCTTGAAATTAGCTTCGTAAATCCGGCATTGCTCCAGCGAGAGTTGATTTACTTGTATAGAAAATTGAGAAAACAACTTTCTCAGACTTTTAGTCTGGTAAGATATGTTAAACAACCTGTCATTTCGGTCAGACCAGATAATCCAGAAAAATTCCCCTCTTACTCTATTCCAGACCACTGAAAATAAAGAAACTGAGTCTCTAAGCAATAATTGTTTCCAACTTAAAGTGCATCCTAGCCCAGTGTTCAACGAGGACAGGATTTCTACACTTTTGGGGCTGTTCATAAAGAGGTGAGGGATGTCCTCCTCGGCTCTATTGCATCTCTGACAGAGCCCAGAGCCTAGCCCGGCAAGCCTCATCCTGTGTCCCGTCCATACCGCCTTATGGAGGATTAACCAGAGCAAGACTGAGTGTTTGGCTGAGATGCCTATGTTCTAAATTGACTGGAATTTGAAGGCCCATTGTCGACGGTCCAGTGAGGTCCTCCACTTTCTGTTGAGGGAAACGTGTAGTTGTTCTGTGAGGTTAGGGGCTAGGGTGGGGGGGTTAGACAGAGCGCTGTCAGTACAGAGCCTTGAGGGATGGGTCAAGATCACTCGAGAGAGTCCACTCCAGCTCCTTCGGGAAGAGGGATTTCTTGTTAGTTATCAGAGATAGCTCCCAGGGTTGCAGGTTATATCGACTTGTGAGCTCTGTTTGGGAGAGCCACATGTGCTCCAATCTGAGCCACGAGTTTCTCCAAGTTGTAATGCCCTTGTTGTGAATACGCTTAGCTGTTCTGCTCTGAGCCTGGTTGAGAGGGGGAATCGGAGACAACGACCACCAAATTGATTTGTGTGCTCTTAGGTGAATGCTATACTTGGAGTCCCAGTTGACTCTAAGGTGGTTTCTGTATCTGTTCCACGCTCCCCACAAGGATTTAAGGAGGAGGGAGTCATTGGGTGCTATCTCGGCAGGTCCAAAGAAGACTGTGAGCCATGGGAGGGGTTGTAGGCCATTGCTCCCTTTGGCTTTGAATTTGCTGATGTTCCAAAATAGCAATGAAGCCCACTCCTCGTCGGGTTTGTTCAGGGCTCTGAGGACGAGTTTGACTGCTAGTTTGTATGCCCATCTACTGAAGTTAGTGAGACCGAGTCCACCTTGTTCCTACTCTATATTACAGAGAAGAAGGTGGACTCACCTTGCACCATCTTTTCTACTCTAAAATACAGAGAAGAAGATTCAGGGCTGCCACGTGGTCAAAGAAAAATGAAGCGGACCTAGCACAACCTGAGGGACGTCGGGAGGGTGCCGAGGTTGCTTCCTAGGAAGCGAACAAGCGGCCATGGCTTGGAGGAAGTGGGGGAGTGGGGACATGAGTGCTTGCTAGAGAGAGAGAGAGAGAGAGAGAGAGAGAGAGAGAGAGAGAGAGAGAGAGAGAGAGAGAGAGAGAGAGAGAGAGAGAGATTCCTGCTATGGTGAGCTGCAAATGACAGGCAGTTGAGTGCATGGTCCAAGAGAGAGAGTGGGGACAGGAGAGACGGAGAGAGAGAGAGAGTTCATTGCTGCTGGCGAGCTGTTGATCAGAGAGCTCGTGGGACCTGTATGAGTTGATGTTGAGTCGAGTTGTTGTACGAGTTTCCTGCTAAGTTGAGTTGTTGAGTTGAGCTATTGTACGAGATGCCTTAGGCCTATTGACATACAATGCCTGGTATTTACACCACCCCCTCCCCCTCTCTCTCTTTGCAAAGCTGGGCTCCTGGTGACGTATGTCTACACCTGCATGAGGGAGTTTTTCTTGATGGGAGACGCATGTCTGCATAATTGCTCACAATGACGTATGTTTGATGCATGTAGGGGTTTTGCTTGATGGAGATTTGGTCTGTGGGCTTGCCATCACATTTCGTGCGCAGAAATGGGCGGAGAAGTACCGTGAACAACAACAAATCGAGAAAGGAGTTAAGTATGACAAGCACGTAGAAGCACAAGATTTCTATTTTTGTCAGAACCAACATCGGAGAGGGGAGGGTTTTGGTGGAGGCCGCAGTGGACCATGGTACCGAGGAAGCTTGGAAAGGCCAAGATGCCACTGATGGCTTAATCATACATGTCCATGCGGTTGGCTTTGGAGTACTACATATCCTTGAACTCGAAATCTTCAGGATGATGGCTCTCGGTGAAGAAGGTTTTGGAGAAGATCGATGAAGAGATGGACGCCTTCGAGGAGGAGGAGGCAGCTGATGAGGAGGACGTCGAGGATGTGAAGGCTATAGGCGAAGCGGTCAAGAAGGATGACGGTGGCCCCATGTGAGAGCTCTTGGGGTATAAAGCCCAATGTGGTCGCCCAGGTAAGTGGGCGGGCCGCCAGGTATGTACACATATTCTTTTGTAAAAACCTAATAAGAACTCACTATGCTCTGCACATTACAGTAGAGCGAGTTCACCATATTGTCGTGCTCTTCTTCTCGCACTCTCTCTCGCGTCACACTTCCACTCGTACTCCTTCAACTGGTATCAGAGCTCAGATCGAGGCTCGGGGCAGCATTTGCAGGTAGCCAGAGTCACCTGCTTAGATTGGAGTGAGATTCGACAGGCGAAGACACGGCCCCAAAACTTGTGGGGAAGCTCGAAGGGCTTGGTGTTCTCAGAATTTCATTCTGAGGTCATCTCGGCCACCGTTCGGCTTCGACAAAGTTCTGCGCAGGCCATTTTCGACTACGTGGTCTCGGTGGGTGCAGATCCGACTCTGCAAATTTGGGGTTTCAGCCTACGACTGCAGGTGCTGAGGATATCGGCACACCCAGAGTGCTGATTTGTGGCTGTCTACACATCGAAGGACGGCTCACAGTTCTTGGAGGCGTGTCACATACGACACGTACGCATCTACACACAGACTATAGGCGACATCCACTAGTTCATCACGTAGCTTGTGTTTGCCGCTTGATATTCCAGATTTCATCCTGACATTGCAGGTACTTCCAGATGGGATGTATTGTCAGAGATGATGTATGTATGTTGAGGGTTTGCTGGCTGTGAGTCACGCAGCAAACAACCGCCGCAGCGGTTACAGCATATAGTGGGAAATTTATGGATGTATGACTTTGTGGGAAGTCTATGTACTGTCAGATTTACTGCAGCCTTTGTTCAAGGTCAAGTGAGGTTTTATTGAGCTGGGGGATTCTCGAATGTTGAGATCCTTTCGGTGATACAGGTCTTGGAGTGTAATGGAATTAGCCTATTCAACTTGAGAATAGCGGAAATTAATGAGAATACTTTCGAGAAATAACTTTGTGAGCATAGCGGGTAGACATAATTGAAGATAGCAACATAATCATAGCAATTAGTTAACTTGGCATGAACAATACTTTTGCAAGAGAGAGAATTTAGAGAACATGACAACAGTTGAGGACCGGATTTATGTGGAGCCGGTCCCCCCTCTAATAGGCATTTGTATTATGATTTCTCCCATTAAGAGAGACTTGTTACAATACATTCTTTGTGTTCCTTGTGACCTAGGTGATGCAATGAAGATGGAAAGCTTCATGCATCACAATCATAGCATAACATGAACTTGAAGAAAGCTTTAATTGTCCCAAGCCTCAGTCCCAAGACCTCAAACACCTTCGAAGGTGGAGAGAGCTAGCAGGGAATGAGGGTAGGGAAGAGGAAGAAGAAACATTTCATAGGAGAAAGAACTAGTTCCTCACTTATCATACTCTTGTTGCTAGCATACATAATAGCATAGTAATGAAGAAGAAGGAGATGACAAGCTCAAGCATTGAAGCATGGCTCTTGGTTGGATTTGCACTCCATAGCCAAGAGTGTTGGTGTAGGCTCTCAACCTCTACTTGCTTGGAGAGGGAGCTCTTGCACTTTGCATAGCACACCATGAGAGTGATTGTGAGTGTGTGTGGGTGAGTATACCCCTCAAGCAAGCCCCTAGCTAGCTTGGGTCGACCCCCCCTTGTAGCTCATGCTTGAAGCTCATTGGACCCTCCCAGGCCTAGCCAATCATGAGCAGGAGGCATTACAAGCAGTAGGGGTAGCCTTGAGACAAGTGTCCCCCTTTTCTTTTTGAGAGAGAGGGCTAGATAAATGCTAAAACAATTAGATAATTCATGTAATTTATCATTGGACCCCTTTGAAGCTTAGCCAATAGGCTTCAAGCAACACATGAAGGTAACATGGGTAGGGGCCTGACATGTGTCCTTGCTGCCTCTTCAAGTTGGGGCTTCCCTTGTGTGTGTGAGTGGGTGTTCTCTCTCTAGCCCCTAGGAAAAGGGCTCGCCCCCCCTCTTGTAGGAATGCTTTTGACTTTAGGTGATCAAGCACCTTACTCATCAAGCATGACAAAGCACTTGAACTAGGGGGTGTTCCCACAAGCATCTCAGGCAAGCTTCTCAAGGCACCTCAAGTACCTTAATCATGCAGCAAGTCAAGCACCTCAAGCATGGAGCCAGTCAATCACCTCAAGCATCTTAATCAAGCACCTCAAGCATGACAAACACCTCAAGCACGACAAGCACCTCAAGCAGGACAAGCACCTCGAGCTTGGGCCGGGTTCCCACCTCAAGCTCAGCCCTAGCTTACCTAAGGTCAAAGGACTTTTACACACATTTATTGGAGGTCTTCAATGAAGCTAACCCTAAGGTCTTATGCTCCATTGGTTAGCCTTGCTCTTTGATAGACCATCTCCCTTTTGGGCCCCTTTACAATTGGCCCCGTGTTGAGATAGATCTATAAGCACATATCTATATCTTAACACTTGTTCCCGTTTATTCTCCCACATTAAGTGATCAATTTAATATGAGAAAATCATTTGGGTTGGTTAGATATTAGATTTTATGACATTACCTCTCTCTTGAAATCATAGTCGTCCTCGACTATGAGGTAGAAGAGATAAAGTCTTGGTCATTAGTCAATCGTACTTAGCGGGTAAAGGATCCCTTTTTACCCTACGACATCTTTCCAAGATGGATGACTAATCCATTTGGTGCTTGGGAGACATAACTGCCGCAAGCATGTCTGCTCTTTAGTCCATTTCATTCTCCCAAAGTAGAGTGACAAATTCTACTTGGTGTTTGAGAGACGTCGTCATCACAAACATGATTCTAAGCATGCATACTAGTTAAATTTGTGCACAATTAAAAAGAGGACTAGTCATATAAGACAAAAACATGAGCCATTTAAAAGAAATTTGTACATTTGCTTACTCTAATGTAGCATTGTAAGCATTGACAAGGTTCATACTATCCTTAAGTTGTACTCCTTGCATCCATTTAGCATCTTCAAAAGGATAATTTTTGAACTTAATAAGATACCATCGGATTATCTTACCATGTCGTAGTACCTTGTCTTCATGCCGAAGGACAGCTTCGGGTTGTAGCACCTCTTCTTGGTCTTCGACTTCGGGAGGGTCTTCAATAATTGGTTAAATTGGTGGCTCTCCTTTGTAGGGCTTAAGTAAGCTTACATGAAAGGCATTGTGTATAAGCCAATGGTTGGGCAACTTGAGTTGATAAGCCGTCTCATTGATAGGCTTCAAGATTTGGAAAGGACCATAGTATCTTTTTGCTAGTTTAGCATAATACTTTTGATGGCCCGTAGGATTTTTGCCCGTCGTTTGCCTTAATCGAGCCTTAGGAAACTTGAGTAAGACCCAATCATTTTCTTTGAACATTAAGGCTCTTCTGTGCTTATCAGCAGCAGCTTTTTGCCTTTGTTGAGAGATGGCTATAGCCTCCCTAATCTTTTGAAAAGATTCTTGTAGGTCACGGCTATACTCATCGGCGGCGAAGATCTTCCCATGTACTTTCAGTAGCAAGGGACTTTTAGGTCTTCCCTCTATGATCTCGAAAGGTGCTTTCCCCGTAGAAGTATGTACAGTATTATTGTATTCCCATGGATAGACTTGGGCAATCCAAAGATGAAATCCATGGATATACTCTCCCATGGTGAATTTGGAATAGGCAATGGCTGGAGTAATCCAGGTTGCTTCCCTCTATCATACTTGATCTTTTGGCATACTACACATTTTGAAACATACTCTTGTATGTCCACTTTCATGGTAGGCCAATAGAAATACGTCTCTACTCCTCGGAGAGTAGGTTGAATACCTCTATGCCCTGCATATGGAGGAGCATGGGATTCATACCTAACCTTCTCACGAAGGGAATGAGTAACACATAGACTATTGCCGTGGAGAAGATAACCATCCTCCAAGGTGAATGGTTCCTCTTTCTTCCCCAAAGCAAGGGCTGACATTATGTCTCTAAAGTCAGGGTCAGTAGCATACTCATCTATCATAGAGGATAGATCATTGTGAGTAGCTATAGACACCGCATTAACTTTTGGTCGTCGTGAAAGTGCATCGGCAACTTGATTGTGCTTACCAGCTATGTGAGCAATATGGAAATTAAATTGCGAAAGAAAATTTTCCCACCTCATTTGTTTGTCGGAAAGCTTGGTTTGCGTCATGAAATACTTGAGACTTTGGTGGTCGGTTCGTAGGATAAATGGAGTCCCCAATAGGTAGTGCTTCCATGTGTCTAGGGCATGTAGAACAGCTAAAAGCTCTTTCTCATAAATGCCCAAGACTCGTTCATCACCATTGAGCCTTCGGCTCTCATATGCTATGGCATGCCCTTCTTGAAGCAAAACTGCTCCAAGGCAATCACCACAAGCATCACATTGGACCTCAAATGGCTTTGAGAGATCCGGAAGCACGAGGACTGGTTGGGAAGTAAGCTTCTCTTTGAGTTTTTCAAAAGCATTTTTCTCCTTAGCAGTCCATACAAACTTAACATTCTTCTTAGTTAAGTCGTGTAGTGGTCCTGCTACTTGAGAGAATTTTGCTATGAAGCGTCTATAGTATGCACACATACCAATAAAGCTTCTTAGCTCATGTAGATTTCTTGGGTTAGGCCATGCTTTTATTACCTCTAACTTTGATGGATCCATTTGGATACCATCTTTAGAGATAATATGACCTAAGTATTGAATCTCTTGAAGGAAGAATTCGCTTTTCTTTTGGTTGAGATAAAGCTTGTTCTCCCTCAATGCTTGAAAAATCACTTGGAGATGCTGCTTATGTTCCTCCAAAGACTTGGAGTAGATGATGATATCATCAAAGAACACTCCAGTGAATTTTCGATATGGTCTAAAAATTTTCTCCATCAAACGATTGAACGTAGCTGGTGCATTAGTCAAGCCAAAAGGCATGACTAGATATTCATAAAGACCAAACGTTGTGCGAAACGCGGTCTTTAAGATATCTTCATCCACTATCCTTATTTGATGATAACCACTCTTAAGGTCAATCCTATTGAAGTAGGTAGAGCCTTGTAGCTTAACAAACAGATCTTCTACCCGAGGTACGGGAAATCTGTTTTTGATAGTGATATGGTTTAGTGCTCGATAGTCCACACACATACGGTATGTATCATCTTTCTTTTGCACTAAAAGGACTGGAGAACAAAAGGGAGAGGAACTAGGCCTCACCATCCCTTTGTCTACCAGCTCTTGTACTTGCCTCATGATCTCCTCTTGTTGAGCTTGTGAGACTCGATAAAGAGGCTTGTTAGGTGGTGAGCTTCCAGGAAGGAGCTCAATACGATGGTCATCATCCCCTCGTTTTGGAGGTAACTCCATAGGGATATCATCGATGAACACATCTTGGAATCCTTTTAGAAAATTAGACAAGTCTAACTCTTTTTGATTCCTATCATTTACATTTGATGAAACATTAGTATCTTTTGGAGACTCTTTCACAAAAATCATGTACGCAGAAACTGAGCTCTTCATTGACTTATCAAAAGAAAGAGGATTTACAAGTGGAATAGTGCGACCACGCTCACTAGCATCTATATACATGTTCTTTCCCCTGTAAGTGAAGTAAATTCTCCTTTCAAGGAACTTCATGTTGGCACCCATGCGATCAAACCATGGTGCCCCTAGGATAACATCCTGATGTTGGAGAGGAGAGATGAAGAAGTCTTCTTTGTCGACATAGCTTTGGACATGAAGCCTCAACTTCCCAATCAAGGGAGTAACGGAGGCTTGTTGTCCCTTGAAAGCTGCATCAGTGACTACTATATCTCCCATCTCAAAAGCTTGAATGCCCAACTTGGTGGCCAACTCTATTGATATGAAGTTAAAAGTAGAGCCAGGGTCAAACAAGATGAAGGCATCATGCTCTCTTACCTTTCCCCAAGCATAGGAGAGTGATGATCCTTTGCAATGAGCATCCTCTTTTGGAGCTTCGATGGTGGAAGCTCTAGGAGTCTCATTGCGAGTATTCTTCTTGGGGCAAGAACAATAGCCATGTCCTTGCTCTCCACACTTGAAACACTTATGGTCCTTGCGAAAAGCTTCAAGATCTTCAGGAGAGAGTTTGTTTTTACCTTTGTAAACTCCCTTCTCCTTGGACCGATTGTTGTTGTTGTTGTTGTTGTTGGAAGTGCCTTGGGAATTATTTTGAGCATTGGATTTCCCCTTTGCATCATTTTTATCTTTGTTTTCCATGGGCTTGACATTACGTCTAGCCCCTTGATGGAAATTGATGCGTGAAGCAACCATGGTGTGGTGGATTACTTCGGTAATAGTACCGGGCCGTTGAGAGTTGATGTATTCGGCCATCTCTTCAGGTTATCCCGCACAGAATTGCTGTCTTTGCTCGGCAAAGTCTATCTTTTGAAAGACAGTAGCTTTGAGATGTAAATCCCAAAACTTGTCTACATACTTGTTGATAGACTCATGAGAGAGAAGCTTCAAGCCGCGCCATTCGGTAAGAACTTTATCTTTAGTATCGCTTGGCAGAAATTGCTTCATGATGGAAACTCGTAGAGTTTTCCTTGTCTTTGGGGCTTCTCCATTGCCACGAAGGCTAGCCCACCATTGACGAGCTGATTTTTGGAAGTACATAGCTACATGACGTAGCTTGGAGGACTCTGTGAAGCCCTCGTCCCCAAAGGCCGCGTCAAATTGCTGGATGAAGGCCAAGACTTTGTCGGTAGCACCAAAGGTGTGCCATCGTAGGTGAGAAAAGAGATACTCTTTCCTCCCTCCTTGAACTTCTTTAGCTTTTGTGACCTTTTCCATGCAGGAAATGATTTGCGATGTCCTCCCCTCTTGTATTCTCTAGGAGAATAGCCATAACTTTCATCGGAAGAGGAGGAAGGTGAAGAAGAAGGAGAAGAGGGTGACCTCTTCCTAGCCCTTTTCTTCCTTTGTTTCCTCTCTTGCCTTTCAGAGTGATGAGGAGAAGGACTATGGGTTGCTCTTTTCCTCTTGGGAGGAGTAGGCGATCGTCTAGACCGCCTTCTTCGTGGAGCCACATCTTCAAAAGAGCTTAGACTTTCATTGTTTTCTTTCTCTTTGGATTCCTCCTCTCGAATGGGAGAGAGTCTTCTTTCGGGGGTCTCTTCAAGAGGCCTCCTAAGCTCTCTCTCCTCTTGGAGAGGAAGGGAAATTCCATAGGCACGAAGTTGTTGAGTAACTTCGGCTTGCAAGGTAGGGTTGCCCATAGCTTGTTGCAACCTAGTCACAAGATAATTCACAAACATTGGAGCATCATCATTAGCACCTTCATGTGCAAAATCAAAGCTATCAATGTTCATGCTACTCTCTTGATTATTGTCAGCCATGTTAACAAAATTTTATGTATGTACTTAGTGTATGCTTTGGCAATTCAAAACCTTAGTTGCCACTCCTCTTAGCCTTTGAAAATTGGCTCTTAAGTATCTACACCCACGGCTCAAAGTGGTTAATTATAGAGAGTAGAGGAGTAGGTCTAACATAGCAGAGTTGCCAAGGGCTAGCTCCTTTCGGACTTCTTATGGCTCAATAATGGTAAAGCCGTAGGCAAGTCTAAAAAGACTCCATTATTAAGTCCAAAGCTACCGAGGTGTGCACCATCCCCCACATAGTGGGCTTAACAAAACCGATATTAGATCCCAGTTCCACTTACCCTATTATAATTAACAACATCAACCATTTATAGGCTACTTAAGGACCTCTCTTCTTAAGCAAGAAAAGAGAAACCAAATGCTCTGATACCAATGTAATGGAATTAGCCTATTCAACTTGAGAATAGCGGAAATTAATGAGAATACTTTCGAGAAATAACTTTGTGAGCATAGTGGGTAGACATAATTGAAGATAGCAACATAATCATAGCAATTAGTTAACTTGGCATGAACAATACTTTTGTAAGAGAGAGAATTTAGAGAACATGACAACAGTTGAGGACCGGATTTATGTGGAGCCGGTCCCCCCTCCAATAAGCATTTGTATTATGATTTCTCCCATTAAGAGAGACTTGTTACAATACATTCTTTGTGTTCCTTGTGACCTAGGTGATGCAATGAAGATGGAAAGCTTCATGCATCACAATCATAGCATAACATGAACTTGAAGAAAGCTTTAATTGTCCCAAGCCTCAGTCCCAAGACCTCAAACACCTTCGAAGGTGGAGAGAGCTAGCAGGGAATGAGGGTAGGGAAGAGGAAGAAGAAACATTTCATAGGAGAAAGAACTAGTTCCTCACTTATCATACTCTTGTTGCTAGCATACATAATAGCATAGTAATGAAGAAGAAGGAGATGACAAGATCAAGCATTGAAGCATGGCTCTTGGTTGGATTTGCACTCCATAGCCAAGAGTGTTGGTGTAGGCTCTCAACCTCTACTTGCTTGGAGAGGGAGCTCTTGCACTTTGCATAGCACACCATGAGAGTGATTGTGAGTGTGTGTGGGTGAGTATACCCCTCAAGCAAGCCCCTAGCTAGCTTGGGTCGACCCCCCCTTGTAGCTCATGCTTGAAGCTCATTGGACCCTCCCAGGCCTAGCCAATCATGAGCAGGAGGCATTACAAGCAGTAGGGGTAGCCTTGAGACAAGTGTCCCCCTTTTCTTTTTGAGAGAGAGGGCTAGATAAATGCTAAAACAATTAGATAATTCATGTAATTTATCATTGGACCCCTTTGAAGCTTAGCCAATAGGCTTCAAGCAACACATGAAGGTAACATGGGTAGGGGCCTGACATGTGTCCTTGCTGCCTCTTCAAGTTGGGGCTTCCCTTGTGTGTGTGAGTGGGTGTTCTCTCTCTAGCCCCTAGGAAAAGGGCTCGCCCCCCCTCTTGTAGGAATGCTTTTGACTTTAGGTGATCAAGCACCTTACTCATCAAGCATGACAAAGCACTTGAACTAGGGGGTGTTCCCACAAGCATCTCAGGCAAGCTTCTCAAGGCACCTCAAGTACCTTAATCATGCAGCAAGTCAAGCACCTCAAGCATGGAGCCAGTCAAGCACCTCAAGCATCTTAATCAAGCACCTCAAGCATGACAAACACCTCAAGCACGACAAGCACCTCAAGCAGGACAAGCACCTCGAGCTTGGGCCGGGTTCCCACCTCAAGCTCAGCCCTAGCTTACCTAAGGTCAAAGGACTTTTACACACATTTATTGGAGGTCTTCAATGAAGCTAACCCTAAGGTCTTATGCTCCATTGGTTAGCCTTGCTCTTTGATAGACCATCTCCCTTTTGGGCCCCTTTACAATTGGCCCCGTGTTGAGATAGATCTATAAGCACATATCTATATCTTAACACTTGTTCCCGTTTATTCTCCCACATTAAGTGATCAATTTAATATGAGAAAATCATTTGGGTTGGTTAGATATTAGATTTTATGACATGGAGCGATCCCTCGAGCACCCTTAGATAGGCAGCTAGGATGTATTGACTGTGAGTTAGACAGTTGGGATTGCATCTTTGCTTTACTGCCGTTGAGGCATTGTCGCAGTCTATGCTTATAGGACAGTGACAGGACAGTGAGAGACAGTACAGGTGCAGGACAGGTTTACCCACAGCTTACAGTGTTAGAGAGACAGTGGTTTTTTGAGCTGTTTTTTGAGTACACCAGAGACTCTGCTCAAATTTATGCAGAATCTGAAGCTTTCTTGGTTCATTTGACAGGTTGATATTGGTTCATAGGTCAGTTTACAGGGGAAACTCTGTCGAATTTTTCCCAGGAAAGTAAACTATTTTGAAGCGTAGCTATGGCTGATAATAGGACACTGCTCTTTACAATATCAAGAAGCTGGATGGAACCAATTTCCCATTGTGGAAGAAGCAAATTTAGCACGTGCTGGTACAAAAGAAGCAGATAAAACCTATAAAGCTCAAGGGGATAAAACCAGAAGATATGGACGAAGATGAATGGAGCGAAATGGATGAATTGGCACTTTCTACCATTATGCTGACTTTGGCAGAAAGCGTTTACTTCAATGTAGCAGATGAGATGTCGGCTTATCAAGCATGGAAAAAGCTGAGTGATCTTTATGAGAAGCAGAGTGCAGCATCACAGGTATACTGGCTTAAGAAGCTTGTTGACTTGAAGATGAAAGAAGGGACCCCTATGTCCAATCATCTGAATGAATTCAACACCATCTACAGTCAGTTGTCAGCACAAGGTGTCAAGTTTGATGAACCTGTTAGAGCTATGATCCTGTTGATCACATTGCCGGAAAGTTGGGACACATTTCGCACAGCTTTGAGTAATTCTGCACCTCCAGATGGTTTGAACATAGCAGGTGTAGAAGGAAGTCTGCTTACTGAAGAAACCAATAGAAAGACAATGGACAAAGGCAAAGGAACAGCCTTATTTGTCAGGGGAAGGACCAAAGAAAATTACAAAGGTGGAAAGAGGAATCAGTCTCGTAGCAAGTCCCACAGTGCTAAAGGCAAGAGCGACATAGAATGCTACCATTGTGGCAAGAAGGGTCACATGAAAAGAGACTGCAGAGAATGGAAAGCAGAAAAAGGCAAAGAGAAAGCTAAAGACCATGGTGAGAAGAACAAGTCCTCAGTGAAGATCCAAGAAATAAATGTGACAAACACTGTTGCAGAGGATGACAGTCTAGTGTCAGGAGACATCTACTTCTTGAAGAATACAATGGACTCAGCTCTTCTTACAGCATGTGATGGAAATGCAATGAGTGACTGGATTATAGACTCAGGGGCATCACTTCATGTGTCTCCAAACAAGGAGTGGTTTACCTCTTATGTGACCACTAAAGATCATGTTCGGCTAGGCAATGGGCAGACATGTGAGATCTTAGGTGTTGGAGATGTTCAATTGAAGTTTCAGAATGGCTCTTCTTTCACGTTGAAGAATGTGAGACATGTTCCCGCAATTACAAAGAGCTTGATCAACACAGGTTTACTTGATGATACTGGCTACGTCACCACTTTTGGACAAAACATGTGGAAGATATCCAAGGGTTCGATGATAGTGGCACATGGAGTAAAGTCTGGAGGACTTTACACGATTTATGTATCAAATGTCTCTAAAAATGTAATCAATGTAACCGAGCAGCCAAACGTTTCTTTGTGGCATAGCCGGTTAGGACATATGTCCAAGAAGGGAATGGAAATCTTGTCTCGTTCTGGTTATTTTCTTGGCTTTTCATAGAAGCAATAGAAGAGATACACAGTTGGCACTTGTTCATAGTGATTTGTGTGGACCTATGCCTAACCTATCTCTAGGGGGAGCTTCTTACTTTATGACATTAATAGATGATTACTCGAGGAAAGTATGGGTTTACTTTCTCAAGCACAAGGATGAAGCGTTTAGTGTTTTCAAAACGTTTGTGACACTTGTGGAGAATCAGAGTGGCAAGAAGCTTAAATGCTTACGCACTGACAATGGTGGAGAGTATGTTTCAAAGGCCTTTCAGGACTTTTGTGAGTCAAAAGGTATAAAACGTGAACTTACTGCTCCTTACAATCCTCCTCAAAATGGTGTTGCTGAGAGGATGAATAGGACCATACAAGAGAAGGTCATAAGTATGTTGTCTAATGCACAACTGCCAAATGGGTTTTGGGCTGAAGCTGTATCAACAGCTGTTCATCTTGTAAATAGATCTCCTAGCAAGGTTTTGCAGAAGGATTCAGTGCCAGAGATGGTATGGTCAGGCAAAATGCCCTCATACAAGCATCTCAGAGTCTTTGGCTATGAGGCATATACTCACGTTCCAAAGGAATTTAGGAACAAACTTGAGCCAAAGAGTAGAAAGTGCATCTTTCTAGGCTATGGTAATTCTGGTGAGATGGGGTACAGACTTTGGGATCCCGAATCCAGAAAGGTTATCTGCAGCAATGATGTTCACTTTAATGAATCCAAATATCATTCTAAACCAGAGAGGGTTGAGGAGATTAGAAGAGTTGTCTTCCAAGAAGATGGACCTGCACGTGCAAGACAAAATGTCAGGGTTCAAGAGGAGCAAGGACAGGATAGATTGGAACCAGAGGTTTTGGCTGAGCCTGAGCCACCTATTGTGCGTAGATTTGGACGTATCATGCGACCTCCTGATAGGTTTGTTCCATCTATGAACTATGTCATGTTGACTGATTGCAATGAGCCTTCATGTTACAAGGAAGCAGTGCAAATGAAGGACTCCGGGAATTGGCAATTGGCCATGCAGTCAGAGATGACAGCTCTGCATAAAAACCAGACATGGAAGCTAGTTAAATTACCACAGGGCAAAAAGGCTCTACCTTGTAAATGGGTTTACAGGTATAAGATCACCGCTCATGATAGTCAGCCAAAGTACAAAGCAAGGCTTGTTGCCAAGGGCTTTAAGCAAGAACAAGGCATTGACTTTGATGAAGTCTTCTCTCCGGTGGTCAAGATGAATACATTGAGATGCTTTCTTGCATTGGTTGCCATATTAGATTTGGTGTTGCACCAAATGTGTTGGGATTAAAGCCCAAGTGGCCTCTTATGCGGATATGGCCGGCCGCCCGCCTAACTCACTTACCTCTAACTCTTTGTATATACTAACATATTCTTTGTGAATACTAAGGATTTGGGAGATAACCCTTCTAACAGATCTCTGCGTACTGTGTACTGTGGAAGCTCACTGTGTGTGTGTGTGAGAGAGAGAGTCGACCCACGCTCCGCTCCGCGACTTCAATTGGTATCAGAGCCTTGGTTCAGTGCGGATTTGCGCAATCGCGCGCGCGCGCACTTTTCCGGCAGATTCTGGATCCGGAGTTCGAAAATTCACACTCGGCGTTCCGGGAGCGTTTCCACCAGGCGACCTGGGGTTTTACCCCCCTTTCGAAGCCGTTTATGCCCTCAGAATTTCGTTCTGAGCACTATAGCAGAAGATAGATTTCAGCCGCAAAGAAATCCGTCTTGTGTAGATTGGCAAGCAGGAGGTGGTCGACATCAATATCGACATCGACATACATCACTTATTCGTCTTCAGAGCATCATCTATAGACCAGGTACACATATATATCATCAGATATATATATTGCAGTCTGCATTGCTACTTCTTGTGCTTGCCAGGTTCCAGGGGAGGTGTGGCCATACGACGGTTTGACACCACTGGCATGTATTGCAGATTGATGTACTGTGATTGTGGGTCTGCTAGTTGTGAGTCACGCTAGCAGACAGACCGCCGCAGCGGTCATAGGACAGTGATTGGTCTATTATAGGATGTATGCTAGTTCTGGGCAGTTTGCTGAGCCATCTGAGAGGGTCGTGTGTGAGGTTTTTTGAAGCCAAGCACTGGGGGCTGGGTTACCCAGTGTGAGGTGGATTAGGTTGCTGGAGTTCCCCTCTACACGCATCCTCTTCGGCGACTTTTATCCCTTAGGATGTATGACTTTGTGTAGACACTGGATTGCATCTTATGCGTCAGGCCGTTGAGGCATTGTTCAGGGTTCAGTCTTGAGACAGATACAGGTTCTGTCATCGCCCAGAGAGGAGACAGCGTATGCTTACAGGACAGCATATTACATGGATTTTTTAGATTTGTCATTGGTTAGCTATTTATGATTGTTTCTTGAGCTATCTTTTGGTTCCCAGAGCTCAGTTTACAGGGGAGACTCTGTCAAAAATTTTCAAAAATACTGACAGTTCCTGAGGAGAGGTGTTCAGCTTGTTGATTACAGCTTGTTTACTGTGTACAGAGGCCAGTTTACAGGGGAAACTCTGCCGGATTTTTCTCAGGAGTAAACAGTTTGGCAGATATGGCATCTTCTCACAGTGAGACTCTTTACAACATAAAGAAGCTGGATGGCACAAACTTTCCATTCTGGAAGAAGCAGATTTGGCAGGTTTTGGTGCAGAAAAAACAAGTGAAGCCACTGAAGCTCAAAGGGGAGAGACCAGAAGGTATGGCTCAAGATGAGTGGGAAGAGCTTGACGAGTTAGCTTGTTCCACAATCATGCTGACACTGGCAGAAAATGTTTACTTCAACGTAGCAGAAGAGACTACAGTGTATGGCGTATGGCAAAAGCTATGTGATATGTACGAGAAACAAAGTGCTGCTTCTCAGATTTACTGGCTCAAGAAATTGGTGGATTTGAAGATGAAGGAAGGGACAGCCATGTCAAATCATCTGAATGAATTTCACTCAATTTTCAGCCAGTTAACAGCACAAGAGATAGTCTTTCCAGATTCAGTGAAGGCTATGTTTCTCTTAATCACTTTGCCAGACAGTTGGGATACTTTTCGTACAGCGTTAAGTAATTCTGTCGCGCCAGAAGGTCTTACAAGTGCCAATGTAGAAGGCAGCTTGCTCACAGAGGAAGTGAACAGGAAGAACATTGACAAAGGCAAAGGCAATAATGCTTTGGTCGTTCGAGGGAGACAACAGTTTAAAGAGAAGAAGGGTAAGAAGGCACAAAACCGAAGTAAGTCTCGTGATTCGAAGTCAAAGGATGACATAGAATGCTACCATTGTGGCAAGAAGGGTCACATGAAGCGAGACTGTACGAAGTGGAAACAAGAAAAAGGCAAAACAAAGAGTTCTGAGCAAGATGAAAAGAAGAGTTCAATGAAGATTGAAGAGGTGAATGTCACAGGATCTGGTTCAGACAGTGATTCTGGTATAGCAGCTGGTGACATCTTCCTTACAAGCAATCTTGATTCTGTTTTCTTGACTGCAGAGGATGGACATGCTATGAGTGATTGGATTATCGACTCAGGGGCATCTTTACATGTTTCTCCGCACAAAGAGTGGTTTACATCATATGTGGCTACTAAAGATTATGTCAGACTTGGCAATGAGCAGGTTTGTGACATACTTGGAGTGGGAGATGTGCAGTTGAAGTTTCAGAATGGCTCTTCTTTATGGCTCAAGAATGTCAGACATGTTCCAGCAATCCGAAAGAGCTTGATTAGTACAGGGAAGTTGGATGATGCAGGTTATGTGACAGTTTTTGGGAACAGCGCTTGGAAGATCTCCAAAGGTTCGATGACTGTAGCACATGGCAGCAAGTCAGGAACTCTGTACACTTTACATGTTTCAGAGGTTAAAAACCATGTAATTAATGTGATTGAGCAGCCAAGTGTGTCACTGTGGCATCGTAGGTTGGGACATATGTCAAAAAGAGGAATGGAAATACTTTCTCATTATGGTTATTTGCCTGGCTTTTCATTTCAAGATTTCGAGTTTTGTGAGCATTGTGTTTATGGTAAGCAAACACAGGAACCGCACAGATCAAAGAGGAATCGTAGGGACGAACGGTTAGCTCTTGTACACAGTGACCTATGCGGACCAATGCCTAGTTTGTCACTAGGGGGAGCAGCGTACTTTTGTACATTCATAGATGACTATTCTCGCAAAGTATGGGTTTACTTCTTGAAGCACAAGGATGAGGTGCTCAAGGTCTTTAAGACATTCTTGCAGCTGGTGGAGAATCAGAGTGGTCAGAAGCTGAAGTGCTTGAGAACTGACAATGGTGGAGAGTACGTTTCCAAAGCTTTTCAAGACTTTTGTGAAGAAAAAGGGATTAAGCGGGAACTTACTGCACCATATAATCCTTCACAGAATGGGGTTGCAGAACGTATGAATAGGACCATACAAGAGAAGGTCAGAAGCATGTTGTCAAATGCTGAGTTGCCTGATGGATTTTGGGCGGAAGCAGTGGCTACAGCAGTCCATTTGATCAACAGGTCTCCTAGTAGGGTTCTGGATAAGAGTGCAGTGGCCGCGATGCTATGGACAGGCAAGGCACCTTCGTATAAGCATCTCAGAGTCTTTGGTTGTGAAGCTTATAGCCATATTCCTAAGGAGTTCAGAAATAAGTTAGAACCAAAGAGCAAGAAGTGTATATTTCTTGGCTACGGAGAATCGGGCGAGATGGGTTACCGGCTTTGGGATCCTGAGTCCAGAAAGCTTATTCGTAGCAATGATGTGCATTTCAATGAAGCCAAGTTTCACGCTAAGCCAGAGAAGACAGAGGAGATCAGAAGAGTTGTCTTCAGGGAAGATGGACCTAGTGCTAGCACATCAAGACAGCATGGTCAGGCTCAGGAACAGCCTATAGTGGCTAGAGAGGCAGAATCAGTTGTGGTGAGACGTTCTGAGCGTGTCTCCAAACCACCTGATCGTTATGTGCCATCTCTAAATTATGTCATGCTCACAGATTGCGGAGAACCATCTTGTTACAAGGAAGCATTACAAGTGGTTGACTCGAAAAAATGGCAGTTGGCCATGCAGTCAGAGATGACAGCTCTGCATAAAAACCAGACATGGAAGTTGGTTAAATTACCACAGGGCAAAAAGGCTCTACCTTGTAAATGGGTTTACAGGTATAAGATCACCGCTCATGATAGTCAGCCAAAGTACAAAGCAAGGCTTGTTGCCAAGGGCTTTAAGCAAGAACAAGGCATTGACTTTGATGAAGTCTTCTCTCCAGTGGTCAAGATGACTACATTGAGATGCTTTCTTGCATTGGTTGCTATATTGGATTTGGTGTTGCACCAAATGGATGTCAAGACAGCGTTCTTGCATGGTGATTTAGATGTGGAAATTTACATGCAGCAGCCAGAAGGGTTTGTTGAGAAAGGCATGGAACATTTGGTATGCCAGTTGTTAAAGAGTCTTTATGGCTTAAAACAATCACCGAGGGCATGGTACCATAAGTTCCACCAGTTTATGCTTTCTCAAGGCTACAAACGTAGTGAGTTCGATCACTGTCTATATACAAAGAAGGCTAAGGATGGCAGTTGGCTGATCCTTATTTTGTATGTGGATGACATGTTGATTGCTGGCAAACACTTGGAAGAAATTTCAGCTTTGAAGTCAAAGATGGCAAAATCGTTTGACATGAAAGACATGGGTGAGGCAAGTCATATACTTGGTATGCGCATTGAGAGAGACAGATCAAAGAAGTTGATTTGGTTATCTCAAACAGAGTATATTGACAAGGTTTTGCAACGTTTCAATATGGAGAAGGGAAAGGCATTGAGTGTTCCATTGCCACCATATGTGAAACTTAGCAAACAAGATTGTCCTGTGTCTGAGGAAGAAAAGGCTGAAATGGATAAGATTCCATATGCGTCTGCAGTGGATAGTTTGATGTATGCAATGATTGCTACACGTCCGGATATTGCATTTGCAGTGGGAGTGGTTAGCAGATATATGTCAAATCCCGGCAAGAAACATTGGGAGGCAGTGAAAGGTATCATGAGATACTTAAAACATACAAAGAGTATGCGCATATGCTATGGTAGTCAGGATTTGAGTGTCAGAGGATACACTGACTCAGATTATGCAGGAGACTTGGATAAGAGGAGATCTACATCAGGCTATGTCTTTACATTGGCTGGAGGTGCCATATCATGGCGATCTCGATTACAAGATTGTGTTACGCAGTCTACTACAGAAGCTGAGTATGTTGCAGCAAATGAGGCATGCAAAGAAGCTATTTGGCTTGGTAGATTGGTTGCAGACTTGGGAATCAATGCAGATATGCCAGAGTTATATTGTGATAGTCAAAGTGCTATACAATTGGCAAAGAATCCAGTGTTCCATTCGAAGACTAAGCATATTGATGTGAAGTATCACTTCATTAGGGAAGTACTTGAAGACGAGCAGATACAACTGCTGAAGATCCACACCAAGGACAATCCTGCTGATCTACTCACAAAGGGACTTCCAGGAGAGGGCTTTGTGCATTGTCGTGAGTTATTGGGCATTGGATAGATGGCAGCCATGTAAATCTTTGTACATTTATGTTCATAGATTTACAGTTACTTAAAGTGCCACATTGGACTTTAAGTGGGAGGTTGTTGGGATTAAAGCCCAAGTGGCCTCTTATGCGGATATGGCCGGCCGCCCGCCTAACTCACTTACCTCTAACTCTTTGTATATACTAACATATTCTTTGTGAATACTAAGGATTTGGGAGATAACCCTTCTAACAGATCTCTGCGTACTGTGTACTGTGGAAGCTCACTGTGTGTGTGTGTGAGAGAGAGAGTCGACCCACGCTCCGCTCCGCGACTTCAAAATGGATGTCAAGACAGCGTTCTTGCATGGTGATTTAGATGTGGAAATTTACATGCAGCAGCCAGAAGGGTTGAGAAAGGCAAGGAAGATTTGGTATGCCAGTTGTTAAAGAGTCTTTATGGCTAAAAACAATCACTAAGGGCATGGTACCATAAGTTCCACAAGTTTATGCTTTCTCAAGGCTACAAACATAGTGAGTTCGATCACTGTCTATATACAAAGAAGGCTAAGGATGGCAGTTGGCTGATCCTTATTTTGTATGTGGATGACATGTTGATTGCTGGCAAGCACTTGGAAGAAATTTCATATTTGAAGTCAAAGATGGCAAAATCGTTTGACATGAAAGACATGGGTGAGGCAAGTCATATACTTGGTATGCGCATTGAGAGAGACAGATCAAAGAAGTTGATTTGGTTATCTCAAACAGAGTATATTGACAAGGTTTTGCAACGTTTCAATATGGAGAAGGGAAAGGCATTGAGTGTTCCATTGCCACCATATGTGAAACTTAGCAAACAAGATTGTCCTGTGTCTGAGGAAGAACAGGCTGAAATGGATAAGATTCCATATGCGTCTGCAGTGGGTAGTTTAATGTATGCAATGATTGCTACTTGCCCAGACATTGCATTTGCAATGGGAGTAGTAAGTCGATACATGTCAAACCCAGGCAAGAAACACTGGGAGGCAGTGAAAGGAATATTGAGATACCTGAAAGCTACAAAGAGTATGCATATATGCTATGGGAGTCAGGAGCTAAGTGTAAAGGGTTTTATAGACTCAGATTATGCAGGTGACTTAGACAACTGAAGGTCTACGTTAGGGTATGTCTTTACATTGGCTGGTGGAGCAGTATCATGGCGTTCTAGATTACAAGATTGTGTTACTTAGTCTACTACAAAGGCTGAATATGTTGCAGCATGAGAGGCATGCAAAGAATCAATTTGTCTTAATCAACTAGTAACAGATTTGGGAATCAAAGAAGAGATGCATGTGTTATATTGTGATAGTCAAAGTGCTATACAATTGGCTCGCAATCCAGTTTATCACTCATAGACAAAGCATGTGGATGTGAAGTATCATTTCATCAGGGAAATGCTTGAGGATAAGCAACTTCAGCTTGTCAAAGTTCACACCACAGAAAATCCTGCTGATCTACTTACAAAAGGACTTCCCTCAGAGAGCTTTGCGCATTTTCGCAAGCAGTTAGGTGTAGGGTAGTACATCACTTCTCTACATCTCTTGTATATTAGCTTGTATAGTAGCTTCTCTCACACTTAAAGTACCACATTGGACTTTAAGTGGAAGGTTGTTGGGGTATAAAGCCCAATGTGGTCGCCCAGGTAAGTGGGCGGGCCGCCAGGTATGTACACATATTCTTTTGTAAAAACCTAATAAGAACTCACTATGCTCTACACATTACAGTAGAGCGAGTTCACCATATCGTCATGCTCTTCTTCTCGCACTCTCTCTCACATCACACTTCGGCTCGTACTCCTTCAAGAGCGCAGTAGCTTGTTTACCGATGTCACAAGCAGGGCTAGAAAAATACATTTCCCCTAATCGGTGGAAATCAAGACAAACTTGAAATTCTCTCGATTTTCTTAAAAGCAAGCTCATGATCCCGGCTTACAATTTCAGTCGATTGAAATACAATAGACCACGGTTTTTTCCTAACGTTGGTCACAAGTTACAACTACACCTATTTAACGGCTCATTTTATGGACTTTCAACTAATGTGACATTTTGTTGCAATTTTTGTGCTAAAAAATACTAAAAGTTTTGATCATATACCTAGATTTAGTGCAATTCCTTTCCCACATACACATTTTTAAATTTGAAGACGATAAAGTCTACAATTTTGTGCAATCTTTTCTAAATATGGCTTAATGAGAGAGATGGTCCTTATTTGCTCATCCCGTTGCCACTGTTAAGTATGGAGCCTGATTTACCCCTTGTAATTTTCAATATTAAAAATGCACATTTGTAAGGCCCTAGAAGCCATCGTGCGTAAGAAAAATCACTTGCCGAAAAACAAAAATTTCCACAGTTGCTCGAGATTGGCTTTGCCGGAATATTATGACCGGACGGTGATCGAAAAGTGGTCGAAAAATGGCCGATCGGTTGGCCGGTTGCCGGAAGTCAATAGTCGATGCCAATTTTAAACACGGACTTGTCTTCTCAAGGGCGGCCACACATGGGCGGATTGGAGAGTCCAATTTGGACTTGTAAACACAAGGATGGATATACATGGTTGCCTCTCATGAGAGAGGGCAACCCTTTTGGCCTATAAAAGGAAGCCTTTTCTACACACAAAAATGGATTTTGAAGAGGTGAAGCATTGTGATGCATTGTGAAGTTGATGCAACAAGGTTGATGTGAGGTAGTGAGAGTGAAGCAAGGCGGGAGCTCTATTAAGGGTATAATCCCTTTGTAACCTACTTCTTAAAGTACTAAAGCAATCTTTTATGAATACAGTGCGTCAAGAGAGACGGGCCTTATTTTCCCATCCTATCGCCACAATATCTACCACGTGCTCCATCCCCCCTCATGCTGCAACACTTAGCTCTTTCTCACCGTGCCTTCGCTTCCACCGCGTAAGCATCATCTGATGATGTGGCACACTTTAGCCATGCACGTGCTAACCTGGCGTTTCATGTCTACGTTAGCCGAGAGCAAATGTGAACCATGTTTCACGTCTTAGAAGCATCATCTCTCCTCTCTCTCTCTCTCTCTCTCTCTCTCTCTCTCTCTCTCTCTCTCCTCCCCCTCCTCTCCCCCCGCCATGATATACATGCATGGCCATGATAGAGCCCTTTTCATCAAACTAGCAAGGGCCAATTGGGCGACATGTGTAGCTTCCTCATTGGCATTCATTCCCACCCCGACCATCGCCTTCTTGGCGGGCAAAGAGAAGTGGAAGGAGATTGTAAAGATGTATGATGCATGGGGCATCGCGCCTTTCACCAATTACATCCTTGATCTCTGAGGCAGATTTGGGTTTGTTGATTCCATTGGGGATTTGGGTTTGTTGCCTATCGGGCATTGATGCATTGCATGTCGTAAAGCTCAACCTCACTCACCTAGAAGGCTTGACATGTGGGAGAGAGGCACTCTTCTCGCATTCTATCTCACTCATTATATATTGAATGGTTAAGGATGATTTTTATAGAATAGATTATGTGTGTGTGTGTGTGTGTGTGTGTGTGTGTGTGTGTGTGTGTGTGTGTGTGTGTGTGTGTGAGAGAGAGAGAGAGAGAGAGAGAGAGAGAGAGAGAGAGAGAGAGAGAGAGAGAGAAGGGGGGGCGGGGGGGGGAGAGGACTTGATGTAGGAAAATATTTTCAAGAGACCTATGCAAAATCATCAAAGAGAGAGAGAGAGAGAGAGAGAGAGAGAGAGAGAGAGAGGGGGGGGGGTATATAACACTAAAACTCTTATAAATGTGTTGAATGCAATCTTGGTAGAAAAGGATGTTATTTCTAGTGTTAGCACTATAAACAAATTGGGGGCCTTAACAAAGCTACAAGGTTGTGGAGTTTCTGAGATTCAAACCGCTTTAAATAAATTGGGCACCTTAACAGAGCTACAAGGTTCTGGAGTTTCAGAGATTCGAGCCACTTCAAATAAATTGGGCACCTTAACAAAGCTACAAGGTTCTAGCCTTTCATAGATTCAAGCCACTTCAAATAAACTAAATACAATGGTTAAACACAATTTGCAAAAGCCAAATAATCGTGTTAGTTACAATATGCACGTGAACAAAGTGCAAACCACTTATGATATATGTACTTAAATATTTTTATGTAACAAGAAAATGGGAACTTTGCTTTATGTAAGTTTTTAGAGTTTTTCAATTTATACACGTCAAACACCAAAGCCACATTATGGTGTATCTTCCTCTATGCATGTGATTGCACATGCACTTCAAAAATAGCAAGAATAGAGGAAAATGAAACTGGGATGTGTGTGTGTGTCTGTGTTTGTGTCTATGAGTGTGTGATAGATGAACAATTATATAGATGTATATGGTAGGATAGAACTCATAGCACACATATGGTACATATATAGAACTCATAGCACACATATATAAACTAGGATTATGGTGTATCTACCATTGCCCCCCCCCCCCCAATGCAAATTGTAATTCTAGATACAAGATGTGTGTGTGTGTGTGTGTGTGTGTGTGGTAGATATACAACTATATAGAACACATAGCATATGTATGTAAACTAAGATTATGGTGTATCATCTTGTCTCCCTCCCTCCCCCCCCCCCCCCCCCCCCCCACCCCCCCACCTCTCTCTCTCTCTCTCTCTCTCTCTCTCTCTCTCTCTCTCTCTTCCTTAAAACATAAGGAGAAATGCAAATATTATGGTATATCTTTATGTGTTTTTAGCTTAGTTTCATTAATAGTTTAAGTTTTATAACCGACGGTGTCAAGGCTCTTTGCCCCTCCATGGAGAGCTCTTTCGCATTATTGTCCATCACCCCTCCCCCCCAATCCCTTCTTCTTCTCCCTCTCTCTCTCTCTCTCTCTCTCTCTCTCTCTCTCCAATTTCCTTGGAAGATAGATTGAACTGCTAGGATTATAGTGTATCTTCATGTGTTTTTAGATTATTTTCATTAATAATTGAATTTTCATAGGAGATGGTGTCTGGATCACGGATGTTGCCCCCCAGGGCATGCAAGCCGTATTCAAAAAACTTTATCAATCTTAAAGAGCTAGGCGTGAAATAGCAAGAAATAAAGCTAGCAACACTTTGTGCAATAAGGCATTGAGGGTCTTAGAGTGACATCATAGATTTCTTATGAAAGAGATTGTTATGAGAGACTAGAACCACCCATTGTTGGGCAAGGGCTGTTACCATATACATGTGGTAGTGATGTGTGTGAACACACTAGGACCGTCGGGGCATTTTTTCCCTCTTTAGGAGGTTTTTTCCCCTATGCATTATATATACGCCCATCACTCTAGGGCTACCTATCTTTCCATTGCACACTGAGTAACACACTCTCTATTGTGTGCCTTGAGCTTCCTTCGTCTTCTCCAAGCTGTGTGTGTTTCTCTGCAACCCTAATTCCAACAATTGGTATCAGAGCAGATTGCGTCCTCCCGGGCTAGGTTGCCAGTTGCTCCAGTACACGCATGCTCACTTTCTCCGATTTCAGTGATCTTTGGCTCAAGAATTTTGATTTGGGCTCATTTCGGCCTCCGTTTCCACTGCAGGCAATAAGTACTGCACAGGCTATTTTGTCATTTTGTGCAAAATTTTTGTCAGTGCCATTTTCTGCATAACAGGTGCCTTATAGTCTTCTATGGTTTGTGCTATATAGCATAGGTTGTTCCCGCTCCATTTCTCCTATTTTCGGGCAGTTTTCACATCAGGTGCAACATTTACCATGGCTGACAACAACAACACAGATGTGTTCAAGATGTTTGCTGTTGAGGACAGGTTGGATGGGGACAACTACCCTATGTGGGCTTATATGATGCAACATGTTCTTGTGTCAAAGGGTGTCTGGAACATTGTGCAGGGCATTGCTGTACATCCTGGTTCTGAGGATGTAGGCGATGTTGAGGATGTTGCAGGTCTTGATGCAAGGATTGCAGGTGTTAGAGTTGTTTTGCCTACGGTAGAACAATCTCGTTGGGATGTTAAGGATGCGCAGGCTCATGCATTGATTGCGTCGTCTGTGAAGCGCACCATTGTTCCTTACATCCGTTCAGCAAAATCTGCAAAACAGGCTTGGGATATTCTAGCAGGTCTTTATGCAAGCCGCAATGAGGCTAAAATTGCTTTGCTGCGTAAAGAGCTGGAGTCGAAGATTATGCATGAGGAAGATGATATGGACACTTTCCTTGCTAGTGTCAAGGATATCAATGAGCAGCTTATTTCTGCAAGTGAAGTCATTTCAGACAGTTCCCTTGTGCAGACTGTTCTTGATGCCTTACCAGATTCCTACCAGACTTTTGCTAGTACTTGGAGACTGATGACCCAAGGAAATCCTGAAGTTGTCAAGTTTGATGCATTATGCACATTGCTGTTGCAAGAGTCACTTTCTAGAAAAAACAGGACTAGGCAGCATGCAATTGAACAGGCTTTTATTGCTTCTCAAAGAAAGGGTGGTAACAGTAATGCAGCCACTTCTTATGGTTCTGCTGCGAGTGGCAAAAATTTTGTTCTTAATGCTTCTGCTGGCAGTACTTCTTCTGGAAATTTTGGTGATAAGGGCAAAAAGAGGATGCGTTGCCATTATTGCAAGGCTAATGATCACTTGATCAAGTCGTGTCCTAAGTTGAAGGCCAAAGAGGCTAAGAAGAAAGAGGGTGGTTCCACTGCAAATGCTGGTTCCACGACAAATGCAGCCATTGTTGAGTCTTCTGTGAAAGGAGATTGTAATGCTGATGTTGATGCAGAATGGGCTTTTAGCGCAGAGTGCACTTACAATCCTGCTGTCCATGATGCATGCTTGTCAGTTGCTGCAGATTCACATGTGTGGTATTTCGACAGTGGTGCTACAAAGCACATTACCTCACATCGTGAATTGTTTACCTCTCTCGAGTCTGCCCCTCATGGGAATTCAGTCACTTGTGCCAAAAACGCCTCTTATCCAGTTCAGGGAGTTGGAAAGATTGTGCTCACTATTGCTAATGGAAGTTCCTTCACACTTGTTGATGCACTTTATGTACCTAGGATCAAGAAGAATCTCTTGTCCGTATCCGCACTTGCTAGACTTGGACTTGTAGTCAAATGTGTGGATGACAGATGTACAGTTCATGATCTCAGTTTTGGTGATGAAATTGTTGCATCTGGCCTTTTGTGCCGTGGGCTGTATAAGCTCACTTTGTATGACAAGTGTGGACAAAATTTTGCAAATGCTGTTGTAGATTCAAGGGATAATTCAGATTCAAAACTTTGGCATGCACGTTTTGGTCATCTGAATTTTGCCAGTTTGCTGCGTTTGCAGAAATCTGATATGGTTGCTTCTTTGCCGCCTCTTGAAGCACCTGTCAAACATGTTTGTGAAGGCTGTATCTTGGGTAAGATGCAACGTTCTAAGTTTCCAAAGGATGGTTCAGTTCGGGCCACATGCCGTTGCAGCTTGTGCATAGTGATGTTTGTGGGCCCATGCAAACTCCGTCCTTGGGCAATTACCTGTACTTCATGACTTTCATTGATGATTACTCCAGGCATGCATGGGTATTTCCGCTTAAAGCGAAGTCCGAAGTTTCTATGTGCTTCAAACAATTTCTGGCTATGGCTGAAAATGTCTCAAAATGTACTATGGGCACCCTCCGTTCCGATCGAGGGGGTGAGTATATGTCACATGAATTTAATGCATTTCTGGCTAGTCTTGGGATAAAACACCAATGTACAATGCCTTATACACCTCAACAAAATGGTGGTGCTGAGAGGAAAAACAAGTCACTGACAAAAATGGCACGATGTATGGTCAAAAGTCAAGCTTTACCGCATTCTTTTTGGCTTGAGGCCATCATGTGTGCCACTTATGTACTAAACAGGTGTCCTACGAAAGATTTGCAGTCTATTACTCCATATGAAGCATGGCATGATAGAAAGCCTTCTATTGAGCACATGCGTGTTTTTGGCTGTTTGGCATATGCTTTGGTGCCACAAGTGCAGCGCAGAAAATTGGATGATAAGGCTGTCAAATGTATTTTTGTTCGTTATAGTGCTGAAAGCAAAGGTTACAGGTTGTATCATCCACAAACAAAACGTATTCTTGTTTCTCGGGATGTAGTGTTTGTGGAAGATTCTGTTCAGCCCTTGCTGTCATGTACTAGAGACAGTAATGTAAGCTCACAGGACATTTATGACACTTTGATGCCTCTTTTCAGTGGTGGAAATACGAATGTAAGTTCCAATGAGGCAAATGTACAGCCTATGGGGGTTTCTGAAAATGTTTTAGATCAACCTATTACTGATGCAGATGTACATGATGTACTTGATGAGGAAAGGGCTGAAAATGAGCAGGCTAGAGGTATGCCAAAATGGCTGGTCCACACTTTGCGTGACAGTAAATTGGCTGCCATGAAATCAGAATATGATGCACTTTTAGAAAATGCAACATGGACTTTATGTGATTTGCATCCTGGAAAAAAGTCCATTGGTACGAAGTGGGTTTACAAGTTGAAACGCAAGCCGGATGGTGAGATCGATCGCCATAAGGCTCGACTTGTTGCAAAAGGTTATGCACAGCAAAAAGGCATAGATTATGAAGAGACTTTTGCTCCCACTTGTCGTATGACTACTATGCGTTTTCTATGTGCATTGGTAGCTCATTTTGGTTGGGATGTACATCAATCAGACATTGTTACTGCTTTCTTGAATGGTGACATATTTGAGGAAGTTTATGTAACACAGCCTCGTGGTTTTGTCATAAAAGGAAAAGAGGACAAAGTGTGCAAATGTAACAAGGCTTTGTATGGGTTGAAGCAATCTCCTCGTGCTTGGTATGAGAAAGCTGACACTCATTTGGTCAAACAAGGCTTTCGTAACAGTCCAACAGAAAGCACATTGTATGTAAAGTGTGAGGGTGATGTATTTCTCATCATGGTTCTTTATGTTGATGATTTGCTGATCACTGGACCAAATGAGAGACATATTGCTGAATTTAAGGCTGATTTGAATGCTACTTTCAAGATGAAAGATTTGGGACTGTTGCATCATTATTTGGGTATACAGTTTAAGCAGTGTGATGGTGGTATTTCCTTGTGTCAGAAAAGTTACATAGAGACATTGCTATGTAAGTTTGGACTTGAGGATTGCAAACCTATTGCCACTCCCATGGAAACAGGTTTGAAGTTGAGTCTACATGATGCTGGCGATGTTGCTGATGTCACTCTTTACCAAACTGCTGTTGGCTGCCTCATTTATGTATGCAACACGAGGCCAGATATTCAGTTTGCAGTCTCACAGGTCAGCAGATTTATGCATAGCCCAGGGTCTAAGCATTGGCAGGCTGTCAAGAGGATTTTTTGCTACCTTAGTGGCACTTTACATCTTGGCTTGTTTTATCCCAAGGGGGGATCATTGCTGCCAGACTTACATGCTTTTTCGGACTCAAATTGGGCTGGTTGTTTTGACACGCGAGTGTCCACAAGGGGTTTTTGTTTCATGCTTGGCAGTTCATGTATATCATGGTTGAGCAAGAAGCAACCTACTGTGGCCACTTCGAGTTGTGAGGGTGAGTACAAGGCAGTCTTCACAGCTACGGTTGAGTGTGTATGGCTCAGACGCCTTATGGCTGATTTGGGTGTTGGAGAGGACACTGCCAACACTATCTACACTGACAGTCAGAGCGCATTGGTAGTTGCGAGGAACCCAGTTTTTCATGCTCGCACAAAGCACATTGAGGTGCATTACCACTATGTCAGGGAGAGGCTCTCAGCAGGAGAGATCAGCTTGGCTTATGTGCCAACACAGGACAACCTTGCAGATCTTTTCACAAAGGCATTGTCTCGTGAGAAGCTTGAAGCTTTCCACAAAGCTTTGGGCTTACTCCCTTTTGTGGACTGATCCTGTCCTCAAGGCATGGCACTTCCCTTTACTCATGGGCCAGCTCTCGTTCACCGCATCACTCCAGGGGGGATTTGTTACCATATACATGTGGTAGTGATGTGTGTGAACACACTAGGACCGTCGGGGCATTTTTTCCCTCTTTAGGAGGTTTTTTCCCCTATGCATTGTGTATACGCCCATCACTCTAGGGCTACCTATCTTTCCATTGCACACTGAGTAACACACTCTCTATTGTGTGCCTTGAGCTTTCTTCGTCTTCTCCAAGCTGTGTGTGTTTCTCCGCAACCCTAATTCCAACTAGGGCAAGATCATGAGTGCATGGATATTCATGTTGAAGACCATGGAAGTAATTTAGAGAAAATGTGCATAGAGCCCCCGATTGTGTTTGAGGAGGGAGATTATATGAAGATGGTAATACATTGTTTGTAAATTTTCTCTCACTATGCGTCTACTCCCATCTTGAAAAATTCTTCCATGGCACCAATTCTATTTGGAAATTGTTTGATACACAACTTACGCTATTTAGACTTTGAATGCTCCATTTGTGGAGCTGCAACATGTAAAGTTGAAGGAATAAGTGTTTGTAATTTTGTAGGAAAGTATTGTTATTTGGATGGCAAGATCCATTTAATGCCTTTGAGTGAGCCGCCTTCAAAACTGAAGAATTTGATGCAATCCTCTACACGAAGAGGTAAGAACTTCATAAAGAATATTTGTGGATACAATAATGCACTTGTATTTTCCTCTTTGGGTGTTCACATTGATGAAAACATGTCTCAGGGAAGAGGAGATTACATGTTAAGGCACATGGTTGTAAGTCTCACAACATTGGTCCTTTAATGCCAGCTCAAGGACATAATGAAGTTTCCCAATTTGCATAGTCGTATTTTTTTGACACAGAGCATGAGCTACAATATAGACTGCTTCATGTCCCACACTTGAATGTTGAAGTATTACAAACCTTACAAGAGATGATGCATAGGGTGAATCCGTATGCTCAAGCACTTGTGTGGTTTCAGAAATCAAGATAGTGATAATTGAAGCTCGCTCTAATGGATGGCAATATCTTGCTGCTCGTGATGCTTAAATTATTGCTCGGCCAAGGTGATGAGAGAACTATCGGGCATCGTGACATAGTGTTAAATCTTTGAGATGGGGGCTCAAAAGGATTTCTAACTTGCATCGATCATACATGCCTCTTATGGATGGTAATTCTCCCTACAAAGAGGATCTACAAAAAAATATAAAAAAACAATATTGTAGTTCCCAAATACAAATAAGAAATGATACTACTAAGTGTCTCTTGTGGGGTGGTCAAAGACATGATGCATTTTCTCATAAAAAAGGCTCTCTTTGGAGATGTTTTAGGCCATGTATGTGTGATCAAGTTTCAAAAGCGAGGTATTTCTCGTGCACATATATTGCTGATTTTAGCATCTAAGTACAAACCAATGAAAGCGTCCCACTATGATAAGTTGGTGTGCATTGAGCTGCAAGACAAAGAACTATTTCCAGAGTTGCACGGTGTGATTATTCGTTGCAATATTCACGAGCCATGTGGTCCCTTGAATTCAAATGCTTCATGTACGGTTGCTACATTCAAAGATGCTTGCAATGCTAGAGGGTTATTGCAAAGTGATGAGGAGTGGATCACATGCTTCAAAGAAGCATCTTCTTCTCAAACTGGAGTGCAATTGCGCGAATTGTTTGCTATTATATTGGTATACTATGAGCCATTATGTCCAGGGACATTGTGGGATAGGTTTTTTGTTGATCTTTCTAAAGACTATGCATATGCTTTAAACATATACTTGATGTCGTATAGTCATAAAAGTAGAGATGATCACAGGTTCCAATTTTATAGATCGAGTATTGCTTCCAAGGATAGATATCATTTCTAAAAATTTGCAAGGACTACCCTACCAAATGAAGCACATACAGCTTCCTATAAGACCGGACTTTGGAATGACCATAAATAAAGCACAAGGACAGACATTGGGCCTCTTGGGATTATATTTGGTAGAACCCGTTTTTTCACATGGTTAGTTAAATGTGGCAATGTCATGTGTGCCAACCTCAGTTTCTGTAAAGGTTGTGGTTAAGGATGATATGAAACAGAGTTGACTTGAACTCCAAACATTGTATCTAAAGAAGTGTTGCAGGCTGCAAATGCAGTGGGGTAAGCATGCAAAAATGGATTATAGAAATTGTATATATAAGACATCCTATTTTACATCATTTCTCCTCAAAATGATGTACGGATCTAAGCTACAGTTTTTTTCAAAGTGGGATTGCAATATTTGGTTGCATCGACTCTAAGCAACTGCAATGTAAGTCATTGGGTTATCCATGACTTAGAGATAAGAATACACGATTACACAAGACATCTTAATTAATTTTTTAATGGGATTGACCTTGAGATATAGTTGTTCTTAAATAGATAATAGCTAATTTCTTTGCATTTGACTTCAACACTATGTTTTTTGGATCGATTGACATCCATCAAAGACAAGATAACTAAATATAGGCCATGTGACATGATTCTCTCTCACCAATTTTATCAAAAATTTCTTTTTGGTAAATGAGATTGGTTTATGGTAAATAAGTGTGGCCTTAGCCCTTTTAACTCTCTATTTTGCTTTTGAAATATTCATGAGTTTACCCCTTGCACATCAAAATGAAACAATGGGAATTTGAAGGGTTTGTGGTGAGTCAAGAAGTCTATGGTAAGTTTATTTTGTTGATCGCATGTCACTTTATCATTTTTTGAAAAATATAAGTTTGTTTTTAAGAGATTTTGAATATCTTATTTTATTTATGTTTGTTTGGTTAGAGATGGCCTACCACTCTACACTGACATGGATGCACATGCAGCCATCAACATTTGTCTATGGTAATTAACTATTTTGTCTATGATAATCAACTATTTCACAAAATAGTTCACATGAGTTACACAATTGTGTTATAGATCCACAGTTTTGGAGAGGGCCTTTACATGATGATGATGTTGTGTTGAAGACTTTGAAGTTGTTAACACGGAAAAATGAGACTTATTGAAAATGGTTTAAATATTTTTCAAGTAATTTATGATTTAACATTGAGTATGTTTTTGTAAACAAGAACCATTATTATCGACGGTAAATATTTCTTGGGTGTTTACCATCATATTGATGGCTTGAAGGGATATTATCACTTTAAAGTTAATATTTTGAACATGATAATGGTGATGCCTATGTGAATATTCAGAAGGTGGGGGACCAACCCCCACTTAATACATGTTATTCATATGGTGACAATTGTCCCGACTAGAGGATAGAGATGTATGTGTTGGGTCACCCTCCTTGATGTCTTGGGCAAAGTGTGTGTTGCATTGGATAGTGCAGACACCAAGTGATGCTTCCAAGACCTTATTTTATTGATGGTGATAGCCATTTATGTATCTTGAGATACATTGAGTGTTGGAATTTATGTAGCTTGACACACATCTATGAATTACTCCGCTCTCACTCTCCCGCTCTACAGACAAACTCCTTGCTTGATTTTGATTATGGTTTGAGGAAAAACTATTAATTATGGTTCAATTACGTGATGATGATGTTATAATGCAAGATGTAGTAGAGTACATGAATTACTTGAAGTTGACTTCATTGAGTTCTACTTTTTGCAAGTGAACCTTGGTATACTCTTGATTTACCATGTCCATGTTAAAGTGAGAGAGAGGGATCTAGGGTGGCTCAGATGTAACTCTCCCTCATACACACCACCACTCTAAATGATAGCAAAGAGCTTTCATTACTTTCATTAAGAGAGAGAGAGAGAGAGAGAGAGAGAGAGAGAGAGAGAGAGAGAGAGAGGTGGTGACGTTGTGAGGGATGCCCACAAGGGAGAATAGAGAGAATGTGATGTGTGTCTTGGGGCCATATATAAGGATAGACACACACACACATATTTATATACACACGTACGTACACACATACTCACATGTTTGAGCTTGAAAATCTGTATAGGATTGTCCATTGGTAAAAGCGAGTGAGATACAATGTGTGTGTGTGTGTGTAGACACACACACAATGCACACACGTGCACTTAGGTACGTACACACATACTTCGATGAGTGAGCTTGAGAAATTGTATAGGAATGACCCCTTGGCAAGAACAACTGAGACTTGTCGGAGACGGGTTGGATGAGCTTGTATCCAAAATAATTCTCACATATCAAAGTACCCTTGTGCCGCTTTTGATTGAATTTTCTCCAAATTTTGCATAGTTTCTCTTTTTTGACAATAAAGATCTCTCTTTAAATCTCCTAGACAAAAGCCTTTGTTCCTAAGCTTACAAACAGAGACTTTGGTGTTTCTACAAATACCAAACCATTTCATCTAGCACACAATACCATTTGAAATCCTATTTCTACCATCTTTTATAAAAAGAGAACCAATCTTCCAATGAAGAGTCGCAAAGAAAAATGTATTTGGTAATGTTGCAAGATTGACATGGAGTATTATGGGAATTTTTGCCAAGATATGAGGAATGTTTTGGGAATTTCCACAAATCTCAAGGGAATTTTGGGTTATTTTTCCTATAATGAATTATGTAACTAATTCAAGCTAATAAAAGGATCAAATGCACATCACGGAAGATCCACAATTGATATCTGGCGGTAAACAATCTCCACCCAACGAACTAGGGATAAATTAAGGGAAACAAGGCATGGAAGGGTGAAGTAGGCATGGCATACTCTACCTTTGCAAACACAAAGTGGGAAAACTCCCATTCCCAAGCTTAATGATCACTTTTAATTTTTTTGAATAAAGCCATTCTAACCATTAATAAATAAGAAAATTTAAGATATCGTTGTCAAATGTCTTTCACTTTTCTATTTGAGAAATTTGTTGAGCTAAATTAAGAAGTGTTAAGATCCTGTATTTTACATTCTAAAACACCATGTGGGACACCACCTTGTCCACATAGTTGTATTCTTATAAACATGTTCATGAGGATGATACATTTAGGTATTTCGTTACACCTATGTTAGGTCATCCTAACTTCATACATCTTATAACAAAGGGATTTCCAAATCTACACTTGGTCATTCTAAACTCTTCAACCAATTCCATGCTACTTCTGCCAATGTAGACTTCCAACGAGCTACATTTTGTGCTATTCTATGTGTATTAATGAGAAAAAATCAATTGTTTCTAAAGAAAATTTCATTCTATTGGCAACTATTGTTGGAGAACACAAGTCTTAAGAAAGAGGAATTAGACTAATTTCAATGATGGATTTTATGATAAAGAGTTTTGAATAAAGCACTCTTGTGATTTTTAGATTATGTTTTGAATGAATGGGTTATAGTTGCACATTATTCAAAACAATAACGATTCAGATAAGTAATTTTTTGTTTGTATATGTATATGTGCATATGACTCCCCATGCCAATTAACATGGCATATGCTTATATGAGTCTCCATGCCAATATGACAACAACATTGTTCAATGACTATCTTTTTTTCGTGAATGAGTATAAAAAAAATATATTGTGTTGATACAACTTATACAAAGTACAAAATAATATATACCACACAATAATTAGAAATACTCAACATAAGAAGTGCCAATATGACAATAGCTTTATTCAATTCATACTTGTGTCTTGAAACAAAAAGGGTTGTCTTAGCTAAGTCCATTTATACAAAATAAACAACAATATTGATCACATTCCAAATTAAAAATATCAAGAAAAATTAGTATTCTTACATTAGAATGCACTCCATTAACAAAGAAGTCCCTTTCAGTAGAGTCCACTATGTGGAAAAATCGAAGTTACAATGAGGCCTAAATATGTATAATGAATTCACTTACACAAGATATGAACAAAACATATATCACTCTCCACCCATAATAACAAGAAAAAAGAGCACCCCTAAGAGATGCACTCCATCAATAAAGAATCCCCCTTATGATAAGGTGCACTACATGCGAAACACATTAAATTGATACCAAAGTCCCTTTACAATGGGATACACTTCGTGTGGACAGAAATAAAATGATAAATGGTTGAATGAAAAATGTACAATTTTTATTCCATCTTGCATAACAATTTAAAAAGGTAAAAAATTAATTGATATGTTGTTTTATGTACAATTGGTATCTTTGTCAACCATCTTTGCTAAGAAACTTCAACACCCTCTTCTTGAGAGGTAGAAATTCATGACATAGGTTGTCCCAAGATTTGTTACTTTGTTCACAATCATACTGGAAATATAACTCCTCTTGTTTCTTGCACACAACCATCCCAATAACCATGAAATTAGTGTACCTTCTAAGAAGCTTTGAAGCTACACAGGTGTCTGTTTTCAAAAGTTTAGAAATATAAGATAAGTTCTTGGCATATTTCACATCACTCTATATGGAGTGGCATCAAAAACTAATGTGTTGCTACAATGTAAATCCTCAAACATCCTCCAAATTGAAATCAAATTCTTATGATAAACTCTTTTATAGCCAATCATAATATTTGGATTTTGATAGCTCTTATTGCTCATTAAGGTCTTGAACTTTGAATAATGCTTAGGAAAGCATGTCTCAACTATAAGTTGAGATTTAGTTACGTTATAATAGCTCCATATCCAAGGTTTAAAATAATCAAAACAAAAGTCCAAGAAATCTTTTGTTGCATCACGGTGCACCACATGATGAACTTCATCTTTGTCATTGACAATTAGCATATGTTTGGCCCATGATGGAATGATATCACTGTGCCCAGTTTCAATTGAATGAAGTAGTAAACCCTCTATATCTAAGATAAGAACCTTCCTTTGTTGTTTGAGGCTTTCCAATCAACGAGCAAAGAAAACCTAGCAAAGCCAATTTTCAAGCAAAAATGAGTAGCATTCTTTGAAGAATTGATATATATTGAAGAAAACAATCATGGCATGTTGGATTCGACTAGCACCTCAACATGAAGGGCCATACATATAAAATTACCACAAAGTAGCAGAGGCTTTAAATCATTAAACCTCCTTATATGTAGAGGTCCTAACAAAATCCACGCCACACAAGTACATATAAATTAGTTAATTGTAAATGCGTCAAAATCACCAAAAAAGTTTTGTACTAAAAAAATTCCAGGAAGTCTATGAGGCCACTCGGGTACCTACCAAATCTATGGCTATCTTGTTAAGCATATTCCAAAATTCGATCTTAGCATGTCTATTCTCCAATGTAAACTCTCATATAGCCCAAGGTAAAATCTCTCAAATGTAAGGATCATAAACATGGGCTCACTTAGTCGGCCATCCTTCCACTCGATACACATTCTCAAGAAGATGTTTCTAGCTAAGCATATATAGATCTTTGGGATTTATGACCAAACGGTACTATCTATTCATGTTTTGTGGTGAGCTATATATGCATATTATGGAATTTGGGCCATAGGGTGATTTCAAGAAGCTAGAGCCCGCCAACACATAAGGGGGTACATATAGCATCCTATGGCCTTTGGTTCGTAGGATGTTCATATGCTCATCATGAAACACCTACGTATAGGGCCCTATGGACCTAATTCCATATGATGTATATATATAATCATATCAAGACACCTACATATAGCATCCTATGGACCTAAGGCCATAGAATGTATACATACTCATCATGAGACACCTATCATTAATCAACTACATACATGTCTCTATGGCACTGAGGCCATAGAATGAATACCTAGTATACACAAAACACCTGCATAAAACATCATATGCGCTAAAGGCCATAGGACATATATATACTCAATACAAGACACCTACATAAAGCATCCTACGATCCTAAGGCCATAGGATGTTGTATACCCATCATGGTACAACTACTTATAGTGCTCTATGGCCTTGAGGCCATAGAATATATATATATATATATATATATATATATATATATATCCATCATGAAATAACTAGATATAGTGCCCTATGGTCCTAAGGCTATAGGATGTATATATACTTGTCATGACACAACCCATGTAGTGTCAGAAACATCGTCAGACCATATGATGTATATTTATTCAACACAGATGCACCCACAGATCTTGCATGTTTGCTCTAGGACGTATAGTGTTATTCAAGTCCACCCCACTTCCATTGCCCATTTTAGACATCTTGGAAACATGAGACTATTGGCAAACACCTAGTTGATGAGGGAGAAGAACACTATGCAAGTAGGGATAATTAACTCTTACACTTGAGTTTTAATATTGGCTCAAGACTGAGATGTAATACCCTTTAGTTTTTTGACGAGTTTCTAAGATTTATTGCACTTGATGCTTGTTAGACTCGTAGAGTAACGGTATCAAGAAAACCTAAAAATTCTTCTTCTCCCAAGGGAGTGTTTGCAGAAGAGCTAAGCCCATCAAATATTTGTTCCATACTATACATGCTTGAGTTACCACATTGTGGTGGCATCTCAAAAGCAATGCTCCCCCATCTTTGAATGCTTCTCTCCCATCTTGCTTTGTGTCTACAGATCACTCCATCTCTCACCAAGTCTCTTCATCTCGCTTAACTTAAATTTTTCTAGCTCATCGACCTTAGAGAACCTTCCCATAGGCCTGTGAAAAGCCCCACCCATGAGAAGGTGAGGTCCATAATAAAGGGTCATACAGCCAAGTGGATGTAATCCCACACACACCACTGCGAGTTGTATCTATCGGTGACTAGCTATGGCAAAGCAAATGATGTGGACATAAAATCAATTGGGAAAAACCCCAGGTTTGTTGTTTGTGTTTAAATGGCACCTCCACTCAACTGAGACAGGCAAGATCGTCTTATCATAGGCTTGCCAAAAAGGACTCTGTGCAGACCTTCACTACAGATTGCTATTCACATAAGGTCGGCTAAAGAGCCACACACTTGCCATTGTTTTGGTGGATGGTTGGACCACCCCCCACATTGACTGCCACGTCTCTTGACCCAGTGCAGAAGGTAGCCTTCATCGCTAAATTATCAGCGATCTTCACAAGCGTGATCAAACGAGAGCTGACGCAACCTACTTTGTCTCCACTGCTAGAATAAATAAATCAATCTAGCCTCATGTCTCGTGACATCAAAAGATGTGAGCACCCCTTTCAATCACACCTTCTCGCATTCTATTTAAATCACCCCTATGTAACTTGAAGCGTTCAATCATAACCAACTACCACCTATCTTTGTGTGTACTCTCTGTCTATCCCTCTCTTCAATTACGAGCACATTGCATATAAATAATCAATTTATGATGCATTTAAAATATACAACTCAATTCTTCTTTTGACACGCATATTATCTACACATACATCTTGAGTAGATGTCAAGTTGGACCATATGCACAGACATCTCTTCCTATATTTGAAGTATAGGGCACGATTACACACCTGCCGTTGATATTCTAATACCAAAGAACATTCGAGTAGGCAAAGGAGCAGGCAAGACTATACCAAAAGGCAAAAACATTGGATGAAAAACCTGCAACTTGTGTCAACCAAACAGAGCCAAATTGCTGCGATCAAAGAGAATAATGCAGGTTAAGGCCTGTCTTTTTTGTGAACGAAGACAAGATACGTGAAGCTTCATGATCATGGCCTGAGGTAAGACAAAATGTGTGACACTGAACAGGGAAAGGTTGCACTTGTGAAGGAATATTAAAGTTGAAATTTCTGGGTGTTTGGAATGCTTGAGCTCAACCAACATGCTATCCTTGTCTTCAAAAAGTGCATTGCAGAGGTGAGGGGTGACGTGGACGATGGGGGATGGGGGAGTGATTCTGACTAAGTTCAGGAATGGAGGGCGAAGAGGAGGAAGGGCAAAAAATGAGAGAAAAGGTTGACGCAGACACGCAAGCAGGGGTGGTGGACGATGATGATGTTTTTTAGGTAGCCGTGGGTGGCAAGACGCGGCATGGTCTCTGCCAGGTCATGGAGGTGAGACAGTTTGAGTCCCAGGTGATCATGGCTTCTTGTAGTTGTCCTTGAAATGTGCCTCCAGTCTCCTAGCACCCAACTTTCTCGCTTGCGTTCCCAAGAAATCCACGTTTATCTGCATGCTCAGATCATCTTGGCCTCGCTGATACCATTGCAACTCAGTCCCACTCGAAGAATCAGCTCTGCTCATCTTCTCTCTGTGATGTGAAGCTCACGTGCAACTAGATATGCTAGCACATAATCCCACGCCTATCTTTAGCTTGGATTCACCACCGGCCACAATTATCGAAACCACTCAAAACCAGTCCACGCCGGTGTGGAATGGTCCGAGCAAGTTTTTCTCCTCTTTCTCTCATGCCCACTTATATTTTGGAAATAATCCACTGAAATCTCTCGAAAAACCAGTCCGCGTCAACATGGACTGGTTTGAGCAACTTTGTCTCATGGCCATTTATATTTTGGAAAATTGATCAAAATACCCTCTAATTTATGGAAATTCCCAAAATACCCTTTAGATTTCAAAATTTGCAAAATACCCCCACTATTTTGTCATAAATTCCCAAAATGCTCTTCAAATTTTCCAAAATTCCCAAAATACGCCCGGTTGTGAGATTAGATTTCTCCAAAGATAAAAAACATTGTAGCTTCTCATAAGAAGACTGATTGTCTATCAATACAAAATGCTAAAATTATAATTTGAGCTGGTTATGTAGGCTTTGGAGAGCAGCAACGTCTGGATCCGTCGTCATTGACAGTGGCGCACCCCCCATACTGGAACCAATCCGCGCCAGTGCAGCTTGGTTTGGAATAGTTTCACGAAGATCATAGAAAGGCCTATTAAAGCCGATTTTATTTAGAAAAAAAAATCAATGCTACACATTACATAGCTTTGGTTAGTTTGTTGTGTCTCTATGATTTCTAAAAAATGTTTTCATCAATGGAATATGGATAGATCCTCTCACTTCTTACTGGAAGAAAATGTATTTAGAACCATTTTCATGTGGCATTGACACTTTACTATACATCCATGCAGGAAATGTACGAGCCTCTCTCTCTCTCTCCCTCCCTCTCTCTCTCTCTCGAAAATCCTTGGGTGTGTGTGGCTCGGCTTCAAGCCATGTGCCAAGAGCCCTAGGTAGTGCGCTTTTGGCAAGACCATGCAACTCTCTCAGTCCATATGGAATTACCTCCCCATATGGCCTACACAAGACGGCGATTGAGGGTCTTGTAGTCTTACTGATTGATGACCAGATTGAGGGCATAGGAGTACTTGATGACAAAATGTAGTTGTGAGCTGAGAGATAACAATGTCATGGCTATAGAAATCCAACTAGCTTCTTTGCAGGCAAGAATTGACGACAAAATGTAGTTGTGAGCTGAGAGATAACAACACCAGGGCATGAGCCATCAGACCTTCTTTGTAAGCACAAAGGAGATGCGACCTCTAATCAAAATCACCGTTAGAATGAAGGAGTTAGTGAAATAATCAGATCCTTATCGTAGGGGGGTCTATGAGTGCTGGTGGATGTGGCCTAGAAGAAGGCAAGGAAGGTGTTATAGTAAGACATAGGGGTGAGAAGAACAAGTAAGGAGGGGGGAGGGAGGGAGGGAGGGCGGGGGGGGGGGGGGGGGGGGGGGGGGGGGGGGGGGGGGCTATTTCTTATACTATTAATGTTTTTAAATATTGAGTTAGTATGTACCTAGTATTTAAATGAGTTGGATTAAGCTTAATACATTCATTAAAAAAATCAGTTTAAGTGAAGAAAAGTCTATGTGTTTTATTAGCCATTTGAAATTGTATGTCTCATACACGTAAAAACTAAAATACTAAAACCATTATGGCATTTAATTATGTAGTTCTACAATTGGTTGTGGTTCTCAAAGATGGGAAAGGGCTTACTTTAGTCATAATCTCTCTGCATTGATCAAATCAGTTCAGTGTCTATCACCAAAGATTTTGATGCTTCTAATAATCATTTTGATGAGAGTAAAAGTATAGACATTGGCTTGGATTAAGATCCAAACAGATGACCACGGTGCACCCTTAACATCCCCTCACATTACAAAAAACATATCCCTGGCCCCCTTGCACTAATGGTCAACCTGCTCGCGACTAACCCCCCCCACCCCCCCAACCACCCCATCAAATTTCTATAGACAAACTCTACAGGCCTCGTCATTTGCATTTTCTTTTGATAGGACATCACCTTAGATTCTCAGGGTTTGTTGAGAGTTTGATGAAACCAAAGTAGCTGCATCAACACCACACTCTTGCACATCTTCTACATATTGAAATCTTTCATCCATGGCTTCCTTTGGGGAAAGATGTAGCAAAGAGTCCTTAGGTATTTTCATTTTAGTATCAATAAATTGGATTCAAGTGAGACCTTTATAGATTCATATGGAAGGCTCTCATTAGCCATTATTAGATTAAAGCGGTCCTTACCTATCTCATTAATCGATGCTGACATAGCTCTTATTTATCTTTGGTAGATTTTGGTCCAATTGGATTGAAGTAGTCCTTATCTATTTCATCAATTGATGTTGAAGTAGCTCTTATCTATCTTTGGTAGATTTTGATCCAATTTAGAACTAACATTTAGAGAGTAACTCTATCCACAACCTAAGTATTTAAGTCTTTCACTTACATATCAAGGACATGAAAACACTATACCTAAAACCCGATAGTCCTAAATATTCAAGACGCTAGCCATGAGAGAGAGAGAGAGAGAGAGAGAGAGAGAGAGAGAGAGGTTTTGCTGGATCTTCTTCTCACACTATGTGTGAGACCTTTATTGTTCTATATTATCAATAAGAAAGAATGTGATTAAAGTTAGTGAATGGTTAGTCTGTGATGGTACTGGCATAATGGTCTTTATCCCCAAGAACCTCCCACTTAAAGGCCAATGTGTCAATAAGCATAGAAAAGGGTAAGTAAAGTATGATGGCTCTACCCAATGCCCATCAAGTCATGACACGATGAAAAATGGTTAGGAGGTCAACCCATTGAGAGAAGGTCAACAAGGTTGGCATGTGTGTGTGCACCTTGGCAAACTAGATGCACTTTTCCTCAAGCATCTCCCAAATAAAATGATACTTGATCTCAATGTGCTTTGTCTTTGCATGAAACACGAGATCTTGTTCTAGTTGAATAGCACTTTGACTTTCACACTGAAATATTGAAATCTCAACATTAATGTCCAAATCTCCCACTAGATGAGCATGCCACATATTCTGCCTTAGTGGTTGTAAGAAGATTGAAGCTCCCAATACAAGGTAGTGTTCAATTCCCATGCTATTATGAAACTAAGATTCCTTTTTGTGCATTAATACTTGAAAGAAAATTGATAAACATGTAGGATAGTGGTGTTCATAATCAATGGTAATAAACAAGCATTCTAGATCTATGTTCAAGAACTTGTATCTAGGAAAGAATTTAATGAAAAAATGTAGCTTATAAAAAATAAGAGATGATTTATAAGTCTATGACAACAACATAAAAAAGTACAACATACTCCAAATTGTCAATGAAATATATCCCATACATAAATTAATTATTGAGATAGTACAATGATCACTGCAAACAAAGCCTTGAAAATACTCTAGCTACATGATTGTATTCTTCAGTGAGTCAATACCATCAGGTTGATTTCCACTATAGAGACCTAGAAAATATTGAGCTTTTAGTGCACACCTTTTTGGTATCCTGATTCTTACATAAGGACCCTATTTATTCCCTCTCCAAGTGCAAACAATTGCATTTGCATCTTCCCACACTTGTGGATCTCTCTTATTGATCGTCCAAAATCCCTTCCGATAGTTAGCATAAGCTTGAGCATTTTTCATACCACTCTTTCTTGCACATGACACCCAATATTGTATCAGTATTCTCTTGTAGTTAAGTGACAAAGTATCATTATCAACATCAAAAAGAGCCCTTGCAATCCAAATTGGATAGATAGTTGTGTTATGAGGTTGTAGCAAAACATAATCTCTTGGTTGAACATCTCTTGTCCACATTCCATGCACAATCAACATTTGTTTATCCTTTCACACACCCTCCTTGTTTCCAAAGCATAAGCATTTGTCCTTTGTACTGCTCAAATATCTCGTCACTCTTTCCAATGTTTTTGACTAGGACATGGATCTACTAACTATTCCCACTGCAAATGCAATGTTTGGACATGTAGCAATCATGTCACACATAAGAAACCTTGGTCATTATAACATTTTCCTCCTTTGATTTAGGACAATCAAATTGTCTAAGTTTTACATATGGAGGTAATGGGCTATTGGATACCTTCCCTCTCTTTATGTTGCAAAAACATTGAAGTACATTGGAAGTGTACTCAATTTGAGATAAAGAAAAAAGTTTGTGCTCCTATCTTTGACAATCTTCATAATGATTGGATTCTCTTAAATCCTTCATATCAAAGCTCAATGCATCTATCTCACTAGTACTTTTCCTGGCGATAAGCATGTCGTGTGCATACAAGATCAATTTCACAAGGCTATCATATATAGTCTTTCTAGTGTAGAGACAATGGTTTTTGTCACTCCTAAAACATTGATGCCACATAGAAGCATCAAACTTATGATTACATTGACACAATCCTTGTGTTGTCCCCCCATAGAGAGCCTTTCTAAGTTTGCAGATCATCTTTTTTTTTTGCCTTCAATAACAAACCCTTTTGGTTGTTGCATATAAATGTCTTCATGAAGATCCCCATGTAAGGATTCAGTTTTGACATGTTAACTAAGCCGATGTCAGTTTCCAAAAGCTGCTAAAGACCGAAGCCTTGCAAATGCATGACAAAGATGAATATGGAGAAGTAGCGAAGATTGGGTAACACAATTTTTTACATTTTTTTTCAAAATGACCATGTGCTATAAATTTTTGATTTATTTCAAGCCATTGTAATATTTGAAACGTGTTACGAGATCAATGAGAGTTCCAAGCTATAAAGAACACGTTAGTTAGTGCGCCTAGGTTGCAGATTCCATAAGTTGTGGAGCCCTAAAAGGCCTTGGACACCCGGACATTTCATATTTTTACCCTAGGTATATAAGGAAGTGTGTAAATGAAATTTGGGTTCTCAGTCTCATTTGTTGAGACCACTCTCTAGTGAGATCTCATGAGTTGTGTGGCTATGGAGTCCTTGAGCTTCTCTTGCTAATGTGACTTGATTAACACTAATCAATGTTTAATTCTCGTTCACTATGCCTCTCTCATACTGCTTATGATTGTTAATGATGCTTTTATTAGCTAGATTGTAACTAATTAGTGGTTAATCTGACTCGAATCTTGTGTGATTGCATTATTTGTGTGTGCATGTAGGTTTGACTGGAGTGCGGATGCTTAATGGATCTATGCGTGTGCGCTTGTGATTAATGTGTTGCATGATATGGTTAGTGATGTGTGTGTCTTTGCAATCATTAATGTGTGATTGGGTTAATTTGAGGTGAAGAGAAGTGGATATGGAGATTGCCAATCATTGTGGCTTAGCTCTTCCATAGGCCGAGAAGCTCACCTCATAGAGTTGCCATTTGTGTTGCCATGTTTAGCTCACTAACCGGTGAGTGTTTCCATGCTAGCCAGGTAGCTCATCCCTCTAGATTGACAATTATTGCTCACCATTGGAGCTATGCTACGATGGTACCCCCAAGATTTGGCGTCGTTGTCAGGGAACAATGGCCTGAGCTAGTGTAATTATGGCATAATCTCATTGGTTTCCTCATTAATTTCACTTGTGTGTTTGTGGTTTTATGGATTTTGGATGTGTGTGCATGAAGCAATGTATTCAATTTTCCCTAATTTGATACCAAATCTTGCTAATTGTTTGCCTATACACTCTAATTTCACACTAAACCCTTTCTAATTTCTCTAATTTTTGCTAACTTATATACTAATTTTCTACTTATTGGACTAACATTTTTTGCTTATGCTGTGATGTTTGCCTAATTAGAGGCTTGGATTGCATTCTAGCAATGCCGGTTTGTGCTAAACACTTCATGATTTGATGATTTTGGAATGCAAGATCAGGGCTTTGGAGCATCGACAAAATCAACCTATACATTGCATAGTCAAAAATTGGACGGTGTTATTGGATTCTAGATTTGTGCGGTATGCTTCGCCATTGTCAAATTTGTGATTTGGAACTTTTGAGTTTTCACGTTGCATGTCGACGTAATGCCGAAATTTCCTTGAACTTGAATGTGCAAATTGATGGTTTTATATGCTAATGTGCATTGTGAATTTGCCTAAATGCTTGCTTGAATGGTCACTTGCAATTGTGTGCATAAATATCAAGTGTGTGTGCACTTTAATTGAGTGTGTGTATGCTTCATTTTAGGTGTATATAGACTATTTCGGCCTTGTGTGTGCACCAAAAAATCAATAAGTGCATAATGATTTGGCTAATTTGATAATGGATTTGTGAATTCAATTTGCAAGTTTTCATTATTAACGCTTGTGTGTGTGTACCTAAAAATTGGTAAAAACTGTCAATTATTTGTGTGTGTGTGTGTGTGCGCGCGCGCGCCAAAAAAGTGGTTAATGTGCATGATTAATTTGATGTTTGATTGTAAAATTGATGTGTGTAATGGTTCATTGTTGCGTTTTTTTTAGCTCAGAACAGGGATTTAGACACTTGGATTGTGTCAATTTTTGACTTAAAACTATCGGTTTAATTGCTTAGTTTAAATTTTTAATGACAAAATTAATTGGCAATTGAATCGATGTGATTATCGAGTCTTGATTTGGCTACACTAATCCCCTATGTGTGGAGAATATATAATATTTTCGGGGTGTTTTTGGATATTTGTGTATTTTAAACTAATTTTTGCATTAATTTTGTAAACATTTGATAATTTGTGATCCTGAGGATCTTTTTTGTGTGCGTGTTTACGATATGATTCTGAGCGCTTGGATGCCCTCATTGTCGAGTTTTGTGCATTTCACTATTTTCGAGGGCCGGGTTGTTGACTTTGTCATAAATGAAATTTTTGGAAAAAATGACTATTTTCGTTCAAAAGTGTTCAATTGAGATTGCCGATGATTTTTTGAGATTTATAGAAATTTTTGGGCTAATTTTGATATTTTTGGGCTTTTAAAAAGTAAAGAAACAAATTAGGTTTGACAAGCACCGACGGTTGATCACGAGCTTGGGTAAATGCTCTTGCAAGTTTTCGACATTTGTGCGAACTCAACGGGTAAGTTTCGAGCTTTTGGGTGCAAAAAACGGACTCAGACGGCTAATTTAGGTGAGATTCCTCCCTTCCGGTTATTAAGGTTCAAAAAGACAAAAAAAAAATCCCCATCCCCAACCATCTTATGCGCGCTCAAGATGTTCTCTCTCATCCCCACCCCACTCACTCTTTCTTTCTCTCTCTTCGTCGAGTGCATGACCAGTGACCACCAACACACACACACACACACGCTCTCTCTCTCTCTCTCTCTCTCTCTCTCTCTCTCTCTCTCTCTCTCTCTCTCTCTCTCTCTCTTCTCGGGTATGAGACCCCACACTTCCTCTCTCTTGCCTCTGTGCACCACAAATGACCTCGCTACACCGTGCCATGTGACTCCTCTCCCTCTCCTATGCTCACGGCGCGGACAAAGACGATCGTTGCACGACACCATCATTATCCCTCTGTTGTGCGCCATTGCCTACTCGCCTACCATCAACTCCTCACGCGTTGGTTCTGCTGCACCTGATGCACTCCCTCCACGTCATCATCTTCTCGTCATCGTCGCCAATGTTGTAGGGCATAGCCAAGTCATTGACGACATAACAAGGCTTGTTTTTTTTTGTTTTTAATTTGATTAGCCCCACCTCAAAATTGTTTTTTAGTTTATATTTTTAAATTGATTTTTTAAATTAAAAAATCTGAAAAAAAAGGATTATTCAAAACATGAAAAAAACATACGAAAAAAAATAAAATTCATTTAAAAAAGAACATGTAGAAAATATAAATTAAAAAAACACAAAAACCCAAAAATTGAGAAAAAAATTCGCAAAAAATGTTAAAAAACACAAAAAACATTAAAAATCTAGAAAATTCACTAAGAAATAAAAAAAGGTCTTAAAATTCACTAAAAAATAGAAAAGTCAACCAACGTTCATAAAAACTACCCAAAAACTTCAAAAATTCACAAAAAAAGCAAAAACTTCACAGAAAATCATTAAAAAATAAAAAACTACACAGATAAATCATAAAAAATTAGACATTTATATAACATCTTTCAAAATTCTATAAAAGTAGAAAATTCAAGAAAAAATTCCCAAAAAACTTGTAGAAAATCACAAAAATACCCAAAAAGAAAAATAAAATTCAAAACTATACAAAAAAATAATAAAAATAAAAGGGAAGGTGTTGAAAAAGAAAAAAGAGCAAAAAAATCATCAAGAAAGTTCACATGGCAAGATTAAAAGTTGAAAGTTGAATGAGACAAGCAGAAACGTGAGAAAAGAAAGAAAAATAAATAAAAAAGGAGAAAAAGAGACAGAAACGAGCCGCGAGCAGCTGCAAATTTTGTTGAAAAAACAAGTAGAGCAGCTAGAAAAAGCATGCATAGTTGAGAAGTGTGAAAACAGTTGAATCGAGCTAAGATACACGAAAAATTCAAAATTTGTTGAAAATGAGTGAAAACAAATCTGCAAGAAATTGAGAAATCGGATTTGCATCGAAAGCTAACCGGTTAGGAAGCATTCACACAAAGCTCACTAATGAAACTAAATTTTGAGTACAATTTAGTTGTTAGTGTATTTTTCACGTGTTAGAATTGGGATTTGATGTTGAAAATAGTAGATTTTGGGTGAAAATTGGCATGACCGAGTTGCAAAACTCGCGAGGGTTTTAAATTTAGACGCATAATTAGGGGAATCATCAACGAACACGTGATAATTGTTTCGGCCAAGAACATTAGTGTTCTAGTCCAATTTTGAAAAGTGCGATTATAATTCGGTCGATTAGCTAGAAGTGATTGTGCACACAACAAATTGGCAAGTGCCAGTAATTGCATGGTAAATTGAGCCTAGGATTGATTGAATAGGAGCACCACTTCATGTGATTGTAGCATAAGCTTTTAAGAGTTCAGTTTTTCATCACGTCAAAGGAATACAATCGATTCTAACGCACTAGAGTTAATTAACTCTTGTGGGTCTAAAGAGCATTCAACTGCAAATTGCTTTGGCAAAAGCAAATTTTTCAAGCCGAAGAAAGAGAAATTTGAGGGTGCAACATCAACATCTTCTAGGAAACAGTTTTTACAAAACAAGCCAGATCGGACACGAGTTGAGCTGAGAATTCAAGTGAAACAAAGCAAGCCAATAGCAGTGGCAACATAGGCACAAGTGCAACAAAGAAAATTTTACAGCTATATGTCTACGGTGGAGATAAGGTACTCTATGCAGATTCAAAATGTCATGGGTATCTAATGAGCATTCACTGCATCAGAGGAGCCAAGATCCTATTGATCAAAGTAAAGCCAAATCCAGAGAACGCCCATATGTTTATAGATTTTAGTGGAGCCAGGTATTGCAAGCTCAAAAATGAAGTGCAGATAGAAGTGCAAGAAATTGACCCAAATGGTTATCAAGACATCTGCACAAGCCAACAAACCATCCATTTGGTACATATGCAATCAGGATCATTGTACATTGATTATAGAGGTCAGATCTACAGGCAAGAGCCAGAAATGGAAAATCCAATAGACCAACCAATAAAAGCAAGTCTAATCGAAGAACCAGGTCAAAGGCAGTACAAAGGTCAAGATGGAGCAATCTATAGCTTGAGGCTAAGTGTGTTGAAAGAGGATGTTAAGATAGCTTGGCAAGCACAAAAGCAAAAACTCCTCAGCAAGAGCTTGGGATGACAGAACCAAATGAAATACGACTAGTCATGGTATATTTCTTGGATTCTAGAAGAAAAGGTGAACATTTTTTAGAGGATTTTCCAAGAAATTTAGACAATAGGGGCATAGTAATTGCAAAGCAAAGTACATAGTAAATTGAAAATAAAAATCCCAATGTGAGTGCATCTAACTCATCAATTCTGGTGCAATCATATGATTCTACGTTACCTTTAGAAGCACCAGTAAAAGCACGACAAGTTTTGAATTTGCATGAAGAGGCACAAGCACGTGAAAAGCTTAAAATTGATCCTTTGAACAGAAAATTACTGCATGAATTTGGTCAAAGTGTCTAGATATCATCGAAGGTTGAAATGAGCGTTAGGTTTGCAAATGATTCTATATCCCACTGCCACTAATGTGCAATCCTTCACGAGTCTAAGGGACACACCAAGGAGAATGTCGTTAGCATAGTATGGCACCCATAATTCATATGCACACTATGTAGACCGCAAAGGGAAATTGTACAAGAAGGATCGACTAGTGTTTGAGAGGCCCACATACCAGCTCATAGAATTATGCCCATTGATAGATCAAGAAGGATGGTTCATTTTAAAGGAAAGAATCTATTATAGCCCATACTCTCTATAGATGAATGATATTACTTGAGTGAACCGAGAAATTTGTTCAAAGCCAAAATCTTTCCCATCAAAAATCAAGCTTTGACGTTGTGGCCAAACGAGCATATACTTTGACCAAAATAGCCGTAGATATAGATGAGAGTCTAAAATCCATGATGCCTTGGGTCCTAAAACCAAAGAAGCTGATATCACAGGAGACCCATGGGATAGACAATACCAGGGCAAAGATGATGCTATCTATAGCTTGACTTGGGGAATCGTATGTCATGTTTCACGGAGATACATAGGGAACTATGCAAAAGGTTTACAGATGCCAAACATCAATAGTGCTACCCATAGTGTGCTTTCAAAATCCCAAAAGGTGAGATCAAACCATTGCCAAATTGTTTTGAACTCTCATGTTAAAGCAGGTTATAGTGATCACTCTAGGAAGGAAGGAGTTGCAAATCCAAGCTCAGCTCTAGTACCAGGACATGCAACATCATTTAGAATCCTTAGAGATTCTACCCAGCAGATCCCTTCAAAGCAGAAACCATTGAAAGATCATATGGTTGTTGGAAGTTTCTAGTTGACTCAAATCCCATTTGAATCTGATGACAAATGCTCCTATGAAGATCATCAAGGACAAAAGTTTCAATTGATCTCCACAAGTCAAAGTGAAATGCCGACGAATCCCAGAGTGTTCAAGCAATTGCATGTGACCAAGCTCATGTATGCCTATTGAGATGCATATGGCAATGAATACCAGCAGGTTCATGACCTTGTACAAACCCCTATAGATGGTAAGACTAAAGTTACATATTATTTCAAGATGATGCAAAGCCTCAAACTGCCAGAATAGGTGACAAAGAGGTAAAAATATAAACAAAAATCTAAATCTCAAAAAGCTACACAAAGATCACCACTTAAATCTCCTATGAAGAGACAGATTCGTCTAGAAAGTAAATGGATCTTTCAAGATTAAAGGTTACTCAAATGCAAGCAGATAATACTCAACAATTGCTTGCATAGTTGGAAGGTGCTCCTGAATTCATTAGCATATCTAGAGACAAATGAGAAAAATGCTGGGGAATCATTTCTACCACCATTCAAATAAGTGCAAAAACCATCATAGCCCAATTTCATGTGATAATAGCAAAATATATAATAGACAACATCATTTTGAGAATGACATGACCCAGAAGGTCTTAGAGATACGTACTTCAAACAAGATGTAGTATTCAGAGACAACCAAGAATGAAGACCAAGACTGGTCACCCGCAAAAGACAACATAAAGTTCACAAGTACATTTAAAATGGAGATCAATGCCAAAATAGAGTTTATTGAAGATGAATCATCTCCACCCAAAATAGCCTCAAAAAGAAATTAAAGAAGATCAAACAGTACCAAGTGCAATTCAAAGGTAGCAAACAAACACCACAAGTGCCAATGAGATGGAAGCAACATCAAGACAAGAAGTTAAGAAGAACAAGGTTGCAAACAACCAGGAAGAAATACAAGGTCCAAAGATCAATTACTCATTGCCAACTAAATAATGTAATTTTAGATTGGAAAATAGAGTCTCAAGTCACTTTCCATAGAGACACAGTTAGATCAAGATGAGACCATGGCAAAAGCAAGACATAAATCTTCAAAAGAATCACCAATGAGAATAGCTATAGTCCTTAGCAATGCAAATGGATCTAGTGTCAGATGAAATTCTCTATTGGATAAAGAAGCAAAGTGCAATATGGTTTCAGAAAACATCCAGAGAATACTCGAGATTATTCTTGGTAAATAGGACAATAAAGCAATGCTAGGTATGGGTGCGAGTCAAGAAGAAATGGTCACTATTCTTAACATCCAAATGCATGAAGTGCAGGTAAAGATTCACATAAATTATTCATAAGACATGCATGCAGATGTCATCCTTGGACATCAATGGCTAGACTAGCACAAAGCATACAAAGAAGATACACTGCTATTACTCTACTTTCCAAGAGGTAGCAAGTAACAATTAATGCTAGATTCAGAGTTGTAGGTGTCACAAGAATCAAAGGAAAATCTTGCAAAAAAAGTTAAAGCTAAAATGGACCTTCCACCAGGTAGCCCAAAATGTGTGACAATATATGCCTCAACATCAAAGAACCCTCATGGATCAACTTATTCAAGCAAGTTAGGCCTTAGAAACTTCAAGTCAATTGCAGACCCAAACACAATCTCTAGGGAACCACCCTAAAAAGCAAAGGTATACTAGCCCAAGTACTCAACAAAGAAAAAAAAATTCAAGAAAGTGTTTGTTTCGAGCAATTTAGTGAAAGTCAGTGATCCAATATGGATTGAAGACAGAAGATAAGTATAGAAAGACAAACACATGGTATGGATAGCATCACAATGGAGCTTAAAAGAATAGAAGGACTATAGAGGTAATGACAGATATGGGTACCAAAACTGCAAGTCAAGGAATATGAAGTGTAATCAAGACCCTCCCAAGAAAGAAGGCCCACTAGCTATCAACCTCAACAATATTTTAAGATACCTAAGAAGCATATATACAAAAGGACTACATCAAATACTGCTACAGTCAACCACAACTCTCAAGAGGATATAGAACACATACAAAATTCATGTCATAAATCACTAGAATAATTAGTATTTGCTAGTAGCTCAACAAAGAAGAGTCGAGTATCACATCATAATCTCTTAATGCATACATATCATGAACACATATGTCAAACACCTATGCCCACTCTATACATAGCCTATGGCAAGGATACTAAAATAGGGGACTTCAAAAACTTAATCCACCTTGCATTGCGTAACCCGGCTCCAGTGTTCGGATTCAAAAAACCTCACGCATGACCCTCACAAGAGACTAAGCAATGACACAACTATAGTCAAGTCCCACAAATGACTATATTTCAAACCAAGTCCTAGAAATGGACGAGACCATCACACTAGCCAAGATGACTCCACATATGCGTACATAGGTAGTATCCACAAGACCGTGCATCAAAGTAGTCAACTATGCAACATAAACAAGTGCAACTTGGCCATTCTCAACAAGTTGTGAAAGGGTGGGTGAATCCCATATCTACTTCTTGGCCATTCTAAATAAGTTGTTGAAGATTGAGTGCATCCTAGATCCACCATATGACCATTCTCAAAAAGTTTTTGAATTGACAAACCATCCTAGATCCAACAAGCTATGGAAGATCAAGTGTATCCTAAATCCACCATATGGCCATTATAAACAAGTTCATAGAAGGGAAAAGATTTTAGATTTACCATTTGGCCATTCTCAATAAGTTGTGAAAGAGTCATTGCATCTTAGATCCTCCTTTTGGCCATTCTAAACAAGTTATAAAACATCATGAGCATCCAAGGTCCACCACTTTGCCTTAGAAACAAGTTAAAGAGTAATCACATCCTACATCGACCATTTGGCCATTCTCAATAAGTTTTGAATAGATGGAGCATCCTAAATCCACCACTTTGACATTTTAAACAAGTTATGGAAGAGTAGAAGTATCTTAGATCCACCACATAGCCAATCTAAACAAGTTCTTTGAAGGGTGATACATTTAGATCAATGTCTTGGGCATTGTCAAAACGTTGTGAAGGGGTGGATGAATCCCACACGGATGCACCACTTGGCCACTAAACAAGTTTCCTTAGAGTAATTGTATCCTATATCCACCATCTGGCCATTCTTAGACCAAACATATCTTAGATCCACCACATGGCCATTCTAAACAAACTTGTAGAAGGGTGATGCACCATCTCAAATAAGTTGTGGTCCTGTGGATGAGTGATTGCATCCTACATTTGGGAAATTTCCACTAAAAATAAGTTGTGTAAGAATGAGTCATTTTAGATCCACAAATTGGTCATTCTCAAGAAGATGTCAAAGAATGGGCGTATCCACGATCTATTACTTGTCTATACTATTTATCGAAGCCAAGACTTAGAAGGAAGGTATGGACAAATCTATTCTCTCAATATATATAAGAGTCTGAAGGCACCATCCCTAGCAGCAACGTCCCCCTCCCCCCCCCCCCCCCCCCCTCTCTCTCTCTCTCGAATTTTTGTTGTTTCCCTTGGCTACTCTCTCTCTTTGTACATAGTACATATATATAGATATTAAGGACTGAGAACAAAGCCAAGGCCAAGTTTTACTTTTTTTTGTGATATGACCTATTTTTTTAAGTTTTAGAAATTAATATTTTTTGAAGAATTTTTTGGTTGTTTTACAATTTATACACAATCTAGGAGTTCATTTTGATTGTTTTCCTTCAGTCCCAAATTTTGACCCGAGGCACTCTTTAGGAGCCACTTTTGAGGGTGTTAAGACAAGATTCTGAGAAAACATTGTGTGTAGGGAATGCAAACCTTAACACAAGGAAAAAGGTTGGTTCTTTGAGTATTATTTAATTCCATGGTTTTGATGCTCATTGAAGCCTGTTGATCAAGGAAAAAGTAAGAAATGTCCCGTTTATATCTTTTTTGCAAAAAAAGCCAACTTGTAGGTTGAAATTTGAAGAATCCAAGCAAGTCTTGTCACACAACAGTAGAAGAGAACGCTGAGACAAGCAAATTATTATGAAATCTGGACATGAGTCTAGATAGTTTTGGAGCTAATTGGGAGAGCTATGAGCTGTTGAAAAAAATTTAGTACCATTTTATGGTCATGTGGTACACCACGGTTTTTTTTTCTTTTTCTTTTTTAATGTTCTGGCCTACTTAGAAACCCCTTATTAAGAAGATATTCAAAGGCACTTATTAAAAAGGCTTCTTAGGGAAATTAGTAGCCCTTTCTTTCTCTTCTCTTTGCAATTCACCTGCACCTCCTCGATGCATGCATGCATCCTCACTGCTTCCTCAATGCACGCAACCCCACTCATGTTCTCTCTCGCCACTTTGAGCTCCTCGCCGTCGTCGCTGTTGCCATTATCTACCACGGCCCCCTCCCTCTCCCTCTCTCATTATTCTCACAAACCTCTATTGTTGCATGTTCTCCTCTAGCCAAACGTCCTTGCTGTGTGTGACTCCCATGCCATTGCCCTTCTCCTTGTGCCTGCCCTCTCCCATTGCACATCTTGCCTCTCCCTTTTCCCCTCTTTCTTTCCATTCTTGTTTCACTACACACAAAGACACACACACACACACACACACACACACACACACATTTGACATTAGTCGATCTCAAATTGGTACATGATGAATACGCATCATCATCGCATTTTGTTTGCATACACATAGAATTACCAATGACCCACACTAACACATAGTGTCCTATGGTTCTTCCAAGATTGCTTCATTGAGCACCTTGTCCTCCAGCAATATCAATTCTCTAAGTAGTGTATGATGCAATACTAACCTTGGTCCTTGGACGCAATACTCGGGACAGGTTATGGGGGTTTCTAAAAATGTTTTAGATCAGCCTATTACTGATGGAGATGTACATGATGTACTTGATGCGGAAAGGGCTGAAAATGAGCAGGCTAGAGGTATGCCATAATGGCTGGTGCACACTTTGCGTGATAGTAAATTGGATGCACCTTTGTCTAGTCGTACTCGTTCAGGCTCTCGCCATGCATCTTATGCATTAGATTGTTATGCTTTGGCTGTGTCTAGCTTACATGATGTTGAGGAGCCTCTGTCTTTTGATGAAGCACAAAATTCAGAAAATTGGATGGCTGCCATGCAATCAGAATATGATGCACTTATAGAAAATGACACATGGACTTTATGTGATTTGCCTCTTGGCAAAAAGGCCATTGGTACGAAGTGGGTTTACAAGTTGAAACGCAAGCCGGATGGTGACATCGATCGCCATAAGGCTCGACTTGTTGCAAAGGGTTATGCACAGCAAAAAGGCATTGATTATGAAGAGACTTTTGCTCCCACTTGTCGTATGACTACTGTGCATTTTCTATGTGCATTGGCAGCTCATTTTGGTTGGGATGTACATCAATCAGACATTGTTACTGCGTTCTTGAATGGTGACATATTTGAGGAAGTTTATGTAACGCAGCCTCGCGGTTTTGTCATAAAAGGACAAGAGGACAAAGTGTGCAGATGTAAGAAGGCTTTGTATGGGTTGAAGCAATCTCCTCGTGCTTGGTATGAGAAAGCTGACACTCATTTGGTTAAACGAGGCTTTCGTAACAATCCAACAGAAAGCACATTGTATGTAAAGCGTGAGGGTGATGTACTTCTCATTGTGGTTCTTTATGTTGATGATTTGCTGATCACTGGACCGACATATTGCTGAATTTAAGGCTGATTTGAATGCTACTTTCAAGATGAAAGTAGGGTTTAGGGTTCATGGAAGCTTCTTATAATATAGTCTTTTTACGTCCTTTGTAACCCTCAAACATATGCATTATTTTTATCTTGTTAGGGGAAGGAGTCCCTCATTCCAACATGGGCAATCAATTTTAATAAAATTTTATCGGTGGTAATGGTGTTGGTAACATACGATTTGGTAGTTCTCATATTATGGTGTTTCACAAAAACAGACTTTTATAAAACCCTGGCCTACAACATGCAAAGGCTTCAATACTCTTAATCTAAATAAAGGAAATGATCGATCACTGTTGTAGAAAATGAGAAGCTTTGAGCCATATGATCCCACCTTAATGTACCACATTGAAGGTTGAGTTGATATCCCTGTGTAAAATATATTGATCTGCTTGTTCTCTACACAAGCGCACACACATATCACACACTTGCATCTATAGCTACTGTGCACATCCACCCTTATGCTAGGCATTGGTTGCATCGCAACACGCAAATCTTGTGTATACTATCAAGAGCACACACACATACCCACTAGTACTAACACACTCACACATTGAAGATTTGCTACTGCTCTTATCCTACGGAATCCCAATCACACACACACACACACACACACACACACACACACACACACACACAGTTATGGATAAGGGATATGTACATTTATTACTCAAGTGCTATGCCTGGCTGACCTACGTGAATTCATTTTTTAGCATTAAAGGATCTATAGTTAAATACGTGCAAGAGAAAAAATGCTCACTCTTGCACGGGGGTAGATTGCACCCAGTGCTTGTGTCTTTCTTCTCTCCTTTCCTCTCTTCTCTCTCACCTTTTTGGCGTAGCACTTCACTCTAGGAGGTGCATCTACACGTGATGTCTTACTCTCTCTATCTCTCTCTGTTTGCGTATGACTTCGATTAATGTTGTGGGATTAGCCAGGTATGAAGATCTATTATTTTAGGTTGTATAGTATGATGTTTACGGTATTTTGTAGGGAAATATGTGCTGCCACATGTAGCAATGGTATCAGAGCGAGATGGATATGCTCTTGGACGCACAACAATCATAGTTGTGGAGATGATCAATGTCAAAGATGAGTCATGCTTACCTTAAACTTCAGTCCTTATTATTTGAAGTTTTATGTAGGTGATTATTTTTAGTTTCCTAAGATTGCAAATACGTTTGGATTGTTTAGTAATTATGGGCTATCATGGTTGAATGAAGATTTACTTAGCAAGTACCAAAGATCTTTGAAATTTCAGAATACATTAAGAAAAAACCCTATCGATTTGCAATGAGGGAAATTGTTTTAATTTACAGTATTTGGGTTGAACTCTTTAGAGATGTGAAGAGAAGACGACTCACGAGTGTATGAGACCTTGAGACGACCATTTCTGCGCTGCACTTGTGGCACCAAAGCATATGCCAAACAGCCAAAAACATGCATGTGCTCAATAGAAGGCTTTCTATCATGCCATGCTTCATATGGAGTAATAGACTGCAAAGATTTTGTAGGACACCTATTAAGTACATTAGTGGCACACATGATGGCCTCAAGCCAAAAAGAATGTGGCAAAGCTTGACTTTTGACCATACATCGTGCCATTTCCGTCAGTGACTTGTTTTTCCTCTCAGCAACACCATTTTGCTGAGGTGTATAAGGCACTGTACAATGGTGTTTTATCCCACGACTAGCCAGAAATGCATTAAATTCATGAGACATATACTCCCCCCCTCGATCGGAACGGAGGGTGCCCATAGTACATTTCGAGACATTTTCAGCCATAGCCAGAAATTGTTTGAAGCACATAAAAACTTTGGACTTTTCTTTAAGCGGAAATACCCATGCATGCCTGGAGTAATCATGAATGAAAGTCATGAAGTACAGGTAATTGCCCAAGGACGGAGTTTGCATGGGCCCACAAACGTCACTATGCACAAGCTGCAACTTGCATGTGGCCCGAAATGAACCATCCTTTGGAAACTTAGAACGCTGCATCTTACCCAGAATACAGCCTTCACAAACATGTTTGACAGGTGCTTCAAGAGGCGGCAAAGAAGCAACCATATCAGATTTTTGCAAACGCAGCAAATTGGCAAAATTCAGATGACCAAAACATGCATGCCAAAGTTTTGCATCTGAAATAGCCCTTGAATCTGCAACAACATTTGCAAAATTTTGTCCACACTTGTCATACAAAGTGAGCTTATACAGCCCACAGCACAAAAGGCCAGATGCAACAATTTCATCACCAAAACTGAGATCATGAATTGTACATCTGTCATCCACAAATTTGACTACAAGTCCAAGTCTAGCAAGTGCGGATAGAGACAAGAGATTCTTCTTGATCCTAGGTACATAAAGTGCATCAACAAGTGTGAAGGAACTTCCATTAGCAATAGTGAGCACAATCTTTCCAACTCCCTGAACTGGATAAGAGGTGTTTTTGGCACAAGTGACTGAATTCCCATGAGGGGCAGACTCGAGAGAGGTAAACAATTAACGATGTGAGGTAATGTGCTTTGTAGCACCACTGTCGAAATACCACACATGTGAATCTGCAGCAACTGACAAGCATGCATTATGGACACCAGGATTGTAAGTGCACTCTGCGCTAAAAGCCCATTCTGCATCAACATCAGCATTACAATCTCCTTTCACAGAAGACTCAACAATGGCTGCATTTGTCGTGGAACCAGCATTTGCAGTGGAACCACCCTCTTTCTTCTTAGCCTCTTTGGCCTTCAACTTAGGACACGACTTGATCAAGTGATCATTAGCCTTGCAATAATGGCAACGCATCCTCTTTTTGCCCTTATCACCAAAATTTCCAGACGAAATGCTTCCAGTAGAAGCATTAGGAACAGAAGTTTTGCCACTCACAGCAGAACCATAAGAAGTGGATGCATTGCTGTTACCACCCTTTCTTTGAGAAGCAATAAAAGCATGTTCAACTGCACGATGTCTAGTCCTATTTTTTTTGGAAAGTGAATCTTGCAACAGCAATGTGCATAATGCATCAAACTTGACAACTTTTGGATTTCCTTGGGTCATAAGTCTCCAAGTACTAGCAAAAGTCTAGTAAGAATCTGGTAAGGCATCAAGAACAGTCTGCACAAGGGAACTGTCTGAAATGACTTCACCTACAGAAATAAGCTGCTCATTGATATCCTTGACACTAGCAAGGAAAGTGTCCATGTCATCTTCCTCATGCATAATCTTTGACTCCAGCTCTTTACACAGCAAAGCAATTTTAGCCTCATTGCGACTTGCATAAAGACCAGCCAAAATATCCCAAGCCTGTTTTGCAGATTTTGCTGAACGGATGTGAGGAACAATGGTGCGCTTCACAGACAACGCAATCAATGCATGAGCCTGCGCATCCTTAACATCCCAACGAGCTTGTTCTTCCGTAGGCAAAACAACTCTAACAGATGCAATCCATGTAGCAAGACCTGCAACATCCTCAACATCGCCTACATCCTCAGAACTAGGACGTACATCAATGCCCTGCACAATGTTCCAGACACCCTTTGACACAAGAACATGTTGCATCATATAAGCCCACATAAGTTAGTTGTCCCCATCCAACCTGTCCTCAGCAGCAAACATCTTGAACACATCTGTGTTGTTGTTGCCAGCCATGGTAAATGTTGCACCTGATGTGAAAACTGCTCGAAAATAGGAGAAACGGAGCGGGAACAACACGTGCTATATAGCACAAACTGTAGAAGATTGTAAGGCACTTGTTATGCAGAAAAAGGCACTGACAGAAATTCTGCACAAATTGACGAAATAGCCTGTGCAGTACTACCTGTAGTGGAAACGGAGGCCGAAATGAGCCCAAATCAAAAATCTGAGCCAAAGCTCACTGAAATCGGAGAAAGTGAGTATGCGTGTACTGGAGCAGCTGGCGACTAAGCCCGGGAGAATGCAATCTGCTCTGATACCAATTGTTGGAATTAGGGTTGCAGAGAAACACACATAGCTTGGAGAAGATGAAGGAAGCTCAAGGCACACAATAGAGAGTGTATTACTTAGTGTGCAATGGAAAGATAGATAGCCCTAGAGTGATGGGCGTATATACAATGCACGGGGGAAAAAACCTCCTAAAGAGGGAAAAAATGCCCCGGCGGTCCTAGTGTGTTCACACACATCACTACCACATGTATATGGTAACAGTGCGAGCCACAGTGCTACTAGCACACAACCTGACAGATGCAAACAAGCTCTACGTCTACAAGCCAGTGTGTCACTCACCTCCTATAGTGCTGTCACCGAAGGACTCTGTGTGCGTGCATAGAAGAAGAAGCCATCGTGTCGCCGCTCATCCTTCTTTGTGTCATCATGCAGGCCGAAACTCAGTCTCTCTCTCTCTCTCTCTCTCTCTCTCTCTCTCTCTCTCTCATACACACACGCACACACACACACAAATAGGCAAGAAGAGGTGAAGCCAAAGAAAAACTTGCACGTTCAAAAACCCTAGTTTACAGCCTTATCTAGGGCTTGCCATGCTTTTCACATATGTGCACCCATATTTTGTTAGTCAGTGCTAAATGAGTATGGTGCATCTTTCATTGGCGATCTCTAGCCTTTCACTATAAACCTCTTGGACTGACAAGCTCGACCCACGACTAAACATATGCACAAAAGAATAATGGCGGCATCATGGGTTAACATGCCCCCCTTCCTGATGTAGATTCCGTCCTCGAAAGCTATGAGCATCAGAAAAATGTATTGGTTGAAGGAGATGACCACATCCTTTGCAATATTGCGATTCCTTAGCTACACTCGATGCCTGCAAAACATGAACGGAATAACACAATGATTACATTTTTGTAGAAATATGGAAATTTAAAAATATTCAGTGAATAACGAGTGAATAATCATAATGGGTAATAGTAAAAAAAAAATTAAACACACTCGTTTAATCATTATACATTAAAACCCAATATAGATAAACCCACTAGCAATTTTAGAGGTCAACAAATCAAGGACTCTGGCTTTACTAGTTTCACTCTCAGTAGGGCAATAAAGGTCATATGTTAATACCATAGTCAATTCTTCTAATTTTCCATAGTCAATTAAGCCATTTAATCGCGAGAGCAGAGTGATTCATGTGCCAAGGCTGGCTAGAGGCTATACCTAAAGGACCTTCACGTTAAGATATGATAAGGGAAATCACACATGAAATCATCGCTTGGATTTCTCCTCTTGTTGGCCCCCCAAAGTGTTTTTGTTATAGACTTTATTGCCCACGATGAGCCTTCATTGGGCTAATTTTATTTTTTTTTTTTTTTTTTGTGGCTAAAGATAAAGAGGGAGTGCCCTTTAAAAAGCCTTGATACACTACACACAATGCTTCATAAATCGAATTAGGAGCCTAAAGTAGCCACAGAGAATTAGGGAGGCATCTCCTACGATATTAAGAGAAGATCTCTAAGACTCTATCTTGGTTAACTAACTCAGTCAGAATGTTTGATTAATAAACCTAAGCAAGGACTATGGAGTAGAATTATATTGAGTCTAAGGTATAATATTAAGCCCATATGTTAGACACTTTGTTACGGATTACTTTGAAAATGACGAGCATGCAGGATAGGAAAAAAAATAAAGCAACAATAATGGATTAGAAACACCTATTTTTATTGATTGCAATTCCTTGATGAATTTGGCGACATCATGATAAGGACTGTGAGGTGGTAAAACGTTGAGAAGTAGCAACATTCTCCTGTAACATTAGTAACAACAAAAAATATCTCGAGGAGGCACATCAGTGGTGGGAAGAGGCATCAACTTTTCTTGAACAAAATCAAAACACAATAAAAAACCCTAACCTATCTACTTGCACCACCCTATAGGGTCAAGGAAACAAAATATTGTATAGGTTGGCTAGAAGTCCTAAGGCTAGGCCTCTATCTACATCATCAAGATAGACATAGTCGTCCTCTGTGAGACCATAGGCTTCCTCGGTGTCATCTATTGGTTCGTCCTCATATTTTTGTACATGTAAGTTAATCAAGAATGTCACCATCCATGGGTAGTCATTCTGTGCAATGGGGTAAGCCAGTGCCAACAGGACAATCTCTTCTATCGCATAGGGATCAATCATGGTCAATAGATGCATCAGCCATTCTAACTCCTCAAAATTTTTCTCATATGCTAGACTAGCTACCAGGTCCCATTCTGAGGTAATACAAGGTAGGTCATGTGAAACATTTGAGAAAGATAAAGAGGATACCTTTCACCCAAAGTAGGGGTAGATGACTCTAGGGAACTAGCCATTTCTGTACACACGGATAGATTTTGTTTAGTTCGCATAAAATGTAAGGGTTGGTAATGTGCATGATGTGTCATTGTGAGTTTTATTTACGTGCCAACTTTTGTAGGGTTTGATCTTCTAGTATGTGCTCTTGCTCCTTTACTTGTTTCATCCTCTTTTTTGTTTTTTGAATTTGGTTTGCTTTAGTATAGGGACTATATATATACATTCCCTAAGATTTGGAAGGTAGGTTAAGAGGAAAGAAATTGAATAATGATTCTTAGTAAGTACTCCCCCCTTCCTTGGGTAGATCATACCTTTGGAAAGTTGTCACCTTTTGAAACAAACTGTTCCAAGTTGTAATGGGTGAAGATTTTGACCAATTTGATTTTGCCACCTTAGGTGATTCATCAAGCTATAAGGGTGGTAAGGTACTCCATGATCTTACTTGAGAGGTTGCTTTACCTGATGAACTCATAATTGGAGATACATAGTCTTTTTTGTTTGTGTGGATTTGTACAATGGTAGGTGGAGGTTGTGTCGAAGCTTGTATTTCTATAGATGAACTACATGAAGAGCTGGAAGCTTCATTTGACTTCCTTGTTCTTGAGCAAATCGTTCTTTCTTTGGTACCCAAACTAGCTCTAGAACAGGTGTGTAGCATTCCATGATCTTTTTCTTTCCGCGGTCTTCAAATCGTTTTGGAGTTACAGGATTTGGCCTACATGGATCTTTAGTAGTTGACAGGGGAGAACACAAGGTACGTTTAGGTACCAAGATTTGATCGTTTCCATCATAGTAGCCTTTGGCTTCCAATAGTCGTTTAGGAATCCATCACAACATATTCTTGCATTTCTTGGGGGGAGTGGTTTTTTTTTTGCGAGGCTTCTGTTTTGAACCAGATTGAAAATAAAAATTAGTGGTCATTGACGAAGCTTTAGGGACCCATTGGTACGTTCCCTTTATCAAAACATGCTACTTCCTGGGTGCCATATTCTCGATTTTAGGCAGGGGAGTTGAAGTTTTTGAGGTTTGTGCTACAGGTATGGATGCATAAACCTCTCATATCTGCAATGCTTTGTTCTTTTCTCCCTCAAGAGGCGATAACTCAGGGACTACTATTTGAGTGGTAGGACTGAAAGTTGGTTTTGTGTTGTGATACACCCATTTCCCGAATCAACATACATTTAATTGCAGACATCCACGCGCACCCTAGGTTTATGTTAGCCTCCATAGTGCCAAAACTGGCATAATCAAAAATCTTTGTGTCACCATCCCATTGCTATAAGTAACAAGAGTGTGCAAGATTCCAAAGAAATTAGTTTTATTCTTGTTAATACCCTTGACTTGGATGGTACTCTTGGATAAAGATGGCTTTCCTACCCAACACGACACTCCATAGGATAACAAATTATGTTTAGCTCATGTGTCCACTAAAGTGTTATATGGAACTTTCCCATAGGTGCTATTTAACTCGATGAGGTATCGTAGGGGTGGGTTAGAATCTTCCAAATTTTCCTTTGATTCAACTTGGATTTCATATGTAACTCCAAGTTTTGTCTCTTGTTGGTGTCTAATATGGTGTTGCTCTTGAGCCTCCGCTTGAGCTTGTATCTTTTTCAATTCTACTTGTGTCTTGGCTGCCTTTTTTTTATGAATGGCACGTAGCTCCTCTTGGCCTAAAGGATCATAGTATCTTTCGAATTTACTCCCATTGAGGAATCCAATGATTTCCCAATCCATCAAGAGTTTCCACAACACGAATGGTACCTTGTGGGGTGATTTCATATACTCGATATGGTCCTTTTATTGCATAATTCAACTTTTTATTCTCATTACACACTCCATACATAAGAACTTTATCCCCAACCGTGATATCCTTGTTTCTTAAATGATGATCAAACCATTTCTTTCCCCTATCCTTCTCCACGAGTGCATTTTGTACAGCCAATTTTCTCTCTTCATCTAACCGCTCAAGGATATATAAACGCTCAACTAAAGGGTTACCATCCCAACCTTCATGTGAAGCTACTCAAAGACTAGGAATGGCAAACTCCCATGACATAACTGCTGCTTGGACATATACCATCTTGAATGGTGTAGAATTAATATCCACTTTGTACATAGTACGATAAGCCCATAGAGCTGATGTAAGCTTCAAATCTCAATCTGTGCGATAAGCCTCTACCGTCTTGGTCAAGATAGAAATTATAGTCTTGTTAGTACTCTCATCTTGGCCATTTGCTTGTGGATAATAAGGTGTCATCTTATGGTGGGATATCATGAAGCTTGTTGTGAGTTCCTTTATCACTTTATTTATAAAATGAGTGCCATTATCACTAAGGGACAACCAACTCGCGTAATAATGTTCTCAAAGAGAAACTTAGCGATTGACCTTTGCGTGTTGCCTTAGCTTCTGTCCACTTTGTCACATAGTCAGTTGCAACAATAATATATTGGGATTGGGTGTTACGGGTTTTCGGACTAATTGGGCCTACAAATGGTTGGATCACTTTAATGGGGCGATCCTTCCATTGTGTGGTCTTGTAATGTTTGCATTCATCCTTGAATAAGACGGCCACTAATATTGCAACACCTTCTTAGAAACTAGTTGTCCTAAAAAATGTCCTCCGGCTATGCCCATGTGTGCTTCTTGCAGTATGTACAAATGCTCATCCTCACGAGCACATCGTCTAAGAATATCATCCTTCTCTAGCTTGTAGAGAGTACCTACAATTAGAGAATAAGGTTCACATCCCTTTAGTAGCTTTTGAGCTATGTCCTTACGAAGCTCCTTGAATGGAAAACCATTAATTAAAAAGTTTACAATCTTCTCACTCCATTCAAGCATGATCTCGACTAGGAATAGGGAAGTATTGGGCAATTCATCATCGATTCCAGTAGGGGCTTCACCATTGGGTATGCGAGACAAATGATTAGCCATGACATGCCTTTTATCAATTCTCACCGATGGTAAAATCAAACTCAAGAAGACTTAATAACCATCGTGTAATTCTTCCCGTGGAACATGGTTTGTTTACTAGATACAACAATGCTTGATTATCAACATTAAAAAAAACTTGTTGGCAAGAGGTAATATCAGAATTTATTTACTGATTAAATAATAGCTAAACCTTCCCAATTTGTAGTGGTGTAGTTCTTCTCAGCATCATTCAGTTGGCAACTTGCAAAGCTAATGGGGTAGTCCAATTTATGTTCTTCTGGTTGAGCTAAAACACACCCAATAGCAAAGTTTGATGCATCAATATGCACATGGAAAATTATGTTCCAATCAGGCACTCGCGAGATTGGAGCACTTGTTAGGGCCCTTTTTAATAATTCATAGGCATGGTCACACTCTTCGGTCTAGTGAAACTCAATAAGAAGCTTGTACGATGGATGAACTATCTCAACAAAGTCTAATATAAACCGTCGATAATAACCAACATGCCCCATGAATCTTTAAACTCCCTTATAGTTTGTAGGTGGTGGTAAATTAACAATGGCTTTAATTTTTCTCTCATATGTGGAAATCCCATTCTTGGACACAATATGCCCTAAAATGCTCCATGCTTAACCCAAAATTGGCATTTGAAAGGGTTCAATGAGATGCGATACAATATGCACCTTTCAAACACTTTTCATAAACATGATAGATGTTCTTTCCACAAAGAATAAACACAGAGATCATCTAAAAAAGATTCGCAAAACTCCCTTAAATATTCCCTAAAAGCAGTGTTTATTAATCTTTGGAATGTAGCAGAGACATTAGTTAAGCCAAAAGCCATAACACGAAATGCGAACACTCCAAATTCAGTTATAAAAATGGTTTTAGCTTGGTCCTCTAGTGCAATCGTGCTTTGATTGTAGCCAGAGTACCCATCTAAAAAGCTATGAGCTTCCTTTTTCTGCAACTCTCTCAAGCACATGTTTCAAATATGGCAAGGGGTAATGGTCTCTCCTAGTGATGTAACTTCTATAGACTTAATAATCATCTCTTATTGTTTATAGGCTACAATTTTCCATTAAATACTTTCCTAGATGCAAGTTCTTGAACATAGATCCTAGAATGCTTGCTTATTACTAGTCTTTATGAATGGGGGTGTTAAAAAAGGGAGCTTTTCACTTAGAGATTTTCCAAAAATTATAGAGCTTTTTTATTTTCTATAGAGCTTTTTTGGAAAATTCACTTGATTTTTGTCAATTGTTTGGAGTAAACCCCAACCACACATACAAGGCATAGTAAAAGATCTCAACGTTCTAGAGAGAGAAGATGAGAAACCATGAGAGAGAAATGCACATTGTATGGTGACGATAGGATGAATCGATAAGAGGAAATTTTTCTACCAAAAACCTTACAATACTTCTATAAAATGGACTCCAAAAACATTCTCTAAAAGGTGGGTGTGTAACAGAACTATAGCCCAAAAGTTATGCGAGAGGCTTCCAAAATTCAAAGCCTACTTTAGAAAGAAGCAAGTTGAAAGGCTATTTTTTAAGGATGGAGTACAACTACACATTCTATTGTGAAATATTCTCTGCATCGATTCCACATTGGAGACTGCATTAAGCATGGCTAATTTAAAATAAAATGCAAATCTCGCACTTGTAATGTCTACTCACATGAAGACCGAGAATCTAAATGTGCATGAAATAGAGATGCTTGCCACCCAAGGAAGGCTTCCCACTTTCTTTCCTCTTTTGAAAGTTTGGGAAGGAGTAAGATGGCTCACTCTTGATGTGGACATAATAGTGGGCTTGATAATATATGAAATTTTATGTACTCATCTCTTTTCACAAAAGTTTTCTTTATAAATCCTACATGTAATTCTATAGTGCTAGCTATCTTTTTCAAAGTCTCTTTTTCATTCCATTTTCAAATATTAAAAATTGTATAGCCTTAGCTATATTTTTCTCCTCTTAAACCTACAAAGAAATATTGAAATTAAAGTTCTTACACTCCAAGAGCCCACTTGAATTCCGACGTCAAATTACCAGCGTCAATGGAGGGCGTCGATATATGTGTAGATAAATCTGGAGGAAGATCAAATTTTTAAAAAAATTAATTTTAATTTTTCACACTTGTACCGGCAGGTATTCCGGTGCCTCTATCGGCAAATATCCAACGCCTATATCGACAGATATTCCGATGTCTGTACCGGTCCTTGTACCGGTGGACCCTGTAAAACACGAAGTCCGGGTCTTTCCCTGCATATTTCTTTCATTCTCCGCCTCTTCTCTTACCCTCCTCCTTCTCACCTGCTGCAGATCTGTTGCTCAACGAGTTGCCGGAGGTGAGATTCTTGCTTGTGGACTAGTCCCTAGCATCAAGGTGAGATTATTTTCAAGTTTTCTTGTAGGTTTGTGTGTATGTGTGTCTAACATGGTGTGTGTGTGTGTGTGTGCATTTTTGCAGGTTTGAAGACGTTTTTAAGACTCTTTCTTGCTAAAATAGGCTGCGTGTGAGTGCTCAAAAGAATTATGCATTTTTATTTAATTTAAAATTATATTGTATATTGACAAATACAATTTCATTCATTAGGCTTTCAATGCTTTAAATTTTTATGCAATTTTGTTTTGAAATTATGCTTTGAGATTTTTTTTTGAAATTATGCTTTGGGATAATTTTGTTTTTAAATTATGCTATGGGAAATTTTGTTTTAAAATTATTCGCTAGAGAAATTTTGTTTCGAAATTATGCTATGGGGAAATTTTGTTTTGAAATTATGCTTTGGAGAAATTTTGTTTTGAAATTACGCTACCATCTCATCATCATCATGTGATTGATGAGGTTTAGATTATAGGTTAGGTTAGGGTATAGGTTATACGTTAGGCTAGGTTAGGTTATAGGCTAGGTTAGATTAGGTTTAGCTTATAGGTTAGGTTAGAGCTAGTGGCAAATAGTGAAAAAAATGCAAACAAACTTCAAAATGACTCATGTCCTTCAAAAAACGTGAACCGAGTTTGGTTAGGTTCGGTTATAGGTTAGGCAGGTTAGGTTTAGGTTTTAAGTTAGGTTATGTTATAGGTTAGGTTAGATTAGCTTATAGGTTAGGTTAGGTTATAAGTTGGGTTAGAGCTAGTGACAAATAATAGAAAAATGCAAACAGACTTCGAAAATGACTGGTGTACTTCATAAAACACAAACGGACTTCGGTTATGGTAGGTTATAAGTTAGGTTTAGGTTATATGTTATAGGTTAGGTTAGGTTATAAGTTATGCTAGGTTAGGTTTAGGTTATAGGTTGTACGTAAAAGGTTAGGTTACATTAGGTTAAGTTAGGTTAGGTTGTATGTTAGGTCAGGTTTAGGCTATAGGTTAGATTAGATTAGGTTGTACATAAAAGGTTAGGTTAGGTTATAGGTTTCAAAAGCACAATTAGACTTTAAAAGCACATACAGACTTAAAAAACAATAATATATAGTCATTCACTAATAAAGACGACATTATTATCCTGTGGTCTTAATCTTCGTACACCTCTAGACCGATGTGTGTAGGGATTGGGCATGGCTAGAAAATGTGAGGTTGTTAGAGCTAGCGAAAAATAGTTGAAAAAACGCAAATGAAATTCAAAAATGTGAGGTTGTTAGAGCTAGCGGCAAATAGTTGAAAAAACGCAAATGAAATTCAAAAATGTGAGGTTGTTAGAGCTAGCGGCAAATAGTTGAAAAAACGCAAATGAAATTCGGAAATGACTTGTATACTTCAAAATGCGAACGGGCATTGATAAACGAAGTAAAATAACCCAATCAGTCTTCAAAAGCGCACACAAACTTCAAAAACCCTAATATGTAGTCATTGACCAATAAAGACGAGATTATTATCCTATGGTCCGAATCTCCGTGCACCTCTAGACTGAGGTGTGCAGGGATCGGGCCTGGCTAGAGAATGTGAGGTTGTCATGTAGTTAGTAGTTTGTAGTTATAACAAGAGTGTTTTAATTATTTGTTGCATCATTGGTAGATAAAGTATGGACGATAGGATGGCGTGTCCTTGTGCGCAATGCAAGTATCAAATCTTTTGAAAACAAAAAATCTATGACTAGCACATACGCAATCATGGTCTCTTTCCGATAGAGCAACTACAAGACCTGCGTTATAGATCTCATGGTCCAAAGACAATAAATCAAACTCCGCAAGTAGATATTGCTCCAACTTCATCCCAGAGAAGATGATTTTCAAACGAACAGCCATCAACTGAGTCCTCCCAATCAATACCTGATGTGGCATTTCAAGAAGTAGAGATAGAGCATATGTTAGACTCGTTCTTTGACATAGATCCCATCATTGAAAGCATAGAAGGCGACAACATTCAAGGAAATACTGCCAACCAACCTCAGCCATCCTGTCCATATCGACAACATGATAGCAACGATAAAGAGGGCGAGATGATGCAAACTCTTGCACGCATGCCGCTTTACAATGGTGCAAAAATCTCAGTTCTTCGTATCACTTTGGCAATGCTTAATTTGTAATCTGTCTACGGGTGATCTGGCACCTCCATCACAGAGCTTTTTAGGTAAATACATTGTATCCTAAGCATGATAAAGTGCAAATAACAATTCAATAATTTGATCAAGGGGTTGACTTGTTCATGTAATGACAGGTTGTTCAATGAGCAAATCTTACCAGAAGGGAATCACATACCCGTCCAGCCGCTAAAAATCTTCTTACTAATTTGGGCTTGAATTATCACAAAATACATGCATGTCCTAGTGATTGTGTACTTTTTCGCAATGAGTATGCAAATTTTGAACAGTGTCCCAATTGTGGATCAAACAGGTATAAAGAGGGTACACAAGGAAAATTTATCCCTGCAAAGGTCCTTCGACACTTTCTTATCATTCCAATAATAAAGAGCATGTTCAGGTGCAAGTCTATAGCCGCTTTGATGGCATGGCACTCAAATACTAGATCAACAAATGATGTGATGTGGGTACCTGCTGACTCTCGAACACATAGAGGAAAGTTCGTCTACATTTAAGAATGAGTCTTGATGTATCTGCTTTGGTATGGCAATGGATGGAGTAAACCCATTTGGATTACGGAGTTCGTCATGGACCACGTGGCCTATTTGTCTAGTTAATTATAATCTTCCACCATAGCTAGCTATCAAGAAGGGCCATTTGTTGTTGTCACTGATCGTCCCAGGAAAGTACAAAGCAAACAACATGGACGTCTATGGTATCACTTATAGAAGAGCTCCAAATCTTGTGGACAGGAATTGATGTGGTTGATATATCCCAACCAATCGGATGACGTAATGTACATGTGCAAAGCATTCTCATGTGGACCATGCATGATTGGCCAGGCTTCGGTGAGTGTTCAAGTAAGTGCCTTTGAAACCATCACACACATGTTATTCCTGGCTATGCCAACGCTTTTATATGTTAAATTTCTGCTTTTTCAAGCTTGAGTTACTCGGGCAATCATGCATGTCCAAAATGTGGTCCTCGACTTGGCTTCCGCCTCTCTGAGCATTTGAGCAAGACAGTTTATGAGGAACATGGTAGATTTTTTTCTGAAGGGCATGAGCTACATGGACCAAACATATGCAAACATAACATGCATCCACTGAAAGCAAGCAATTGGAAAAACATGTGACTAGAGAGGGGAGATTTCATGCCATTTGGAATGAAAAGACTTTCTATTTTCCATGAACTCCCATACTGGAGTGACCTGCTGATTAATCATCTGCTCGATCCAATGCACATCTTCAAGAATGTGGGGGAGATCGTATGGAAAACCATCACTAAAGAAAGGGAGAGCAAGGCCTGAAGAGATGACCTGCAGACTATGGGTCAAATGCCAAAGATGTGGCCTCGACTTAAACCAATGGAAAGTTTTCTATACCAAAAGGACCATGGGTTTTGAGTCGTGCAAAAGAGCAACAAGTGAAGAATACTATATCTTCATTCAAGACTCCCATTGGGTGCATGCGATGTTTGAAAATGGCTTTTATGAGAGATTAAAATCTTAGTGGTCTTAAGTCTCACGATTGGCACAAATTTCTACATTTTATCTTACCAATTGCCATAAAGGATTGTTTGATAGATGACATTAGAAGAACAATCTACAAAATCAATGAGTTCGTACACTAGATCAATTCAAAAGATATAAGAGAAGACACCATCGATGCAGCACGCTTAAATGCTATTGAAGCAGTGTGCATAGTGGAGAAGTACTTTCCAACAAACATTCTTACCATCCAAATGCATGTACTTGTGCATGTGGTCGATGAAGTTGCAGTTGTTGGGGTACTCCATAGCAGGTGGATGTCCTTCTTGGAGAGATTTATGAAGACTTTAAAGGGGTTCGTTTGTCAAAGGGCTCGCCTTGAGGGTAGCATGGCCAAAGGATGCCTTGTACAAGAGTCTCTTATCCTCATCAGTGAATTTTTGGGCTCCATTGATCCAAAGATGCCCCAAATGTAGACTACTGAGGTCAACGTCAAGGTGACAGGGGACGAGCCGTAGGGACAAGGCATCATTAGCATGGACATCACAATGCGAGAAAAGGTTATGAGATTTTGCCTTCTCAACTCAGACATCATGCAAAAGTGGCTAGAGAGGTACGAAGGAGAAAAGCAACAACGCTTGATAGATCACCTACAATTCAAGCGCAACCATGCCACTAGATTCCTTCCTTTTCTAGATCATCTTCAAAAATTTCATGACTTTCCAGCTGGGCGGTGGTTAGATGCCGAAGTAGAGTTTGATGATGAAGATGCATAAGTACAAATTGAGATAAGCATCTTTGGTGCATCAGATCTCATAGAAGATGAGAGATTAACTAATGATTTTTGCTAGGAAGTCTTTTGTAAAACTCTTTTTATTAGTCTACAATACACTTTAGATTCATTCATTTGTGTTGGGAATTTTTTTATTTGTTGTTTGTATTGATTAAGCATTTCTTTTGTAAACTAACATATTTTATGGATGTTATTTATGTATTTGTAGTCATGGCCGATGACGATGAGCCATACTCTCCTAGTTTTAGTTTTCTAGTCACTCCGACCGGCATGTCACCTGAGCAGATGGGCTCCTTTTTTACACAGTTCAAACCAAAGCAGATCGCGATGGCATAGAACCTTTGGGCAACAGGTTCCTCTAGACCTACTACGGATGACCTTACGCCTAGGACTAGTGTGTTCCCTAGACCGACCGGCCCCACACCTCAGTCGAGTGTGCCCCCTACGACTAGGACTAGTGTGCCCCCTACACCGATGGGTGGTTCATCCTCGAGACGAGGTAGGCATCGTTCTGGTGGCAATGGTTGTTGTGGTAGAGGCTCTACCGATGCATCCACACCACTGAGAGAGCGTCCACTACTCTCTTTAGTAGATAGTTCACCGATTGGCACACCACGTATACCTTGGGGATCACACGAGCATGATCCTAGCAAGATGTACAAGGGCAGGGATGGGACTATTGTGGTGGATAGGGTCGAAGGCCATGTGATAGAGGATTTGATAGCTCTATACAGTTCAATTTGGTCACTCTGTGATGGAGATTTTGGATAATCTCGATAATGAAAGAAAGAGTTACATCGTCAAGACCATTCACAGAGAGTACTGGCCGGCATAGGGGTACAATTCAGTCTTGAATAGCTGGATGTTGAGCGTGGCAAAGGCCACAATGTCACACTGTCGGTCAGAGGTGAGAGATAGGTACAATGCTGGCAGTCCAAAGCCGGCATGGTTAGATGCAGAGGAGTGGGCGGAGATTGGACAAGAGACACAAGACAATCCTGACAAATTTTAGCTTCAGAGAGATGCAGCCAGAGCACATTTGGAGTTTGCTGGAGCGTCACATCTTGGGAATGGAGGCTATGACACACTTCGACATGAGTTTGTAAGTATTATACATATGCTTTGCATTGTTGAAAATATATATGTTATTTAAAGATTTATATCATGATTAAACCATAATTTTGCAGGAAGTTATCGTGAAGCACCTTTCAACACGTCGAGAGGAGAAGTATGGGTACAAGCATGGACTTGTGGTCCTTTTGACTCAGCTACAAGAGGAGAAAGAGGACGTGGACTAGTAAGGATTACCATGAGGGTCTTCTTGATATAGTCTTACTCGGTCATCTTGATACAATCTTCTTGGTACAGTCTTTTTTGTAGTTGTGGTCTTCTTGATACAGTCTTACTCAGTGATTGTTTGCATGTACAGTTTTGTAGTGATTATGTTTATGGTTTTGCTTTTCGTTTGTGATTATGATTTGTTTTGCAATTATGGTATGGCATAGAGGTTATGGTTATGGTATGGCACAAAGGTTTTGGTCATGGTTTGGTAATCAAGTTATGGTTATGGTTTTGCAATGATGGTATGGCAATCGTGGTATGGTTAGGGTTTGGCATCAAGTTATGATTATGGTTTTGCAATGATGGTATGGCAATCGTGTGATTGTTATGATTTGGCAATCACATTTTGGTTATGGTTATGGTTATGGTTTTTCAATGATGGTACGGTTGTTATGGTTATGGTATGACAAGCAAGTTATGGTAATGGTTATGGTATAGGAAGTGGGTTATGTTTATGGTTTTGCAATTTTCGAATCATGTTTTAGTTATGGATATAAAATATTTATGCCGTTGTGCCTATGGTTTGGGAGTCGACGTTATGGTTATGATTTTAAGAACTTGTCATGATTAAGCTTTTGATTTTGTGGTTTAATTATTTTTACAGTTTTGCTAATCTGTATACACTCGCTCTTTAGCGTCAACTTGTAGGTGGAGTGCGGTTGCTTGTGCACTCTTCCTTTGGGGAGAGAGGGCTGTTTTCTGTTGCTTCAATACATGCAGCATCAGTTCCCAGCCCTCTCTGCCCAATAAAGATTTGCAAGTTTGGGCATCGGAACAGAATTCGGTGCGCATGCCAGTATGGGCCTCGGAACAACCATTGGTATACGAAAACATTTCCGGTGCATATAACTACGTTTACTCTTGCGTATATAACAACGTTTATTCCTGTGCATATAATAGCGTGTATTTTTGACGGGCTTTACCAATGCATATATTGACACCACGATACTAGCGTTTATTACGATGCTTATTCCAGGGAATTTTACTTTTAAAAGAAACTTTGTCTCATCGGTATCTGCACCGATTTTTGTGCGACGTGTTATAGTGTTATCTTTTTGGTGCTCACAGCATGGCCTCTAACAACGTGATCCAATGATTTCCCCCTTGGGAAAAAAAAGTTGGAGCTCTACCACCTACCCCCCTTGAGAAAAAAAGTTGCTCTACCACCTACCCCCCTTCTCCTCCTCCTCAAAAACTATTTGCTTTCTTCATCAACATCACCAATTTTGTGTTCTTAGAGAAGCTCCAAATCCCCTTCCTTGACACATTTTGATGATAAAAGGCTACAAGCCTCTACCAATATAAATTTTTATCTTGTGAGTCCTTTGCCAAGCTGAAAATTTCTAAAGTATGAATGACCAGGGAAATCTTCAAGAGTAGCTATCATTGTGCTTGTGATCCCATTATGAGCAACACTTGAGCTCATGTCTAAGGCTTGTGACTCACATGACCAAGTGTAGAAAGTCCATCCAATGGACTGTTCTTGAAAGTATTTTTTACTTTTATTGTTTGTGTACTAGAACTTTATTGAGTGTGAGTTGAGCTATAAAGAAGATGCTCTGCCAACAGCTCCTCAAGGTGATGGCATCATCATGATCACTATCGGATGGAATTTCATGATCACTATCATAGCTTTGTTAAAAATCCTTGCACATCCAAAATGATCAACCGTGCAAGTGATGCATTGCCACAATTTTTTCCTCACATTATCAGAATACATTTAGACCTCAACTTCTAGACCTAATTGACTACTTGCATGGAGCACGTTAGCAAATAAAGGTTTTTTGAAGTAAACCACATTTGGCATATATGTCAACCAAAGCTTTGCAAAGCACATCTTTCTTAAAGAAACTTAACTAACAATCTTAGACTAAAGCTGTGTACCAACATCAACCTCTTGCATAATGGTCCAACCCCCTGCAATGCACTCCATCTATTTTTGGGAGTCCTAGACTAGCAGTCTCATCATGATTTTTTATTTACATATGTCAATGTCTTGCAAAATTCCTAATTCATTCAAGATGGAAAAAGAAAATATGATCACATTTGGATAAATCCCTTGCTCCACAATCATTAAAAACATCCCAGACCTACTTACATGTGCCCATGTTAAGCATATCTTAGATTCTACTTTGAAAAGTGCACCGGTTTGAGATGAATTCCAACCAAAGCATTGCAATGCACATCCCTTATTAACAATATCATCCTTTTTTTTGTCATTTCAATGTTTTGCATGTTGTTGCATGCCTTAAAAATGCAAGAGTAGGTGATTGCATTTGGAGAGAGGCCCTCACTTTACATCTGATGAATACAATCTAGAGCTTCTTTATGTTCACCATGTTGGGCTTACATTCTATATTGAGAGCAACCCAAGAGGTAGGATTCTAGACAAGAACCTTGTCTAGCACATTATGTGCTTTCATGGATACAACACACTTTGCATATATGTCAAGTAGCATGATAGTATTTTCCAAGAGCGTAAGACTAACAATCTGATCATGACTTTGTTTGCCCATATTAATGTCTTGCAGAATGTTACATGCCCTGGACATGCAAAAATAAGTTTGGAGAGAGGCCATTTCTTTGGAGCGGCTTAGTCTCAACAATAAGTGCAACTTGATAAATCTTTGGCATGAGGTTCATCAACCACTTGTGCTAATTTGACAAATACGCCACACTTGGCATACATACTTTTGTGTTTTCTTTTGACAATGCAAGCATCAACTCCTGCTGTTAGAGGGTAGGGCGAGAGAATTAATGGTTGATCTAGAATAAATCTAGGAGATTTGGGTGCAGGAAGCAGTGACACAATTTGAAATCCACCAAGCCACGTAGCCTGTAGGTATCTGCATGAGGAGTGAGCACCTCATTTTACTGACATGTACAAAGCAACAAACCTGCAGTCAATGCTTTGAGCTCACCTAGCCATTGAGCAGTGCGTGCACTGCTCACTTGGCGGCTGAGAGGGTACGGCACCATGGTTAGATGTAAGAGGAGGCCTCATGGGTTGTCTCTTTTGCCAGCTAGGGAAGTTGGTGGAGAGCAAATCGCGTATAAAACTATATCCAAACTTGCCAACCTAAAGCTTTTGATGATTGACTAGCCTATTATGTTTGAAAGAGGATTATCCATAGTTTCTAATTGAGCCTCTCACTAGCTAGATGCTTGCCAATTCAAAAATTTGTAATCCATGAAGATCTGCAATGCAACTATGTTGCAAAGTAGGAGTGTATCCTTGATGAGGTAGTGTGCAGTGGCCTGAGGCAAGCTGCCGATGTAGGTAGTGGTCGTCATGGGGCTAGTCATGGCCTGCAGTATCTACAGGCTGCAATTAGTGCATACACAATTAGCATCTGCACTGGCAACAACAGCCATGTTTGTGAATGTGACACAATTGCTGGTGTACGAGGTGACTACTCCACCTTCATCAACCTCATGCTAGAAACCAAGGTGGATATCTTCTTTTAGAGCATTGCCAATAGTACTACTAGTAAAGGCAGGCTCAATCTAGATTTTGGACTCTGAGCCGACGTGGCAAGGAGCCCGCTTACCAACAATCGGGGTGCTTTTAAAACACCCCCCCCCCCCCCCCCACAAGTTTAAACACTAAATACGTTTAAACACGGGTTGGGGAACGAGAAAATGCTTTATGCTGGTGGTTGAGCATTAGCCTCTTCCAGTGGACGCCTATGTTCAATCCCCTGAGGCTGCTCTTGCGTAGTGTTTAATCACTTTTTAGAATGAGCATGCCCCTTTTGTGCGAGGGGTGAGGCTTACAAAAGGCCTAAGTGCTCGAACCATGACCTACTACACCGACTGGGCCGGTCAACGTGCTCAGGATGCCATATCTGTGAGAGTCCGATATCTAGAGAGATCTGTAAAGGCATCACCATCTTTGTGCGTGCTGCTTACTTGGGGGCAGGACATAGCCCTGATGTCGAGGGTTGCAGCCTTTTAAAGTCGAACAAGAGCCATTGTGGGCTAGGGAGGGTTTGCTTGACTGAGCCCAATGAGAGCACACATACGTACTTAGTCCAGAGCAGTGCGCGCTGTTTACCTTGGCCACTTCAGAGACTTGCAGTAAACAGAAAATTTTTGTCTTTAATCCTATTTTGATAGCTTTGACATCTGTCCCAATTCACTTTTTAGATTTATCCTTCTTCCACTCTACCATGTCATATGAAGTGAGTCTCACAGAAGAGCTTTGATTAATACATAGGTAAAATAGGTCATTTGCTGCAAGAGTTTGTTGCTACTCTTGCTCTCCTCTCTTTGGCTTAAGGAGAATATTGTGTCAAGGCAAAACTCAACCATCTAGATTTCTTACAATTTTCATTGGTGACACATCAATGGAGTACTTGTTTGCCCTCTTAAGATGGAGGGCTCAATGTCAAGCTGTGCTACAACTCCTGCATCTTGATACAATAGTCAAATCTACTAGCCCTCACAAATCTACTAGCCCTCACATCAAGGACCTCTAGTGTTATCACCTACTTAGTTTCCCATCTCTGAGGTGAACTTGATCTCGAGCCATTTTCATTCTCCTATATGATGATAATCTTAGAAATCCCTCTACGATTTGTTGAAGGTTGACTCATACTAGAGGGATTAGAATCCTTATCTAAAGAGTTTCTTTTCATCAGCCAATGTTGAGCCTGGCTAATTTATACTAGAGGGATTAGAATCCTTATTCAAAGAGTTTCTTTTCATCGGCACAAGATATTTCGGGTGGGTGTATGGGATTGTAGACCGACCTTTGTATTGTAGACCACCTCAAAGGTCCTACTTGTATGTTTGTACTTCCTTATCTTTGCTTGCCTTGCTACCACCTAACTCTTTTCATATTCTTTTACTCTTCTTTGGTTGCTATTTCTTGCAGTTTTCCTTCTTTGATTGACACCACCACTCGATGCAAGTCTTTGGTCCTAGTGTTCATATAAAGTGGAAAGCCCAAAAAATCTTCCTTGCAGCCTGGAAGTGGGGAGATGTGGCAAAAAGTTGTACCTTGTTTTCTATAGGTGTCACTCAAGCCTGAAGATGTGTCATGTGTTTTCTCTCTTTCTAGTGTACCAAGCCTCCACAATACTCTTCTACCTCTTGATTCATCCATAGACCAAAGATTATGTGGTTCAATCACATTCCAAATCCTTCTGCTTTAGGTGTTCCTTGTGTTGTGTTCTATTCTTGCATTGAGTCTTCTTCAATATAGGAGCATTGTCCCCACGTAGCCATTGGCTTCTGTGTAAATATAATATAAAAGCCCAACCCTCAGCATTTCTTCCTCTATTTTGGACATTTCCTTTGTAAATGGGTTAAAAGCTTTTGTACCTTGTGCTCTTGCTCCAAGAAGCATCTTCCTCTTCTTCTTCTTTCTTTTTTGGCTTTCATAGATTTTGTCTCACATTTGTTGGCATTGCTTAGCCTCCTATGTTGCCATATTTGCCTCTTTAAAATCATCTCTTAAAGCTAGAGCTTTGGTTGTCTCCTTGAGGGGGGAAACTAGTTTTATGCGTGTGGACAATGAACCTCTTGTTCACTATGCATAGCTTTTGAAATGATTGATCTTAGTATATGGCTCCGCATGACAAAAAAAAGTACATACATACATACACATATACATTTAAACAATCATACATACATTGACATGCATATAGATTCAAAGATTTAGAACATAGCTATATTAATACATTAATTTTCACATATATATGCTTTCGAAAATCTAAAGATACATCACACATATGCATACATACATTCCCACAAGTAGATACATACACTACAAATAAACAAATATGCATACATAAGCACACTCAAGCACTCATTCAAAAACATGCATATCCACCCTCAAACATCCAAACCCTAGGCCATGAGTACCTTGTTATATATTTTTTCATTGTTATAGTTTTTTGAAGTACATTGAGTAAGCAGAGTGTACGCTGTTCATTTGGGTTGCCATTTTGGGTTGCCATATATTTTTCAAAGTTGAATTTATTTTCACACATTTAGATACATGTTGCCATCATTTAAAGGATCATATATTTCTTTATACCATGTTTAATTCATTGTTGGTTTTGGCTAAGCACACACTTTTTAATTAAGGGTAAAAAATAGACAAAAGGAAAGCACTTATTCACACATCTACTTAGTAGAGTGCACTCTCCTCTTTTAATGGGTTCAACATTTTACTAATTTACACTTTAAAAAAATCATTTAGTAATGAGAGTGCATGTTGCACTTTTAGGGACCAGAATATTTTGTAAAAGATTTTTTTTTCTAAAACATCTACTTACAAGGGTGCACACTTTGATTTTCATGTGAAAATATTTTCCAATTGAAGATTTTCTCAACACATCTACTTAGGAGAGTGCACATTGTCCTTTTAGTGGGAAAATATTTTGTATAATTCAATTTTTTTAAAAAAATTTACGTAGGAGAGTGCACACTTTGATATACTACAAAAAAGCATTTTTAAATTCAAAGATTTTTTCCACACATCTACTTAAGAGAGTGCAGGCTACTCATTTAGTGGGCGAAATATTTTGTATGACATAAATTTCTTAAAAATGTTTGCTTAAGAGAGTGTGCAAAAATGTTTTTAAATTTGAAGACTTTTTCAACACATTTACTTAGGAGACTGCATGCTGCTCTTTTAGTGCTAAAAATGTTTTGTATAATTCAACATTTTTATTTAAAAAAAACCTATAGGAGAGTGCATTCTTTGATTTCAATAGAATTTTTTTTTTAAAAAATTAAAATATTCACACGTGTAAATAGTAGAGTGCACATTGTTCTTTTGATAAGCCAAAAATTATGCAAAGCTAAATGTCTCTAAAAATTTTGCAAAGCTAAATGTTTTTATACACGGCTTTTAAAGTGAAGTTTGTTCTCAAATGATGATTTGCAAATGTGCACTCTATATAGAAATGGAACTATGATGTTGTAGTTGCTCCATAAATGTCTGAATGCTTTACAATAAGTACATTGGAAACACTCATAAAACTTGTGTTGTTTTATCTCAAGAAATCTCAACTAGGGCAAGCAAAACAAAGGTATGTTTGTGAGAGTTTATTGTCATTTTAATGCTAATCTACTAAGACATTTTAGTAATCCTCTTGTTCTCTCATTGTTATTTTATTTCATATTAAGGACTTGGATATAATCTACTCTTTGGGAAGACTTTCTAGGGTTCCTTAGCTAGAGCTTCTATGGTGTCTTCCAATTTGGTTGGTTAGAGGAGAGACACAAGAAAACCTCCCATGCTTGAGTTTGAGGATTGTAGTGACATAGAACTAGCCACTCCTCTTGAAAATGAAGCCAAACACATTGATACAATCCCTTCTGTTGGATATTGGAACTCCAAATATTGACCATGATGTAGGTGCTTCCAAGGCAATTGGGCGTCAAATTTTGGCACATGTTCTAGATTGGAACCAATTTTTAGCCCCTTTAAGCAACAAAGCTACAAGCCAAGGGTTGTATGTTACTCTATGCTCTATTCTATTGACCATGTTGGGGTTATAATCAAGCATGGTGAAGTGCTGGGCTTCAAATATTATTAAACAATCCTTTTGATTATACCCTAGGGATATAAGCCCAAGAGCATGGGAAAAAGGTAGGATATTTAGTAAGAAGTGTAAGAAGACATCGGTTATTAGGGTTTGATATTGGTCTTTTGTTTTTGTAGATGGAAGTATTCTTTTAGGCATGTTCTACCGCAAGGGAAATCATCATGTTTATCATATAAAGGATAGTGAGACTATTGACAACCATTCATTTGATGCACATTTGGGGCCATTGATAGATAGAGAAGATGGAACATTTTCTTATGAAGTAAAAATTGTCAAGGATTGCAAAACGTAGCGTTGAGCTCTCTAACTATGATTTGTAGCTTTCACTTTTTAGTGATACATATATTCAATGAGTACATTAATTTAACTTATTTATTTTCTTTGCTAGGTGGCTTATGAGAATCACCCTAAATGCTATGGAGAGGTTACATTGCCTCATACTAGCATAGATTTTTCTATAGAGGTTACATGGATAGGAAAATGTTTGAGCATCACCCTAAATTTTCTATAGAGAGGTTACACTATTTCAATGTTGGAGCATCACCCTAAATGCTATGGAGAGGTTGCACTGCCTCATAATAGTCCTATTATGAATAAGAGAAGAGCCCCAAATGCTACTATTAGGGATCTTAGCTAGAGTGACATCACTTGGGATCGATACAAGTTTGGATCTCAACGAAATCGATGCTTTCTACATGCTAAACATATGTAGTGTTTTGTTTTTCTATTTAATGGTTCTTTTTGTAACCCAAGTTAGAAATGGAGTAGTATTAAGATTATGTTAATCTTTGTTTCCCTTCATTTAGAAAGCCAAATATAGTGGATGGGATTCCATATGATGTAGTCACTCATTAATGTTTTCATTAATGTGAATTGCACCAACACTTGCATCTTTAAATCATTCACACTGTAGCATTGACCCATTTCAAAAACCCTAAAATTGAGTGCAATAATTATATCACTATTTGTAAAAGGATATTTATTTCTCTCTCCTCTAATAAGCCTTGTGTAAAACTCCTATCAATAAAGGATATAAAATTTAAAGTTTCTCTCTCTCTCTCTCTCTCTTGCCGCACATTTCTAAATCTAGCCGATTCTCTCAAAATTAAATTTCTCTCCCTAACATTTTTCTTTGATGAGGATAAACTAGTGTGTCTCTAATATTGGGATCATTCCACATGGGACAAAAAGAAGAACCCCTCTAGAGCAATTCTAAAAAAAGCCTCTATATTTTTATCAATTTCTCAAAAAATCTCTATAGGTTTTCAAAAAGCTCTAAATGAAAAGCTCCCTAAATAATCACACTCTTTATGAACACCACCATCCTACATGTTTATCAATTTTCTTTCAAGTACTAATGCACAAAAAGGAATCTCATTTTCATAATAGCACGGACATTGAACAGTACCTTGTAGTGGGAGCTTCAATGTTCTTACAAAAATTTCTCAAACATAATAATCTAATTTCCCATAACAATCAAGAAATTCCCATATTGCATGAAACCAATGAATTTCAAAATTCCCATAATGTGGGATTCTTACCAAAATACCTAATATAGTGTTTGCACACAGGATTTGCAATGCTTTATCTAGCAAATGGACTCCCCTCAACCACCCCATGCTAACTAGAGACGTGGTCTTTGGATGGATGGGACTAAATTACACTCCCATTTTCATGAGAAATCAATGGTCCAAATACACTAGAACACTTGATTAATCCCAAATTGCAAACTCACCATGATATTGAATGTGTGCTGTGTCAACTAAGGTCTTTTGTGTGAACTATACGTAAATTTTCAATTTACACATCATGCGGATTTCCATTCTTGCACCAACCTCTGTAGCATCATCAATCTCACTATGTAAGAACACTCAACTGTAGGGGCAACTATATGCTTCAATGCAAAGAGACATTGACATTATGATCGATGCCATTTTGAAGGTTCAATGCACATTGTGATGCTAATGGTACAAAGTCTCCATATAATTAGCATAACCGCACCCAAATTCCATGTCAGTATCCAAAAACTTCAGATAAAGATGTGTATTTGCAAATTCACAATGAACAAGTTTAACCTACTTAGGCTTATGTTAACCTACTCAAAATGCGGCAAGCCAACCACAAGTCTTGTTGTGGGCCATAGAAAGCACCCAATGGACACTATATAACATTGATGGTCATAATTAGCCCACACGACATGCAAGTACACTATAAATGTAGCTCTTGGGGGAAGAGGGAGTTTTGATTAGATGTAATGATTACAAGCCCTTTCCACCTCTTTTTTTGTGTTTAGCTAGGTTGTATTATGTGCTATAAAAAATTCATTCAATACAATGGATGTGGTAGTTTTATATCTGACCCACACCCCTTTAAAAAGTCATATTATATGCACCACATCATGAATATTCAGCAAGCATGTTTTGTCTAAAATTTTGATAATAAAAAAGCTTTTCAATCAAACTCTAAATTGTAGCTAATCGTAATTATTAGAGTTACATTTTCAATTATCATATATAATTTTGTATATTATCATTAGTAATTAGTATATTAGTTTTAGTTTTAAACCTTGGACTTGGTTGAGAAGCTCATTTAGCTCAATTTTTAGATTCCAGATAGCTCATTATACACATAAGGAATAGATAGTTTTAAGTTTGTTTATAGAGTTGGACTGTAAACGTATATTCTTACATTCTTTAAATTGCCTTCTTATGTTGGTGGTGAAATCAATATACTTCCGTACATCTTTGTGTTGGAGTTTCCGACTCAAATTTAGCAAAGGCATTATGGGGTAGGGAAAGGTTATTGACCTTCCCCCCCGTAAAAAGTGTGACCTCATGGCGACCGACGGGGAGCCGGGAGCCATGGCGGGAGCAGTTTTTATGAGGGAAAGGTCAGTAAAAGATCTTTCCCAGCCGTCAAGGTCTAGGGGAGTGGGGCCAAGCACTAGACTCTGACGATGAGCACGTGCAGTGCTGCAGTGCAAGTACAGACAATTATTTTTTCGTGTGCTGACGTGTCGCAAAATGATTGCCAATCATTGCCATGCGTGATTACGCCGTTGACTTGTGTCACATCTGACGGCCCATGCTGAAATTACTGTCAGTAATGGCCGAGATCTCTTGCCCCGCGACCCTGGACCTTGACGGTGTGATCATCTCGTTTTGTTGAATCAACAATTTACTCACTCTCTGAGATGAATCAACTATTTACTCACTCTCTAAGAAGATTTAAGAATGATTATCTTCACGGCTAGTCTATCCTACTCGGTCTACACTCCCATTAAGGGGAATCTCACTAGATCTCCCCCCCCCCCGCCCAAAAAGAAGGCCTTGCCAAAAATTGCCCCTCTCTCTCCTCTCTCTTCCCCCGTCGACCTCTGCCCTCCAGCTCTGATGGCGACCTCTGCCAAACTGCATTGATATGAAGGTGTGCTGCAGCTCCGATCCAAACCCTCCTCCGCGATGCTCAACGCAGATTTGCAGCTGTGATAGACCCAGCTGTTAGGCTCAACGCGCCATGCCTTACGCTATTAGAGATGTAGCCGTTAGGCTCAACACGCGCGTACACACAGACAGACGCGGCTGAATCTGCGATTCTGATCCACAACCAAATATGAAATATCCCACTCTCTCTGTCTGCGTTATTCGCGCCACCTGGCCACCCTCACATCACCCTTTCCTTGCCTTTTCTCTTGCCTCAGTCCAGAGTCGACGAATCTTGCTTGATTCCTTTTAATGAGACCGGCTTGGAAATTGGGCACGCCTACTCACATCGTATTGAGTAATTCACTCACTCTCTGAGGTGAAATTATTATATGAAAGCTTATATCCCACTCTCTCTGTCTGCGTTATTCGCGCCACCTGGCCACCCTCACGTCACCCTTTCCTTGCCTTTTCTCTTGCCTCAGTCCAGAGTCGACGAATCTTGCTTGATTCCTTTTAATGAGACCGGCTTGGAAATTGGGCACGCCTACTCACATCGTTTTGAGTAATTCACTCACTCTCTAAGGTGAAATTATTATATGAAAGCTTATATCAGTCATCTAATCATGCTTGACTTTAGAGCTTCTCTTTGTATCCTTTGGGTAAAGCCATGGGGATCTTTATTAGTTTTGTGAATGTGTTTATGTTATGCATTTGCACTTAATTTCGGTCATTTTCTTGTTATTAGTTGTGTCTCTCATAACATTTTCTTTATTCATTTTCCTTAAGGCATATGGATGTGGTTTTCATTGTAGCATTGGAATATATTCCTTTTTATTTTATAATTTTGTGTCTTTATAGATCTCGTTTAAAGTATATGTGGCAATAGGTGGTCTTATATGGACGAACTCTAGGTGGGCGGCAAGATGACCTCACATATAAAATGCAAAAGTTGTGGGCACAAATTCGATGGCAATGCGCACAAAATCAAAGAGAATTTTTATAAGATAAAGGCCAATGTAAATTCATGGAAATGTCCATTAGTCTACATTTGGAGTGGTTGAACTAAAGGCTCAAGGGAGCTATAATCAGAGGGAAATGTTAAATGCACCAATTGTTGAGAGGTTGCTATTGAAATGGGCTTTGAGATTGAGTGTAATGCGATATGGTGTGGCCTGTCCACATAGCACACACCATCACTCGCAAAGGTTCTCCTCTTCTTTGCTTTGGGTGATTTGACAAAAACCCATCTTTCAAGTAATAACCATAAGCCTTCTCTCAAATCCGTTTGAATTCTTGATCACTCCATCCTTCTTGCTTTGTTAATGTGTTCAAATATTGTCCAAATAAGAGCCGATCACCTTCATACATTTCTTTAGAGAAAGTTTGAAGCACAAAGGCCAATTTTCACAATCTGCATGCAATTGTGAGGAAGTGAAAAACTTCAAACCTACATCCTCACTTTTTGATACCATCTCCTCTTCATCTTCAAATGAGATAACATATCAGTAACTAGATTGTTCTTTCCTACAACATGGTGAGATCTAGGATTGAAAGACTTAATGTAAGCAATCCACTGTAGCATGACAATGTTTGGAGCTGAATAGCTTGTTGTCATCCCAAATAGAGGAAAAAAATCCATATCAACTACCACAATAACACCTATAAAATACTCTTTACCACACTGTAGGGAAGTTGCAACACCCAAAATCTATTTCTTTACCTGAAAATATTCTCTTTGCTAAGCACTTATCACCTTTGCATCAATTCTTATTGCTTATCTCTTACCATGCTCGTCATCCGATCCAATTGTGCACCAAATACCGTTTGAGGTGCAACAAGGGGATTCCTTCACATCTTGAATGGTGGGTGGGGAACAAGCCTACATCTCTCTTATTAGAGTTGTCTATACCTACACCTTCAGAATGAGGGCTCGAATGTTGCACTCCACTTTCGACAAGCAACCTTGTTGGAGCTAAATTATAAGTGGACACATGCTTTTGTTTCTTGTGGGATCTCATTTATGTAATTCATAGCCCTATCCTCCAAGATGCATTATCAAGCACTACAGAGGAGATATATATGTGAATGTACTTGGACAAAGTCAAGGATAAAATGAAGCTGTTCTTAAGCGACATGTGCTTGATTTTTGTCCCTATGTTTGGGTGTACTATTTCTTTGCCTCTAGTCCATATGATGCTAATTCCTCCAAGGGAAGTTCTTTTGGAATCCATTGACACATCATGGAAGGATAAGAGAATCCTTTTCCTTACAAAATTATATAAGCGTGCCAAAGAAAAATCTTTGTGTGTGGTCGGGTGGGTTGGGGGGGGGGATTCAAGTATGTTACTATGATAATGACTTGCAATACAAAAAACTACAAAGGGGTGAGACATGATGTGTCATTGAGAAGTATATTTGAGTGCACGTGTGCGCGGATGCGTGCATGCACGGTGCGTGCGAGGAAGAGGAGGGGCACAAGATTGATGTGGGTGGAGCAACCTCAGGAACTAGTGAGTGAGGTGCTCCTTATTTATATGTATATAATGAATAAGGACATGTACTCACATGGACGGGCGGTCGGATATCAAACGTTCAGTCCCAGGCAAAGGCGTAGTGCCTTTACCCCAACAATCTCCCACTTAAAGGCGATGCACCAGTAAGTGATACCTACTAGCTAAATTACTAGTATGTACAAGAAACTAAGTGAGAGACTCTCTCAACCTATTCCCACTGGCTGACTCTGTCGATCTACACGCAGTTGTATCGGCTCTGATGGTAGGAAAGTGTGTGTACCCACACTAGAGCTTGCATGTAAATTCCACACACTACTTTGTATGGTCTACAAAACTCCATTATGTATCATGCTAGTGTCAATCATCACACGTCTGAAAACCCTTGCTGCAAATGCTTCCACTGCAGCTGCTAGATATCGGGCCTCGACACTCGTAAATCAAACATGAGACCTCTGAACACTGAGAAAATTTGTGCAAAATCTGGCTATACTTGCCTCCCCTGCGCTATTTGCAATCATTGCATCATCAAAAATACCCATCGCGTATGGATGTGTCAACACCGACACTGGGAAAGCTACGTCCCTCTCACCCATAGGCAAAATTGTGCGTCTTGGCACCAACTCATCAGCCTCTAACATTAGAATATCAAAGAACTCCATGGTTGTCAGCTATGTCTGTGTCTCTAGGGAGAAGACTTCCTTTAATCTACTTGCACAATGTCTGACAGCACCTGCTATGTCTCACTAGAGCGTTGCCACTCAATCTCAATCTCTACAGAGTCCACTAGAACGTCCTGCACAGCTAAATGCTCTGTCTTGTGAGCTCACCTGCGAAAAAGACACGTCTCATCTCTCGCTCAAAGGATGCCAGCAAAAAAATTGAGACTACACCATCTCAAACATCAGACACATGCATACGATATACCAGGCCATTGCGAACTTCTCTAGCAATCACTAATGAACCGCAATGCATCTAGATTCCTCTCTAAGAAGTGTCTTGCAACCAAAGTCTCACTGATATCAAGCTCTATCTCAGATGAGCAACATATCACACATGTTGTAGCGTGTATGACGCACCATTGGGCAAAGACAAAGAAATGATTCGTGCACCCTCTATGTTAAATGGCGAACCATTAGTCAAGTGTAGACAACCAAAACTCCCATTAGAGAAGGTACTAAACCAATCACGAGGTGGTGTGACATGCAAAATTGCATCCTCATCTAGCAACCAACGTAGAGAAGTGTCACTTTTCAAAAACATGTAATCAAGAGGAAAGCTAAAGACAAATATGACATCACCGTCACTGGCATATGAAGCCACTGCTCTAGCATGTTTCAAAACCTCATGTGCGCCATGTATAGATCCTCGTTGTTGTCTCATACACCTGAAACAATGGTGTCTAATGTGTCCTGTGCGACAACAATGACAACAATGCAAGTATCGATAAGAACAAGACCGTCGTCTCTCAATGTCATACATATATGATGCTATAAGTGAACACAAAAATGGAAACAAAGTGGAGATCACTCGACACTACACAATCATGAAAACCATGACCAATTGCATCAAAATTGATGCTCATGTATGCATAAACCAACTCCACAATCTGCTATCTGCAAGCATAAACTTGGACAAACTGCTCAACCGAGCATAGAGCGCATAACCTATATGCAAGTAGAGAGCAAACTGGCTCAAAATGCATCCCACAAGAGAAACTGCATGCAGAAATCTGCAAAAACTTGTAAAATGTGTGACTGTCTATCTGTAGCCACACAAGCATACGCAATCCTCACTCTTGTATCCACTCCTACGAGAGTGGGTACAAGAACACCAAATTGTGTCCAAACTGACAAAACCTCTCAAAGTGAGAATAAACACTCGATCACTGTCGAAGTGGGAATATATTAATCATTGTACAAGATGGCATAACACTACAAACTTTTATGGCAAGAAGACAGGGAAAAACAAACAGAATTTCCTTTGCAAAATGAGCCAAAACTCAACGCAAACCGTAAGCCAAAAAACTGCACATAACTGCTAGAGTGGAAGCAAACTCAACCACTAAACCATCAGAGAGTAAAACTGCAAATATGCATAAGCCATGGCAAGAATCTGGGAAAAATCGGGTAGAGTTTTCCCTGAAAACTAAGCAAAAACTCAAAAATCTCACCAAATATTCTTGAAAATAGACAGTCAGTGTCTCAGTAGCAAAATCCACAAATGACATACATAGCGCTGTCAAAACCTTGGCAAAACATCTAACTCTTGATCGAGTGGCTCTGTGGATATATATCTGTCTAAAAACACATGTAAACTGGCGAACCTGCTACTTGTAAGCTATACCAAGCTCAAACTGTATCCACATAATGCATACATAGCATGAAACTGCACAAACTGTGCAAAAAAAGCTCTCTGTAATGCTCCACACAGTCGTGTATGAGTACTACATGTGCTTCATAATCCACACTAGAAAAATTATGCAACCTGTGAGAAAAACCGTTGATAAACTGGCACACACTACCTCATAGATTGATAAACAGGTCGAATGGAAACGCCGTCCAAGAGTCAAGTGCGCTCGAGAAAAAAACACACCCTGGAATGGTCCGTCAGAGTTGTATCTGTTGGTATGTGTCGTCGAAGCCGAAAACACCGTGGAGACTACGTCGGAGCCAAGCCGCTCCAGATGGGAGCTAGAGGAGAGTCGATGTTGCTCTTGCTCTATGGTTTCCTGCTGTATCGAGATCAAGATATCATCATCGATCCCTTCTTGCCGCCAAGCAAAAGTACGCTAGCCAAATAGCCTCTTGATCAGTGTCAAAACCAATGTCAAATGACTAATCGCCAATGCTCAAAGCCGAGGCCGAGCCAATGCAAAACACCGATAAGAACGCTAAAGGTCGAGCCGCTAGATCAGTGTCAAAAATTGACGTCGAAGCCGCCTCCCACCACCGAACGGGAAAATCTTATGCTGAGGAGAACGTAGAAAAACGGGCCGACGTCGGGTGATGCCCAGGCTTACTTGCCGAAGTTGCAGTCGTCAAAACCACAAATCCCTGCTCTTGCTCTCTCCACTTGCTTGCTCTATCTCTCAAGCTCTCTCTCTCTCTCTCACACAACTCTCGTTCTAGTCGAAAGGCCGGGGGGGGGGGGGGGGGTGGGGTCGAGGGCCTTTGGCGAGATCGGACCCTTGCACACTAAATGTGTGTAGCTCAAGGTTCTTTTAAAGAAATCTACTTTTCTTAAACAAACTATCGATTGGCTCTGTCTCTGTCGAGTCTGGTGGACTGGAGAACGCCAAAATTGGCTGCTCCTAGCTCTGACAGCCTCCTGTGCCCAATGGCAATGCTTTGCACCTCTTGCACTTGATTCAGCTGCTGCCCCAAATGCTCGTCTACAGCCCGCGATTCCAATTGAGTGTGTGTCTACCGACCTACTGTAGCCCGATTCCTTGCTTAGCTGCATGCCCGACCTGCTTGCCAACTTGAATTCCCCCAATTTGCTCGATGCCTTCAAGCCTCGTTCAATTGACTGCCGACTGCTTCTATTGCTTGCAAACCCAAGCTTGTCTCTGTCGGCTGCCCGGCTACTCCCCCTAATGCTTCAAGCCCTTCAAAGGCAATGCTTGCTCACTCTACAGCCCGAATCCAAGCTATGGGGTGTGTGTGAGAGAGAGAGAGAGAGAGAGAGAGAGAGAGAGAGACTAGCTACACACACAAGCAAATATTTCTTTGATTCCTGCTCATTGCTCAAGCTTAAATGCTACCGGTTCCTTTCCCACTGCCCGATGTTGGCTACTGCTCGGATCTGCTGCCATGTGCTTTCGACTGTCTTGTTTTTCCCCGACTCTGGAAAGCTTCTCAAGCTTTAAAAAACCCTTCTCAGATCTGTTGCACAAGGCTCTCCAGATTTCCAATTTTTGTTGAGATTCTCTGTGAATCCTCAAGATTCCCTCACATGCTCGAAAGGGGCTGCGCGCGCCAGGGGTCAAGATCCGCCCGATCCCTCCCCTGCCTGATCCGGCACGAATCACTCCGATCCGGTGCCACAAAGCATCGAGCTTCGTGGAAGCTTTGTGGGATCTTCATTTCCGCCGAGAGACCGTCACCGTCGCCAAACCGTAGCTTTGATACCAATTGTGAGTGCTCGTCTGCGTGGATTCTTGCGTGCACGGTGTGATGCGGTGCGTGTGGGGAAGGGGAGGAGCACGACACTAGTGTGGGTGGAGCAACCTCAAGAACTAGTGAGTGACGTGCTCCTTTTTCATATGTATATAATGAATAAGGGCATGTACACACGTGGGCAGGTGGCCAGACACCAAGCGTCCGGCCCTGGGCAAAGGCGTAGCACCTTTACCCCAACAATATACTCGGCTTACATGGATCCCTTGCACAACCAATGTTATGGAAATGGTCTATGAACTTTGAGAATAGCAGAATTAGGAGAATTAGAGAGAGCATTTTTGTGAGACTACTTTGAGAAAGTACAGGGTGAATTTATTTAGCGGTAGCAACTTAACCATATTACTTGATTAGCTTGGCATCAACAATACTTTTGCAAGAGAGAGAGTTTAGAGAATTTGACGACAGTTGAGGAACGGATTTATGTGGAGCTGGTCCCTCCTCCAAGAGACTTTTGTATTATAGATTCTCCCATCAAGAGAGACTTGGTACAATACAATCTTTGAGTTCCTTGTGACCTAGGTGATGCAATGAAGATGGAAAGTTTCATGCAACACGAGCATAACATAGAATTTGTAAAAAGCATTAACCATCCCAGTCTCAGTCCCAAGTCCTCAAACACTTTCAAAGGTGAAGAAATAGCGGGGAATGAGGGTAGGGAAGAGGAAGAAGAAACATTCATAAGAGAAAGAAATAGTTCCTCCCTTATCATCACTCTTCTTGCTTAGCATACATAATAGCATAGTAATGAAGATGGAGAAGATGGCAAGATTTAGCATTGAAGCATGGCTCTTGGTTGGATTTGCATTCCAGAGCCAAGAGTGTTGGTGTAGGCTCTAAACTTCTTTACATGCTTTGGAGAAGGAGATGGAGCTCTTGCACTTTGCAACTCACACAATGAGTGTGTGTGTGTGTGTGTGTGTGGGGGGGGGGGGGGGGGGGGGGGGGGGGGGAGTATACCCTGCAAGCAAGCCCCCTAGTTGCTTGGGTTGACCCCTCTTTCTAGCACTTGCTTTTTGCTCATTGGCTCTCCAAGCCTAGCCAATCAGAAGCCTGGGTCAAGTCAACCACTAGAGATAGTCTTTGGACAAGTGTCCCCCTTTCCTCTTTGAGAGAGAGGGCTTGATAAATTCTTAACAATTAATTTAATTAGCTAAATTTTCATTGGACCTCTCTAAGGATCAACCAATAGGCTTTGGACACTCCTTGAGGGCAACCTAGCTAGGGTCTTGGCATGTGTCCTTCTGGCCTCTTGAGCAAGGGGTTCCCTTTGTTGACTTTCAAGCCCAAGCTGCTTGGCCCCCTACTTGCTTAAGCACCTAGTCATCAAGCATAGGGTTAGTAAGAGTACGGCCTCTCTCTCTACCATCCCCCTATCTTCAAGGGCTCGCCCCCTCCTTGTAGAGATTGACATGGACCTTCAAGCACATGCCTAGCTTTAAGTTACACCTTAGCTATCAAGAATCTTATGCACTTTTCATTATCAAGCTCCTAAAGCATAGGCCTAGCTTTAACCTAAGGTCTAAAGACTTCTACACAAACCTTTGGAAGTTTTTAATGAAGCTAACCCTAAGGTCTTCAAGCTCCAATATCTAGCCTTGCTTTTTGACAGACCATCTCTCATTTGGACCCCTGTACCATTGGCCCCGTGTTGAGATAGACCCGTAAGCACATGTCTATATTCTAACCCTTGTTCCCGTTTATTCTCCCACATTAAATGATCATTTTAATGTGAGAAAATCATTTGGGTTGGTTAGAGATTAGATTTTATGACATTACCTCTGTCTTGAAATCATAGTCATCCTCGACTATGAGGTAGAAGAGATAAAGCGTTAGTCATTAGTCAATGTTTCTTAGCGGGTAGAGGATCCCTTTTTACCCTACGACATCATTCCAAGATGGATGACTAATATATTTGGTGCTTGGGAGATGTAGCTACCGCAAGCATGTCTGCTCTTTAGTCCATTTCATTCTCCCAAGTAGAGTGACAAGTTATACTTGTTGTTTGAGAGACGTCGTCATCACAAACATAATTTTAAGCATGCATACTACTTAAATTTGTGCACGATAAAAAGAGAATCAGTCTTATAAGACAAAAACATTGGTCATTTAGAAGAAATATGTACATTTGCTTACTCTAATGTAGCATTGTAAGCATTGACAAGGTTCATACTATCCTTAAGTTGTATTCCTTGCATCCATCTAGAATCTTCAAAAGGATAATTTTTGAACTTAATAAGATACCGTCAGATAATCTTACCATGGCGTAGTACCTTGTCTTCATGCCAAAGGATAGCTTCGGATTGTAGCACCTCTTCTTGGTCTTCCATTTCGGGAGGGTCTTCAATAATTGGTTCACTTGGTGGCTCTCCTTTGTAGGCCTAAGTAGGCTCACATGAAAAGCGTTGTGTATGAGCCAATGGTTGGGCAACTTTAGTTGATAAGCCATCTCATTGATTGGCTTCAAGATTTAAAAAGGACCATAGTATCTTTTTGCTAGTTTAGCATAATACTTTTGATGGCCTGTAGGATTTTTGCACATCGTTTGCCTCAATCAAGACTTGGGAAATTTAAGTAAGACCCAATCATTTTTTTGAACGTTAAGGCCCTTTTGTGCTTGTCAGCAGCAGCTTTCTGCATTTGTTGAGAGATGGATATAGCCTCCTTAATCTTTTCTTGTAGGTCACGGATATACTCATCGGCATTAAAGATCTCCCCATGTACTTTAAGTAGCAAGGGACTTTTAGGTCTTTCCTCAATGATTTCAAAAGGTGCTTTTACCGTAGAAGTATGGACAATATTATTGTACGCATACTCTACGAGAGGTAAGTACTTTTCCCATTGTGAGTGTTGATCTACTTCTGTAACATAAGTCTTTAGTAGATTGAGTATCGTAAGATTGGCTATCTCACTTTGGCCATCCGTTTGTGGGTGATAGGCCGAAGGGAAATTCAATCTTGTACCTAGATTTTTAAAGAGACCTTTTCAAAAATTATCGGTCATTCTAGGATCTCTATCTAACACGATGGATGTTGGCAATCCATGGTGTTTGAAAATCTGGGATATAAAGAGAGTTGCCATTTGGTGTGCCTTAAGAGTCTTTTCAATAGGAATAAATTGTGCTTGCTTGCTAAACCTGTCAACTACTGTCCATATTTCCATGGATAGACTTGGGTAATCCAAAGATAAAATCCATGGATATACTCTCCCATGGTGAATTAGGGATTGGAAATGGCTGGAGTAATCCAGGTTGCTTGCCTCTATCATACTTAGTCTTTTGGCATACCACACATTTTGAAACATACTCTTGTATGTCTACTTTCATGGTAGGCCAATAGAAGTATGTCACCAACCCTCAAAGAGTAGGTTGAATGCCTCTATGTAACTTTCTCACAAAGGGAATGGGTAACGCATAGCCTATTGCCATGGAGAAGATAACCATCTTGCAAGGTGAATGGTTCCTCTTTATTCTCCAAAGCAACGGCTGACATTATTTCTTTAAAGTCAGTGTCAGTAGCATACTGTAGAACAGCTAAAATCTCTTTTTTGTATATGCCCAAGACTCGCTCATTGGCATTGAGCCTTTGGCTCTCATATGCTATGGCATGCCCTTCTTGAAGCAAGACTGCTCCAAGGCAGTTACCACAAGCATCACATTGGACCTCAAATGGATTTGAGAGATCCAAAAGCATAAGGACTAGCTGGGAGGTAAGCTTCTCTTTGAGCTTGTCAAAATATTTTTTCTCCTTAGCAGTCCATGAGTACTTAACGTTCTTTTTTGTTAAGTCATGTAATGGTCTTGCTATTTGAGACAATTTTGCTATGAAGCATCTATAGTATGCACACATACCAATAAAGCTTCTTAGCTCATGTAGATTCCTTGGGTTAGGCCATGCTTTTATTGCCTCCAACTTTGATGGATCCATACAGATACCATCTTGAGAGATAATATGACTAAGTATTGAATCTCTCGAAGGAAATATTCACTTTTCTTTTGATTGATAAAAAGCTTGTTTTTCCTCAATGCTTGAAAAATCAGATGGAGATGTTGCTTGTGTTCCTCCAAGAACTTAGAGCAATGAATTTGTTGTAGCGTCTAAAGATTTTCTACATCAAATGATTGAACATGGCTGGTGCATTAGTCAAGCCAAAAGGCATGACTAGATATTCATTAAGACCAAACATTGTACAAAACGTGGTCTTTAGGATATTTTCATTCACTATCTTTATTTGATGATAGCCACTTTTAAGGTCAATCCTATTGAAGTAAGTAGAACCTTGTAGCTTATCAAACAGATCTTCTACCCGAGGTACGAGAAATCTATTTTTGATAGTGATATGATTTAGTGCTCGATAGTCCACACACATGTAGTATGTTCCATCTTTCTTTTGCACTAAAAGGACTGGAGAACAAAAGGGAGAGAAGCTAGGCCTCACCATCCCTGTACTTGCCTCATGATCTCCTCTTGTTGAGCTTGGGAAACTCAATAAGGAGGCTTATTAAGCGGTGAGCTTCCTGGCAGGAGCTCAATTTGATGGTCTCCCCTCGTTTTGAAGGTAAGTCCATTAGGGATATTATCAATGAACACATCTTGGAATCCATGTAAAAACTTAGACAAGTCTAACTCTTCTTGATTCCTACTATTTACATTTGATGTAACATTAGGACCTTTTAGGGAGTCTTTGACAAAAATCATGTACACGGAAACTAAGCTTTTCATTGATTTATCAAAAGCAAGGGAATTTACAAGTGGTATAGTACGACCACACTCACTAGCATCTATATACATGCTCTTTTCCATGTAGGTGAAGTAGATTCTCCTTTTAAGGAACTTCATGTTGGCAGCCATGCGGTTGAACCATGGTGCCCCTAGGATAACATCCTCATGTTGGAGAGGAGAGATGAAAAAGTCTTCTTTGACGAGGTAGCTTTGGACATAAAGCCTCAACTTCCCAATCAAGGGAGTAACATAGGCTTGTTGTCTCTTGAAAGCTATATCGGTAGTTACATTATCTTCCATCTCAAAAGCTTGAATGCCCAACTTGGTGGCCAACTCCATTGATATGAAGTTGTGAGTAGAGCCACGGTCAAACAAGATGAAAGCAACATGCTCCCTTACCTTTCCCCAAGCATAGGAGAGAGGTGATTCTTTGCAATGAGCATCCTCTTTTGGAGCTTCGATAGTGGAAGCTCTAGGAGTCTCATTGCGGGCATTTCTCTTGGGGCAAGAACGAGCCATGTCCTTGCTCCCCACACTTAAAAGCAAAAAGCTTCAAGCTCTTTAGGAGAGAGTTTATTTTTACCTTTGTATACTCCCTTGTCCTTGGACCGATTGTTGTTGTTGTTGTTGGAATTTCTTTGGGAAGGATTTTGGGCATTGGTTTTCCCCTTTGCATCACTTTTGTCTTTGTTTCCCATGGGCTTGACATTCCTTCTAGCCCCTTGTTGGAAATTGATGCTTGAAGCAACCAAAGTGTGGTGGAATACTTTGGTGATAGAACCAAGCCATTGGGAGTGGATATACTCGGTCATCTCTTCAGGTAATCCCGCACAGAATTGTTGCTTTTTCTCGACGAAGCCTATCTTTTGAAAGACAGTAGTAAATCCCAAAACTTGTCCACATATTTGTGGATAGACTCATGGGAGAGAAGTTGCAAACCCCACCATTTGGTAAGTTCTTGAATTACTTCATGATGGAAAGTCGTAGAGTTTTCCATGTCTTTGGGGCTACCCCATTGCCACGAAGGCTAACCCACCATTCACGAGCAGATTTCTGAAAGTGCATAGCTACATGGCCTAGCTTGGATGACTCCACGAAGCCCTCATCTCCAAAGGCCGCATCAAATTGCTAGATGAAGGCCAATACTTCGTTGGTAGCACCAAAGGTGCCATCATAGGTGAGAAAAGAAATACTCTTTCCTCCCTCTTTCATCTTCTTGAGCTTTTGGGACCTTCGCCATGTAGGGTAAGATTTGCGATGTCCTCACCTCTTATATTCTCTAGGAGAATAGTTGTAGCTTTCATCAGAAGAGGAGGAATTCGAAGAAGAAGGAAAAGAGGGTGCCTCTTTCTTACCCTTTTCTTCCTTTGTTTCCTCTCTTCCCTTGCAAGTGATGAGGAGAAGGACTGTGGGTTGACCGTTTCCTCTTGGGAGGAGTTGGCGATCGTCTAGACTGCCATCTTCGTGGAGCCACATCTTTAGAGGAACTTAGGGATTTTCTTCTTTCTTGCTCTTTGGATTCCTCCTCTTTTATGGGAGAGAGTCTTCTTCTGGGGGTCTCATCAAGAGGCCTCCTTAGCTCTCTCTCCTCTTGAAGAGGAAGGGAAACCCCATAAGCACAAAGTTGTTAAGTAACTTCGGCTTGCAAAGCATTGCCCTACAACCTAGTAACGAGGTAATTAACAAACATGGGGGCATCATCATTAGCATCTTCATGTGCAAAATCAAAGTTATCAATGTTCATTTTGCTCTCTTTGTTATTGTCAGCCATCCTAATTATACTTATGTATAGAATTACTTTGTGCTTTGGTACCCTCAAAAACCTTAGTCGCTTCTCTTCTTTACCTTTTAAATTCAATTCTCAACCAGCCACACCCGTGGTTTAGACACTATTGATTGCAAAGACTAGTGAAGAGGGTCTAACATTTCTCGGTTGATTATGGTTCCTGCTGAGCTTGCTTGTAGCTCAATAATGGTTAAGCCAAAGGCAATCCCCGAGAGGCTCCATTATTAAGACTATAGTTCCCAACAGTGTACCTCAAACTAAGTCCTTCTCAACCAAGATAATAGATCCTTGTCCCACTTACCCTATTGCAATAAACAGGCACAACCTTTCATGGAAAACTTAAGAACCTCTCTTATTAAGCAAGAAAAGAGAAACCAATAGCTCTGATACCAATGTAATGGAAATGGACTACAGAAGAATTAGAGAGAGCATTTTTGTGAGACTACTTTGAAAACATAGAGGGTGAACTTATTTAGCAGTAGCAACTTAACCATAATACTTAATTAACTTGGCATGAACAATACTTTTGCAAGAGAAAGAGTTTAGAGAATTTGACAACAGTTGAGGACCGGATTTATGTGGAGCCGGTCCCCCCTCCAATAGGCTTTTGTATTATAGATTCTCCCATCAAGAGAGACTTGGTACATTAAAATCTTTGTATTCCTTGTGACCTAGGTGATGCAATGAAGATGGAAAGCTTCATGCATCACGAGCATAACATAGACTTTGTAAAAAGCATTAACCATCCCTAGCCTCAGTCCCAAAGCCTCAAACACCTTCAAAGGTGGAGAGAGCTAGCAAGGAATGAGGATAGGAAAGAGGAAGAAGAAACATTCATAGGAGAAAGAAATAGTTCCTCACTTATCATCACTCTTCTTGCTTAGCATACATAAAAGCATAGTAATAAAGATTGACAAAATGGCAAGCTTTAGCATTGAAGCATGGCTCTTGGTTGGATTTGCATTCCATATCTAAGAGTGTTGGTGTAGGCTCTCAACTTCTCGACAAGCTTTGGAGAAGGAGATGGAGCTCTTGCACTTTGCACTTCACACAATGAGTGTGTGTGTGTGTGTGTGTGTGTGTGTGTGTGTGTGTGTGTGTGTGTGTGTGTGTGTGTGTGTGTGTGTGTGTGTGTGTGTGTGTGTGTGTTTTAATTATCTACATATATTACCCACATACGAACATACATATGTTCAAAGACCAAGGTACCCAGATAAATACAAGGTTTATTATACAAAACAAACTTTAGATAGCATGATTTTGTATAAATGAATATCATCAGATTGGTACAAGTCACCATTCAAAAGGTAGAACTTCCTTTACAAACTGCGAACCAGTAGCTAATCCTCCAAACCATAGAGCAACCAAAAAGCTGAACCAAAGAGAGTAGCCCTCACCTGCACCCATAGAAATAACATAACATTCTGTTAGCATTGGCTTTGTATGTAGGTGATGTATAGGCATCCCAGTTGTTATCCATGTCACAAATGTTCACCTTTTTCTTTGCAGATAAACTTATCATTCGACAATGAATTTGGAAAAACATTGTTCGCCAGTTACAACTTCATAAAAAGCTTCAACAGCCTACAAACTGCCAATGATTTTAAGAATCTTTATAATTTATCCTTTTATTCTTGCAGGTTCAATTAAGGTATGCCCTCTGCCTTGACCATGCCTTGTTCTTTATCGCAAGTGTGTGTGTGTGTGTGTGCGCGCGCGCACCCACCCATACCCAGGCATATACCTAATAAGGTCGTAGACCCATTAGGTATGGTCCTACTTCCTTAGTAGATTGCAAAGAAAAATAGTATCTATTCTGGCACCCAACCAACTATTCAAGCAGATTGCTTTTGTAATACTAGCAACAAATTCATTCCGCAAAAACCCATTATTAAAAAATTTACCTATCAACTTGTTGATTTCTTCAAAGGCAAAAAAGTTATCTGAAGAAGAGTATATTATAAGTGACATGATACCTAAGCAAGTGTTACGCGCATTCTTACTTGGTCTGTTACTTTTCTTTTTAACGAACTCAGCAGGATTAAGTGAAAGATTATCTCGCTTCCAAAAGAAGCGTGTAGTGTAATGTCCAATGTAAGGAGAGTGAAGTAGTAGTTCCATGTTTAAAAAGTAGGTTCTCTTAACTATAGTTTTATCGTCTACCACCAATTCTTCCAGAGAGGTAGGCTCTATCATGAGGAAAGGTGGGTAAATTTCCGTCAGGTAGTCTTTGAAGGTCTGATTGTTTATACTCAATAAATCATCCAAGTGTATCTATACGTGTTACTGAAGGCTAAAAAATGTTTGGCTCCTCATAATGTTTTAATTTTTAGCACAACAATTTGTATTCAAAAATTAATAAGTACAGATTGCACATAATCAGTGAGCAAGAGTCCCATTTTTTGTCTATAACAGTTTGGCAAAAATTGGATAAAGCAATTCGGCAATATCCGTTTAATTATCTTAATAAGAGAATTTTTATCAAAGGACAGCGGTGGTTTTTTGACTGATTTTTTAACCCAACAAAGTGTTCTCACCAACGAGATCTTTTCAAACCCTTGTGTCTTTTTGTTGGAAAAATCTAGGTTGATAATATCTTTGAGTACTCCAAGAAGGCCATAATTTCCTGAGAGAGGAATGTTTTCATAACATTGTTTAATGTCTGCTATGAAGATACAATAGATATCCGTAGGTAAGTTGATAAACACCTCCGATGAATTCTTAGCAAGCCAGAAGGTACAACATTCTATACCAATGAATCTTTTAAGATATGTTCTTCTTTTAGCACAAAGATTGTAAACCTCTGCCATGATAAGGTTTAGGCAGGAAGTAACATCTTTTGTAACACATGAGAAAATACAGTTTGAAGCATCATAAATCCATCTAAACTTCTGCTTGTGTTTTTTAAAAGTTGGGAACAAAACGGGAAGCTTACTTGAAGTTTCATTGTAAGCCATTAGGTCTCCACAATCTCAAAAAAACAAAAATTATCTCAAAACATATTAAGTTCATAAGTGAAGGGTGAGTTTAGGAAATGAAAAGACAGATGAAAGTGGAAAGTCAACAGACATATGAAGGTGGAAAGTCAAAAGACGCATGAAGATGGAAAGTCAAAAGATGCATGAAGATAGAAAGTCAAAAGACATTTTATGTCCATATAAATAGGTGTTTCTCTTCTCTTTTATTTTCCCTTTAGAGTTTTCTTCTCTTCAAATTGTCCTCTCTCTCTCTCTCTCTCTCTCTCTCTCTCTCTCTCTCTCTCTCTCTCTCTCTCTCTCTCTCAATGTTGCATCCGTCTTTTATAGCTAATGTTGTTGCAGATTTACGTGCTTTGTCATTGCCCGTGGCTACGAGCTATAGATTAGCGCCTCACTCTTGTTGTTGTTGAAGGAATCTTTGAATTAGGAATACCTTTTAATTTTTTTGAAGCCATTAGTAATACCTTTTAATTTTAATACCCATATTGTCCAAATCTTTCAGCAAAGCTAACGCTACATCCTTTAGTGTTTCATTTGTCTTTTGAAATACAGTTCCATCCAACCTTACTAGCTAGGACAGCTTCATAAACAAGCTTTTTACAAATAACCGATACAATGTTAGCAGCTTCATCAAGTCCGACAATAAACCACTCACGAGTCAGCTCATGACATTCTTGCATAATTTTTGGCGTGACCCAAGTAGTATCGGCAAAAGATTAATCTTTTGAAAAAAGATTGTTTTCAGTTTTTCAGCAAGATCCTGTAGGATCTGTTGCTCCAGTTGGATCTTTAAGGCTAAGTTAGCCAGACATTCTAGTAGTGCAAAAAATGTCATTCTAGGGTTTAGCGGTTCCACAGGTATGTGATTCAAACCCATTCCAAGAAGATTTGTAGAGAAGAAACTTTAGTAATAGCTAGGTTTGTCATAAAGATGTGTACACCAAGTAAATCAAAATCCTTACAGAAGGCAGTAAGACTTTTACAGTTACATCTTAAAATAGGTTCATGTCTCAAAAATTCATTTGAGTATACAAAGCACTTAATAGTGGAGTATTTCCAGCCAAACACCATATTATCAATCATAGAATGATCACCATATACTAAATCAAAACTTTCAACAAAAATTGATTTAGGTGCAAAGAACTCAAAATTCTATTGGTGAAATGACAATGAATGAAACTAGTACTACAATCCTCAACTTTGCTTGGTAGACAGCGCCTCTCGATCTCATTGACCGCTACCTGCACAGTCACATTTCTAGAAGATGTTTAGCAGGTAGCTCTCAACCCCTTCCTCTTGTAAAGCTTCCAGATTTTCCTCTTCCAAAACTGGAGTTGGCAGACGAAGAGGGGGTAAGAAAGGAAGTAAACGTGGAATTTTGAGTTAGCAGTGTGTTGGGTCTTTTTGGAGAGGGGGATTCATCATCTTCAAAGTTAGGCTTCAACAGACCCAGAATAGGTTTTATCCCTTTGTAAGAACCGTCAGTAGTCAGGAGCATTCCTGGTTCATTTGCCCTGATCTCTTTGAGCATGTCAACCATCAAAGTATGAAATTGTATAAAGGCAATTTGCACCAGAACTAACTCCTTGGCTTGTCCGCCTAACCAAGAACAGATGAGAGTAAGATGAAAGGATGTAGGCTTTTCCGAGAATATAGATTCCAGATTGTTGATGGCAAAAAAGGCAATTTGCACCAGAACTAACTCCTTGGCTTGTCCGCCTAACCAAGAACAGATGAGAGTAAGATGAAAGGATGTAGGCTTTTCCGAGAATATAGATTCCAGATTGTTGATGGCAAACCAAACTGCATGGTTGAACCATATGATGCTAGACTCACATGACGCTTTAGGGTCAAGAAATCTGCAAGCACACTTGAGATAAGGTCTGTAAATATTCCAAATTGATTCTGCATAATAATCAGCATTGTTTTTACTGAATCCCATGAGTCCTTTGGTTCTCACATAAAGCCCTGCATTAGAACTACACTTCTTGGAATCCAAAAAATTCATGTTGAACAGAGCTTTAATCAGCTCACCTTTGTCAAAACATTGCACTCCTTTGAGTATCTTCAGTCGAGAGTCCTCCATTGTGGCAATATGTAGATTTACCAAAAAACCCACGTCTCTATTGAGATAGGAGCCAGAAAACCTTTATTAGGGAATAACCAAAGTTTGTGCTCCACCCCTAAGGATTCAACCTCCACTTGTCGTATTGATAAAAAAGGAAAGATTCTGGATACCTTAGGAACTAAGTCCAAAAGCGAAGTTTCACTTAGAGAACATAAATCTTTATGAAATTCTTTAACAGCTTCCGCAGCTGCTGCATCCCTACAGAAAAGACTGTTGGTAGGTGGGAGAATCGGAATAGTTGGGGCCGTGACAAAACTTGGACTGAGTCCACACTGCATTCTGAAAAGGTTAGCAATTTCAGTACCATCAGAGAGAACTTAGCCAAGTCCTCTTTATGTGCTTTAGAGATAGTTGGGACATTTGCAATAATTTCAAGAATAGCAGAAACGCCCTCCTTACTATTTTTGACCAAAACCGCCAAAGTTTTGACCCATTTGTCAAATGAAACTGTGTGAATAAGGGAGGTAGTAGGATTACCAGACGAGGCCATGACGAGAGCAGATGCTTCCGCATCTTGAATGCATCTTAGAACCAATAGTGAAGCCCTTGAGAGTGGCTCCATTGGCAAAATCCAATCCCTGATACAAGGAAATATCCTGAAGGAGGCGTAGTTAGAAATGTCCCAAAAATTTAAAGGAAATATTGTAAAAATAATAATCTTAGAATAAGCCCTAATGCTAACGGTATAATATAGTATTCTGGTAGCCACCTCAACCTTCAACTAGTCAGAAAACATTCATAATGACCATGTGAGGCTAACCCCTCTAGAGAAAATTGATTGTATCATCAGAACAATCTATTCTAGCACAATTCTGGGAGCTTGGTCCTGACCCAATGGTAAGATTGGATCTAAGTGCCAATTGTGTGTGTTTTAGTTATCTACATATATTACCCTTGACGAACATACATATGTTCAAAGACCAAGGTACCTAGATAAGTACAAGGTTTATTATACAAAACAAAATTTAGATAGCATGATTTTGTATAAATGAATATCATTAGGTTGGTACAAGTCACCATCCAAAAGGTAGAAATTCCTTTACAAACTGCGAACCAGTAGCTTATCCTCCAAACCATAAAGCAACCAAAAAGCTGAACCAAAGAGAGTAGCCCTCACCTGCACCTATAGAAACAATATAACATTTTGTTAGCATTGGCTTTGTATGCAGGTGATGTATGGGCATCCTAATTGCTATCCATGTCACAAAGGTTCACCTTTTTCTTTGCAAATAAACTTATCATTAACAATGAATTTTTAAAAAAAATTGTTCGTCAGTTACAACTTCATAAAAAGCTTCAACATCCTATAAACTGCCAATGATTTTAAGCATCTTCATAATTTATCCCCTTATTCTTGCAGGTTCAATTAAGGTATGTCCTTTGCCTCGACCATGCCTTGTTCTTTGCCGCAAATGAGGCTATATAGCTGCCTTAAGCTTTTTTGAGATCTATGCTCTCTTGATCGGATCAACTATAGTACTCATCCGAGTTGTCATCCTACACCTTGGTATACCCTGATAACAATAGACAAGCCATTTGTTGGCATTATTAGAAGTAAACTCTCTTATGCAATTTTTTTTAAATATGAAACCTTGACAGGTTATGCATAATCTTGAGCAACATCCGTCCTCATATAGCTCAATTCCATCAACTTTTTTTAAAAATCAAGCGTCCCACTACACTGATTTTTACCTGAAGTAATCCGCACTAGCTATAGTAACATGCATAGTCAAAAAGTTTAAAAGAAACACTACTTCATGAAATTATATTTGCCATTAGCTGGTCAAGCCTCTGTCTATGTCCTTAGACATAATGTTATGTCAAGAATCTCCAAAAAATTGAATCCATCATAAGTTTTAGCACTCGAAAACAAGAAATTGAAAGAAAAAGTCCAGCTAAGTGACCATAACAGTCCAGCAAAGAGTCAGTAGACCATAACCAGTTTTGGTTCAGAAAACAAGGTAAAGTAAGCTTTCAAATCTAGACTAAGGAGTCTAATGAAACCAACTTGTTTAGTACGAAGCAAACAAGGATATATACATTATCCATGCCATATATATGAAAAGCCCAGGAGTTTTATACCTAAAGGCGAGCTTATGTAAAACCCTAAAATTCAGCAATAAGCCTATACAAACCATATCCAGCAAGTAAATCACATCTGCCAAGGATGTTACCAAAAATATTCAGCTGGTTTATCAGCTAAGACTGCATAATTTTAGCTTTATCTGTTAGCAGTAGAGGGAAGTTTACCTCATTCCCAATCTCTATATCAACACATACATGGTTACACTACTTTAAGCCAGGTAAGGTTAGTATTATGTCGAGACATTAGTAGTTAATGAGTTTAGACTAAACCAATGTCAATAATTGGAAAAGAATAGCTTTCAAAGTAAACCATTAATTGAAGAAAATTACCCAGCAAGCCATACCCAAGGTTGAGACCTTATTCTTAGGTCGAGACCCTATATTGTGTTAGGCCGGGTCCATAAAGGTGTTTAAGGCTTTGACATCATTATCATGCCAGGCTAAAAGCATGATCATCTCTGTACACCAGCATCCGACACTTATACCTCGAGTCAACTTACCATAGCCTCCTAAGTAACTCAATTCAGTACACAAGTGGTAGAACCACTTTTCTTGAAATTCATTTCATCACTAAGAATCCAACAACAGGTCAGTAAAAAGCATATCCAACAAGTATACTATATCAGCCTGGACTGCTATAAAAAAAATGGCATGTATACCGTAACATCCAAGATTGCATAATGTTGAGCTCTATCTGTTAGTTTCAGAAGGAAATTATCTCATTCTCAATCCTCACTAAATTTATCTCAATATCTGTACCTACATTGTTACCATGATTTAAGCAAGGTAAGGTTAGTATTAGGTCAAGACATTAGTATTTAGTGCAAACTAATGTCAATAGTAGGAAAAGCATAGCTTCATTAGCATACCATCAATAGAAGGAAATAACCCAGCCAATCTACCCAAGGTCGAGACCCTATACTTTGGTTGAGACTTTCTACCGCGTCAGGTAAGGTCCACAAAAGTGTAAGGTCAAATGTTTTAAAGTTTTGAAAGCATATCCCTGCCAGCCTAAGAAGAATGACCAGCATTCGACACCTAAAAACCGAGTCAGTTTATCATGGTACCCAAAAAAATCAAATCCAATACACTAATTGGTAGGACTTGCATAATGACCAAGTTTTCTTGTATATTCATGCTTATCCAACATGCCTCTTAGAATTTTTAAATATCATGCTATCACCATTCCAATCTTATGAATAATGTCAAACAGATATAGTCTCCATCCTTTAAAGCAGTCCTTCCTATTATCATACCAGTTTATACCGATACCGTAGGTAGACCCATGTCCTTATGCATATTACCATACATTGCAACATGAAATGATTTCACAATACCAAGTATCATTCCCAATATTTACTCATCAAGCAAAGGAACTCAACCTGAGAAGAAGAAGAAGCCAAAGGGTCTTCCAGGACCTATTGTTTTTCCTTCCCTTTCGCCATTGTTTTACACACTCCAAGTTCAATCACTCATGTAAGAACTAGGGAACTAGGCCTTGAGATCCTCCTCCCAACCTCCCTTTATATAGGCAGGCTCCTAGCCCCTTGCCCTAGACGGATCCCCTGTCCACATTGCCTAGCCCGGCCCTTGGCCGTAGTCCGTGACTAACCTAGTTCTTAGGGTACAGGACCCTTGTCCTGACATTACTTTCCCCTTAAGGAAGAGTTTTCGTCCTCGAAAACACAAGTAGTAATATCTTCTTAAGAATACTGATGTTCTCTTTATTGACGTCCCATAAGTGATTCAGTTGTCTGTATGACCGATAATTGGTGCAGTGAGGAGGTTCAATGAAACCAAAAGGAATATCTTGATTTTCAACATTGTTGTCCGTTTGCAACCACTTGGGTCTAAATGGTAACTCCATATATAACTCACTTGAGTGATGTAAAGGAGTAACCACAACTAAGAGTCACTTGGGTTTAAATGGTAACTCCATTTATAACTCACTTGAGTACTGTAAAGGAGTAACCACAACTAAGAGTTGTCCAAAGGCATAACCAGTTTTCAGATCTTCTGAAGGTACTGGAATAATGCAAGGAAACCTTGGCGTAACTTTCCATGCAGTTGTGAGCCAAATTTCCTACTCGCCTGAGTATCTTGAAAAGTTCGTTACATGTTCATTTTTAATGAAGGTTACTTTCCAACATACTCTGTCAGCACACCTAGTAAGTCCTTGACGTATGAAAGTATTGACACAATCTCCAACCCCACCACAAGAGGTGTTCAAAGTCGAAAATCGTACTTAAGCAAATTCTAGAATAGGGAGAAAATCATCTATTCAGAAATGCGTTGTGCTAACGTATGCTCTTAGCAGATCCTTTAGCACAAGATTACTCTTTGTAATCTGCCTATCCCCTTGGAGAACTGACAGTACTGAGGTGTGTTTTCCTCACGGTTTACAGACAGTCGTCCCATATGACTGGGACGACTGGTAAACGGGGAATCACAGTAGTGTTTAACATTGGTGAAGAATCAACAATGTCCGAAATAACCATCGTGGTTAACTTGAAAAAATCCACAAACTCCCAAACCGAGCCATGACCTCTATTGGTGATTAGTGGATCCAAAAGTAATCTCATAGAGATAGTGCACATAGAGTGCAAAATGCTTCATAAGCAACAACCTGTGGAATATGCATGCCGTTCCAAATCAGCCTTTGCTAAACACTAGGGCCCATAACACCTAGTGTAGATGCATTTAGCAAAAACTAACCGAACCTATATATCCATAATGATGCTTGCCAATACTTATGGCAAATGTGATGCGCCTAGCACGCAATAAAAGGAATGTAAATAGTTCTGAAAAGAAACTAAATACTTTTAGTTGCAATCTTTTGCAAGCCTTGCTGAAACGTCTGAATCACAATAGAAGGTGAAACATTGATCACTTCTAGATACAGACAATAAAACTTTTTCATTAACAACTTATAGCCTTGCTATATGTATAAACAACCATCTGTAATTTTGTTTAGCAGTACTTGTACCTTAACAAGTCATTCTAAGTATCCGACAATTTCTGGCCATGAAATTGCTCCTGATACGTCGTGCTAAAAATGGTCTAGAAAACAGATGTGACCAGCACCTAGGGACTTTGTCGTGACACATAATTGACATAATGGCGCCAGTGTCAGTCCAGAGACTCATATTCTACACATGTGGAATATGTCTCATATAAGGATGTGTGAAAAGGAACATCCTTCAAGTACAAGACGTACTTGTGTGTGGAGGTAACTGCAAACACTCTACGACGAGAGTGAGAGGGACCCTCATTAGTCTTGCTCCACTAGCTAAAACAAACTCCTTGAGTTCCTAGACCATGTTGTATCCCATGTGACAACATGTACCAAATTGAACCCTACAAGTAGGTTCGTAACTGCATAAGGCAGAAAGACAGCTTGGACACTTGGCCCAAAATACTTTGTGCCTACATGCCCTTGGCATGGGTCGGTAATATTCAAGCGTACTTAGATGTCTTGAAACACGAAGCAAAGCATACTAAACATGCAATTGACACCAAGTCAGTACACTTACCTGTATGCAAATGCAATTACATATTGTACACTTACATGTATGAAAAATGCAATAACATAATGTACACTTACCTGGATGCAAATGGAAAGGAGCACGTCCCCTACCTGAAAAACAAACAGTATTGCACTGGGAACCCTGGTTGTTGCGTTTACAACCCAATCCCTTCAATTAGAATCTACGTAGTTAAATCCCTTGATAAGACTTCTTTGTAGAAACTACTCAACTAGGAGATAGCGGTAGCTAACATAGTTAACCGTGTACAGATTGAGTGGAATCAACTTAAAAAGTGTGTTTGTCTGCTACCGCGTGGTAGAGTGCGGAATACTTTTGTTGAAAGTAGAACTGGGAGAGATCCACATTGATCCTCAATGCAAATCAAATTGTGATCCTTAATGCCTATGGGGTGATGTAGCAATCATTCGTTGGGTTTTACCCCAAAACCGTATGTCCATAGACACTTCGTAGTGCTATAGAGAGAGCAGGAGACCCACACGAGTGAACTACCGATCCCTTACAACCATGTTGTCACCCTTGATTGCTGCGTCTATACTCCGTGGTAGAGATCAGCCGGTGTGAGGTTAAGATTGTCAAAAAATGCACATGAGCGTTTGTACTGAAAACATGTAGTGCGAAAATGACACCCTATACATGCGTAATGACATCTGTAATGACAAGACGCTTGCTTGTCAATTAACATCAATGTGTACTCCACTGGGTAGAACTGTTCGATCTTGAGAACAATCATCCAAGGAATACCAACAAGTGGATCTTATCATAGATTTAGCAATGGCCCGTAGCCAGCGTACATGGCTCCTAGCGCGTATCGCAATGAGTGTTCAATCGATAAACCGATGAAAATAAATATGAATGGCACCTTTCCCAATTTGTAGCTGAGAATTGTAGAGCATCTTGGCTCCGGAGAACTCAGTAGTCAAACATGAAACAAACTTCGTAGAAAATTTTCATTTTGTTCGTTTAGAGAAAGAGATGAAGAACGAAAAGAAGAGCATGCTGGGCTGAGGAGATTTCCTTTCATTGCTAGTGTGTGTGTGCCCAGAATGTGTGCTTTTAGACATCTTATGCCTGACTGCCAACTTATCGTATAAGCATGCAACCATTTGAATGTATGGTGTTCGCATCGCGAGAGGGAACACAAGTCACAGCGTGACCATCTACCGTGTATGGGTTGTGAATCCATTAGAAGTTTTTAGGTTGTTTTGTGTGCCTTGATAGCAACCAAAAATTATGGGAAACAGTGCATAACTAATAGTGTCCTTGACAGAGTGATTTGTGAGAGCGTACTTTATACCATCTGGGTAGCATGCCTTGCATACAAAAACGAAAGCCCGTGGCTACCGTGACAACCGTTGAAGTCAACACCCTAAGTGCCTTGCACCGGTTAGACTGGTAGGGAGTCGATGAGATGATATCCTGAATAATGTAGGTGCCCCAAACTTGGTTGCCAACTGCTCTTGTCGCCGAGGTAATCGGAGTACGAATTAGAAGCCTTGTGTCCTGTGAAATGGGCCAAGCATTTGGCTTTTCATAATACTGTCCAAAGTAAATGCAAAACATAAGTTGTAGGACACGTGTATCATATACACCCTAATTCAGTGATCTTGCATGCATCTCAAAATGTTTTTGGCAGATCGTATAAGCCGAGATGATGTGACTGGTTGTACAAAAAATGACTATGGCAGAAAAAACAATTGGGCGTAACAGTACCCAATTCAAAAAAACGTACAGTACGCTGAAAATCCATATTGAAGTATGAGAAAATGGCTAAGATAACATGTTCAAAAGCCATATAACTACTGTGCCATGCACCAAAACTGGAGTTGATGTCAAATCACGAACTCGTGCATCATGCTGAAGTAGTCCGACATGCGGGCACCTTTTTTTGATGTGTTCCTAAGCAAATAAAGCATAATCTTTGACTTTTTGCACGTTGAAAGTCAGATGGTGATAGGCGCTTCTTGACCACGTTGGTCGTGCCCCGATTTGTTTCGACACCCGAATTATTTTGGACATGTTGGACCTTTTTGGTCGTAACTGGTAAATTGGCAACCCCTTGGGTTGCTAGCAAGTAGAGAGCTGATTCTGGTAGCATTCTGTAAATTAGTTGTGTAAGATTTTCTACTTGTGTAACCAAGATTTGAACCCTGACAGCGAGCTTGCGAAATCGGGCATCAAAAGTTTTCCAGTGCTGTCGAGTGACAAACTCCCTGGCATCTGGCAATTGACTGTCATCCTCGAGAATATCCAACACACTCTGAGGAGGAGGGGTTGATAAATGAGGAGATAGAGATATATCACCTGGGTTTGCACCGTCCATCCCTTTTGCCACGATGGTACTCTCCGTGAGAGTATCCGGCCCCATGACATCCACAGGTGGAGCCAATTCGAGGTATTCAAAGTCAAACATGTGTTGATCATCAATTTCCGCACTCATGGCGAATCCGTGTTGTGCGAACAAAAGAGAAAACAGTACCTTGGAGTGCAACAAAAACTCGTAACTGTATCGAACACAAAGGTAGTTAGCCGTGCTAACCTTGCCGGCAGTCGTAAAGAAGGTGAATTTCCAATCCCGGTAGAATTGGCGAAGAGGTGAAATCACCGAGGAACCTCAGCACTAGCTCATAGCAGGTTGCGATAATTAACTGGGTAATTATGTCTTCAACTGAACTGAACGTCCAAGTTGAAATCGGATTGTAAATCCCAAGCCACCGCGCAATCAACAATTGATTTGGAGCCGAGGACGCATTTGAAAACACAAATCAATTCATAGTAGCCGATGATGGGATTTGCATCTTATGCAAACGGAAATTCAGTCGGAGTTTGCAGCCTGCTCGAAATACTGAATTATTCCTGCAGCACAAGGAACTGGTGTTCATTTATCGTCCCAAGGAGCACGAGAACGGAGGAAGGCTTGCCGACCCTTGTTTATGCCGCCCGGTTGGTGGGAAGGGCCTTCCACTATGGCCAAAGCTCAAAGCCAATGGCCATAGGCCTTTTAGTGTGAATACAAAGGGTTTTTTGAAGCCCAAACAGCACAGGCAACGAGCGCTCTCCGACGAGGAGGAAGGTGACGATGGCGGGGCTTGCACAGGCCAGCTACGGCCGCGGTGTTCTGGCAAAAACTCTACCTCCGCAGGGCTCTTCTTCCCAGCCCGACTCCTCGTCAAAGCATGCACCACACACACACGTCCAAAACGGGCAACATACCCGATTTAGACAAGCTCCTCGGTTATTTTTGGAAAAAGCCTTATAAGGCTACGGTTCTCACCTAAAGGACCTATTTTTAGGAGCCAAAGATGACCACGCCTAGAGAGAGGGTGGAAGAGATTCCTAAGCTCTGATACCAGTGTAAGAACTAGGGAACTAGGCCTTGAGATCCTCCTCGCAACCTCCCTTTATATAGGCGGGCTCCTAGCCCCTTGCCCTAGACGGATCCCCTGTCCACACTGCCCAGCCCGGCCCTTGGCCGTAGTTCGTGACTAACCTAGTTCTTAGGGTACAGGACCCTTGTCCTGACAACTCAGGCACTAACCCTCAGTTACTCACAGAGAATACACAAGCATACACGAGCCAGCTAAGTGAGGGAGACCCTCGCTTTTATAGTATTGTTGCGGATCAGGCCGAGATTTCGAAGCCCCAACTAGAGTCCTGCCACTCACCCTTAGCCATGCATTTGGTGGAGGTGGCTTGCCATAAATGGCCAGTGTGCACTGCTAGCAGACTCCTTCCATAAACGTGATGACTCCCGACTTTGCCGCCCAAAGTTAGCGCGTTGCAGAGTAGTTACCATTTCCACTACTACTTGTACTGAGCTATCCCTTATTACCCAACTTTAGTAATGCCTACCAAGTGAACAAAAAACCTTTAAGGATTTTAATGCTTAGTTACATATGAAGAAAGCAATATTTCCAGCCAAGGGAAATTCTATCTTACCCCTTAAGTCAATATTCCTTGGAATTTGTGTGTGTGTGTGTGTGTGTGTGTGTGTGTGGAAGGGGGGGGGGGGGGGGGGGGGGGGGGGGGGGGGGGGGGGGGGTGGAGTATACCCTTTTGCAAGCAAGCCCCCTAGTTGCTTGGGTCGACCCCTCTTTCTATCACTTGCTTTTTGCTCATTGGCTCTCTCAAGCCTAGCCAATCACAAGCTTGGGTCAAGTCAAGCAGTAGAGGTAGTCTTTGGACAAGTGTCTCCCTTTCATCTTTGAGAGAGAGGGCTTGATAAATGACCAAAATAATTAATTTAATTAGCTAAATCCTCATTGGACCTCTCTAAAGATCAATCAATAGGCTTTGGACACTCCTTGAGGGAAACCTAGCTAGGGTCTTGACATGTGTCCTTCTTGCCTCTTGAGCAAGGGGTGCCCTTTGGGAGAGAGATAAGTCATCCAACCATCCCCCCTACTTGCATGGCTCGCCCCCTCCTTTGTAGACTTGCATGTTGACTTTCAATCCCAAGCTGCTTGGCCTCCTACTTGCTTAAGCACCTAGTCATCAAGCATAGGGTTAGCAAGAGTATGGCCTCTCTCTCTACCATCCCCCTAGCTTCAAGGACTCGCCCCCTCCTTGTAGGGATTGACTTGGGCATGCCTAGCTTTAAGTTACACCTTAGCTATCAAGCATCTCATGCACTTTTAATTATCAAGCTCCTAAAGCATAGGCCTAGCTTTAACCTAAGGTCTAAGGACTTTTACACAAACCTTTGGAAGTCTTTAATGAAGCTAACCCTAAGGTCTTCAAGATCCATTAACTAGCCTTGCTCTTTGACATACCATCTCTCATTTGGACCCCTCTACTATTGGCCTTGTGTTGAGATAGACCCGTAAGCACATGTCTATATTCTAACCCTTGTTCCCGTTTATTCTCCTACATTAATTGATCAGTTTAATATGAGAAAATCATCTGGTTTGTTTAGATATTAGATTTTATGACAACCAACCCACCACCAATAACCTCAATCTTCTATTGAAATCTATTGGAAAGATGTCTTATAAAGCAAACATTGTTGGTGGTGGATACTAACCATGTGTGAAGTTCATAGAAGTGTATGTATTTAATTTTTCTCTTTTTCAATCAAGTTACTACCAAAAAATATTCAGGTTTTCTATGCTACTCTCTTTGCCACTACGTAGTATGTTTTATTTGCATTGCTACAAGTGCATTCAATCATTGGAGAGGTTGTGGTAAATAGACACTAGGACATGCATTATCCTAGCTACCAAGATGGTGCAGCCAAATGTAAGAAACTAGTAGAGCCTCATGTCTTTTGGTAAAGCATGGAGAAGGTCATGTGTGTATCAAATTCACTTTCAGATATTCTTTGACTTATTGTAAAAGATAGCTTCATGTTTAGTAAAAATATAATGGTATACATTTTGTTGAATTGTATATTCTTCCTGTGCATGGGCTACAAGGAGATGAGGGAAGAAAAAGACATCCTATTTTTGTGAAGAAAAAGCAACCATGCTCTGATACCATGTTGAGAAGATGATGGATGGGGAAAAAAGAGACATGATACACAGAGATTGCAAACCCATTGTGTAGAATACTCACACTGGATGTATATATACAGAGGGGACTTAGGGTTTGTATATAGATGTTTCATTTATATATTCAAAACATCACTACATAAATATCAAGACTTATATGCCAAGTTAACAGCTATAGATGATACATAGGATATTCTTAGGTAAGTTTTATAGTATTCCCTTATTGGGTATAACGTGAAGTGTTTTGGCGGAATGATGCGGGCTACCCCAATGTCTTTCAGAGATGTTTTTTAATAATTTTGGGACCATTGGATGTAAATAAATCATTCTTGTACAAAGTGTACAAAGGTGGTGTGTGTTAGCTGTCTCTACGCATGCGTGCCAGTTGTGCGGGGTACATAGTTTGTTGTTTTTGTACATAGAAGTGTTGAGACTTCAAAGGGTGAGTAAGTGATTTAAAAATATGAAGAAAAACTAAACTTTTATCAGCTTGGGGTCGTGAGAGACTTGGGATTTTCAGTTGTGAAGAAGAAAGCCTCTATTGCTGCAGGCTGCGGTGGTGCATGGGGGTTGTGTAGTGGAGGTGCCCGTGTGTGTGTGTGTGTGTGTGTGTGTGTGTGTGTGTGTGTGTGTGTGTGTGTGTGTGTGTGTGTGTGTGTGTGTGTGTGTGTGTGTGTAGCTGTTCTATCATAAATAATAAGACATAATTGAACTTTTTACATTCAAAAGACAGCTGGCTTTAGAAAAAAGAAACTGATAAGTACAAAAACAACTCAGCCTTAGATTTATCTTTGTACAATGTTTGTAAGAATGAAGCCTCATTCCAGTATATAAATAACAGAAGAACTTCCCTTGCAGTAAGTGTATGTGTAATCTGTGACGAACAACTTGCTAAAGCCAAAAAAACTTTTCCAAGATAGGATAGAGTCCTTACCTGCATCCATCCAAACAAGACGACAATTCAATTAGCCTTGGATGTGTTTTACAGGTATCAATGGATTATACCATTTGTTATCCATGTCTATCTTACAAACCTTTTTTAGCTTTACAAGCTTAGTCCAAAGTATTTTAAAAAATATTTTCTCTCATTTCCTTAAAAGAATCCCTAAGTTTCTAGTAAAAGAGTACCATTTTGATTAGAAGGCCATCAGCCCTTCTAACCCAAGTGTCAGAATCCCTGATTTTTTTATATATTTTCAACAGTTTTATCAGTTATGAAAGCTCCACCAAATGAAGTTTACAAAAAGTTTTATTTACAAATTTTTTATATAAAATATGAAGCTCGTTTAAACTTGCTATTAGGTTAGATACCCATCATAGTGAATGAACTCCAAATCATCCCTCAATTTGTACATCATTTACCATATACTTCTCTTACGCAATCCAAGTAACAAGGAGCACTGCTAAAAGCCAGGCCTTACTCCGAACCATGAAGTTTTTTAAGGGAAAAATATACCATGTTAAAGTGCTAGCACCATAACAATAACCAAAGCTATAACAGGAGCAACATCTGGCCGACAGAATGCAAAAACTGTAATGTATATCCTAACCTTACCAAAGTAAAGGCCAAGAACTGCCATAGTTTGCAACCGGGTACAATACCCTAATGACCCGTGTGTGTTTTTTTATATATATACATAAAAAACAGTGCGTAGTAGGACACAGAAACACCATCACCCATGTATGTAACCGCCCAATCACAATTAGTGTGCAGTAAACACCTCCAACCCATGTAAGTATCCTTAGCTATACAATATACAAGGCCAGTCAAGGCTTCTCATTGATGGTGCCATAAAACTTATGTAAAAAAACGACAGTATCAAGTAAATCACGAAGCATTCTGATGCTCAGTAAGCCACCAAGGTAGGCTTGGTTACTGCCAACAGAGTATTACCAAAGCTCAATAAAGCAGTAGCAAAATCGCTTTCAAAAGCCAATGTAAACGTAGAGCAGCCATCAAAAAATAGAGATTATGAATGGCAACTTTTGGTTCTACACACCCGAAAACCCTTTTCTATACCAGTAACCACAAAGTATAACGGTAACCCAAAAACTCAATGGAAGGGTAAAAAGACATGCTACAATACCATTATCATATATACTCACCATCCATCAAGGACCATAACCAAGTTCAGAGCGAAAACCACATGCAGACCCACAATATCAAAAACTAGCTCTAGCATCATTAACATAGTGAAATTGCCCCCTTTTCTTTAAGAAATTTGCAAAGAAATATGCATGGGCAGAGTGGCCAACGTGAGTGACTGTTGTAGCGAACTCCATACTTCACTGTAAAAAAGACATACAATTCTATTTAAGCAGAATAACAAACAAAGCTAAGTGAGGGGCAGAGATGCGCCCTCACCTCTTTATATAGAGGAGGGAGGTGGGCCGCCAATCCCTTGTAATGAGGAGAATCAGCATGAGTGGAGCGACCCCATTCTGAGACAGCGAGGCCGCCTATGTTGCAGAGGAAATTACTCTAGCACCTTCACGGTCAGTTTTGCCATAGGGTAGTAAACCACCCCAAAGAAAAAGATGTATTACATGTGTTACAGATGGGCCAATTCCCATGGTGTGGACCCTAATATAGTAAAGCTTTAGGAGTTAAGTGTCAAAATAAGCTAGGGGCTCTTAAGTAATACAATGAGTGTGTGTGTGTGTGAGTGCGCGCGCGCGTGTGCGTGCGAGGGCCCGGAGCCTTGATTGGAGAGTGTGTCTCTCATCAAGAAGGCCATGAACATGGGTGGTGACCTTTGCACTTTCACCCTTGTTCTCTCTTTTTGGTGATGGAAGCTACGTGAAGCGGAGCTCTCTTGTACGTGTGTGCCTTCTTCTCAGGTTTGGCAGTGAAAACCCCTTGTTATTATTGTGAATGGGAGGTTGTTTCCCCATGTTTTCCATGGTTTTTTCTTAGTTTTTTGGTTGAACATCATGAGTTTTTGTATAACTCATTATTGGCATGGTTTTTGATGGGTTTGTGTGCATGGTTGGGAGCGACTATGGAGCCCCATCTTGCATATGCAAGGGCTGCCAAGATGGTGTGAGGGTATGGTGTCCATGAACAAAAGTGCAGAGATTTCCTTTTTTTTATTGGTTTGTTGTCCCAAACTTTAGTGGCTTTTTTGCTTCCTTGAGTGCAATTGATCATAGCTAGGGCTATGGCGGTGTAGAGGGAACCTAGTCGAGTGTAGACGGGGTTTTGTGTATGCAAGAGTGAGTGAGTTTGTGAGTGGAGATCAGATCCCATCCTCTTGTGAGAGCTACTTTACTTTTCCTAATATATCTTATGAAAATGGAGGTGTTATAAAGACCATCCCCAAATCCTTCACATGTTTTGGTGCCCCCACGAAGGACTATTTTGGCTCTCCGGTTGAGACTTTCCCTGGAGTCAAGCTCAATCTTCTATTTGTAAGTTGTTATCATGGGTTCTCCAAGGTTTATAGGTGAATATGGTGAGGACTCGATAAGGTTCTTGAGACAAGTACAATTGCAATGTTTACTCTCCAGTTATGTGATGTGGGTTGTATAGAATCTCCTCTTGAGTATGAGGATGGTGATGTGGTTGATTTTGATGGTCTACAAGACTCTCATTCTACTCTTGTGGTTGATGATGAACACTATATATCTACTTATGGGTTGTTTGATGAGTTGCCTATGGCTGCCAATGATGATGTAAATTCTCTTGGTGATTTGTCTTGTCAGTTGGATGTTAATGATGCCAATACGGATTCATTTAATGTAATTGAAGAACCCATCGGTGAGGATGAGGTGGTTGATATCAAAGACTATGTCTTCTCTTATGGATTGTTTGATGAGCTGTCAGTTTCTCCAAGCTCCCACTTTGATAAAGAGAGCATTTGTTTCTTGCATAAAGAAAAAAAGAGCTTGATTGCCTTGAAAAATCTGATATGGTGGATGTTCTTATGCATCTTATGAATGGTTTTGAGATGCAACCAAATAAGGAAGATCATATGAGGGATGATGCCAGTGTTGATTGTGAGAGACAAGGCATTGATGATAGTTGGCCTCTAGTTATGCCAAGCAAGGATGATATAGATTGTGTGATGATGTTTATGTGATGAAGATATTGGGTACCTTTAAATAATATATTGATGCATCATTATCATGTGCCTACAATTGTCATTCCAATAGTTTGTGAAAGATGAATAGCTTTGGGTGGCAGTGTTGTGGACATGGTGGCAAAATAGTTGTATGGTCTCTCTTTTATGATGAAGTGTATGGTAGATATGTTGGGAGGTATCATGCTGATATGGTTTATTTTGTGTGGTTGGATGCTAGATGCAATTTTCATATGGTTGATAAGAGAAGATAATTTGTTTTTGTCTCTCATTATGTGCATATTCTCTTTCATGTAGTGTAGGCTTTGAAGGTGCTTACGAGAAGTTGCAATGTGGTTGAGACACTTGAAAGTGTTTCAAGCTTGTTGGGGGGGCAATATGTGACGTGTTTTGGCGGAATGATGCGGGCCACCCCAAAGTCTTTGAGAGATATTTTTTAATGCTTTTGGGACCATTGGATGTAAATAAATATCTTGTACAAAGTGTACAAAGGCGGTGTGTGTCAGCTATCTCTACACATGCGGGCCAGTTGTGCGGGGTACATAGTTTTGTTGTTTTTGTACATAGAAGTGTCGAGACTTCAAAGAGTACGGTGGTGCATGGGGATTGTGTAGTGGAGGTGCCCTTGTGTGTGTGCGAGGTCCCGAGGCCTTGATTGGAGAGTGTGTATTTCATCATGAAGGCCATGAACATGGGTGGTGACCTCTGCACTTTCACCCCTCTTCTCTCTTTTTGGTGATGGAAGGTGCGTGAAGCAGAGCTCTCTTGTACACATGAGCCTTCTTCTCAGGTTTGGTAGTGAAAGCCCCTTGTTATTATTGTGAATGGGAGGTTGTTTTCCGTGGTTTTTTCTTACTTTTTTGGTTGAACATCATGAGCTTTTGCATCACTCATTATTGGCATGTTGTTTGATGGGTTTGTGTGCATGGTTGGGAGCAACTATGGAGCCCCATCGTGCATATGCAAGGGCTGCCAAGATGGTGCGAGGGTGTAGTGTCTATGAACAAAATTGCAGTGATTTTCCTTGGTTTTTATTGGTTTGTTTTCCCAAAATTTAGTGGATTTTTTTCTTCCTTGAGTGCAATTGATCATAGGTAGGGCTATGGCAGTGTAGAGGGAACCTAGTTAAGTGTAGGCGAGTTTTTGTGTGTGCAAGAGTGAGTGAGTTTGTGAGTGGAGATCGGATCTTGTACTCTTGTGAGAGCTACTATATTTTCCTCATATATATTGTGAAAATGGAGGTGTTATAGAGGCCAACCCAAAATCCTTCACAACATGTCAGTGAGGATGTTGTCTCGGACAATGCTAGTTACTTGTGCTTGTTAGCATATATTGAAACCCAACGAGCAAGTGCAGTTTGAATTAAAAATGTCAATAAAGAATATTATTTATTCCCTCCCTTTTGGGTTGCATCTTGGTTTTTCAATTATTGAATACGATGTGGGTGCTGAAATCTCAATCTCTCTCTCTCTCTCTCTCTCTCTCTCTCTCTCTCTCTCTCTCTCTCTCTCTCTCTCCCTCTCTCTCTCTCTCTCTCTCTCTCTCATTCCTTGCACCAGGTATCCTGGCTCGGAGTTGAGTTTTCAAAATTGATCTCTCTTGCTTGTTGCGACAAAGACCTACAAATATAAAGAACCAGCATACAAAATTATTGCCACTAGATCCAATGCTAGAAATGGAGGCATTTATAATATGATGGTAAGCAAATCTTGTGGGTAGCCCACTCACTCCAAATGAAGTCATTGGTTTAGTTGGTCACATCATTCCATGTTTGGAGATGGCATGTTTGGAATTACAACACCAATTGCTCATCAACTATTGATGAGCTATTCATAGCTATTCATTTATGTGATTTTAAGTAAGTAATATATTATGCACGTTTATAGTCCTCAAGAGAAAGAAGAAGGGGCCATTACAGGCAATGAATTACAACTCCTAGGATCCTGCTCTTTTTGTTATCAAGAAATATGAGAGAGAAAGAAAGAGTAAATAGTGGGAGCACAAACAAATGAAAGTTGAGGGAGGACATCATGTCGTCGACGATGAGTAGAAAAGGAAAATCTCCTCTAGGATTGTGAGAGCTTTCAAGAGTAGGAGTGAGGGTTTTAGTATAGAAGCAAAGTGGGAAATTGGGAATCTTGTTCCTCAACATCCACTTGTTTGGAAACCCATGATCATTCTTTAGTGGAGAAGGTTGTTGTACAAAATGCAATTGTCTCCTATGTGTCTGCAACACACCTTCTACCGTCAAGCAGCTACGTTCTAATGAAAAGTTGTTTTTGAAGAATGTAGCATTGCAGATAATATTGAATTTAAAGGAAAACATGCCTATTAAAAAATTCTCCAGGGTCCTAAAAGTCAGTCATCGCACGTTGTTCAAGGCAAAATTACAGCAGGCAAAGCCTAGTGTCAATGTGGTTGATTGTTTCAATTGGCTTCACGTCACAAGCAACATCGTCATAGCCCTATCACATATGAAATTAAGGAATCGGTCTACACATTTTGGAGAGAGGAGACTCAGGTTTCACCCAACAAGACGGATATTTGTCGAAAGAGAGTGGGGAGAAAAAGCTACATAAAACATCTTGTGCACCTTCTAGACGAGCCTCAGGTGATCGATCAAATACTTATGCCATAACTTATGCATTCTATGTATTACATATTTAGTGCATAATGACTTGTATATGTTGATCAATAGCATACTCATCTATAGATTGATACTAGTAACCACACTATACATAATACTAGAATGCTTGTTTTCAACACTCTAGGTAAGATAGGTAGCATTAGCATGCCTCGTAATCTACATAGCATACAAAGTATGTTGGTTAACACAATATGTTATGCTAGTTAACATACCTATTATGTTGTAAAGCATGTTGAGCATGATGTTTAACACAATGTTTATGCTAGTTAGCATTCCTAGTATGCTGGATATGTTCTTTAACATAATGAGTATGATAGTTAGCTTGCTTAGTAATCTACCTAACATATAGATCATGCTGGTTAGCACAATATGTATGCTAAATAATACCCTTTATGCTCGGTAACATATCTAGTATGCCCACTAGCATTCTGAGTATGTTGTTTAACACAAGGTTTATGCTAGTTGGCATTCCTAGTATGATAGGTGTGTTGTTTAGCATAATGAGTATGCTAGTTAGCATGCCTTGTAATATTACAGAGTAATAGGTTGGTTAACACAATATGTATTCTAATTAACACCCTTTATCCTTGTTAGAACATCTAGTAGGCTAGTTAGCATCCTAGGTATGATGATCATAACATTATGCTAGTTAGCATACATGTGTAGCGCAGATAGTGTGTCGTGCTCTCTACAATGGGTGCTCCTCAGTGCAATGTGGGTGATCTCTCACTCAAAACAGAATAAAAACACAGAAACAATAGATAACAGCAAATCAACACAGGGACACAGCAGCAGAGCAGAACATATGGACTCGACTATCTCAAAAAAAACCGGTACAAACTCTTGCGTGGCAGCACACTCAGCTCCAACCCAGAATTCACGGGTACAATCGGGGTGTTGAGGCTCAGCTATGCAGGGATGGTGCAGAAGTGTTGTGTGTATAGACTCGCCCTCTAGAAGACGATGCTGGACCATATATGAAGAAGATGATAATGATGACCCCGCAGCTGCTACTCATATGTCCAACCGTAAAGAGACACCAACTGGACCATAAATGTCAGCCATCTAAGTCTATCTCCAAATTGAGTGGTGATGGTGACCTGGCCACGATGTCCACTAGATCATCGTTCGTATCCCTGCCAAGTGTCACTGCCAGCCCAAAGAGTCCGTTCAATGTAAACCAGACCCTACTAACTGTGTGTCCTGTGAAAGTGACACTGTAGCCCTGCTACAGGTTGCTCACCGCAAAATCGCTCACCGTCTCGGTGAGAGAATACTAAATTAAAGAGACACTGAAACTAATAGTAAATATTGTAGTTCAACTCGACTGAAGAAGAAATTATATGGAGCAGCAATGATGAAATGGAGGGATTGCAAAATTTGGTGAAGACTTATGGCAACCTGCAATAGGAGATGAACAGAACGCAGAGACTGAAGAGGTAAGGCAATCTGCCTCAGGCGACCCTAACGTAGTGAGGCCATGCTTGAATGAACAAATTCCACAAAGCAGTTTCCACTATGTAGTAGATAGGTGTTGAGGCCATGCTTGAAAATTTTCCACAAAGCAATACCCACCAATCAAGGATTGAAACAAATTGACCTTACCATCCCATTGTAATTATAAAGTGTAGTTTGTAGTTGGTTGTCCTGATATTTGGCTGATAAACGTTACATTTTTATGATTGCTAACAGCCGCAAAAGTTGCACTCCATGTTTGCCATGTGATGTTGGACAAAGTTTGATTGAGCAATGGAGTGACCACTACAGCTTGATTTGAAAGAATTGTTCCTTGAACACTATCCAAAACTGCTACAAAGAACGTTGCTTCTGCCTCAAAGACTATCCCATATGACGCCTCCGAGTTTGCAGCAAAGTCAAAGAGGATTTGGTAGGAGAGGCCAAAGTGAGAAGGAAAGGAGGTGGTGATGGAGTCAGGGGAATCTCCATTGAGGTCAAGGACGTTGGAGAGGCGCTCGTCAAAGGGGATGTAGTGACCCTTGTTGTACTTGATGCTTCCAGAGTTGACAAACCATTGGGGGATGGCGGCGGAGGGAACTGGTAAGGGGGGGCAAGGCCTGGGCAGGGGCGAGGGTGGCGAGGGGGGGACTAGGGGCTAGGGGTGGGTAGGGGGGCAAGGGGGAGGGACTAGGGGCGAGGGTTGGGTAGGGGGGGTGAGGGCTGGGTAGAGGGGCAAGGGTGGCGAGGGGGGGACTAGGGGCTAGGGGTGGGTAGGGGGGCAAGGGGGAGGGACTAGGGGCGAGGGTTGGGTAGGGGGGGTGAGGGCTGGGTAGAGGGGCAAGGGGGAGAAGATAGGGGCGAGGGGTGGGTAGGGGGGCAACGGGGAGGGACTAGGGGTGAGGGCTGGGTAGGGGGGAGAGGGGGAGAAGATAGGGGCAAGGGGTGGGTAGGGGGGGCGAGGGGGAGGAACTAAGGTCGAGAGAAAGAGTGTAGGGGCAAGGGCTAGTGGGGGGGGTGGGGGGGGGGGGGGGGGGGGGGGGGGGGGGGGGGGGGGGGTTGGGGAGGGGGTATGGCGAGTTGGTGAGGGGACCAATTTGAAAGAGGGGGGTGAGTTGGTGAGGGGGAAAATTTGGAAGAGGGAACGAGTTGGGGGGTGGGTAAGGGCGAGGAGGGAGGGAGGGGTAGTGAGGGGAGATCGCATTCAAGCAGAAAGATATCATGATCACGGAATTCACCAAGCTTGAAATCAACATTGTTTTTGTTGTATCCCGTCTTGAGGAAGCTTTGTGAAGGGAGTTCGCTAGACACAGAGTAGAGCTTTGTTTTCTTTGGAGAAGCAAACACCGATGGGGCTGATGTTGAAGGAGGGTGAACTTCTGTAGAGGAGATTTCTTTCCGCTTCTATGATTCTTCATAGGCTCACCAAATTAAAAGGCTTCCACCAAGGGCGCATCAGGAGTAGCTTCTATGACCTTCAACCTTTGAGCTGGCTCAGGTGGCTCATTAGGTTTAGTTGCTGTGGAAACATTGGAAGAGGGTGTACCTTCAAGCACAGAGTGCATAGAGACTCCATAATAGGGCATAGATTTGGTAGCATCCATCAGATCCTCGTCTGACCCGTCAGGTGGAGTAGGTTGTTCCAATTCAAAGTTGGTTGCTAGGGACAAAGAACTATGTTGCACGACGGGATCTATGCCTCCTTCTAGGTGATTGGGTTGCATTGAGGAGCTAGGAGTATGTAGCCACATGGCATCATTTCCCCAATCATAAAGTGCTTTAGTGTGTCACAACCATGGTCTACCGATGAGTAAGGGAAATCCACCTTCAACCTGGGGAAGACAAACCACAACAAAATCCAAGTTAAAAGTAAAGTCTTGTACCTACAGAGGCACATTGTCCACTATGCCCGCTGGGTAGATTGTCCGCTGGTTGGCCAATGTAACTGTGAAGGGAGTAGGGCAAGTAAGCTATAGACCTAGAGCTAACATAGTGAACTCGGGCATCAGGTTGATGCCAAATCCACCATGCACTGTTACTCCTTAGAAATGCCAACCCAAAACGGACACTGTCAAGTGAGGGCTTCTATAATCAGTGAGGGGAGCAGTGGGATTGGATATCATAGAGGACTCTGATGGTCGCACTGGGAGGTGCCCGCCACTAGGACCTGCTTCAGGGTAAAGAGATTGAATAACTACAAGGGTGTCACTTTTGAAACTCGCATCTAGCCGCAACATGTCATAGAGGGACACTTGTTGGAAGGTGTTCTTCAAGACTGTCTATACTGTAAGCTTTTCTTGTTCTACCAGTGGTTTCTCTGGTACCTTGATCTTTTGTAGATTGGAAATTGCTTCCAAGAAAGCTTCATCAATATTAAAGAGCAGAGTTTGGATTATTTCTTGGCATTGGGGGATGGCTTGTCAATAGCTGAAGGCAGGGTATCCACTGTTGTGAGAATGTGTGGGAGAATTCAACTTGCTAGAATTCTAAGACCAAGAGCGGCTCTCTGGGCTCTAGTGAGGACACCCGATGGATCCTCTACCAATTGCAGCTTATTTTGACGGGTAACCAAGTGGGTAGAAGGGGGCGGTGGAGGAATGGTGCTAACTGCTATCAGATTGAGCTTGGGAAGGTAAACTCGTTCTGGCTTTGACTTGGGTTCGAAGCCGTGGATGCACGAAGTTTAGGGCAATCCTTATTGAAGTGATCCTTCGTTTCAGGGCCATGACAACAGGGAGAGGACCGTTTGGGCAGAGGGAATTTGCTTTGGTAATGACAATATTCCCCGCATCTATAGCTCAAAATGGGCCGATTCAATGGGCGAGACAAAGGGCGAGGTGGTCCTTGCTCCTGGTGCATGGAGTTGTAGGTGGAGGTATAGAAGCTTTGAGGTGATGAGGGAGCCCGGGTATGATAAAAGCTCTGAGATGGAAAAGTACTTTGCATACCTTGCATAGGAGGGGCTATCAATAAAGGTGTCATATGGTGTGGATGGCCACCGGGAGAAACCATGTTGGATATACGTGCTTGCCCTTGTTGAAGAGTAGGACCAAGACTCTGTTATATTTGTCGCAATCCCTGAGGTAGTAATAGTCCTTGTCCTCATGTCCAGACTTTTCACACAAGTGGCAGTAAACCCGAAGGGGGCATTCATGTGGAGGGCTCCCTAGAGAGTGGCATGAGCTACACCAAACCATAGCCTTAGTCTCTTGCTAAGACTTGAGCTCTTCTAGCTCGCACTTGATCTGTTCCAATGCCTCGTGATGTGGAGGCTTCTCTTGTCTAAGAGAGAAGGACCTCTCCTCTTAAAGATCTCGCTTTAACTTTAGGGCTTTCAGTTCCCTGCATAAAGAAGTTAACGGATCAGAAGGACTTTCCAAAAACACTGAGGGGGTCTCTACCTGAGGAGAGTTGGTGAACAGCTTCCTAGATCCCTCTATCCTAGTAGCAGCCACGACAAACTCCTCCAGAGTGGCGTCAAGTTGGAGACTCTCTCGGAGTTTTTGCTGGGAAGTTTTGGGAAGAGCCTTCTCCACCCACTTCTTAACCATAAATTCCCCTGGCTGCTAAGGAAGCTTAGCAACCAGAGACATGGTTTTAGTCACAAGTTTTGCAAAAGTGTCCTCTGGCTGGAGCACCATGTTGGCCAACTCATCCAAAACCTTTTCTTGGAAGTCACCGGGCCTAGATGCTGCACAAAACTATTGTTGTAAAGTGGCCCAAGTTGCAAAGTGGTTCTCTGCAAACTGACTATACCACTTGTCTGGTAAGCCATCCAAGCTATATGAGATGGAAAGAGTACCAAATAAGCATCTTCCCTATTATGACCACGACCTCTACAGAGAGATACAAACCTTCTTGCATGGTCGTTTGCATCTTCTGAGGAGAGTCCCTTGAAAGTAGGAAACTTGATGTTTACCTTGGCCAAAACACTGGTCAACGCCTCCATGGCCTCTTGCTCAGGAGCCTGTTGCTCAATAGCTCGCTATAACAAAATGGGAGAGGGCTTTACTGGGGAAGGTGACCTGGAAAATGTAGAGCCCGGTGGAGGAATGGATGATGTCGTATGTGGAGGTATGGGTGATGGGGTTGGTGGACTTCTACTAGGTACCAAGGGTTGATGCCTTCTGTGGTAGTACTTCAAAGGACTCATTAGTGCGCTTTGACGCTCTAATGACTACCTTGTTTGTGTCATGCAGTAACCACAAACCCAACCAAGCTTTGGGCAAGAAGACCTTTAATTGGCTGAACACCAGTCTAGATTCTACTAGACCAGGGCGAGTGACTAGACCAATTGGCTAGTGGACCAGGGACGAGGAAGGACTAGACCAAGACGAGAGCTTGGTTGGACCAGGGCGAAGACTAGCTCAGCTAGACGAAGCTGTCTAGGGTGAAACTAGACCAGACCAGTAGGCTGCACTGTGCAAGGCGAAGTAGGTGAGGCTAGGTAAACCAGCTAGCTCCTCAATCTGTACCTCAACAGAGAGTGAGACTTCAGTTGAGGTCCCATCGAGCGTGCAAAAAATGAGAGCATAGGTAGCACGGATAGTGTGTCGTGCTCTCTACAATGGGTGATCCTCAATGCAATGTGTGTAATATCTCACTCAAAATAGAATGAAAACACAGGAACAATAGATAACAGCAAATCAACACAGCGACACGGCAACAAACCAGAACATATGGACGTGACTATCTCAAAGGAACCAGTAGAGACTCTAGCATGGCAGCATTCTCAACTCCAGCCCAGGACTCACGGGTACAATCGGGGTGTCGAGGCTCAGATGTGCAGGGATGGTGCAGAAGTGTTGTGTGTATAGACTTGCCCTCTAGACGACGACGCTGGACCATATATGAAGAAGATGATAATGATGACCCCACAACTACTACTCATATGTCCAACCATAAAGAGCCACCAACGGCTCATAAATGTCAGCCATCTAAGTCTATCTCCGAACTGAGTGGTGGTGGTGACCTGGCCATGATGTTCACTAGACCATCGTCCGTATCCCTACCACGTGTCACTGCCATCCCAGAGAGTCCGTCCAGTGTGAACCATACCCAACCAACTGTATTAATTGTATGTCCTGTGAAAGTGACACTGTAGCCTTCCTACAACATGTTATGCTGGTTAGCATACCTTAGGAGCTAGTTAGCCATGCAATATTGATGCCACATGCGAGAACATTAGCAAGGGTTTCTTGGCTCCATATCACATGTTCAAAGGTGTCACTCAAATGTGGGAGTTGATTCTCTGTCCAAAGCCAACAGATGCATTTTTCCATAGAAGAGAATGCTTGATGGGAGACTGGAAGATATGTGGAGTCAAGAGGTTAGAATTATGTTGCTTAGAGACAACAAAGCTAGCAGGTTAAAGTATTACTATGAAAGTCTTTGCATATATAGGAGAAAAAGACAAGCATGGATCTTTTGCATGTAGAAATGCATTGCTGGGAGTTTTTGCAACTCTTGAAGACCAAATTGAAACTCTTCATCACTCATAGCTATGTAGCTCTATGGCAAGGACAACAATTCAAGGATTGTCTACTTTAATTTTTGGATGATGTTGTTGTCTCAGTTGTTGATTTTGCCAAGAATTATGCCTTCAAGGAGCAAAATGAGATTCACACAATGCATTGGCACTCTAGTTAGGTAAGCATTTTTGTACACATAACGTACTACCGCAAGGCAGGGGAGGTAGTCAAAACAATCCACTTCTTCATATCAGATGACAAGGTGCATGAAACATTGTTTGTTCAACATTGCTTCATGCTACATCGTGACTCGTTACAACAAGAGGGTGTCACTCCTCAACAACAGGCCCCGTAGTTCAAGGGAGCCAAGCCTTTTTATTTTGTTGCAAGATATGGTGGACTCACAAGTATTCTGATGAGCTGGTCCTTCTTTGAATTAGGCACGGCAAGGGTGAGCCTGATGGTGTAGAAAAACTTGTGAAAAGAAACTTGAACCATGAGAAGCTAAAACCACATGGAGATATTTTGCAATGTGAAATAGATGTGGTTGCTTATTGCCAAGCCAACCTGTCTCACAGGGAGCATCTGCATCATATCCTTCAAAAGAAGGGAATGTTCCCATATGTTCAGCTAAGTTAAAGAGGGGGATGTGAACAAGGAAGTCAAGTGGAATTGTGCCACTATGGCAAAATCTCGCTCTCAACATGCTTTCTGTGGTCACAGTTCTCATGATCCAATTTCCCTTGCAACAAGAAACTTGGCATGCTTCTATGATGTATGCATGCAGAAGGTGGAATCACTGCATCAATAAAGCTCATGTGTAGGCTTGGGATTATCATATTTTGTTGTCATTACCTGATGAGGTTGTGGCAGATCCTGAGCCAACAGATGAAGTTCCAATAGAGGAAGTGGTTGTCTATGATGACTTCACATACAAAGTTCATCATGATATGTTGAGTAGCGCTCTATGTGTTAGAAACACTTTTGCTATAAATCTAAATACTTCAATCAATGCTGAGGATGTGAATTTCTACCTGGTCAAGTGTGTTGCAGCAAAGGAGAAGGTGGAGAAGGGGTACATTGCTGAATGGAGCAATGTAATTGACAAAGGTCCATATGTTTTTCAAGGACTATATTACAAGCAATTGGATATACCTTCGAGTTAGACCATGAACAGCCCATTGTCCAGCACGCGTATTTTTTTGGCGAGCATTTTTCAGCGAGCGCTTTTTGGAATCCGGCGAGAAAATTCCAAAAAGATTCTTTCTCCCTTCTCAACTTTTCTCTCTCTCTCTCTCTCTCTCTCTCTCTCTCTCTCTCTCTCTCTCTCTCTCTCTCTCTCTCTCTCTCTCAGTAAGATATGTGTGTGCTTTGACGATTTTTTTTTTGGTCAAAAAAAGTGGTAAATGGTTCTATCACTATACCACCCAAGCTTCTTCTTCTCGATCCTCATCTTTCTCTCTCTCTCTCTCTCTCTCTCTCTCTCTCTCTCTCTCTCTCTCTCTATATATATATATATATATATATATATATATATATATATATATATTAAACGTTCATAATTTATAGTTTTCCCTCTATCAATATCCTCTCACTCAAACATGCGACTTGTCTTCTCAAATGTTGTGACATATGTTGGGCAACAAGATAAACCACCAACGTGACAAGTGTCCTTCTATTTTGTCACACTTGTGAGCACTCGTATACATGCAACAAATTAATTTCAATTGGTTTACACTCCATAATAATGGAAATCAATTTTGAACAACATTTAAAGATTGCAATAAAGTCCACAGACTGTTATTAAAAGGGTTTAGAGTACACAACTTAAAACAACAACTATAATAAGATAGATATGGAGAAAAAAATAGTACAATATGCTAATATGGTGTCAAGGCTCCAATATTAGCGAGGAAAGGAGAGATCTAGTTGTTGTTGTTGTTGTTGTTGTTGTTGGCTCCATTGGCTATTCCATGCTCAGTAATGTATGACATCCACACTTCTACCCAAACCTCCACGTGTTGTTCGAAGGATGCACACTCCTGTGGGGTTTAAAAACCATGCTCCCCCCAAACCATACTTGGATTGTTGGCTACTGCCACAACTTGATTGATATCCCCTTTGGTTAGATGTGCATTAAAATCAAGGTTTTGCATGGCATTGAATAAAGAGCTTGTGGCCTCATCGATTGCATGGAGAGAGTCTGTGTAGTTGTGTGCACTTTGTGTTGTGCATACTGCATTCACAGCATACACTATTGAGAATATAAGTAGCGTGCACATTGTTCATGGGCTTAGCACGGGGAGGGGTTGACCACATTGATCGCGTTGTCCTCGATTTCCCCTAGGCATGGTAAATATGTGAATGAGAGAAAACTCAAGGAATAACTTTAGAAAATAGATACTCATTGGAGGGACTTGTGCATGAATGAATGAATGAATGAAATATTGTGTTCTTCTGGCTATTTATTAAAAAACCCCAAGCGTCTTTACTGCGAGGGTCATTCACACCATGTCCTTCGTAATATTTTCACTTAAAATATTATGAATACAAAAAAAACACTAAAAGATTAACCACCATCTATTGACTTTCCTTCAAGAATTAAACTTAGTACAAAAATAAAAATCAACATAGAGCAAACACATATCAGATTGAGCAAAAATTAAAACATAGTATGACCAACTAGTAAGTTCAAATGTGCCATTACTTAGAAATAAGTTCATATGGTGTAATAAATACAAGTCGGGAATTAGGTTCTCGATAACCGCAAATCCTGTGGGGGTTGCGCTATTGGAGCGTGTGCAGGTGGGGACCCCATGGATAGTGTGGGAAGTAGTGTCCAATAGAACGGTTGACCATAGCTTGGCCAACTAGGAACTACGGCTGGAGGTCTACTCGGAGGAGGAGCAAATGGCACAATCGACTCTGGGCAAAGTCATAAAGGAGACGGGGGTGGATGTGACTCTGCTCTACAAGATATACCACCCACATGAAGAGTCAATCCTAGACCAGTGGGAAGCCGTTGTTGCGGTTGAATACATGCCAAGAATAATTACCTGTCCCGAGCAATGATGATACAATGTTGTAGATGCTCGCACTCCATTGCCAAGCCACCACAACCTACTAGATTATCTTAAATTGCATCCCCAACCTTTGTGAAGGTACCCAGCAACCACATGTTTATAAAAGCACAAACATTAGCAGACATTTTAATGACACATTAACGGAGTAGTTCAATGGCAAGAACTAAGCATAAAGGTGTCCTCCTTGACTTACCGAGAAAAGAACTCGCTCTATTTCACTCTAAGCCGAAATGGTGCTCCAAGGGCATATAGCATCCATTGGCTCATCCCGTAGTGGCTCTCGGATCATGTCCAATCAAACACGAACCCATCGTTGTCAGTGCCACATCTCCTGCTAGACGGTCATATAGTGGAATCATTGGAAGGCCTTCAATTTTACATGTGAACATGACTAGCAATAAGTTCGCGACCTGCAATATAAGTTCTGTTTCAAACAAAAAACACACCAATATCTACCAACCATGAAATTTGTGGAGAAATGGTTGAGAACTTACTAGATCCGTGAAGTCATCTATCACATCGTATGTGTTTGACACCATACAAAGAAAGATAGTGCGAAGATGAAAAAATTTGCGCAAGCGGGCCTCCTCGATGATGAGTGCCAAGTGGTCTGCTCGACACGCCATGACTACTATGCCATCCGATAGTAAAAACTCTACAGCCAAGTTGAACACACTAGAAACGAGCTCAACTGAGAATGCGGAATATTCCATCGAGGTATGCCACCAATGTTGGAATCAAGTTTGCAATGTGTGGGAAGGTCTACCCACACAAGTCACACCCCTCCAAGCCGCTGATTAGGCTTCATTTTGTTGGAGTGTGAGAGGGATCCAATCAAATGTTGCATCAATCAAAGGCTCCTGCAATACATAAATACCATGCAAAAGAAGATTGAGAGAGTTCTTGCCAAATTCAAAGTGGGAGCCAAAGTGTCATAAACTCACTCAAAAGAAATCTTTGGGCCATGATAGCCTTCCATAGATGGCATACATCAGCAAGCAATGCGAGATGTATTGGGTCTACCCCAACACTTAAAATTTCTGCCATTTGTGCACCAGAGTGAGCCAAATGCAAAATTAAGTGAAATGTTAGGTATCAGAATTTTGTTGTTGTCAAAATAGACATTTGTTTGTGGTGGCATTTCTTACTTAGTGCAAAGGATTCAAGTGGTTTGGATGGTCGAATAGAAACTGGGTGGCTACCTTGCTTTGAAGAGTACCAATGGATATGGTTCACTCGGGACCTTGGGATCTCAAGCCTTGGGAAGGACTGGATCTGCGTGACTCCAAGTGACGTTCAAAATCACCTTGCCCATAATTTGATCCGCCACCTTCGCGCTCGCTCCTTTCACTCTGAAACTCTGAAAACTCTAAAAAATCACTAATGATTGGTTGTCCTCTCTTCTTGCCTTGTTTAGGTCTGTCCTGAGAAGTTTTTGGGCTTTAACGTCCCTTGGTCGTGCCAGGAAAAATGACATCAGTGGGAGGTTGATTGTTGGTGATACTTCCGCTTTTGCCCTTACCCTTAACCTTCTTGTGCAATGCTGCAAGTCCACAAAAAAGTGAGGACACTATAGCAAATTAAACACATTACTTGAACAAGAAAAACATTACTTACCGTTGTATGCTTCAGCTTCATCTTTGGGAAATTTGCCATCCGCATAGTCTAAAAACTATGGACAGTCTCTCCACTTTTCCTTACCATGGAGCTTCTCTATCCAATCATCAGGATAGACACCAGTCTCCTCTCTCTCAGACTCCACCCATGCATCATTGGAATGCTTGGGGTATCAATTGCGAAGGCCTATTTTAAGGGCGCCCAACCACCATCTACAAAAAACAAGAGGAATAACTCCATCATTCATAGCACACAATTTTAATATTGTATAGTTCAATACTGTATCGCATGCGTTGAACAGTACAAGTGAAATGTGGATGCTCCTTTGCGTTGTGGGTAGCTCGTATGGTTTGCTTCCATCGCACAAAATCCTTACCAAAGTGCTTTTGTCAAAAAGCTTGAGTGCATCGCTAAGGGACATGCCACAATCACGTGCGGCGTATGCATGTAGCTTCTTTAACGTGGAGTTCTTGGCCTCCATCTTTTTGGCCACACTCAATACACCCCTGCACATTAAGTATTACTAGATAAGACCTCAAACTCTAGTGTTAGTATGCTCAGCTTTCAAGCTGCCACCAATATACGTGCATTCTCAACCATTGTGGAAAGCCTTCTCCTGCGTCGGAATAGATACTTCCACTAACGACACATCACCCTTGGCCAATATATTGATCAGGTGAAATTTTTTGCAATGTATCATTGGATAACATTCTTAATAAATTAACGAGAACAAATAGTGCTTTCAAAAGCAAATAGTACTTACTCCAAAGAACTAATCCGCACCCGTGCAACCTCGGAGACTCTAAAGGGGGTCACTTTGCAATCCTTCTCTCCCAACCCACAAAAGAGATGCATTTTTGGAACAAATCTGTTCCATTTTTGGGATTGGCTATGACTGCTATCTCTAGTCCCTTTCACACAAAAAATTTCAGTCTCTCTCCAAATCATAGCTTGCCTTGTAGTCATCTTCGTGCATGTGGTACTCTTTACTCCCCTTCATTGGTAATTTTTTTGTCAACCGATATATTGCATCGAACTCTTTCTGCAATACAAATTGCCAAATCAAACTCATTTCCAAAAAAAACCCTATGTGCTTACCTAATGCATGTGTATTATAAGTTTAAAAATACGTTCCACAGTAGGTGCGCTAGCAAAGACATAGGTAGTTTAAGTCATTTTGAACGGTTCATCGTCGTCCCCCGAAGGGCCTTACAAGCTTTTGTTCCATCTTCTTCATTGAATTTGTCCAATAAGGATTGTGGATCCGCAAGCGCTAATTTTTGCATCATAAATATATTGTGAGCAATGGTGTGAGCCACATGGACTTGCGTCACCCTAATTTTGAATGAAACAGTATATTAACAATTGATAATATCAAGTGCACCAATAGAAGTGTGAAGAAACTTACTTGTTGATCATGTCAAGCACCAAAAGAAAATCTGCCATCTTCGCAAGGTTGCACTTCACAATTGTGCACTCAACCTTTGATATAGAAAATTCATCCAACCGCTTCTGCAATGCCCAATCTTTCAACGCATAGAGCCGGTGGTTGCCGTCCCAAACAATGAACATTTTTTCCTCCATGTAAGAGAGTTCAGGGATGTCTCTAATTTTTGCCGTCCCAAACAATGAACATTTTTTCCTCCATGTAAGAGAGTTCAAGGATGTCTCTAATTTGGTCATCAAATGTGGCCAACATCACTAACTCTCTCCCGTAAGTGCCACGTCTATCGAATGTTATAGGATCTTGTCCAGAAAAAGCTTTGGACACAATGAAGTGAGCCATCGTGGGCTAGTAACCTCTTTCAGCTATAGAGGTCTTTAGTTCAGTCACACAATCATCATTCGTTCTAATGGCCGGGTTGGCCAAAAAACAGCAAAGGGGAATGCGAGGCAACAAGTGATTGTATAGCACAAGATGTGCACCAATCCAACCCAATGAAATCTCGGTATCAACCGTGGATCTAAAGAAATCGGTAAGAGGATTATTATCCGTGTTTTTCGCAAGGATGGTCATCGACGTGACTGCACTTGTCAAAGGAGGCACTTGCATCATCGTCAAAACGGACTCTCCAACCACGGAACCACTCTCTTGAGTGGTGTGCAGAGGATTTTTTTCTTGGGTGATTTGAATCGTCATCTCTTCTTGGCAGTCTACGTCTTTAGACTTTTTTCTTGTTAAAACTGGCATCTTGTTTGTTAATTAGGGTGCTTATGGTTTTCAAAGAATTAATGGAAGGTGAAAGTAATATGAGAGGTTTGAAGGTGTGGGGAGAAGTTTTAAGAGAAATGATGAAAGCTGAAAGGCGAAAGTAATATGAGACGTTTGAAGGTGTAAGCTTGGAATAAGGTTTAAGAGAAATGAAATAGAAGAGAGTAGGAGTAGAAGGTTTGGAAAGGTATAGACTAATGAAAAAAAGAAATTGCTTTTCTAAAAGATAGAGATCACTAACACTTAAGCTTAAGACGCTTAAGGAAGAGTAGAACTATGAGAAAAAATAAAGAGTCCAAAAGTGAGCTTTTATAGCCATTTGGAAAGGGTCTCCGTACAAAAAAAGTGGGGGTCGAGAAAAAGAGAGACTTTTTTGTCAAAAGAAGGGGGGGGGGGGGGGGGGGAGGCAGCTAGGTGCGAGGGGGATGCGGGGGAAGGGGCACTAGGACAGAGAAGGGGGTGCGAGGCGCACACAGGGCAGGAGGGGACGGGGGGGGGGAGTAGGGGCAGGGGCGAGGGCGCCTAGGTGCAAGGGGACAGGCGGGCAAGGGACGCTGGGCCCAGGGGGTGCGGGGCAGTTGGGACGCGAGGGGGGGCGGGGGGAGCTAGGACACAAGGCGCAAGGGGACAGGGGAGGGTCGCAAGGGGACGGGGCCAGCAAGATGCGAGAGAGGCGGGGGTAGGTGGGCGCGCGAGAAGGGGGGATGCCACTGGCAGTCCACATGGACAATAGCAGGGCCCCCCTGACCCCCTGTCTCCCCTGCCATTGCCTCCCCAACAGCCCCTTCGTTTTCCCCCCGTCCCTGTCGCCCCGTTGCATCCCCGCCGTCGCCACCACCTTGTCGCCTTCCCCTCTCCCTGCATTTTCTGCCTAGTCGCCTCCCCCTGGTGCCCCGTCCCCTGCACGCCCCGTCTCTTGCGTGCCTCGTCCCCCTTCGACGCCCCCTGTGTACCCCTCCCCTTGCCCCCCCCCCCCCCCCCCCTTGCCACTCGGCCACCCAGGAGGGAGAGAGAGAGAGAGAGAGAGAGAGAGAGAGCTATGGGGGGCGATTCACATGGGAAAGAGAGAGGGGGATGGGGATAGTCCACATGGGGAGAGAGAAAGAGAGAGGGAGAGGGGGGTAGATGGGGGCCGGCTCACGAGAGAGAGAGAGAGAGAGAGAGAGAAGAGAGAGAAGCGGGGGGGATGGGGACAGTCGACACGGGGGAGGGAGAGAGAGGGTGGTTGGGGTGGTTCACACCGAGAGAGAGAGAGAGAGAGAGAGAGAGAGAGAGAGAGAGAGAGAGAGAGAGAGAGAGAGAGAACACAAGGGAGGGCAATGCAATTTTAACAAAAATAATTTTAATATGGATTTCAAAAATTATTAAATATTATTAATAACTACTAAATCAATATAAAATGCTATTAAATCCTCTAAACGCAACTAAACACTTTCACTGTGATCTTTTCAATCTCCTGCAAGAGATTTCTACTCGACTATTATGTCATGCAGTATAGTCTTCTCTTCTTTCGAAAGGGCTTTTCTTACCAATGGGAAGATTATATTTGGGGTTAAATATCTACAAGAGCATGTTTCACCTCAATCTTTTTCGGTGTTGCATGCAATCGTCATGGTTGGGAGTGAAGAGTTGACAGTCCCAATGGAGAGAACAAGCAATCTCTTGGGAGAGGAGTTTTATGTTGTGGACGAATCTCTTTCTACAAATTTTGTGGTGCTAGTTGAATATGAAACAGTCTCAAATTCTAGTGGCATGGTTGCTGCATTGGTGGATGTTCCCTACATAGACAAGAAAGGAACAACTCTTTGGAGAGCAAGCATTGCAATCAAGATAAGGAGTACAAATAGCATTTTGTCATTTTTTAATGCAATGACAAAGCCCAACACTTTGACGAAGCTTCTTTCAAAGATAGAGGAAATCAAACAAGTGTCAGAAATACCATAGGTGTACAATGGTAACATGGTGTTTAAGTTTCCACCGACCTTAGGAAAGGTTCATCTAATGGATGCTATGGAACATAAGTATGATCCACATCATTGGACCAAACCAAAAACCTCAAATATTGCATTTCCTGGAGTGTCTCACAAAATTCAGTGTGCAGGTGCTCTAAAATGTCTCAATGAAAGTTGTCCCAAATTGGTTAATTTTGGGAGGTCAAACACAACGCATTTCAATGGCAGCATGCTAAAGTTACCTTGCGTGGGCGAGGTTTGCGATAGACTTGGTGGCAAGCTTACTTGCCACTATTGTGGTCAACCGCCCATTTGTTTGCATACATGTGATTGTTTCATATATTATGTCATGCCAAGGGATGAGAGCATAAGTAGATTAATGGTACATCAAAGAACTCACCAACATGACATGCAGGATGGATCGTCAAAAGGGCTCACCGATAAAACCAAAGAAATGCTTGCACGAGTTCTCAATGTGGATAGACATGCACGCGCAAGAAAGGTGCAAATGTGTATGGCAAAGGAAATTGTGATGACAACTTTATGCAAGAGGGGGGCTCTAGCCATGTACTTGCTGACCAAGAATTTCTATATATTGTTGAGGCAATGGGTCCCTTGGTGGAGGAAAATTGGTGAGGATGCTTTCATGTTTCTCTTGTTTGGAAAAAATATTTCAAAGTAATTTAACTCTAAAGTACAGGTTTCAAAGGTCCGTGGCTGCAACTAGGAATGGGCCAACAAAGGAGAGCTTTGGTGTGGACTCCTTGCTACGGCTAAAAAGAGATTGCAATATGATTTTCTCACAAAAGCAAGTTTCTCGGGCAAGGAGCGGAAGGGGAGCATTGTTTTGTGTTCAAGATGTCTACAGTTGTGGTCCTGCATGTGGATTGGATTTGGTTAATTAAATGCAACAAAGTGGACCTGGAGATCTTCGACGTGCTTGGGTACAGTTTGATCACACTCACCGAGTGGCATATTGGGTGACCATGGCATGCCATGTTTATGATCCAGGGTTTTTTGTCTTAGGAACATATTTCAAAAGTTTGGCATATCTTAAGAAACAACAGCAACATGTTTATTGATGTGCTTGTCTTATGTTGCAGCATGCAGGATCTCCTCACTATTGCAACATGTGACATGAAAGAGGAAGACATGGAAGCACAAATTCTTTTTTGGCATTGCATAAATGAAGTGATGGAGGGTCATGGATGTGAGAGCAGATTTCCATGGATTCATGGCAGACGAAGCTCAAGCCAACTGGAATGCAATTTGCACAGTGTTGAATGGTGGCAAAGACAATGTTCTGCAATATCGAGAGCGATCTTGACTTTTTCATTGGAAACAAAGCATGATGGCACACACCACAAAGTACATTGTGTCTTCATCTCAAAAAAATCACAAAGATATGTGCAGAAAGTGGCATCTGTCCCCCTCTAAAGAGGCGGCTGCAATAGAGTCTCGTCTACTACGACAATGGTGGCGAAACGGAAATTGCATGGATAAAAACATCCCTGCAATGGACTCTTGGTTGAGTTGGTGGGAGCTGCGTATTGCACATTGGGGGAGCATCATGTCAGCAATAGAGAGAAGTGCTAATGGGGCAAACACTCCAAGAATCAACTTGGCCCAGAGCAAGCATGGTAGGTGGCAGCACAAGTGATAAGAGTAGTAAATGAAGCTACATCTAGAACACCCATGTATAAGGCTTGTACCCTTCTTGAAGGAGACAAAGAAACCATTCGGCAAAAGCGAGGGCCATCGATTGTGATTGATGTTGAGGATGAACCGAAACATAGGCCAGAGTACAATGCAAAGATACAAGACCACAGAACACACGAAAGGCCAAGGAAGATCACTTTCACGGAAGATTCAGGGGTAGTAGATGGGAGTGAGAATTCCAAAGAGAAGACGAAGTTTTGTGTTTTGGAATGAAAGGTCAATGAAGCTATGTGGGCAATCAGAAGAACCCTGATCGGTAGTCGTGTGACATGCAATAGCACCCCTAGCGATGGAAAAAGATGTGGACAAAATATTGTGGCATGTAGTAAAGGGACTCCTGCACCATCCTTTGAGGGGTATAGAAAACATCCAAATGGGCTACTCAACAATGGTTTTGGTTTTGTCCCAGACATGTTATTCATTGCTATGTGGTGGATCATAATATAGAACAAAGGCCAGCTCCTCCTCCAACAACTTGGCTGGTTGATCTAGGAACAAATCTCACATATGAAGAAGTTGAGGTACTACGCGAAGGAGGAATTCAAGTGGAGACAGTTGGAAGAGATTGAGAGAGTACAACAACCATGCAAAGTCCTGCTAGGGGTGGAGGTGATTCCTCTTCCGCTTCAACAAAAGCAAGTAGTAGTGGTTCAATACTACGAAATGGCATAAGAGTCAAATTTTGGACTTCCATTTAAGAGGAGGCAGCTAAGAAAATTGGGCCCGCTCTTTGTTTAAAGGCTAAGGTGATTGAAGAGAATGCATTGAAGACAAAGCGCATGAAGTCTTCAAGGTTGAGCATCACGCATTAGATGGAAATGTGGGGTGTATGAGGTGCACATCAAGGATGCACCCTATTGCACATGCCCCGATTTCATCGATAGGGAGGCCAAGAAAAAATCTTATTTGTCTTTGCAAGCACTTGTACTTCATTTTATTGTGAGTTCTTGGATTGAGCCAAAAGGAAAACATGTTCATACATCAACCCGTGCTAAGCAAAGTACATTTCTACAATGCTCGTAGCCATGAACGCATATATCTAAACTTAGAGTGAAGCCCAAGATTGTACAATTTGGTGGCACATTTTCCGCCATGTATTGTAGCTGGCGAAGTTGATATAGATCAGTAGGAATTGGATGTTTTGGATTATCTTGGGTTATACAACTTTTAATCTCTCTTTTTGTTAGAAATAATCTTGATGTAAATTGATTTAGGTGTATATTTCTGTGAGAGAGAGAGAGAGAGAGAGAGAGAGAGAGAGAGAGATCTCGATGCATTTGTGTGCGGGTTTATGCACATAACTTTTTTCACTTAAGTTGAGCTAGTTTAATACTATGCAGTCATCTCTACCACACAAGTCTAGGCTTCATCTTCTACATATTAGTCTGTAGAAGAGAAAACTCTTCTACAGACCAATATGTTAGTTATGACATGTATTGGTCGTAACGGAGGGAAACCCATTTCAAGTTTTGCTTTGTGATACATTTTTCTTTTGAATGGTGTTTTAGTCAATTACAAGGGGAAACCATTAGTAGTTTTAGGTTTATGGTATATATACTTTGGGACACTTTATTGAGTAGTTGGACATACATGGTGATAACTTCTTATATAATAGTTGGTAACATAGTATTATTATGATGTGAACAATAATGGACGTGTGGCTTGTGCCATTTATGTAGCTCCTCCATTTGGATCACACAAAAAAGCACAGTATGGATCTTACAAAATCAAGGCTTGGCACAAAGGTGACTGATTGCATGCAAAATTGCATGTAGATTTTCTTCTTCTACTCCATGCCAAACATACATGTTCAAACATATTTTTGGATTATCCATTGCAAGGGATGGATGGTTGCTCAATTGCGTGAGAGTGTTTATCAATTGTGTTTTGGTGTAGAACATGGAGCTTGGTGTCGATTGATCTTTGAATTGCATGCGCAATAGGAACAATTGCTTTTGTTTCGGTGGAGGGTTGTGATGATCACTTAAAAGTGACATAGTGATGATATTGCATTATGATGTGGAAGAGTGCTGATGTGAAAAGTACTCATGTAGCACTATGATGATGTGGCATAATAGCACTGATAGACTTCATTAAAAAACCAAGCCTTTGGCAAAAGAATGATCATGAGTTTTGATCTGTGTTTTACAAGTGCCTACATGGCCATACCATATTGATGAGTTCATTGCTTGAAAACCAAATAACAAATTATGCATCTTATAAACATATTTAAGCACCAACAAGCTGGATGTATATTTGAGTTCTTGGATGGTTACCTCCTCCATGATCATCACATTGAAATAGTAACTCCCTTGAGCATAGATACCATCAATCGCACCATGGGCCGCTTGTAAGAAATGCCTTGAACACAATCACATGCGATCTACAACAAGTCGTGCATGATTTCAAATTGATTGTCCCCATGATGTGCTTGCAAAATGCATAGGTATAGTGCTTCAAATGTAGGTTTCTCATTCACAAGCTACCTTACCCAGCTTACCAGATTATGTGCCTCAGACATACGCCTCTCATTCACAAGGTGACTTACCCAACCTAGTAGATTTGTGTCTTCAAAAAATTCATTGTCTAATGGTCACTTCCTAGTGAGGAGCTCTAGCAAGATCACCCCAAATTAGAAGATGGCCCCTTTGAAAGTGCACCTAAAGCTTTGGTAGTACTCTGGAGGCACATAGCCAGGTGACCCTGCCAATGTGCTCACACTTAGGAAAGTGTCAAGTGCACTTATTCGCCCTGCCATGCCAAAGTTAGACACTCTAGCCTCAAGTTTTTTGTCAAGCAACACATTGCTTGATTTTATGTTTCTGTGGATTATATGGGGTAGCCACTTTTGCTGTAGAAAACACAACCCTTGAGCTGCTACAATGCAATTTGATCAAGATGGGGAGTGGAGGAAACACACTATGGAAGTAGTGTGTTGTAGAGCTTGTAATGGAAGCGCACGGCTTCACAGACAGACATGGCGGGAAGCCGAAAGAGCTCACAAGAGAGGAGAGGGGAAGAAGATAAGAAAACACACCCTATACAAAATGAAAGAGAGATTTTTTAGTAGTTTCAAAGGCCTTTATAAACCTTACAATATGTTCACACCCTTGGCTGCCCAATTTTGGGCTGACCCTACCATGTGTGTGTGTGTGTGTGTGTGTGTGTGTGTGTGTGTGTGTGTGTGTGTGTGTGTTGGAGTATTAAACTATTTAATTTATTCACAATTTGAACAATATACACAAAAAGAGCTATGACAAAGATTAATTAAAGAGATTACATACATAATTTTTACCCAAAAAAATTGTGTATATTTGAAATGCAGTTTTGATGTTTTATTACATCTATGAAATAGAAATGAAGTAAGAGCATTAGAAAAAGTATCCCTGCAAAAAATATTGTTCGAAGAGCATTTGAATTATCCAAAAAAAGAAGCCAGAATCCTTACCTGCAACCATCATGCAAACAAAAAAATCGTTAGCATTTTTGTATAGGCATGGAATGCAGGTATAGGACAGACCCGACAATTGTTATCCATGTCCCTCTTATCCATGTATTCAAAAAAATACGTTTGAAGAAGTAAGTGACTTCTTGTATAGAGACGAAAGAGCTAATGGTTAGACACTCTAATGATGTGTATGTAGACTTTGTCTATGAAGTACTACAAACGAAGTAGACGGGCAAGAAAAAACTTCTATCTTTTATAGCTTTATGAAGTGGTTCATAATAGCTTAGTTGGGCATAGATAATTGCAGTTAATAGATGATAGAAGTATTTGTGATTCTGAGAAATACCTTTTAAAGCTTTATTTGCTTGACTAACATTTTTTAGTACTTTATTTACAATGACCAAAATAGAAGATTATCTTATAAATTGCTATACCAGTAAATGTATGCAATCTATTCACATTCATTTCTTTTGAGCCAAAATGATATCGGCTTAGAAAGAGGGGAAACTTTTAATTATTTATAAACAAGCTTTTGTTTGTGGAACAATTCCAAAACCAGTAATCATGTAACAATACTCTTTAGCCTAGCGTCTAGTACAATGCTTAGCTATAAAGTACTCATAGTAAAATAAGGAATTTAGTGCTTTATTTGATTGACTATCTTTTCTTCAAGGTTTTAAAAGTCTAAAACAGAGCACTATAATAAATCTACTATTAGGCTAACCTGTAACAAGTTCAAAGTTGTCATCAAAATTAACTAGAATGTGGCTTAAAAAAAGGGTTTTTTATGTGTTACCCTCTTAATTTCAGCAGTGTTAAGGCAAAATTGAGTTTAAGTAGCAAACAAAAAGGACAATATTTTTTTATAATTATGTTTTATATTAAAACTGCATAATCACACATATATATATATATATATATATATATATATATATATATAATATTTTTTTTTTCTTTTTAAAACAACCTTAATGTAGGACAAAACCACGAGGCTGCGTTACATAAACTTCCTCAAATATGTCACCATTCAAGAAAGCAGTAACAATGTTTGATTGATGTACATCCCAACCAAAATGAGCTGGCAATGCACATAGAAAACGCACAGTAGTCATACGACAAGTGGAAGCAAAAGTCTCTTCATAATCTATGCCTTTTTCCTATGCATAACCCTTTGCAACAAGTCGAGACTTATGGCGATCGCTCTCACCATCCGGCTTGCGTTTCAACTTGTAAATCCACTTCGTACCAATGGCCTTTTTGCCAGGAGGCAAATCACATAAAGTCCATGTGTCATTTTCTATAAGTGCATCATATTCTGATTGCATGGCAGCCATCCAATTTTGTGAATTCTGTGCTTCATCAAAAGACAGAGGCTCCTCAACATCATGTAAGCTAGACATAGCCAAAGCATAACAATCTGATGCATAAGATGCATGGCGAGAGCCTGAACGAGTACGACTATACAAAGGTGCATCCAATTTACTTTCACGCAAAGTGTGCACCAGCCATTCTGGCATACCTCTAGCCTGCTCATTTTCAGCCCTTTCCTCATCAAGTACATCATGTACATCTGCATCAGTAATAGACTGATCTGTAACATTTTCATAAACCCCCATAGGCTGTACACTTGCCTCATTGGAAATTACATTCATATTTTCACCACTAAAAAGAGGTAACAAAGTGTCATAAATGTCCTGTGAGTTTACATTACTGTCTCTAGTACATGACAGCAAGGGCTGAACAGAATCTTCCACAAACACTACATCCAAGATACACTTTGTTTGTGGATGATATAACCTGTAACCTTTGCTTTCAGCACTATAACAAAAAAAAATACATTTGGCACGTTATCATCCAGTTTTTTGCGCTGTGTTTGTGGCACCAAAGCATATGCCAAACAGCCAAAAACACGCAAGTGTTGAATAGAAGGCTTTCTATCATGCCATGCTTCATATGGAGTAATAGACTGCAAAGCTTTCGTAGGACACCTGTTAAGTACATAAGTGGCACACATGATGGCCTCAAGCCAAAAAGAATGCGGCAAAGCTTGACTTTTGACCATACATCGTTCCATTTCCGTCAGTGACCTGTTTTTCCTCTCAGCAACACCATTTTGCTGAGGTGTATAAGGCACTGTACATTGGTGTTTTATCCCACGACTAGCCAAAAATGCATTAAATTCATGAGACATATACTCCCCCCCTCGATCAGAATGGTGGGTGCCCATAGTACATTTTGAGACATTTTCAGCCATAGCCAAAAAAAATTTGAAGCACATAAAAACTTCGGACTTCGCTTTAAGAGGAGATACCCATGCATGCCTGGAGTAATTATCAATGAAAGTCATGAAGTAAAGGTAATTTCCCAAGGATGGAGTTTGCATGGGCCCACAAACATTACTATGCACAAGCTGCAACCTACATGTGGCCTGAACTGAACCATCCTTTGGAAACTTAGAACGCTGCATCTTACCCAAAATACAGCCTTCACAAACATGTTTGATAGGTGCTTCAAGAGGCAGCAAAGAAGCAACCATATCAAATTTCTGCAAACTGGCAAAATTCAGATGACCAAACGTGCATTCCAAAGTTTTTCATCTGAAATAGCCCTTGAATTTGCAACAACATTTGTAAAATTTTGTCCACACTTGTCATACAAAGTGAGCTTATACAGCCCACGGCACAAAAGGCCAGATGCAACAATTTAATCACCAAAACTGAGATCATGAACTGTACATCTGTCATCCACAAATTTGACTACAAGTCCAAGTCTAGCAAGTGCGGATACAGACAAGAGATTCTTCTTGATCCCAAGTACATAAAGTGCATCAACAAGTGTGAAGGAACTGCCATTTGCAACAGTAAGCACAATCTTTCCAACCCCCTGAACCGGATAAGAGACATTGTTGGCACAAGTGACTGAATTCCCATGAGGGAGAGACTCGAGAGAGGTAAACAATTCACGATGTGAGGTAATGTGCTTTGTAGCACCACTTTCAAAATACCACACATGTGAATCTGCAGCAACTGACAAGCATGCATCATGGACAGCAGGATTGTAAGAGCACTCTGCGCTAAAAGCCCATTCTGCATCAACATCAGCAACACAGTCTCCTTTCACAGAAGACTCAACAATGGTTGCATTTGTAGTGGAACCAGCATTTGCAGTGGAACCACCCTCTTTCTTCTTAGCCTCTTTTGCCTTCAACTTAGGACACGACTTGATCAAGTGATCATTAGCTTTACAATAATGGCAACGCATCTTCTTTTTGCCCTTATCACCAGAATTTCTAGACGAATTGCTGTCAGCAGAAGCATTAGGAACAGAAGTTTTGCCACTCGTAGCATAACCATAAGAAGTGGCTGCATTGTTGTTACCACCCTTTCTTTGAGAAGCAATAAAAGCCTGTTCAACTGCACGCTGCCTAGTCCTGTTTTTTCTGGAAAGTGACTCTTGCAACAGCAATCTGCATAATGCATCAAACTTGACAACTTCAGGATTTCCTTGGGTCATAAGTCTCCAAGTACTAGCAAAAGTCTGGTAAGAATCTGGTAAGGCATCAAGAACAGTCTACACAAGGGAACTATCTATTATGACTTCACTTGCAGAAATAATTTTCTCATTGATATCCTTGACACCAGCAAGAAAAGTGTCCATATCATCTTCCTCATGCATAATCTTCGACTCCAGTTCTTTACACATCAAAGCAATTTTAGCCTCATTGCGGCTTGCATAAAGACCTGCTAGAATATCCCAAGCCTGTTTTGCATATTTTTCTGAACGAATGTGAGGAACAATGGTCCGCTTCACAGACAACGCAATCAATGCATGAGCCTGCACATCCTTTACATCCCAACGAGCTTGTTCTGCCGTAGGCAAAACAACTCTAATAGCAGCAAGACCTGCAACATCCTCAACATCGCCTACATCCTAAAAACCAAGACGTACATCAATGCCCTGCACTATATTCCAGATGCCCTTTGACACAAGAACATGTTGCATCATATAATCCCACATAGGGTAGTTGTCCCCATCCAACCTGTCCTCAGCAACAAACATCTTGAACACACCTGTATTGTTGTCAGCCATGGTAAATGCTGCACCTGATGTGAAAACTGCCCGAAAATAGGAGCAACGGAGCGGGAACAACACGTGTTATATAGCACAAACCATAGAGGACTATGAGGCACCTATTATGCAAAAAACATCACTGATAGAAATTCTGCACAAAATGACAAAATAGCCTGTGCAGTATTGTCTGTAGTGGAAACGGAGGCCGAAATGAGTCCGAATCAAAAATCTGAGCAGTCTAAGCTGTATGAGCTCTCCCAAAATTTTGTCAACCTACGAATGCTTGCCAAAGCTCACTGAAATTGTAGAAAGTGAGCAGGCGTGTGCTGGAGTAGCTGGCGAATAAGCCCGGGAGGATGCAACCTTCTCTGATACCAATTGTTGGACTTAGGGTTGCAGAGAAACGCACACAGCTTGGAGAAGAAGAAGGAAGCTCAAGGCACACTATAAAGAGTGTGTTACTTAGTATGCAATGGAAAGATAGATTGAGTGATGGGCGTATATACAATGCTCGGGGGGAAAAACCTCCTAAAGAGGGAAAACATGCCCCGGCGGTCCTAGTGTGTTCACACACATCACTAGCACATGTATATGGTAACATAGGACAGCTTGCCAAAGTTTTTAAAAAAAACTTCCAAGATAAGATAGAATCCTTACGTGCATCCATCCAAACAAGACAACGGATATCTTAGCCTTGGATGTGTTTTACAGGTATCAATGGACTATACCAGTTGTTATCCATGTCCATCTTACAAACTTTTTTCACATTTTACAAGCTAAGTCCATAGTACATGTTTTTTTCAAAAAAAGAACCGGAAATTTTCTAATTTAGAGAATATTTTACATCATTTTGATTAGAAGGCCATCACCCCTTCTAATCCAAGTGTCAGAATCTCTCCACTTTTATTATCACAGTTCATCTTCCTAGATTAATGAAAGCATCAATATGTGAAGTTTTATGCAATAGGTTTTCTTTAGTATATATAAAAGAATTCTTTTAATAGTTCCGATCCAGCCATAGGCTGGTTCAATGTTTGTTTTAAGTTTAGGCCCACCATGTTATCCGAACTTACCAGTTTGCAAGTCATCAACCTTATACATTATTTATGGCTAACCCCAAGTGGCAAGAATCCTTTGCTGAATCGAGTTAAGAACATGAGTCTAGAAAAAGTTTATGCTATAAAGTAACCAATTCCTTGAATGAAAGAAGGAGATCCTTGTAGTACTTTTATCACAATGGTTTTAGCCATTCAACCAATAACCAAAAGAAGGAGGGCCAAAAAGACCCATCTAACATCCGTATGCAATAGGGTCAAGCCCTTTTTTTTGTAATTACAAAACCATAATGCCAATGTAAATATCAAAAAAGCAATATATCAGCGAGAATTAGGGAACCGTCACAAAAGATGTAACAGAATGCAATCCTGGCAACTTCCCTTACCATAGTGATGTCAGTCAACATTGTGCAATGATACAACCCCTTTCTGTTCGAAAAAACCCAACCTAAACATCAGTCAGCAGTAGCCCAAGGCAATATCAAGTACCTAAAGGGAACACCACCTGCTAGTGGGCAATCAGAAAAAGTAAAGTATTGCCCTTTACCCTGGTTATGAAGATACTTTCAGAGACATCAGTAATGTGCCACCTGGCTCAATGAATATATACACAATCGGTGTGCAGAGGGTGGAGCAACACACCCCCCCTTTCCAAGTTTACCATCAATAAAAAACTATGGTTTAACCAGTCATAGAGCAATAACCCATGTAACAAGGCACCAGCCAGAGCTTGCAAACAAATTAGTGCGCATCCAAAAAAATGTCTCTTTCTACCGATTACCAGGGCAAAAAGCCATAACCAAACAAGTGGTCCAACCACCAAACAATAGTTAATAGGAAGGTTTGCATTATGATAGAGAAACTAGGGTTTAATAGCGACAATAGACAGTAAGCTATATCGAAAAGAACCACCAATACGGCATCCTCAATAGAAAAAATGCAACACAGATCAGAACCCCAATATTGGGATTAAACCATTGCGGAAAAAAATATAACCCATTGTTTCTTACTATACTATGAAAAAATCCACTCAAGGTACCATGCCCTCTGATGCAGCATAAACATATTGCCATAAAGTAGGTGTGAAAAAAAGTTGCCAACCTGTGTTACTTGAGTTGAGAGCTCCATGCTTTGATGCAGTAGAGATACAGTCACACAGTCACGTTCCTTGTGCAAAAAACAGAGCACAAACAAAGCTAAGTGAGGGGCAGAGATGTGCCCTCACCTTTTAAATAGAGGAAGGAGGGAGGTCACCATATAGTGTGCAAATTTCCATGAGTGGAGAGATCCCCAGCAGAGATGGTGAGGCCCCTGCAAGGTGTAAAAACCCTACCCCAACAGGTCCCTTAAGATGGGCCAAGTCCCATGGTGTAGCCATTGTGGGTTCAAGTTACTTACTTTCTTTGAAAAGTTTTGAAAAAGTAGTTGAAAAACTGTGTGGAACGCTACTGACTCCTATTGGAGTTTATTAACCAACTCGGTTAAGCAGTTAAGAAGGGCAGCAAAAGCAAGTGAGGGTTGAGTGGTGGTAAAGGAATGTGATTTAATCCTTTGTTCAGTAGTGTGCGAATCTCATGATCCTCGCAAAGGTTTAAGTTTGAAGTACGAATGTGTGATCCAAAATTTTCAATTGTGACATATAGTTTGTATAGTTAGCACAATTACAAGTAGGGTTCTCGTGGAATCTTAAAAAGTCAGTATTGTAAAACTAATTTTTTAGTGGATATGTGTATTTCCATCTAAACAAAACAGGATCAAGTAGAGAAGAGTTACCAAAGTGTTCATGAAATATTTCCAAAAAAATGGACTTAGGTGTGTATAATTCTAGAATTTTGTTCACAAAAAGACAATGCACAAAAATCTGGTTCTGAACCTCCTTCTCTTTTTTCAAGATCGTGTTGCCCACCATATTGGTAGTAACCTAAAATATTACAATCACATAGCAAGATGTTTTACAGGAAAATTTTTGGCTCTAGCTCTACCGGTATAGATTTTAGTTTTTCCTCTGCCAAATTTAGAACTAGAAGTAACAGAGGGAGTTAAAAAAGAAGTAAGTAAAGTAGGAATGTTAGTTAAAGAAATAGGTCGTTTTAGGGAAGGGGTAGATTCTTCTTCCGTATTAGGTTTGAGCAGACTGAGAAGAGTCTTTGCTCCTTTATAATGGCCATAGGATGTCAGAAAATTCCAGGTTCGTCTTCTTTAAGTTCTTTAAGAACTTCAAGCATCATGTTGCGGAAATGAATGAAAGCAATTTGAGCTAAAACCAAGTTACGAGATTGTCTACCCAGCCATGAACCTATTAATGATAAGTGAAATTCTGCAACTTTGTCTAGGAATAGTAATTCCAGGTGATTAAGAATGTACCAAATCGCATAATCAAATCAAATAATGCTTGATTCGCATGCTGCTTTATTGTCAAGGAACTTGCAGGCACATTTGATATAGGGCATGTAAATGTTCCAGATAGAATTTGAATAGTAGTCTACATTTGTCTTGGAGAAAGCCATAATACCCTTTGTGCGTCCATAAATCCCAGTATTAGTAGAGCATTTTGCGGGATCCAAAAAAATCATAGTAAAGGGAGCATTGATTAACTCTCCTTTATCTAAGAATTGGGTGCCTTTAAGAATATGAACCCTACATTCATCCATGCAGGAAGCAGGCAAATTGGCTAAGAAAATCCAAGATTCAAGAGAGATTGGCGCCAGAAACCCTTTGTTAAGAAGGGTCCAAAGTTGATTGTCCACACTGGCACCTTCAACCTCTAATTGTGTAGAAGGAAGAAATGGGAAGCATTTTGACACTTTAGGAACCATTTCTAAAAGAGTGGAATCACTAAGTGAGCATAAGTCATGTTGAAAGTTCTTAACAGCTTCCAATACCGCCAGATTGCGACTAAAGATACTGCTTGTAACATTGTCTGTTGGAGCGGCTGGTGTAGTAATGAAGGCTAGGTTGAGTCCGCATAACTTTTTAAGAAAATTGGTTAACTCTGCATCAGATGAGGAAAAGGTAGCAAGTGACTGTGTGTGCAATTTTTGAAATAGAGGAAGTTGTTTCAATTCCTCTTCTAAAAGTTTAAGTCCTTTCTTCTTGTTTTTAACGAGAGCTGCTAAGAGTTTGATCCAATCATTAAATGACAGAAGTTGTAGTAAAGAACCATGAGGATAATTCCCAATATTTGTTGATCCATATGGATGTGTATCTTCGTCCACTATTGGAAGAGCTACAACAATTGTGGATTGGCATAGAGGTGGTGGATATGAGCCGACACACAGGACGATGGAATGCTTTGATCAGAGGCATTCTAATGTGGACCATGCATGACTATCCCGGGCTAACAGAATGCTAAGGTGATCTATTGACACTCCTCACTCAGACACTGTAAATCTTGTTTTTTCCCATAGTTGATCTATTATCATGTGTATACATGCAGGGCTTCAAACAAGCGGATACAGAGCATGTGTCACATGTGGACCTAGACTGAATGCACTTAGGGCGCCCTCACTGAAGAAGCAAATCTACGAAGGTCATCAAGCGTATCTTCCAGAGAATCATGTGTTACGCGACGGCTTTTTGGGAAGAGAGCCACCAAGGATGTCTGCACAAGCATGGTTAGAGCAGAAGGAGATGTGCGATGATGGATTGCCTCCAGGGATGAAGAGACTATCTCTATGGTACGAGTTACCATACTGGCCCCGACTCATGATCAATCACTTGCTCGATCCAATGCACATATTCAAGAATGTGGGTAATCTACTATGGGACCATCTGACCGGCAAGAAAGATACTTTGGGAGCCAGAGTTGACCTTAGAAATGTGGATCGTATGGAGCAATATTGGCCGCAAACAGCGTCTGATGGATCGATAAAACTCCCTAAAGCACCATGGATTTTCACAGGAGCCCAAGAACGCAAAGTAAAAGAGACCATTCGATCTTTGCGGACCCCCACTAGCGTAATGCACTCGCTCCGAACGTGTTTTACTAAAGAAGGAAAGCTTACCGGTTTGAAGTCACATGATTGGCATAAAATGTGTCAGGTACGTTCATAGTGGACTTTAATATCATTGCATAAAATGTGGACTTTAATATCATTGCTGCACATACTTTACAGTTTATTTTACCGGTTGCCATTGAGGGATGTTTGTTTCTCGACATCCGTAACACAATCTACAAACTTGCAAAGCTGGTGCAATGGATCTCACAAAAGGAGATCAACGTAGACTCCATACCATTCGCCAAATTAAATGCTGCTGAGCTTGTGTGCATGTTTGAGAAACATTTTCCTACTACCATGCTAACCATTCAGGTGCATCTTCTTGTTCACATAGTTGATGAGGTGGAAATAGCTGGCACAGTTCATTCCAGATGGATGTTCTTCTTAGGACGTTTCATGAAAACGCTTAAGGGATATGTGCGTCAAAAGGCACGTCCAAAGGGTAGCATGGCAGAAGGTTGGTTGGTATCAGAGTCCCTAGTGTACATTGGAGAGTGGCTAGACGGATTTGATAAAGCCCGGGATACGCTATGGCGAACCATAGATGATGAGCGCATATCTGGGATTGTCATGTGCAATCTCGGTGTTGAGAAGAAGATGACGGAAGATCTAGAGGCTAAAATCAACCGATTTTGCATGCTTCACAATCCAGTGATGCAAAAGTGGATTTCACAATGTGAGGATGCAAAGCAAGAGCGACAAAGGGCACGAATCGAGTGGAGACGGGGAAGACGACCACCGATGCACTATCCGACGGTTCTGGAGAGCCTACCAACCTTCATGAGCTTAAGATGGTTGCACAACCAATTGAAAAGCGCACAACAATGCGGTGACGAAGTGACTGAGGAAGAGTGGGAGTACTCTCGGGGTTGCGCGACCAAGGTAAGTTTGCAATGTACGACTAGCAAGTGACTTTATTTATAAACGTTTGAACGGCCACTCATAATCTTTGTTCGTTGTAGTATAAGTTATACACAGCAGCATGGTGTAAAGGTCGACATTTTAGGGTGGAACGAATCGACAAAAAGAGTTTTACTCAAGATTGTGGAATCATGGCAAAATTTGAACAGTCTAGTCGACGACGTTCCTCTGATGCAGATCCTGTGGTGGCGGAACTCACTTACTTCGGCACACTGCAAGAGATTTTGAGGATCGATTACAAAGGATTTTTTGTCGACTTGTTCGACGTGCAATGGTTCAAGATAATCATGGAGGGTCGCAACGCTACTGTGCGTAGAGGAGAGTCTGGTTTTCTTGAGGTGGATTCTACTAAGAAATGGACTGACCTAAGAGACACTTTCGTACTACCCGAGCATTGTGAACAAGTAAGTATGTAAATAGTTAACATCCCCCTTTTACAAGTTATGTGCTTGAAAGCTCTCATGTAAGTTATGTGGCTCTGGCAGGTAATATTTCATCCTACAAAGTCTACATCAAACTGGTGGTACGTCATAGAGGTAGCCCCTCGTACTGCAAGGACGTATGAAGGCTACCATGTGCCAATCACAACGGCATCAATGGAGGAGATCAGAGAAGATGCTCAATCAGAAGCCGCTGCGGTGGTGCCAGACGAGCATCAAGATGCTACTACTCTATATGGGGTGCATGCAGAGGAGCTACAAAATGAAACAGAGGATATGTGTTTAAACAGAGAGCTCTATATAGATATAGGAAGTTATGCTGAGTTATGCGAGGATGAGAGAGAGATCTCTTAAAGCCACAAATATTGTATTTGAACAATTTTGCTCCGTGTTGTAAAAGCTCTGGCTCTCTAAGTACCTTCCATGGTGTATAACGCTCTTTTCTACTCGCGCTCACATCTTTTGATTGAAAATTCTGAGTTTTTGACTTGCCTCTTCTATCACTCAATTCATTGCGTCATTGTATTTATATGCGTCATTACGTCATTGTATTTAATGGTCTTTGCGTCATTGTCTACTCTATTCATTCAATATTAAGTTTAAATATCCGTGTGTTTAATGCAGGTATGGATGATGAGGAGTTTCTTTCTTCTTTGTCACCGCAGCAGAGACAGTGGTACGTGGAGTGTCATCGCTCTGGCGCATCATCGCGCGTTCCTACTCCATCCGCATCTCCCTCTCTTTCGGAGCATTCGGCGTGCTCCGAAGATTCGGCGTCGACGAGACGAGCTTCACACTCTTCTAGACACCGGCGCTCTAGTGGTGGCGCTGGGGGTTGTTGTGGGGATTCCGCCACCGATGCCTCCACACCGCCTCGTGTTCGACGAGGCTCTTTACCCTCCCCTTCTTTGCCCGCCCCCACACCAACCACAACATCACCATCTACGCCAGGTTTTGCACGGCTGACTGTTCCTAGCAGCTACACACCTCTACCTACTCCGCCAGGAGCCACCCCACTCGACACTCCTCGCTTCGGGGCCCAGACGCCGGTGGAGACACCTGACGTCCGTACCCCCATCGACACGCCGCTAGAGACCCCTGTCGGGACACCCAGGTTCACGCGTCACCGGCCAGAGGGCTTGTCTTACTCCGTCGACTTCAGCGGCGGCATCATCATGGATGATGACAACAAGAAGGTGATCTCGCGCATGCGTGGTCTTTGCTCTCAGCTGTTTAGACACTACATACTAAACAAATGGAGTGAAGTACCAAGTGATTTAAAAAACAGAGTCATCAGCATTCTTCATGATGAGTTTCCCGTTCCAACACGGGATCAGCGCTTCAATGAAGACCTGATGAAGATTCGAATGCGCGAATACTGCAAACACAAGCGTTCCGAAGTGCAAAAAGCAATCAAGAATGGGTGGAACAGGCCAGATTGGCTGGCCAAAGAAGATTGGAAGAATGCGAAGAAAGCAGCGCGCGAGAATCCCGACAAGTGGAAGCAACAAAAGGATGCAGCCAGAGCGCGAGTAGAGGCAGGGAGCTCGCACCACTTGGGGAGCGGTGGATGGGCATCATTTGAGGCCGATTTTGTAAGTGTTTTCGCATTGCTCTTTATGTTCGATAGTTTAGGGTTTATGAGTTTTTTAATTCTAACATAATGAAATCTTTGTATGTTTTGACAGTGGTCGATGACAGGACGTGATCCCACACCGTACGAGCGCGAGTACGCAAGCAGGAAGGGCTTAAACGCCCTGATGGACATTCTCAGTTCTCGCGGCGGCATGGTTAGTATTAGGGTTTACTCTTTTCTATTTTTTGTATTGTTTTATAAATGTCGTTATATGTTTATACTTATTGAAAGCTGTCTTATTGTCTTTTTTTGCAGAATCCGACAGATACGCCGCTTGGACGCGATGAGACGTCTGACTAGACGACGTCAATTTAGCCGTAGCTAGATAGCATTAGTTTAGGGTTTCTCATAGCTTATGTATCATGAGACGGATTTTATACGTCTTTTTGAACCATGTATATTATTACATTTGTCACCGCAGTTCCTTTTGCCAATCAATTCTTTATGCCTATGATGTTGTACAATTGTCATTATTACATTTGCCAATCAATTCATTTTGCCTATGATGTGTACAATTGTCAATTTTGCAAACAATGCGGCTTGTGGGTGACTATTTTGGGTCTATTATCTACCCTTGCATTTTTTTTAAAAAGTGAATCAAGTACAATATGGTTGATGGGTGGCAGGGCATTCAATGCCCTGTCACCAAAAAAAAATTCTCTCGGGCGTCGCCAAAACCGTCGCTATTTATGGCTCTAAAGCGTCGCTATGAGCGTCGCTATAGTCTTCTGTGTAAACGTCGCTATAAGTGTCGCTATGACCGTCGCTACGAGCGTCGCTATGGGCGTCTCTATATAGCGACGCTTATAGCGACGCTCTCGTAGCGACACTCGTAGCGACGGTTTTAGCGACGCCGGGGGTTATAAAAACCCAGTGTATTTCCGTCGCTAACAGCGTCACAAGAGCACACAACCTCTTGTAGTGAATGGCGTAATGACTTAGAGTTGTGAGAAAGGACATAGGCAAATTTCATTGATCATTGAGTATTGGTTTGCTTGTTGAGTTAGTGTGTTTACTTGTTAAGGTTCAGTTCTTGAGATTAACGATCTCAAAGAATCTCCGTGCCCCATCCGAGTCACTAGCTTGAGTATTGACATTATGTTAGTGCTCGATAGCTATGCTGTAGACGTCCGTCACGGCAACCCGCTAACATCTTCTGTCGACACTCTATTTTCAACCAAAACAAATTTTTTCACTGTTCTTTCATGAACTACTGAAAATCAACTCTCCAATCTATTGACTTGGGCACCCTTGACTCGATCGGAGCTTGCGGATGCATTCCCCAAGCCTGGATGACCTCCTACACACTATCCACACACTCCCTACTACTCAAATCAGCCCCCCCATCATTGGCGACCCTTGTCGATGCTTTTGTTTTTTTACATCTTCTATAAAAAAACAATTTTCAGCTTTTGTAACGCTTTCGTATTGCAAAAATCTTTGATTTAAAGTGGCAAGGCTGCCCACTATGGTATGCACTCTCTAAAAGAAAATTAGTACCTTGGATCTTATCTCCTTTTCCTAAGCAAGGCTTCACACGAGTTTAGCAAGGTGGGCAAGGAGACTCGAGCAAATTCAAGCTCTCGACTTTTTTCGACTTTTTCAACAAACTTGAGCGGCCAAGTAGTTTTGAATCTCTCAAAGCGATTTCAAAGGTCCATAACTTCAAAAGACCAAGCTTTTGAGCTACTCAATTTTGAAGCTTCTTTGAGCATCCTTCGAGCTTCATACCTCTTTTCAACGTCGCAAATTCCAAGCATTCCAAGGAAACGTCAAAGGCTTGTGACGAATCTAAGTTCGTAAGGTGAATTTCAAACTATGACTACACATTAAATCAAGGTAATTACTTTTATATTGCCTCTTGTGAGGAGGTGCTTCACAAAGTTTTTTGTGAAGAGTGACTTCACAATTGAGATTATTAAACTCGCACCTGCACTATTTTCTTTGTAAAATTGGGCAAGACATTGCCATAGAGAGAGTCTCTCTATCGGTAAGACCAAGTCCCTGGCATTTTTTACGAGCACTTGCATCATGGAAGGAAAAGGAATTATAAAATTTAATGGAGAGGGCTTCCATACCTGGAACACTAAGATAAGGGGTTATTTAATGAACAAAACATTATGGGGTGTAGTAAATACACCTCTTAGTGATCACGAAGGCACACAAACCAGGGCATCTATTGCACTCAATCAAGAAAAAGATGAACAGGCACTTAGCATCATAATTATTGCACTCCATGATAATTGTGTATATTTTATAGATGAGCAAGCACATGTATACGAGGTTTGGCAAGTTCTGGAGAAGAATTTCGGAGCTACAGGCAAACGGAGTAAGGTTAGCCTAAAAAGGCAACTTTACAAACTCACCATGCTCGAGGGGAAAGACATAGCCAGTTTGGTCAACAGGTTTAAAAGCATGATCACACAATTGACCTACATCCAATGCAAAGTAGAAGAAGGTGACAAAGTTGCAGTCCTCCTTAGTGCACTTCCTTCCAACTATGACTATATAGTCACTATTCTTGAAGAAAAGGAGTGAACTACAGCACTTCACGATGTGGTGAGCTCACTTTAGGCAAAGGAAAAGAAGTAGAAAAATTCATCTACACCGACAAGCGGAGCTTTTTTTGGCAAGCGGAGGCGAATCGTCCATAGATTTTGCATCATCTTCCAACGTTCTAAAGTGTTATGACTGTGGTAAAATGGGACATTTTATCAATAAATTCTATTGAAATTGCAGTAAGAAGGGGCATCCTCCTTCGAGGTGCTATTCAAAGGATCAAGGTAGCAGCAATAACAACAACAATAAAGGCAAGAAGCCAATGAAAGGAGCAGCTCATGTAGTCAAAGAAGAAGAAGCAGGGGAAGAAGGGGAGGATTGTTTTGTTATAGATATACATTTTCTACCTTCTCTAGTTCAAGGGAAGGTATTATTTGTCATCTTGTGTGGATAGTTCTTGTCATCCTTAGTGGATAGCGTCATCATGTGTGGATAAATGGGTTTTTCATTATGTATTACATGCCCAAGGGGAGGATTGAAAAGTGGGCATGGAAACTCCTTCTACACCTAGTGCAATCTTTGAAATGACACATAATATATATGTGTGTTTGGCTACTTTTAAAGACACTTGGAGATGAGAGCTGCCGCATATTGGTTGTCAAACCTTTTGTATATATACCCCTCCTTTTTGTATATGAGTTATGTTATGCTATAAAGGTATTACCTGTACATTTTTGTATATGAGTATTGGAAGTGTGAAACTCACTCTCTCTCTCTCTCTCTCTCTCTCTCTCTCTCTCTCTCTACTGTGTGTAGCCATGGCGATTCAACAATTCAAGCCTCCATGAGAGCTCTGGCTCTCTCCCACAAGCCCAACAACTTGGACATTAGTTTATTATATTCAATTTATCTTTGCATAGGAGTATGGTCATTTCTTGAAAATAACTTGAGAACACTAGTCTTTTGAGACTTTTATAGCTCCCTGGCAAAACCAAATCTCGAGATTAGTTTTTCCAAATTCTCATATTACAGTCATGTTCTGATTGTGTTAAAATACTCTTGGAAAAGAACATCATTTTTCCTTTGTGCCTTAGGTTATGGTCATCTTTCCCATGGTCCTTAGGATATCTCAAATCTCTGGCATAATTTATTATGCATTCCACAAGGCTACAAGACTTGATAAATTAACAAACATGTGTTGTGTCGACACTGATCTTAAAAAGTAGACTCAAACCTCTTGCAAATAAAGTAGTATTAAAGTTCAAAGTGGTTGTCCAAGCTATTAGCAAAAGTCTTTTCAATTTAAACTCAAATAAATGTCAAAGTAGTCAATCCAAGCTCATGTGAATAAATATGATCCTTATTTGTTGAGATACACCTGACAAGACCACAAGAGGCACTCAGTGAGTTAATAAATATTTTTCTTGTTTTACAAGGTCCGCGAGAAAGTAGACTCAAACCTTTTGATCTAAGCAAAACTCTCATGAATATAAAATCATATAAATTTCAAAGTAGTCAGTCTAGCTTTGGTATACATAAGTATGATCCTAAATTGGGATGCACATATATGTTGTAGCTCCTCTCCATCAGAAAGCTACAATGTAAAATATATTTCTTTGTTGTCGGAAGGACCACAAGAAGAGATAACACCTAAAAAGCTATTGCTATCATCACACACTTGGACACGTTCTACAAAACACCAAGCAAAATTATCCAAGCAAACCCAAAATCGAGCAAACTTATCTGGGTGATCCGCGCGGGTTTCGCTTTTTTCTCTCAATTTTTTTGGCGTTAATATACGCGTCGCTATACGCGTGGCAAATAAAGCTTTTCCACGCGTATATTGATGCACATTGCGACGCCCGTTAATGTCGTCGATATACGCGTGAAAAAACATGGCCGTCGATATAAACGCGTCGATATCTTCATTTAGTGTTGTAGTGTGAACTATGCGCACACACACACACACAATATATATATATATATATATATATATATATATATATATATATATATATATATATATATATATATATATATATATATATATATATATATATATATAGAGAGAGAGAGAGAGAGAGAGAGATTTCTTTTGCAACTTAAGGAATAGCTGTCAACACCATCATTAGCAAAAGACCATGCTTTAATGTTAGAGTCTCCACTATAGAGTTTGATATTGGAAGGTCATTATGCTCAATGCTTCTAATATTGAGTGTAAGGTCGTCTTCCAATACCATGCTTTAATGTTAGAGTCTCCACTATAGAGTTTGATATTGGAAGGTCATTATGCTCAATGCTTCTAATATTGAGTGTAAGGTCATCTTCCAATACTTCTTGAACAACCCCAAGTGACCAGTACTAAATTTTTTAGGTTTTCACACTAAATTTCTCTAAATTTTTTAGGTTTTTCCACCTTCACATTTAAGAGTTATAGGTAGATCTCTCAAAATTTTTAGGTGGGATTACACAACCTAGGTTTTTTTCGAGCACTACAAGTGACCTCAAAGGTCTATCCGAAGAGGGAATCTGTATAACACACTATGGGCCGTGCACCATGGCGTAACAAAAAGAAATTGCTTCACATGTGCTTTAGTTCACTTGAAATGGCCAAAAGAATTGCTTATGTGAAGTTACTCTCTCTCTCTCTCTCTCTCTCTCTCTCTCAAGAGTCACCCAAGATAATATATTAGAAGTTGGCAAAGACAACTACATTGTCATAGATTTAGAAACCACCAATAGAGATTGATAATAACAAAACTTGGCCTATAGAAAACCAGAATTGGTAAAGCATTCAGTAATAGAGGCCAATGATAAAAAAACATGATGACATTCTATCCCATTAGGAGGGTTTATTTCAAATGCACATCCCTGGATAAAAAAGAATCTTCGTACATCTTTGTTAAACGCTGCTATCAAGTTCATGTGGTCTTTCTTATGATATTTTTGGCTTTCTAAAAGAAACCCTTAGTGTTGTGTTGGGTTAGGGAGACTCCTTTCATTTCACATCCTGACATATCTTTACTTTTGTTGAATTCTATTGTTTTAAAATGCTAAAGTGAAGCTTCACTTTGCATAATTCTAATAAATTCTGCACACACATATATATATTAATTAGTTCTTTTTATTTGACCTTTCATTTCACAACTTCACATGGATTTACATTTCTTGCATTTTATAGCTTGATTCCAGTTAGTGTTAACGTTCAAGAAAGTGTCTTTTATTAAGCGGCTCCTTATCAAGTTTCTTCCTCACAAAGACGAAAATAAAAAATACTAGTAGAAATTTTGAGATTTGTAAAATTTTTGGACGACTTTCTCGCATATTTCATCGGTTTTTCTTCAATTTACCATAGTTTGCAGTTAGCTAGTTTGGGCTCAAGACTAAGCTGAGGCAATCCTTTCCCAAACACTGATACCAGTTTAATTCAACCTAAAATAATTATCATTTTCTTATTGTTTTTGAAAGCCATCATGACCCTTTCACTTGTTTACACTCCAGTTATGCCTCTCTACCCTTCTCTCTATTCCTTAGTAGGTCTTCATCTCCGACAAGCTTCTTGCGATCTCGCTGCTCATCACCAACCCAATTTTCTATGCGTGCTACTGGCTATAGGTCTTGTCATCACCAACCCGCTATTCTCTTTCAATGGTTGCCTAACCTGGCGTGCTACTGCCTATAGCTCTAACCTTGCTTGCGATAGAGTCTCTTTACACGTATTTCCTCTCCACAGCTAGTAACATTGCCTGGAAGTTGCTATGACCTAGGAGTCTTGAGGACCATTGGATGGGAATTGGGACTATTTACGGAACTCAGTGGTGAATAAAGCACTAGATGTGATAAGGTTTGGATCCATAGCTGCTTTGGGAAAAGCCGAGCAAAACAAGAGGGCACTAAGGTGCTAGTGCAAGTCCGACTCAGAGTTTGTGAGACGCCATGTCTAGTGAGCCAACACTACTACCAATTGAGGTGGCACTCATGATTGTGGATGGTGATCCAAGAGCGACTCTTGAGAGGCAGAGCAAAGGCAAGGACGATCTGAATGGCACAAAGAGGTGGGATAACTAAGCAAAGTGGGTGCAAAGGTGGATACATGACATTGTTGGAGATAACTCAGATTGAATGGAAATGGTGGGCAATTGACGTGGGGGTCACCTTAGATTAGGGTTGAGAGAGAGAGAGAGAGAGAGAGAGAGAGAGGTCTTTTTAATTCAAAGTCAAAGATCATGAAGACCAACACAATACTCATGTTGAATCCAACCTTCCAATAAGCTCAGTGCAAAATCCATTTCTTCTCTCTTCTCCAAAACTAGGCAATCTTTTCCAAAAATAATTAAAAGAATAGCCAGCTTTCCCTCAAAGCACTTGCCATGATAGTGTGCACTGAAAAATGCTTATTCCCTCCATCCCTCCCCCCTCTTTAGGCATAACCTTAAGACAAAATAGGTACTTAACATATGAGATGATGCTTGAGGTGTTGACGAGGAATGCTAGACGTGGACAATGATATATAATTAATATGTTTGATATGCTAGGTGTTACCTTTTATGGTTTGTTCTTTATATGCATTTTGCCGGGTTTTATTCGGTTTTATGATTGCTCTAAAAGTTTCACGCAGAATTTGAAATTCCTCACTTAAACAACTCTTTGCAAAAGACAACTCTTCTCCTATGTCACAAAATTTTTAGACAAGGGCAACAAGGTATGACAGTAAATATAGTTTTAGGGCAACGGTGTGGACACCAACCGTGGAGAAATTTTGTAAAACATACTCGGCTTGGACCTTGTTGATGTTTTTTACGGATCCATCCATTTTGGTGAAATGGATTTGCATTCTAAGACAAAGAGGCTTCCATATGAGAACCGTTCACATCATTTGTATTTCTGTGTGGTTTGCCGTAGCCAAAATGTGTTCGAGTCACATTTTCCTATATTTGATGCACACTTCATTGCAAAGGTATATCTATGGTCTATGGAGACACCAATAATGAGAGTTCATCCTTTGAAACAATGAGCTACTTAAATATGGCTTTAGTCCCCTTTTCATCTTTCTCAATCAAGCCTTTTGCGATTGTGGAAAAAATTTCTTTAAGCTTCTCAATACATTAAAGTAAAATAGTTGCTCTGCTTGCTCCTTGTTATCTTGTGCATCAAAATCAGCTCCAAGTTGTGTGTTTGATTGATTGTCCACCGTGGGGAGAAGTTCTTTCAAACCTAGACAGTATTGCATTACAACCAATTGAATACCATATATGTGCTTGCATTGAGGGCTCCAATCCACACAATTGCAAAGTAATTTCTTTGTAAGTTGACATGGTACCATACACATTGATTTGAGTGGCTTCGTATCTTGAATAATAGGGACATCACATTCAATATTTCAATTCAGGATTGTTCACTTACATGATTTTGCAAAATTTCCTTCCTTGCACGTAGCCATGAGGTGTGGCTCTTTGAAGAGCCACAAATTGAAAAACGGCTTGAATTGATGCATACAAAATAAAAATTTGTTAGAACAAATGCACATGGGATTTGTCATGATTTTCAAACATAAAGCACCCACTTGCTTTTGTTGAAAAAACCTTGTCAAAGTTCCACCCATGCCATTTGTAGAGAATCTCAAACTAGATCAGCATGCAACAATTCAACTATAGGTCAATTTACATGAGTGTATTTGATGTATTGCCCTAGCTTTTCAATCAAATTAGTTGTGCCCACATTGCATAGTTGAAGATTTGCCCAAATTTAGGCCACATTGCCCTCCACATGTAGCTACACCCACACCATCCATTTGTAACGTATCAAAGCACGTTGGGTAGAGAAGAGTACCTTCGTAAGAAGTGTTGGTAGTGCCCCTCAAAATCCTCCTCCATTGCACTATGCATGAGGTTGGACAATGACATGTAGACATCATTTCTAAACTTTTTGGGACCTATGTACAAGAAATATGATTACATATTTCCTCTCCAAGAAACTAGAAGCTGCAAAAGAATGTAGTACATTCAAGCTTACCTGTGGAAGGAGATTCTCCATCTTAGCCTTCTTAGCATGGAACACATGACATGCAATTTGTTTCCAATTTTCATTATCATCAAGGATCCAAGAATGAGGATCATTATTCATAGCCGCTAAACAAGCCTCAAATTCTTGTTGGGACTTATCTATGACCAAAGCACTGGGCTGAACACACCCCATTCAATAGAAAATTATTCGGAGTGTCATCACTAAAGCAATGACCTCATGATGGGATCCGGATCATAGGTACACATCATGAACCATATTGTCATACTGACTCCAAGTTGATTGGGCAAAACAATTGCAAAAAGGGGTAATCCATAGTTGTTTGTCTTAGCAATTTGTAGCATCCATTCATCTTGAATGACAATAAAGAATGGCTTGTCTCTATCATTCTGTGCATTGGCATTATAGGGTTGGCAATGACCAACCCACAAGATTTCATATCAAAAAGGCTATATGCATCATCTATGAATAATGAAGTTCTTGAGCTTCTGTTCATGGGGGTCAATGTTCTTTTCAAAGTTTGAGCCTCCTTGTACATTGATGTCCAATTATCTGCAGAAATGTTAGCTGCATTGTATTCACCAACATATTTACCCCATTTTATAACATCCTATCTTATTTTTCTAAAAGCTAAAGCAACATGATAGTACCTTCATGGCATACTTGATATGACAAGAAGGCTATATCTTTGGAAATCATGAAGAATATGTAAATAACACAGTCAAGAATGGAAGCATTCTCCACATGAAGTTTCTCCTTAGACATAGAAATTTGAGCTACATGTTTAGAGCTTTCCACATCAAACAAATCTTCTATACAACACTTGATTAATGATGGGTGAACATGAAGGTGATAAACGTCGCTACTTGAGCCTAGGGTATGAACTATGTGGAAAGGATGCACAAACAAATGGAATTTTTCAAAGCCCTCTTTGCACTCCACTGTTACTTTGAACATGCAACCACAATTTGTTGATGTTTGTAGCCTCTTCTTGTTCCACTTCTTTGGGCTCACTGCTCTTTGACATTTGTAGTCAACTATGGTCTTGAAAGGGCCATAGGTCTTTGTTGAGCGCACATGAACTACTGTCCTTGATGCTCTTAAGTTGCTCCTCTACATTAGCCTTGGATGTAATTATTACATTTGGGGGCGTCTTGCTGAGATCCATTTGTGATGCCAAGAAGGTTGAAGAACTTGTTTGCTCGATTGCTTGCATCCACAAGCATTGATGAAGTCCATAATGTAGGTAAGGGGGATACCATGCGTTTGACCACCAATAATTAAACTATGTTTCCTTGACGTTCTCATCAATTATGTTGATGGCATTAATTGTGATGCGAACCCGCTCTCTCCTCAATGTGAGCTCCTTTCACAATGCTTTTCCAATCCTCTTACACATGCAATCTATAGATTTGGCTTGTCCTTGATATAAAGACATGGGCTATCACCTTCTTTCTTCCCAAAAGAATCTCACCTTTAATCTCCACCACTTCTTCAAGTCAAGTGGCTCGCTGCAAAGTTTGAGATGCTCCAGGGATATAGACATATCTTCTTGCAATGCTCTTATCATTAGGTTGTATGCATATTACTTGGTTGGGAGGCTTGACTTTCATCAAAGTTCCACCCATCATCGCTTGAATCATCACTTATTAAAAATCACTACACTCATCTAAAGAAGAAGAATCCATTTCCCCTAGGGAGCAAAGAAAGACAAATGAAACCTTGAAATGGAGTACCTTAACATGTCATAGAGGCAAATATAGAAGGCCTTCTTGTGCAGCACATCAACTGCATGGAGCTCATCATGGAGCCCTTGAACTGTGAAACCATTTGCCTCGCCAATCAACTCACAACTGAAGCTGAGAATCCTTTTCCCCTTGTGACCACATAACGAGGCCCCCCTTCCTGCTTCACGCAACCCATCTCAATAATGCTCCCCCCTTCAACCCCCCAAAAGTCCTCTCTACCAAAACCAATCACGGGATCGCAAGATTAGTATTCATCCTAAGAGTAGTTTGTAAGTGCTAACGCTCCAAATCATTCGGTGCCCTCCATTCATCCTCCTCCGTAGTTCCCACTCACATAACCCCGTGGTAGATAAACTTGAGGGCCATCCTGTGTCGTCTACCACTTGCCGATGTTAGCCACAACATTAGACTTTGCTTGTATTAATGCCAAATGAAAAGAATCTTTTGAACAAACAAATGGCGTAGACATAAGATTGACTTAGTATGTAGAATCTTTAGTGTGTGGTCTCAATTCATTTTCATTAGCCAATTTATGCGAGTCTTTTCAAGATTCCCCATGGGTCTCTCTCTGTCTGTTGAAATGTTCCTTCCACATTAAAATTTCTCATCATCTTCGTTCTGCTTCTCTGGTCTCTCTCTCCCCCCTCTTTCCCTCGCTCACCCAGATACTTTGCATGCAAAACTCTCTCTCTCTCTCTCTCTCTCTCTCTCTCTCACACACACACACACACACACACACACTCACTCTCACTCATGCATGCATGTGGGTTCTTTCGTGCTTGCCCCCCTCCGGCTTTGAATCCCGCTTTTCATCGCCACCTTTCTTAGATGTGAGCCATGGCTGAGCCCCCATATTCTTTCGAAGCTACCCCTTCAAGTCTTTTGCAAGAGGGGGAGGAGCACATTTATGGTAGGGTTTTTTGTGGTGATGGAGGAAAAATTCATGCGTGCACGTCCGAGTCGGTGAAAGGTGAGGGAAGGATTCAAACTACCTGCGCGAAGGGAGGCAAGAGAGGGTGCACAAAGGAGGCAGGGATGATCTATGTGTAGGAGAGGAAGGCCTTTAAGGGGGCAACATAGGTAGAGAGAGAAGGAATCCTGGGAAGCAATAGGGTGATTTTATTTTTTATAGAGCCAATAGGAACCATAAATAAAATGAAACTTATTTATCAAATAGTTTAGATTTTATGTAGGAACCATAAATAAAATGAAACTTATTTATTAAATAGTTTAAAAATTTCTTTATTAAAAACATATTTATTTATTAGATATTTATTAAATAGTTTGCCTTGAAATATTAAAAATTTATGTAAATAAAATAAAACTAGTTTATTAAATCATATAAAAATCTATTATTAGATACTTATAAATAGTTTGCCTTGAAATACTAAGGGGACATGTGTCTTTTTTGAGTAGTGGTTCTTTGTGCAAGATAAATAAACAAGAGAAAAAAAAGTGATAAAATACGTGGTCTACTACCAAGAAGTCGAGACTATAGTAAAACTTAGGGAAAATTATCAAAATACCTCTCTAATTTGTGGAGATTCCCAAAATACCCTTTAAATTTCAAACATTCTCAAAATATCATTGTATCTATTTTGGTTGGATTGTTCAAGATTTTCGAACCTTTGTTCCTTTTTGACAATTGAGATCCATTTATGAGTGTTTCGAGTGCAATGTAAGTTGTCACAAATTACCTCACAAAATTAGAAAGGCAATTATGTCTAAAAATAATGAAGCAATTCATCTCCAGAACCTACATTACCAACCCAAATTTTAGTTTTTGAATCTTGTATGATAGACAATCTGCTTATGAAAACATGCAAAAATTTTATTTTTGGAGAAACTCAGAACCATGGGCATGTTGGAAAATTTGAAGGGCATTTCAATAATTTATGACAAAATACTGAGAATAGTTTGGGAATTTTTGAAATTTCAGTTGTATTTTGGAAATTTCCACAAATTAGACGGATATTTGGGTAATTTTCCCTAAAATTTAGGTTTGAACCCCCCCCCCCCTCTCTCTCTCTCTCTCTCTCTCTCTCTCTCTCTATGCTAGCATGCACACAAACGTACATATTGTTGAATCCCTCATACATAACAATGCCAATTCAAAACATTATGATGCCCATTGAAATTAGGCAATTTAGTCATTCGTGATTAGGTGCACATGACGGCCAATGTTGGGATAGTGATTAAACTTGAAAACACCAAGAGATCATTCTACAAAGACACCCAATGGGGAAAGTGATAAAACTGGTAGTTATACTCATCGATGTTTTCTATACTTCATCTATTTACGATCCACAATCCAATCTTCAAGCAGTATAAGCCCTTTTTATTGAATACTTTTTTATCCACCACTACAAAGTTGACAAAAAGATTGGGCACTAGCTTGAAACCCTCTGCCTTGAACAACTTAATTTGATCGGCATGTTCTGCGTTCTTCTTGAGTTGTGCAGCAATTACAGGGTCACCGTCGAGAGGTAGTGTGCCATCAAAGCTTACTTGGTGAAGGGTGCCATGTTGTCTGAGGCTAAGCACTCCCTTTCACGAGTCATCAATTAGGTGCAGGTCATCCCTATATAACTATCCATCTAATTCATTCATATCCTTGGTGGAGATAAAAGACAAGGAGGTTAACTGAGGACTATATATTCTGGATCAAAGCAAAGCAGAAAAGTTCGGCGATGATTTTTAAGGACGAATGATGTGCCATTCCGAAGAGAGTAAAGAAGGTGAGTAAAGGGTGAGATGCAAGAGCTATTGCTGGAGCTTTCCTGTCTAGATGTTGTGGGTGATCGGTCATGTTCCCAATGAAGAGCAAGTGGAGCAAGTGGAGCTTGAAATGCTGTCTACATCATCCTAATACCAGTACCTTGTCAATGGCCACATCAAGACCTAGTCAGCACTTAGTCAGTGGACAAGACTGGCCAATCTTGTCAACATTGTCATATCCAACGTTAAGGCAAAGATCAAATATCACACACAGAAACAGAAGTTGTCTCGTGACCCCACTTATTCTGTAACAAATGCAGGTCTTCGCAACCACACTCACCACTTACTTGACAAGACTTCGTTGTTCTACTTGCAACAGACAGCCATCACTTACTAGAAGGAAAATTTAAAAAGGCATAAAACTTGGAAAGAGACGACGTACCCAATCTGTACAAAACCTTGAGATCAGCAGTAGTTAGGTTTCCAAACTCTGCCTAAGCTAGATTGAGCTAGATCCACAAAGTCCAAAATAACTTACTGTGGGCAGCTGCTCAAACTACAAAACAAGACAGCTATGTCCTAAACAAAATAGGTCACATAGCAACTAGCACAAAACAGGCATCAATTACTGAACAAAAAAGCACCTTTGCATTCACATACCTGCAATAACTTACAATTCAGATTCCTACACACCTACATAAAGGCTGATTGCGAGTCAAAGCTCTGCGACAATTCAACACTTAACTACATTGTTTCTTGTTAACAAAACACCATTGTCTCTTGTTAAGAAAACACTGTACTAAGTATTAAGTCATTTGGCTCCTGGCAGGCCCTCACAAAATGGACCAGATCTCCCATTAAGAGCCCAGGTAAGACTCCCTCTACTGTGCAGAAGCCACTTGCTCCCATGCCGACGATAAGCACAATAAGCACCTCATGCAATGGTGCAAACTACTCAACGCGAGAGAGTGCACCGTGCACCTCAACACGAGATTAAAGATTAAAGATTTTCCTCTCTAGTGGGAAAAAGTCTGTCCCCCCTCCTGGGGACTAATTGCTTCTCCCCTCCATCATTCGCTGGAGTCTCGACACGAGAAAAGAGAGTCCGACTCTAATTCCGAGCACATTCAATAATATAATCTTGGAAAATATCTTATTTTGATATCTTTTGTCACCCACTCACTGCCACCACCAGTAACTTTTTCATGAGTGCCCATTACATCACTAACCAATCAAACATTTTCATCCTTTATTTTAATTTTTAAATTACATGAGATTTTTCACTAAGAAAAAAGGAACCCATCACTATGACCTTAACCCTTTGGGCGGGCAAAAAAAGGACTTTACTTACATCCTTGAAATTTTGAAAATTCCCAAAATAGTGCTCAAATTTTAACAAATCCCTCATTTTATGTAAGTTTGGTAAAAAAATCCTAGATTTGGTCAATTTCACAAACATAACTCGAAACACCATTTTCTGCAAGTTTTTATTTAGGAGCCGAGCGTTCCCTCTATTCAAGATGATAGATTTAGGATTGATGACATTGTGTCAAGGGAGTTAGCCTAGCAGTAAAGGCGAGGGGCTTTAAGCACGTCCACTATGGTTTATCTCTACAACGTGCGAGTGTGGGTGTGTGGGCGCAATCCTGTAAAAGTAGTTGATGTGAAGCATCAGATTGCAAACAAAAAAGGAATTGATGATATTGTGGGTTAGGGGATAAAATAGTTTGTTATTTACATCCACAAATGGAATTATTGGGCGAATGAATTTTTTTGTTCAAGATAATATGCATCATCACTATCTTTAAATTTGAGCTATCTATCCAATATTCAAACAAGGGTAGTTTGAGAATTTTCAAAATTTGGACAGCAAATGCTCTTGGGGCAACCCAACCAATACGAAAAATATCTGCCCAGAAAAATATCCAATTAGTATTATCTGAATGCAGAGAGAGAGAGAGAGAGAGAGAGAGAGATTGATCGATCATGGCGCTCGTATATTCTTCGGTAGCAACAACACGGCTGCTCAAAGCTGAGAGTTCAGTAGCTGTGGCCTTCAGTGGCAAGGCTACTCGAGGCAGGGCTTCTCGCCTGCATTTTTGGCCAAGCCGAAGTGTGGTGCGAGCTCAACAGCCTCAGGCTGCTCCTCCCACCGAGCGCTTTGACGTCAGCAGCAACTGTGTCCAGCCTGTCTACCGTTCTATTCCAAGCAATTCCCAAGTAAGCGCTCTCTCTCTCTCTCTCTCTCTCTCTCTCTCTCTCTCTCTGTGTGTGTGTGTGTGTGAGAGAGAGAGAGAGAGAGATCCAATATCGTCCACTGGGGTCACATATGACCCTTGGGACCAAAGATGTATACAAAACTGTTTCGCCTCTCTAGAAGGGGAGGGTGTAAAGTGTCTCCCTTTCACATGAGAGAGGGCATTGTCCACAACCTTGAATGGAGAGGTCTTACCATTAGCGGTCTCATGGAAGGGCTCGGTGGCAGTGTCTAACTCTAGTTTACAAGCAAAAGAAAAACTACTGGTTATGTGGGATCATGGGGGGCTGCTTTAACAGACCGAAAGTCTTCAACAATTGTGCGTCCTCCACAATAGACTGCCCATTTGCGAGCTGCTTTGGCTTCATGAACCTTGGTAAGCTCTTCTCTCTTACACTAGAGTTGCATAGGAGTCAAATCCTTTGCAAACCAAAACCCCGTGTCCTTGAGATTCTTTGATTGGTACATCATGGTATCACGAGCTACTTTGGACTTACATGTAATGATTTCATGAGAGCCACCATTTTTGGTGGCATGTGAGGCTATGGACTGAACCTGTGATGTGTCAAACATTGTATCCACTTGACCGTTGGCATTAAACTAGCAAGTTGACGTACTGAAACGTGGAAATTACTTGCCGTCTACCACTATTGAGGCCGTCTTGTGATTCGTAGATTGAGGGATGCAACATCTGGACGTTTGAACTCGCATAGGTCTTTGTTGACATGAGTTTGGATCTTGGATGGAAGACTTGCGATGATCTCTTGAACCTGTGCTTGAACAGTATTCAAGGCCTTTGCCTCCATCCCAGCTTCAGCGGTAGAATGTTCCTCGTCGAGGTTCGCGAGACGTGCTTCAACTGCATCTAGGCGTTGTCCAAGGAGGAGGCCCGAGGTTCTCTAGTAACGCTTGGACTGTGCTTGGAAGGCATCCCAAACTGAGGCTCGTATGCTGGGCGGTTTCTTAGGAGTCCGCATCAGAGATGCAAAAGACTTTCTCCCAGTAGAGACGACGGGGCTAGAAAAAGGTGTACCTGGAGGTATGCGACTAGCAGTGACTATGTTTGTTGCTAAACTGAGGAATCAGCTACATTATTGTCTGTAGACATTGGGCACATGGATGAGCTCAAATGTCTACTAGCTTTACTTTGCCGACAAGATTCGGGCCTCTTGACATTTCATTAAAGGCTCTCTGAAGCTTACACTAGAAAAGGACCTGGGCCTTTGTCTCAATGCAAAAGAGACTAGTGTATTTCACTCAGCAGATCCACCTAACACAACTAGGAGTTGTTTGTTATAATTACCATGCCAAATGCCCCTTTGAAGGAGCAGTTATTGGTTCAGATTTTGTCATCGCGATTCGCATCCTTCATGTGTCCCACATGAACCTCGGTAAGGCGTCTTCTGAAAGTGATGTTATTTATTGCAACACAACACAATCTATGTAGGATATAGGCTTGAAAAGTCCATCTGCCATGTTTAAGATGTCAATTGAAAATTTTCACTAAGGGAGGGTCTTTTTCTGGTGAGTCATCTTGTTCAAGGGCTTTGATGCTCAATTGTCAGACCCATAGCATAAAGCCATTTCATTGACTTCATGCTCTTGAGATCTCTTCTTTTGGTGTAGATCAGTATGTCTTGTGCTGATTGTCTTGTCATGGTTGTAGAGATGTAGAGATAGGATTCAGGAGGGACACTCAATCACGGTGGCATCTCATCGCGCATACCCTACTTGGAGTTACATGATGCTTCATTGTCTCGGTTGATTCAAGATGCTTGGGCACACACTGGTTCTGCCGATCCCGCGTCCCATCTGGTTACATGCATCATTGCGTCTTTCGAGACTGCATACTAACAACTGCAGAGAGGCGACGAGGCGTGTTCCACAGGTAGCGAGAGTTACAAACTGTTTGAGTTGCATACGCCGGCAACTCCAGGAGTTTCCAGGAGATGCGTTCCTAAGAGAGCGCGAGGTTGACACCAAAGAGATACTTAGTCACATTTAGATTAAGAAATCCGAATTCACCTATCATGCTTTGATCTTGACATGGATATCCAAAGTAGATAGGATGAATAAGGATTTCTTTGCACACTTCCGGGAACGTTCCAAGGGGACTTCCATTAGAGTGTTTTGTGATTTTGCAGACAGGTTACATATGGATCCTGATTCCTGATGAGGTCCTGGACATAGCTTGAGATTATTTTGAACGTTTGTTTACTGCTGATCAGCTTACTGATGATATTTTGCGTGCTAAAGAAGAGGTTTGGTCACATGTGCAGCCAGTGGTTACAGAGGTTATGTGCCATAAGCTAGTGGCTCCCTTCTCTATGTAGAGATGCATGACGCAATGCTTGGCCTCGACAATGCCTCTTGTCGTGGGGAGGATGGGTTGACTAGACATTTCTATTTGCAGTTCTGGGATGCTCTCAACCTCGTTATGCTTTCCGATTTATATCACAACAGCTTTGTTCAAATTGCTGTCAAAACGGTGGATGTAGGGGAGGACTTAGAACCCAGAATGTGGGCACAGCGAGCCTTCCACATGGTCCACAGTGTAATGCTACATACTGTGGTAAAAACTATGTCGCTATGGTAGAAATCCAATTCATGTCCTGCATCTGGTATCATTTGTAGGGTGCCTGCTCTCTCTCTCTCTCTCTCTCCATCTGGTATCATTTGTAGGGTGCCTGGTTTCCTACGACGTTAAAACTCTCTTCTTCTTCTTCTCCTTCTCTCTCTCTCTCTCTCTCTCTCTCTCTCTCTCTCTCTCTCTCTCTCTCTCTCTCTCTCTCCCCGTCCATTGATAGTGACAGGATGAGGACCAGGAGAGCATATGATCATGATGGCCTAATAGCAGAGCATTTTATACATGCCAGAGACTGCTTGCACAACTTCTTGCACTGATGTTCAACCGTGCCATGTGCGAGGGCCTTCCTGATACTTGGAGTTTGTCTACTATCGTACCTATCTTCAAGTCAATGGACCCTATTGAGCATGGGAACTACCGCACTATCATGATTGGACACACATTGGCACGGTTGTAAGCATCCATCCTTGAGCAGCAGTTGAGTAGATGGGCAAAGAGAGAGGGTGTACGGGGAGCAGGACAACCGGGTTTCAGGAGAGGTTTTTCTACTCTTGATCATATTCTGACATTCAAAGCCATTATTGAGGAGGGACATCACGTGGGAGACGGCTCTATTGTTGCTTTGTGGATTTTCGCAAAGCCTTCGATACAGAGCCCAGAGCTAGATTGATTGCGCAAAATGCAGGAGATGGGGGTAGCCACAGAGTTGATCTGGGGGATCATGGCTCTATACAGGTCAGTAGTGGGGCATGTACGTACTCCAGAGGAGATTTCTGATTTGATTCACTCCACTGTCGAGTGAAACAGGGCTGCCCACTATCTCCTACACTATTTGGCATGTACGTAAATGAGGTTGCTCACCACATTGAGAGGGATGGTGATGAAGAGCAGAGTTGGCAGGGACATGGATCCCACTATTGTTATATGCTGATGATAGTGTTGATTTCTGACGACTCAGATGTTAGGTGCAGCGGAATGAATGTTGTATTTTCTCAAGATTAGTGATCTTTATTACTCAAGGTTTCTTTTAGTTCTTAGGGAAGGAGAGAGCCTTCCTTCTTGTAGAGTGTTGTGATCACGAACAAAGTGAGTGGATATTGTGCGTGCAAGTGAATGAGGCTGAGAGAAGGAGAGAGAAGAGATACGACACCCGAGAGGTTGTAAAACCCTCCTCCGAAGGCCCCACTCTCGTCGGCGAGTGGTCTACTTTGATGGCACAAAGGTGTACAATGCGAATGCAATGGACAGATGCAAGTTGGACTATGCCAATGACGACGGCTAAGGCTGAAATCTGTGATCTTCTAGGGCTGAATTCGGGGTTGTCTTTGTGGCTGAAAATGACTGTTTTCTTGCTGTTTTAATGGCTGAAAATGACTGATTTGTCAAGGGTTCTGCTGATGATAAAAACGCTGAGTTCCTGTACCTGCTAGGCTGTGTTTTATGGCAGATTTACACCTGCTGAAAAACGCTGCAATGGCTGATGATCAGGCTGGAAAAACGCTACCAAAAGGCAGGCTTCCCTAGCGTTAGTGCTTGCTGAAAAACGCTGATGTGAGGGGGGTCCTAAAGCTGATAAAAAGCCACAAAATGCTGAGGTTCTGCTGTGGATGCCTAGCGTTAGTGAAGGCTGAAAAACGCTGATGGGGATCAGGTCAAAACGCCAGGTTCAGGTGCTTCTTGGCGATGGTTTGCTGTAGGGGAGAAACGCCAAAGGGTGGATCTTGTAGGCGAGGCTTCTTGTGAAGAAAACGCCAAGGGAAGGTTGGTCTAATGCTAAGGGGGGGGTACTGCTGAGAAGTTGCCTGTTGAGTGGGAAGCTCCTGCTGCCTCTTCTGCCAGAAAGTGCTAACTTGGGTTTGCTTATATATTAACTTAGCAAAATTGCCCTACCTACTTTTGTTGGAAAGTCACTTAAAAATAATAAGTGAAAATACCAATAAATAGGAAAATAGGCTAAATGCACTGGAAAATTCCCCTAACTGATGCTAATGGATTCTGATGGGAATTTCGATGATCATGTTGTGTGCAACCGGAGTATATGCATCTATGCTAAGTGACTGGGCATGCACGGTCTACGAATAGACTCACAAAAGTGCCATATCACTGCTAATCTAAATTGATTGAACTGTAGGGAACCTTGCTGTGGTGTAGCTTGTCCATGGACACATAGGGTTGGGATGTGTCACGTGACATCCCCTCCTTTTCAAAGTGAGGTAGTGGTACCGAACTGTATGGCGTCGAGGGAGATCGCCAATAGTATCCGGAATCCTGGAAGGGACTCTTCGCCGGCCCACTCTGATGTGTGGGTCGTGCGGTACTTGAACTTCATAAAGGTCTGCAACGCTTGCTTCTTTGGGCCGCGCGAAAGCGACACAAAGTCGTTTGAATCTCCTTCCTTGCTTCAACTTCGTCTAGAATCATGCTTCTTCCATCGTCAAGAATCTCCATGGCTGAAAATTCCTGAAACTATCTCCAACACAAAACCATGAATATACCCATTCCATGTAAAGTGAAGGAAAAAAATCTTGTCTTCGCTACAGACTGTGTATGCAATGTAGATGAATATAGAGACGGAGTGACAACCCGTTCATCAAACACATGCAAACAATGAGATTGAATCTTTTCTGTTTGATCAAAATCAATGAACTTTGGCAATTCACAACGGAAATGCCCATGCTCGGTGCTCATACTATCATGTGCTCTTTCGGAAACTGTGTCATGCCACGGAAGAGACATGGAATGTGACTTCCTAACATACAAACTTTTCAGCTTTTCATGAACAATCCGCATACATTCGTGCTCATCCATGAGAGAAACGTGCTCAACATACAGTATGTCATGCCTAGGACAAGGGATCACATAACGATGCTGACTAAAATACAGGAAACCGTCACGAATGAAACACTCGAACAACGCGTGCGTATCAATTATGCGAACACACAATACTTCCTGTGAGGGTTCTTTGGACCAAGGCTCGAGAGTCAAGATCGCTTCTTCGGGATCTATCGAATCGTCTTGTGGGGGATCTGTGGACCTCGACTCGAAAGCCAAGATCGATTCTTGGTGATTGATCGAATCTACAACGAGGTTAGTTTCGCTAGGAAAAGCATCCACTAACACATCATCCTTGTGAACAATCACATCATCTTTATGCAATTCATCATGCTTGTGAGAAATCACATCTTGATCATGCAAATCATCATGCTTGTCATTGTCATCCAAATCATCATGCAAATCATTGTCATTCAAAACATCATCATGCTTCACACAATCATGCAAATCCTGTGTATCATGCTTTGGAGAAGAAGAGATTGAGAGAGTCTTCTTTTCCCGAATTTCTTGCATCGGTGTCGACACTTGAGAAAAGAGTCGCAACATCTCTTGCATTCGTGCTTTGTTCTCGCGATAAAATTCTGCTTGTCTTGCTTTGTTCGCTCGATCAAATTCTGCTTCTCTTGCTTTGGCTTCCAAGCGTGCTTGCTCGTTCTCACGCGCTATGGCTGCCATTCTTTCTTGGTACTTACACTCGATGGCTGCCATGTCTTCTTCGTAGGCTTTTCTTTCTGCTTCTCGTTCGGCATCTCTTGCTTTGTCTTCTAACTTCTTGTCCATCATCCTCTTGTTGAAAGCCTCCATAGGAGTTAGTGCAATTGGTGTCGTAGATGGGGAAGGGTCGGAAAAACCTCTTGGTGGGGAAAATTCTTCTTCGCCTCTCTCATGCTCATCACCTCCAAGCGAAGTATCCATTCCGCTTCGAGTGATGACCATTCTGCAATCGTGGGTTCTTGTGGGTTCTTAAGTTCACGAGGAACTTGGGTTCTTGAGGGTCTTGAGGTTCTTGAGGTCTTTGATTCGTGAGAATCTTGGGTTCTTGAGGTTCTTGAGTCTTGAGGGTCTTGGGTTCTTGGGGTTCTTGAGGTTTTCTTTCGCTTGCAAATCGCGTTGGAGAAGGATCTTCTCTTCACCCGAGTTCTACTCCTTTCTGCGGGCGCACCCCTTGGCGGCCTTGCGCTCACACCAAGGTTGCTTTTTCCCACCTCACGTCGATTCGCCGGCCGCTAAGTGCACGGTCCACTCTCAATGAGTGAAAAGAGACACAAGGGGAGGCTGGACAAGCCTTTCTTTCTTGGGATTCCTGTCACTCTTCAACAAAACACGATTAGGAGTCGACACGCCCAAGTAAACTTTGGTTCGTGCGATCGCAACAAGCAAAAAAAATTCTTGTGGTTCTTTCCTTGAGTAATGCAGAACACTTCCAAAGCTCTGATACCAATGTTAGGTGCAGCGGAATGAATGTTGTATTTTCTCAAGATTAGTGATCTTTATTGCTCAAGGTTCCTTTTAGTTCTTAGGGAAGGAGAGAGCCTTCCGTCTTGTAGAATGCTGTGATCACGAACAAAGCGAGTGGATATTGTGCGTGCAAGTGAATGAGACCGAGAGAAGGAGAGAGAAGAGATACAACACCCGAGAGGTTGTAAAACCCTCCTCCGAAGGCCCCACTCTCGTCGGCGAGAGTGGTCTACTTTGATTGCACAAAGGTGTACAATGCGAATGCAATGGACAGATGCAAGTTGGACTATGCCGATGACGACGACGGCTAAGGCTGAAATCTGTGATCTTCTAGGGCTGAATTCGGGGTTGTCTTTGTGGCTGAAAATGACTGTTTTCTTGCTGTTTTAATGGCTGAAAATGACTGATTTGTCGAGGGTTCTACCGATGATAAAAACGCTGAGTTGTTGTACCTGCTAGGCTGTGTTTTATGGCAGATTTACACCTGCTGAAAAACGCTGCAATGGCTGATGATCAGGCTGGAAAAACGCTACCAAAAGGCAGGCTTCCCTAGCGTTAGTGCTTGCTGAAAAACGCTGATGTGAGGGGGGTCCTAAAGCTGATAAAACGCCACAAAATGCTGAGGTTCTGCTGTGGATGCCTAGCGTTAGTGAAGGCTGAAAAACGCTGATGGGGATCAGGTCAAAACGCCAGGTTCAGGTGCTTCTTGGATGGTTTGCTGTAGGGGAGAAACGCCAAAGGGTGTATCTTGTAGGCGAGGCTTCTTGTGGAGAAAACGCCAAGGGAAGGTTGGTCTAATGCTGAGGGGGGGGTACTGCTGAGAAGTTGCCTGTTGAGTGGGAAGCTCCTGCTGCCTCTTCTGCCAGAAAGTGCTAACTTGGGTTTGCTTATATATTAACTTAGCAAAATTGCCCTACCTACTTTTGTTGGAAAGTCACTTAAAAATGATAAGTGAAAATACCAATAAATAGGAAAATAGGCTAAATGCACTGGAAAATTCCCCTAACTGATGCTAATGGATTCTAATGGGAATTCCGATGATCATGCTGTGTGCAACCGGAGGATATGCATCTATGCTAAGTGACTGGGCATGCATGGTCTACGAATAGACTCACAAAAGTGCCAGATACTGCTAATCTAAATTGATTGAACTGACGGGAACCCTGCTGTGGTGTAGCTTGTCCACGGACACATAGTGTTGGGATGTGTCACGTGACATCGGAGGGAAGCATCACTTAGATGCTTTGTACAAATTTGCCCCACGATAGTGGATTGTCTTATAACCTGGGGAAAACCAAGGTTATGGTGTTTAACACCACACCACAGTGGGTGAGGAGGTCAGCACCCACATTTACATATGGCCAAGAGATGGTGGAGTATACAGATGCATACACCTATCTTGGGGTAGTCTTCAGTGGACGGGTGTTTTCATTAAGGAGAGCAGCATAGACTAGATTGATGAGAGCTTATGCAACATTGGGAGGATTGGAGAAGATGTGTTCGCAAGTTCAGTTTCACGAACCTCGAACAAAGCTATGGCTTTTTGACACTCTAGTGGCTTCAGCTATGCTTTACGGGGTTCAGTTTTGGGGACCCTCAGTGGACCACCATCGCATATCTGGTAGCACTTATGGATGGAGATGTATGGGGAGGCCTCTAGTCTCTATGATTTCACGGATGATTGGGGCTAAGTCCTTAGTGCCACATGAGATTATCGAGCCGAGCTTGCTGCCCCCCCTCTCGTGGTCGAGGCCTTACTAGATCAATATCCTTCATGCATAATTTATGGGACCTCCCCAAAGATAGACATGCTCAGCTAGCCCTTGAGTCATCGCGACAGCTAGCGCTACAGGGGACCACAGCATGTTGGTACGGGCAGATGATATCATGGTTTCAGCCTCAGCATGGATAGATTGCCTCCGTTCTAGTACTCCTTGGATGCACCCTCCCTATCTCTCGCATGGACAAAGATCACTAGACTCATACGTCAGGATTTGATTCAGCTAGATACCAAGAGCACATGGATACAGCCGATACAAGAGTTCTACACGAAGACGGCTTTCTATAAAGAACATTTTCTCCAACTAACAAAGGATGGATATGTGATCAGACCGGCCTATATGGACACTCATTTATCCTATGGGATACAATGTGCTGTTGGTCAGATGCGCACATCATTGCATCAGCTAGAGATTGAGACTGTAGATTTAGAAGAGTACCAACAAAGGGCAGGATATGCCGGTTGTGTCGTATAGAGCCAGAGACAAAGTTAAATCACATTTGTCATTGTCCGGTATACTATGAGATATGAGGCCGCTTTCATTGTCTATTCAAAGAGGGCTTTGGACTGCTCGCTAGGGTGATGAGATATCAAGATCAGAGATGCCTTGGGTTGTTTTTGCTAGAGTTGCGTACACACAGGGAGAGTCTCTTCAGGAGATCAGGCAGTGGGAGACATTCATAGAGGGAGATCATTGACTTATTTAGAGCAGGGACTCAACAGCCAGACAAGCATGCTTCATAGCAGACTTCAGAGCCCACTTATACCAGAGGTATATTAGTTGACAAAGCCATTGAGCTTGAGAGAGCTAGACACCCATGTCTACGAAGGCGACCACGACATCGTGCCATGCTTCATAGCAGACTTCAAAGCCCACTTATACCAGAGGTATATTAGTTGACAGAGCCATTGAGCTTGAGAGAGCTAGACGCCCATGTCTATGAAGGCGACCACGACATCGACGGAGGCTCCATTAGAGGATCAAGACTATTCTAGCAAGAGATGGGAGATGCCCAGTACGACTATTTACAGAGGTGGACATTGACGAAGCTCTTCAGCAACCGATGCAACACTTTCTCGGACAACGCGCGATGCCGAGCATGCTGAGTCATTGATGATGATGATGATGATGATGTTAGTCTCACTTTACTTCATTTTTATTTTTGTACCCAAACAGTGGATTAGATCCACCAAGATTGTATCAGTTTGGTCTCATAGGTCATTTTGGCCTTTTGAAGACGTTTAATATAACATTTCATTTCATTCTCTCTGTGTGTGTGGCGCACACAAGAAAAGGGGCTGTATTCTGTGTAGATAAGAGACCTCGAGAGATGCTCAATGGCCTATCACCCAAAGGAAGTGCAATAGAGGAGTGGTCTATACGATGAATGTAAAATGAACCACTATGGGGAAGCACAAATGCCATGTGATGTGACCCTGATCTCGACAAAAAAGAGCTGACGATCGCACCCATGTATGAAGAAAGGCGCATCGACGCTGCAACACTGCTCTGGAGGAGTCGGATAAAGAATCCCACTGATAACAAAGAGTATGCAGTAGCTTTGTCCAGATGGCTGTCAAAATGGTGGACGTAGGGGAGAACTGTGAGCCCATAATGTGGGCACATCGAGCCTTCCACATCGTCCAAAGTGTGATGCTGCATATTGTGGTGAACATTGTGTCTCGTTGGCGGAGAGCCAGCTGGTGACCTGCACCTGGGATCATCTATAGAGTGTCTATAACCCAAGGTAGTAAGCATGAAGACTCAATCTGTCAGCAAGCTGTGAAAAAAGGTGCGACCTCGGAAATTGCAAAAGCCGGGCAACTGCTCCCCATGTACAAACCAATCGTGGGCGCCCACTCTAATCAATAAACGCTATCCACACTGGTTGCGCAAAAGGACAAACCCAAAAACAATGCCGCATAGACTCAAGCTCTAAAGTACATCGCTGACAAGTTGTGTCATGATCAGTGACTGTCGACCAAGTACCAACAAGCAATCCTGCACGTGCTATCATCCACACAAAAAAAAACGTTCTGCGGCTGATCCGGAGGGTCCAAGTGCATGACCAAAACTGTCTCTGGAAAGTGGGGAGGATGCACTAATCTTGCCATACCTCTGACTGGCGTGGACGGTGAGGAGGGTGCCGAGTCTTCAAAAGAAGTCTCCTCCCAAGAGTGATAGAGTACTCAAAAAAAGATAAGAGGGGCTCCATCATCGCTCAACAAAGGCCACTGCCACTCACCAAGATCCCACTCCAACTGAACAAGTGGCTTTCCTCTCCAAATCCAAAGTCTTCAAAGTGGTGTCTCCTCAGTAGTGAAAACTGGGTCAACACAGGATCTCCTCAGGAAAGAGTCTACCACTCTAACAGGCTGCCAATGGGCAATCAACTGCTGATTAAGAAAACCTCACCCTAAAACTCTCTCTAACAGACTTGGACATTCCAAGTCGGGAATCTACCACAACACACGTGAGCAAACTAAAAGAACTGAGAGAGAGAGAGAGAGAGAGAGAGAGAGAGAGAGAGAGAGAGAGAGCACGGCGAAACTCCGCGCCCAGAGAGATTGGCCCCAAAGATTGGCACCCCTTTCGGTATTTCCCCATTATTAATGCGTCAGAAAGTACAATGTCTGAGGGTCCTCGTCTAAGTAGTGCTCCCAAGTGTATCTGCCTAAAATTGAGGTGTCCACGAAGAGCTTCAAGTTTAAAGCATCTGGGTCCCAAAAGTTGGCGCTCCAGCAGCCAATGCAAATCGTGGAAATCCGTACATGTGCCATGTCAGCATCCAACACAATTTGCGGGACGTTCGTACAACGTTGCCACATCAGCATCTCCACGTGATTTGGAGGTCCTGCTTTATTTTAATCCTCTAGTGCCCCTTTGGGCCTTGGCGGACAGGCAGGACCTATAAGTTGGTACAACTTATAAAAGTGAGAGTTTTTCCATTTTTGGCCTTTCCGCTTGGTACTACAAGTTAGTACGAATTCTTCTCTATCTTTTAGTAGGGCTCTGACCTCTTTCTTCTCTATCTTTCAGTAGGGCTCTGACCTCTTTCTATCCGGAGTCTGTCCTCTAGGTCATGCCACGTCATCGCTTTATGACATACCCCCCTCTTGAAAGAAATGTAATCGCCCTCGATTAGGCCTGCAAAACCAACATAAGCCAATAACCAATCCAGTAGACATTGAATCTAAGTACTGACGTACTAGACAACACATATCCAGTACTTGCATGAAGACGACAGTCACCGAACATCCGCATGAAATTCACATCACTATGCATGTCGTGATCTTTGATGAGAATCATGATCATCGTAATGTATTTAGCAATCACATCGAGATCTCACCGATCTCTAGCAGATGTCGGGATTGATTAAATCTTGTTACTATCATATCCACATCACCCCTCAGGTGAACATGACCAAAATGATGCAATCATTTCGTCTTTGAATCATGCACTCAAACATTACACACATGAGAGAACAAACATATCAAATTCATTTAAGGACTTACCATTTCAAAGTAATTATTTTCTTATAGTCATATAACAGAATACCATCAGCCTATCAGTACCCGTGAAATCTCAAGAGAAATCAGTGACTTTGATCCACTTGGGTAATCTGTGACAAAGGAGCGGAATGACTCCCCTCCTGTGCAATCCGTAGTGCACCAGATTCAACCCTTCTGATCATCGGTAACTCTTGGAATAGTCAAAGCTAGATCAAAAGCCTCAAGGTAAAGCTCTAAAATCCGAGGAGTATTTGCTAGGTCCTCCTCCTCCATCCATTTGGCATCCAATGCCGGATAGTTCTTGAACTTTTGACCAAATACTGGCGTATCAGCTTACCTTTCACTTTCCTTTCCTTGCGAGCCACTATCTGTTTTCTGGAATGAGAATCTCCTCTGTCTCTTCCACCTCAGGTTGCTCCTCAGGCTCCCTGTCCACTGGCACCTCATCTATGAAAGGTTTCAATAGACTCACATGAAATGCATTGTGAATCTCCCAAGTATCTGGTAACTTAAGTCTGAAGGATACATCATTTATCGTTTCCTGAATCTGGAAAAGACCATAGTATCTCATACCCAATTTTGTCCAAATGCCATCGTGCCCACTCTTTGTCTTGGGAAGATAAAAAATAAAATTGATTGCTATGCTTTCATAAGGTCGGCTAGTTATAGGCAAAGGTTGCAAAAGACCTTGTGCCTTATGCCTGTCGAACTTGACCCTCGAGCATATCAAACAATTGCGAACAAACTCATCCACAACTTTTTTGAGCCTCTGCCAGTAGAAAAACCGTTCCACACCTTTCAATGTGGTCTCTATGCCACGGTGGCCCGAAAAAGGTGGACAATGGCACTCTGTCAAAACCTTATTTCTCAGTGCTTGTGTAACACACAGGAAGTTCTTCCGCATCAAATAGCCTTCCTTGAGTGAATAGCGTGTAACTACTTCCCCACTCTGTAATCGGTCAAAGATGTCTGCAAAATCTGGATCTATGGCGTACTAATCTACCATATCCTCAAAGCTGTGATGATGAATTGCCGAAATATCCAAAACTAAATGCTTACGTGTCACGTGCGCACTTCACTTGCGCTACGTGGACATGCTTTTGCTATAGTCTAGCGTGAGTCTTAGCAAGGGACCTAGACGGGCACCTTTGTGAGCCTCTAGCAGGACGTGCATGTCTAGGCCGGTCATAGTTGCATACCCTCTCTTGCACAGTACGGCATTTCAGCATATAGGTGTTTTGCCGCATGTGAACCACCTCTTGGCCTTGCATTATTAATAAGTGACTTTAGCATTTTTATGAGATCGTGAGGTGTTTTTTCAGTGTGCTCGACCCATCTTTTTGCACCTATAAAGGGGGCCCTTTGGGGCCTGGGCGCTAGGAGAAGCAGAAGAGGCAGCAACAACATAAGAAAATGCAGACTTCGTGTCGCAAGTAGCACATCATCGTTTTCAGCCTCCTCTCAGCAGCATTTTCAGCCTTGAGCATCAACGTTTTCAGCCCAGATCAGCCAGCGTTTTCAGCCCATGATAGCCTCAGATTCAGCCCTTAGCCTTGTCATGGTTGCAAAATTGAGCCATCAACATCGCTAGCAGTTTCAGCATTCAGCCATAGACTCGTCGTCGTCGTCGTTATCGTAGTCGTCATCGTCATTGACACAGTACCCCATCACCTAGTACCCCTTGTGTTCTGGCTTGGCTCCTGCCTAGCTTTGCGTAAGGACTCATAGAACCCATCAGTACCGCGTCGTCGTCGTCGTCGACATAGAACCCATCAGTATCTCGTCGTCTTCGTCGACATAGAACCCATCAGTAGCTCGTCGTCGTCGTCAACATAGAACCCCTCAGTACCTCGTCATCGTCGTCGACATAGAACCCATCGGTACCTGGTCGTCGTCGTCGTCGTCATTGTCGTCGACATAGAACCTATCAGTACCTTAGTACCCCTCAATACCCATGAGTACCTTCAGCACCCCGTAGTACCCCCCAATACCTACAGTACCCAGTGCCCTTCAGTATCTCAGTAGTACACAGCATCAGTATCTCAGCATTTAGTCATTGTATCAGCATTGTGCAAGAATAAAGAAAGTACTTGCTCTGGCAGCAGAGCAAGGGGGCCCTTGAGGGTTTGGGACCCGACATGCGGAGTCCCCTCTCTCTCTCTCTCTCTCTCTCTCTCTCTCTCTCTCTTGTTAGCCCCCTCCTGCACCAGCCTGCCAGTCCATTTTGCACCAGTTTGTCAGTTCCACACCCCCCAGCTCATCAGCACACTTCAGTCCCGGCTTGCACCTGTTGCTGTCCACCTTCGTAGAGGGAGAAGTACTTCGAAGTTCGCTTAATACAACCACCCCTGGGGGGGGTTGGGGGGGAGCCCTTACGAGGTTGACAAAGCACCCCCAATCTTCTTAAAAACATGGCCCCAAAACAGAAGACATTTACAGAAACACTGGCCTTGAATCCCCCTCTTGTTCCACCAGCTATCAAGCCACAGAACCCCTGGGAGGTGTACATCATGGGAAAAATGAAGAAGCTGCAACAGGAAGTAATCAACCTTACTAGAGAGTTATTAGCCAAAGGAGCTTGGATAGTGAGTCTCGAAGCTCAACTGTTGGATGTCAAAACCAAACAGGATACACAAAAAGCAGCCCAGAAGCAACATCGGGAAGAAAAATCTGAAGCACTACAACAGGACAATATACCAAAGGTAAAATCTGAAACATTTGTCAATGAAGTGTTAACAGTTCTCAAAGAGAATAAAAGAGTGAAAAGCTTGGAGAGAGACATCAGAATTGGGGTCTTACCAGAACGTTGGTCAATGGGTACAAACCCCGACGAACAGTTGAAAGGATATATCTTGGATGTAGACATAATTAAAGAAAGACTCGTTAAAATAGTACCTTTTGTAGACCTTGGTGACCCAATTGACATTCAAATTAAAGGGAAACAGGCCAGAGTTCGATATTATGATATAGATGATAAAATTAAAGTTATGAGACAGACCAGGTCATTACAAGGTACATCAGTGTGGATTTCAGATGAGTTGACACCCCTACAGCTAAAGAATAGAGCCAGTGAATTGGCCAAAGTCAGAGAAGCAAGGAAACAAGGAAAATGGGCAGTTTACAGAGGAGGAAAAGCTATTATCAGAAAATTCAAGACCACATCCCCCTTGTCAAAGACATGGACTTGACACATGCACACATCTAGTCGCATTATGCGCATGGTGATTCTATCATTTGTAACATCTAACTCTCATGAGTCATGAGAGCCTTCAGGTTAGTTGGCACATGCACTTTTCTTATTTGATGATACCCAGAGTGGATTGTAATCAAAGTTGTATCTGATTGTCCTATTGGCCAGCTTTGGCGTCGACAAGGACGTTAAAACTTAATAGAACTCTCTCTCTCTCTCTCTCTCTCTCTCTCTCTCTCCACCTGCTCTCTCTCTCCACCTGAGATGGTACAAAGGGCCATCGACAGAATGAAGAAGGCATATGATCATGACAGTCTGGTATCGGAGCACTTTATACATGCCAGGGATATGCTGATGGAGGTTCTCGTAGTGTTGTTCAATCGTGCCATGCGTGAGGGATTACCTGAGACTTGGAGATTGTCTAATATTGTGCCCATCTTCAAGGCTGGTGACCCTACAGAGCCTGGGAACTACCGCACTATCATGGTTGGACACACATTGGCACGGTTGTATGCATCCATCCTGGAGCAACACTTGAGTAATTGGGCAGAGGGCGAGGGGGTACGAGCAAAGGGTCAAGCCGGCTTCAGGAGGGGTTTCTCCACTCTTGATCGTATTTTGACACTCAGGGCCACCACTGAGGAGGGCAGAGCACATGGGAGACGAATTTATTGTAGCTTTGTGGACTTTCGTAAAGCATTTGACATGGTACCAAGAGCTCGATTGATGCGCAGACTACAGGAGATGGGGGTGCCCATAGAGGTGATTTGGGGGATTATGGCTTTGTACAGATCAGTGATGGGACAGGTACGCACTCCGAAAGGGGTATCTGATTTAGTTCACTCTACCATTGGAGTGAAACCGGGCTGCCCATTGTCTCCTACTCTATTTGGTATGTATGTTGATGAGGTGTCTGATTACATCGATAGAGAGGGTGACAGAGGTGCACAGCTGGCAGGGACGTGGATCCCATTGTTGCTATATGCTGATGATATTGTGCTGATATCTGACTCACCAGAAGGTATGCAACGACAGTTGGATGCACTACGCAATTTTGCAGAGGATAGTGGATTGTGTGTAAACCTAGGTAAAACCAAGGTTATGGTGTTTAACACCACACCGCAATGGGTCAGGAGATCAGTACCCGCTTTCAAATATGGTCAGGAGATTGTGGAGTATACAGATGCCTACACTTACCTGGGGGTGGTCTTTACTGGGCCGAGATTTTCCTTGAGAAGAGCAGCAGAGACTAGACTAACTAGAGCTGGTGCGGCTCTGGGAGGAATGGAGAGGATGTGTTCACAAGTTTAGTTCCAAGAACCTAGGACAAAGTTATGGCTCTTTGATACTTTGGTTGCCTCTCCTATGTTATATGGGGTGCAGGTTTGGGGACCTTCTAAAGGCCAAGATGGATGGAGGCGTATGGAGAAGCCCCTGGTATCTATGATCTCTCGGCTAATTAGAGCCAAGGTTTCTGTACCGCATGATATCATTCGAGCGGAATTAGCTGCCCCCCCTATGGAGATTGAGGCGCTCACAAGATCGGTCTCCTTTGTACACAGTCTGTGGAATACTACCAGAGACAGATATGCCAGGGTGGCTCTTGAGTCCTCCAGACAATTAGCTCTTAATGGGGATACATCATGCTGGTATGCTCAGATGACATCATGGTTTCAGACACATGGTTTCACCATGGACAGGTTGCCTCCTTTTCAATACTCTCTTCAAGCACCCTTGAGGTCTCTGACACGGGTAGAGATTAATAGACTCATCCGTCAGGATTTGATCCAGTTGGACACGAGGAGGACATGGATAGAGCCGTTACAAGAGTTGGGCACAAAGATGGCTTTCTATAGAGAGCATCTTCTCCACCTCACGGGGGATGGGTTTGTAATTCGACCTAGCTATATGGACACGCATCTTTCGCATGGTTTGCGTTGTGCCATTGGCCAGATACGCACATCCTCACATCAGCTCGAGATTGAGACTGGCAGATTCAGAGGGACACCACCAAATAACAGAATATGCCGCTTATGCCATCTAGAGCCAGAGACAGAAGTACATTACATATGTCATTGCACAGTGTACTATGAGATACGAGGTCGTTTTCACTGTCTATTCAGAGAAGGTTTCGGGCCTCTATCTAGGGTCATGAGTTATGAGGATCAAAGATGTCTTGGGCTTTATCTACTTGAGTTACACAAGCATAGAGAAACCTTACTGAGGAGAGGTGAAGAGAGACATCCCCAGAGACAGATCACAGATTTCTTTACACTAGATACGGTACACGAATAGACAGAGGAGCAACCAACGATGGTGGAGAGGTCTACCCGCACTACTGGCATTCTCATAGACCGAGCATTGGAGCTAGGGAGATCTAGACGACCCCGAGGGAGGAGAGGAGTTACACAATTTCGAAGGAGGCTATGGCAAAAGATTCAAGCCATACTCTTTCGTCGTCCAGAATGCAGATGAAGATGAATCTCTACTACCCTCCCATATTGTCTTCACATTGTACTGCTTAGTTTAGGATCCCGCGGTATTTATATTTTGTTATCCTAGTTTAATTTATTTTGTTAATCTGACTTTGTATCAGATACACCGCATTGTAACTTTCTGGTCTCATAGGTCACTTTGGCCTTTTGAACTTTGAAGACGTTAATATAACATTTCATTTCATTTCTCTTTCTCTCTCAGAGTTCAGTTTCAGAGTTCAGTTCTTTCAAGTGAAGTGAAGTAACCTTGTGTTTGTTCGGAATACTAGATCCAAGCAGAACCCTTAAACACTTCGGTTGCACCTGGCGTTGGTATCGGAGCTCTATGCGTGCTTCAGCTTCGCGAACGCAGGGGAAGAACCATGAAGAACCCAAGCAGAACCAAGAACCCAAATAACCTCTCTCAGTTTTTTTTTCCTGAAAGAATCTTGGAGTCCCGATCTCGGACTTATTAGCTCCCGTCTTCATCGCTATGTCTTTGAATGAAGATCGACATCGGATACACGAAAACCCAAATCTTGAGTACCAAGATCTACTTGCCTCGTATGCGGATATGGGAGGAGTTGGTGCAAGGATCCCTAACCTCTCTTCAGCATTCGCATTTGCATGTAGCGTGCATCCACTTCCATCGACAAGCAACCCTTGGAAATACCTCCAAGCACCCTTACCTTTCATCTTCACCTGCAATGTTTTCACGGCAAGGCTATTCGAGTGGTCGTACTTACTCGCAAGCGAGAGTCACCACCAAGGTTGGTATTCTGCGACAGTAGTAAGCTTGCCTAGCAACTCGTATGGTCGGTGTTTATATCACACTAGACCTACATCTGCAATATCCACCCATTTGGAGGAATCTTCATTGGTTATGCACAAGCATCAGAAGCATTCAGGATCAGAAGTATAGAGAGAAGTTCGGCAGTCTGCAGTATCCACCCGTTTGGAGGAATCTTCATTGGTTATGCACAAGCATCAGAAGCATTCAGGATCAGAAGTATAGATAGAAGTTCAGCAGTTGTGCCTCACCTTCAAGAGGGGGGATGTCGTGCGCACTTCACTTGCGCTACGTGGACATGCGTCTGCTATAGTCTAGCATGAGTCTTAGCTTAGGACCTAGCTTGGCACCTTTGTAAGCCTCTAGCAGGATATGCATGTCCATTTGCTCAGTTGCTGCTCGAGAATGGATGCGTATAACCGTGCTAATGTGTGAGTTGTGACCGATCATAATAGTACGGTAGCTCCCAAGCTCCATAGGGTCTCCTGCCTCTAGGATAGGCACGATAGTAGACAAACTCCCAAGTATCAGGCAGGCCCTCACACATAGCACGATTGAACATCTTAGCTAGAAGCTCTGCAAGCATATCTTAGGCATGAATAAAATGCTCGGCCACTAATCCCTCACGATCATAAGCTCTCCCTTGCTTCATCGTGTCAATGGCTTTTCTTACCATCTCCGCTGTAAAGAAGACATGCATGTGGGCATGGCTCTGGTGGATCCAGTAGATGTGGCTGCCCCGACATTGTATATAGGGATGTTGCATATCGGCCCCACACCTCCGGAGAAGTAATAGCTAGAGCGGGAGGGGATTCATGAAAAAGCCGCCAAGCCTCAACTGAATCTTGATTGAAATATAGGTGGTATAACTCTTGCTTAAGGCTAGCTAGAAAGGCCCTCTTCTCCCGACATACCAAACGCCGGAAGGCAATACGCGACTGTCTATGAGTGATGACTCCCAGAGAAACCTCTTTGTAGCCGGGCTCTCAAATCTCTGCACTCCTCATCATACCAATTGTTCTAGGGCATAGTCCCAGAATGGCGTCCCTGCTCTCCCTAGCCGCATACCATACAGTCTCTGTTAGAATATGGGTGAGCTCCTTCAAAGGTCGTCCTGGATCCTCTGTGCATAGGCGTCTATAAATCCCATCCGTGTAAACAGAGTCCGTCTACAAAGTGAAAGTATATCTTGTAGGACCTCTTGTTCGTGTCCTCTGAGCTGTGGTGAAATGGAAGGAGATATCCAGTGTCAAAAGGGCATGGTCAAGTGCTATCCCAATGGGCCGGGGTCCAACTGTGAAATCCTCAATATGGGAAAGAAAGCTCGGTGTGGCCATAATATAATCCACTGTGCTAGCCCCGTGAAGAAGTGGGAAGCAAGTAAACCCGGTGGTTGCTGGGAATCTCTGTAAGCCATTAAGTATGGCTAACCCATGTGCGGTGCCCATATATAGTAAGTATCTCCTATACTCTTTACATTTTGTATCTTGTGAGCGTCTGTCCCGCCCCATGTGTATGGTCACTGGTGTCTGGCTCTCTCAACATCTCCTCCGAGACATCATAGAAGACTGTCTGATGGTTGCTCGTTCCAGCATTGAAGTCCCTCAGGAGAAGGATGTCCCTATCCCTAGAGAACTCCTATATGTCATCATCAAGCATAGAGAAAGGAGACTCTCCTCTAGGTGACGCATAGGTTGATGTACTTGGAGCAAAGTAGCATATGGCAATAAAGAGAAATCTGTTTATGTCTTTTTCAATCTCACCCACAGGTACATGTTTGATCGTCTCTCGGAACAATATGTACAAGGCCCTAAAAAGAATTGCTACCCCCTCCCCCGGCCCGATTCTCTACTCTCATGCTCAGATCTTGCATCTGCTCGATGAGCCGTCTCCCATCTGTATCTAGTCACATGTGGCATCATCTGACCCGGGGTCTGGTGATTCTCTAAATAGAACACAATATCTCTCTCTCAAAGCTATCCTCAAAGGCACCCACATCAAGCTTGAGAGAGAGAAATGAAATAAAATGTTATATTAACATCTTCAAAAGGCCAAAATGACCTATGAGACCAATGTGTTACAAAATGGTGAATCTAATACCATGTCTGGGTACAAAAGAACTAGAATAAAGATACTACTACTAGAATCCATCCTCATATGCACTCTGGATGTCAAGAAAGTATGGCTCGAATCCTTTGCTGTAGTCTCCGTCGATGCTGTGTAGCCCCTCTCCTCAATCGTGGCCGTCTGGATCTTTGTAGCTCAAGTGCTCAGTCGATGAGAGTGCCGGAAGTGGTCGAATGAGTGTGGGCCGAGCTGTGCGGTGATGGCTGCTCCTCTGGCTGTTCCATATCTAGTGAAAAGAAATCTGTAATGTGTCTCTGGGACTGTCTCTCTCTATCTCTGCCCAGTGAAGTGTCTCTATATTTGTGTAACTCAAGTAGATATAGCCCAAGATATCTCTAATCCTCATAACTTATGACCCTAGAGAAAGGACCGAAACTTTCTTTGAATAAGCAGTGGAAACGGCCCCGTATCTCATAGTACACTGTGCAATGACATACGTAATGTAGCTCTGTCTCTGGCTCTAGCTGGCAGAAGCGGCATATCCTGTTGTCTACTGGTATCCCTCTGAATCTACTAGTCTCAATCTCCAGCTGATGTGAGGATGTGCGTATTTGGTCAATGGCACACCGCAAACCATGAGACATACGTTGTCCATGTAGCTGGGTCAAATCACAAACCCATCTCATGTGAGGTGGAGAAGATTCTCTCTATAGAAAGCAATCTTCGTGTCCAACTCCGTGGCGGCTCTATCCATGTCCTCCTGGTATCCAGCTGGATCAGGTCCCGACGAATGAGTCTAGTAATCTCCACCAGTGTAAGAGACATCGAGGGTGCCTGAATAGAGTATTGGAAAGGGGGCAGCCTGTCCATGGTGAAGACATGCGTCTGAAACCATGATGTCATCTGTGCATACCAGCATGAAGTGTCCCCCTGAAGAGCTAACTGTATGGAAGACTCAAGGGCCAGTCTAGCATATCTATCTCTAGTAGTGTCCCACAAGTTGTGGACAAAGGAGACTGATCCGGTAAGCGCCTCAATCTCCATAGGAGGGGCAGCTAGCTCTACTCGAATGATAGCATGGGGTACGGAGGCCTTGGCTCTGATCAGTCGAGAGATCATAGATACCAAGGGCCTCTCCATACGTCTCCAACCATCATGGCCTACAGAAGGTCCCCATATCTGCACCCCATACAACATAGCTGAGGCTACTAAAGTATCAATGAGCCATAACTTTGTCCAAGGTTCCTGGAACTAAACCTGCGAACACATCCTCTCCAAGCCTCCCAAAGCCGCAAAAGCTCTAGTCCGTCTAGTCTCTGCTGCTCTCCCCAAAGAAAACCTCGGCCCAGTGAAGACAACCCCAAGGTAAGTGTATGCATCTGTATACTCTACAATCTCGTGGCCATATGTGAAAGTCGGTGCTGATCTCCTGATCCACTGTGGTGTGGTGTTAAATATCATAACCTTGGTTTCACCAAGGTTTACAGACAATCCACTATCCTTTGCAAAACTGTGTAATGCATCCAATTGTCGGTGCATAACCTCTGGTGAGTTAGAGATCAACACAATATCATGAGTATATAACAACAATTGGGATCCACGTCCTTGCCAGCTGAGCACCTCTATCACCCTCTCTGTTAATGTAATCAGACACCTCATCAACATACATACCAAATAGAGTAGGAGACAATGGGCAACCCTATTTCACCCCAATGTTGGAGTGAACTAACTCAGATATCCCCTCCGGAGTGCGTACATGTCCCATCACTGATCTATATAGAGCCATCATCCCCCAAATCAACACTATGGGCACCCCCATCTCTTGCAGTATGCGCATCAATCGAGCTCTCGGTACCATGTCAAATGCTTTGCAGAAATCCACAAAGCTACAGTAAATCCGTCTCCCATGTGACCTGCCCTCAATGATGGCTCTGAGTGTCAAAATATGATAAAGAGTGGAGAAACCCCTCCTGAAACCGGCCTCGCCCTTTGCTCGTACACCCTCACCCTTTGCCCAATTACTCAACTGTTGCTCAAGAATGGATGCATACAACCGTGCCAATGTGTGCCCAACCATAATAGTGCGGTAGTTCCCAGGTTCTGTATGATCACCTGCTTTGAAGATAGGCACAATAGTAGACAACCTCCAAGTCTCAGGTAACCCCTCACACATGGCACAATTGGACAACACTGCAAGAACCTCTACCAGCATATCTCTAGCATGTGTAAAGTGCTCTGCTACTAGACCATCATGATCATATGCCCTGCTGGTCCTCATCCTGTCAATGGCTCTCTTTACCATGTTAGTGGTAAAGAAGGTGCTGGTAGGTGGGCATGGCTTTGTAGGATCTGGAGTAATCATTGGGGGAGGAGAGTGCTCATGAAAGAATCGCCATGCCTCTCTTGAGTCTCTACTCAAGAACAGCTGATACAAGTCTCGCTCCATTTGGGCCAAGTAAGGTCGTTTCTTCCGTCGCACAAGGTGCCGGGAAGCAATCTGAGATTGTTTGTAAGTGATGACTCCTAAAAGAAGATCCCTCTAAAGCTGGGCTCTCATCTCTCTGCACTCCTCATCATACCAACTATTCTCGGGCATGCTCCCAAAATATGGCCTCCAACCCGGCTGAGTGTGTAGGTATGCCTCTGATGGTGCACCATGTAGTGTCTCAGTCAGTAAAGTGGTGCACTCCGCCACTGAGAGGCCAGGACCAGCTGTGCATAGACGGATATAGATCTCCTCTGTATAAACCGAGTCAGTCTCTAGTGTAAATGTATAACGGGTATGTGACCTGCCTCCTGATGTCTGGGCTGTACTATTTGAAATAAAACAGACAATGTCAAAAGTGCATGATCCGCTGCTACGCCCACTAGTCTGGCTCCCACTAAGACATCTTGCACACACACACACACACACACACAGAGAGAGAGAGAGAGAGAGAGAGAGAGAGAGAGAGAGAGAAGAGAGAGATGAAATGAAATGATATATTAACGTCTACAAAAGGCCAAAATGACCTATGAGACCAAACTGATTACAATGGTGAGTCTAGTACCAAGTCTGGGTACAAACAAAGAAAACTACAAACTAGAAACTGAGATAGGAGTGCTACCGACTCCTATGGGTGGCTGGTAAGCTGAGCAATGGTATAATGCCACAAAGGTACAAAGTGGGGATAAGTGTCACCATGATACAATATAGCAGTAGCATGAAGCCTATCCTGATCGACACTTTGGGTGTCGTGCTAGAATCCTGTGGTTCCTTTGCCGCAATCTCCGTCGGTGCTACGTGGCTCCCCTCCTCAGTCGTGGTCGTCTCGATCTCCCCAACTCTATAGCTCGGTCAATGAGAGTACCACTTATGTGTGTGTGTGTGTGTGTGTGTGTGTGTGTGTGTGTGTGTGTGTGTGTGTGTGTGTGTGTGTGTGTGTGTGTGTGTGAGAGAGAGAGAGAGAGAGAGAGAGAGAGAGAGAGAGAGAGAGATGCCTCTTTTAAGTGTTTGACAAGATTTTCCTTTGTCAGAAACTTTCTGGAGAGGAAAAAATCAAGGTTTTGTTCATAAGCGAAAGCAATGTTTGCCGCTCAGTTTATGCAGAGGCCATGTTCAATAACTTTATCAAGGAGAAGGGGCTTCAGGATCTTCTTGAATGCACTTCCATGGTGTGCTACTTTGCTTTTCATTTGAGGGATTGAACATTTTAAGTTTGTATGTATTGATGGTCTCTTTGATATTCTGAGGGATTGAACATTTTAAAATTGTATGTATTGATGGTCTCTTTGATGTTCTGAGATTGTGTTCTAAAATGGTTGTCTTTATTTTTGCAATGGACCGATAAACCATTTACACTGTTGGTTAGAATTGTAGTCTTTGTTTCTCTACCTAATTGGTATCAACCTGGCTTTTTGCTAGTCTTGCCATGTGACCAGCAGATTGAATGCTTGTATCGATACACTTTTTCTTTGGTAACTTAAATTTCGCTACCTAGTTTCTTTTGTAGGGACTGCCTTCTGCCTCTTGCCACAATTTGGAGGAACAAGCAAAAGCGCACTTCAACATTTCTTTTGTAGGGACTGCCTTCTGCCTCTTGCCACAATTTGGAGGAACAAGCAAAAGCGCACTTCAACATTTCACCTAAAAAAGATCTGAACATAACCTTCAGTTATTCCAGTAATGAGCACGATGAATTTGACTCTTGAGGCCATAGAGAACCTTGACATTGATGTTTCTAGGCTTCAAATCTTGTGCTAGTTTAGTCCTGTGTTTGAATCTCTTTGTTCGAATGTGCGAGTACCAATCTTCTCACCATTTTACTCGTGTCAACCAGGGAACAAGGGACTATAACGAAGGAGAAAAACCAGATGGCAATGTTCTAGAGGTTGCTGGGGATCTTGGCCTGGATATAAAGGATCATAGTGCAACAGTTTTTGATTGTGCAAGAGATGTGGTGGTGTATGATATGCTCCTTGTCATGGATAAGGTACATGATTGTGTTTAGTCAAGATATCTTTTAAGCGAAAATTTATTGAGAAATGCTTTTTTGGTTCACAGCAGATAGAGCTCTTCCGTGAAGTTCTATGATGAAGTTCTCTTCGGAGGTTTGATGTTATCATTACTTGGGACTAAGCTGGTCCTCATTACAGGGACAAATTTGTTAATCACCCTTCACAGTAGTTTATTAAGCTCGGTTATGTTAGTTCATATCTTGCTACGTGAAGTTCCGGCTTAGGAGTTGGGACAAATAGCGAAGTCCTAGCCTGTTGAGGTGCTGCCTTTGTATTTACCACATGGCCTGGAAGTTTCACTACCATAGGAAGCTTACCGGTTGGTTGTGTATCTTTGCTAGTAACAAACCTTTGATTGAGAAGTAAAAGATTTATTCACTCTTCCGCGAACAGTGTCTAAGATGCATTGTTTTAATAAAAGCACTAGCTGGTTGATAAAGCGAACATGGAGGAGGTGTGTTGTGTTTGGGGTGCCATTGTGGGAGTGCTTGTTTGCAGGATATTTTCATAGACACTGTCTTATCCGTGCAGAGCTCGCTGCTCCCCACTGGTCATCGAGGCACTTACCAGATCCGTTTCTTTCATACACAGTATCTGTGATCTCATGAGAGACAGATATGCCCATCTAGCTTTGGAGTCTTCGCGACAGCTTGCCTCACAGGGAGACACCTCTTGTTGGTATGCTCAGATGGCAGCTTGGTTCAAGCTGCATGGTTGGGACATTGATAGATTACCCCCTTTCCAGTATTCTTGTCTCTCACACGGACCGAGATCACTCAGCTCATCAAACAGGACTTGATTCAGTTAGACACTAGCAAGACACGGATACAGCCTATGCGTGTTCTATAGCTTTCTACAGAGAGCATCTCCTTGAGCTTACAGAGGATGGTTTTGTGATTAAACCCTCCTACATGGACACTCATCTATCCTATGGATTGCCATGTGTTATTGGACAGATGCGCACATCATCACGTCAGTTAGAGATTGAGCTTGGTAGATTTAGAGGAGTACCAGTAGATGCTAGGATTTGTCAGTTATGCCATATAGAGCCAGAGACAGAGTTACATCACATATGTCACTGCCCAATCTACTATGAGATATGAGGGTGTCTCCACTGCCTATTGAGAGAGGGTTTTGGACCATTGGCCAAAGTTATGAGATATCAGGATCAGAGATGCCTTGGGCTATTTTTATTGGAGCTGCGTAGACATAGGGAGAGCCTCTTGAGGAGACCAGACAGTAGGAGACACTCACAGAGGGAGATCACTGATTTCGTTAGATTACATACGCGACATTCAGATGAGCATGCATCACAACAGACTTTAGAGTCCACCTGTACTAGGGGTACACTGACTGACAGGGCCACTGAGCTTGGGAGATCCAGACGCCCACGACTGCGAGGGTCATCGAGACATCGGTGGAAGCTGCATCAGAGGGTCTGGACTGTTCTAACACAACTTGGGAGACACCCAATCGGAGTACTCATTGAGGAGGACATTGATGAGCTTCGCCAACGACCGATGCTGGATATCATAGGATAGGATCTTGATTCCAGCATTTCATTTCATTTCACTTTAGCTCAGTTCAGTTTCAGTTTTCAGTCTTTTACACAGACATTGTATTAGATTCACCATTTGTAAACTCTTTTGTCTCATAGGTCACTCTGGCCTTTTTGAAGACGTTAATATATCATTTCATTTCATTTCATTTCATTTCTCTCTCTCTCTCTCTCTCTCTCTCTCTCTCTCTCTCTCTCTCTCTCTCTCTCTCTCCATCCATTTCGTTTTTGGACTCTCTCTTACTATGTAAAAAGAACCATGAATAACGCAAAGTTGCATTCATTGACACAAGAAAGAACAAAGGATCGTGGAAGTGTGAATTCTCGATTCTACGTGTTCTCTCAATTCCGTTGCATCTGACACTCACTTTCTTAAGCTCCCTTTCTCTTAAGCTTTACCATTTACTCAAGACTCAATCTCTTTCATAAACGCGACTCTAATGTCTCAAGCTTCACAATCTACTCAATTCCCGCGGACTACTTTATTCTCAAGCTCCACGCTTCCCCCTCCACGCTTCGTTGTTCTGATCACCACTCCCCCCCTCTCTCAAACTCCACAACCACCTATTCTCTAGGGTCGACTCTACTTCCTCTCTCAAGACTCTAAAGACTTTGTCCCTCTCCGTCCTCTCTATGGTGTTCTCTCTCCCCCTAGCTTGTTATATCATCCATGGCATTGTTGAAACTCAAATTTCGCTTAGCATAATGAAGTTTGCAATTTTTTTCTTCAAATCACGCTTATCGACAACTAAAATTGATCTGGCTGATGGAAGTCAATGATTGACTGTGCGTCAATGGTCTTGGTGATGTGACGTAGATTGGGTTTTGTATTGTATTGGCAGAAACAGGGTTCCACCGAAAGAGCCACCTCTACATGCTTCATCGTCTTTGTTAGAGAAAGCACTTGCATCGTTTCAACTTGTTAGGGTTCCAAGGGATTCTATTGTGCAGGCCAACACGTGCCTCTCCTAAACATAAAAGTGTCACGGGACGGGCACCACATGCCAACGGAAAAGAACAGACTGAACAACTTTAAGCACTTCAAATAACAACTGAACTGAAAGAGAAGCACGACACACGAAATGGGGAGTGGCAGAGCTCCACCCCAAGAGAGCACTGGCCCCAAACCTTGGCGCCCCTTTCGGTATTTCTTTATGTTGCTTGAACTCAGTACAATGCCGGTACTTGCGCTCTGCACCTTCACTCGGAAGAGTGCGAGAGACTGAGCCCTCTGCACATATTTTAAGGCCCCTGGCCTATGAGAAGCAATTACATGAAAATCATCAAACTCAAAAGCATCTGGCCTCAAAAGCTGGCGTTGAAAATTGTCCAGCGTAAATCACGGAAATCCGTACAGGCTGCCACGTCAGCACAGTCAGCGTGAAACACGGAATTCCGTACAGGCTGCCACGTCAGCAAGTCAGCGCAAAATGTGGACGTCCGTATGGCTGCCACGTCATGGCTTTGTGTGTGTATGTGTGTAGAGGTCCCGGTTTATTCGATCTCTTTAGGTCACTTGGACCCCATTGGACGGGGTCCATAAGTTGGCAAGAACTCCTCTTTAGAAATAGGCCACTCGGCAAGACTTTGCATGTTGGTAAAACTTCTTCTGCTGCTTCTTGACACGTCAGTAGTTTGTGACAAGGCCTTGGGGATTCTGTTGTGCTGTCATGCATAGTGATGCTCTTGCCGTGAGTACGACATAATATGAGGATAATTTTTTCTCTTGGATCACAGAAAAATGTATTATGTTAGGAGACTCGAGAATTTTTTGAAAGCCAAGAAATATTCTTGGTCATTCGTTGTGCATTGATGGACTTTTTTGGGATACACACCTCTGTGGTGATCGGTTTTTGTACATTTTATTTTGAGGTTGTGCCCTTGAGAGGGTTTTTTAATAATAAATTTTCTTTAGGGAAAGAAAAATGTCAGGATTTCTATGGTTTTAGCGTTGATTAACTTGCAAGCCTTGTTCCTATTAGCAAAGCTGCGACGACCTTTGCAATTAAGCAACTTTGATTATTTCATCAGAGGATTTTTGTAATAACTGGTTGCATAACGATTGAGTTAACGAGTATTGTGCAGCCATTTGTCATGAACATGAGGACACATTCCTGTTGTGCTCAGGTGGTTTTGCTTCTGTTTAATTAGTTTCCTCTTATCTATACCAGTTCTGCTGAATGCTGCCTTTTGTTTTTGCTCGTAGTTTACAGCATCTGATGTATTGAAGGATATTACTCTTTATGAGACGATTGATAAAAATAACGACTACTGCTGGAAAGTTCGACGACTTGGAGAATTTTGTTTGGGCAGAAAGGTGCTTTTCTATTGGAGATACTGTGGCATTTTAGTGTAAGATAGGTTTAGTGTACTTCTATTCAGCTATGGATTGAGATAAGCTGTTGATCTCCTCTTTACATGCGCTGTGGCATCGTGCTTCCATGAGGTTGAACATGCACTGTGCCATCGTGCTTCAGTATGTTCCAAGGCTGTTTGTTGTTGCTTTTCATGTGCAACAGAGTATCAGTTTGTTGTTGTGTAAGATGGTATCCTTGTGTGGTTTGATTCGACTTTGCTAACTGGCTCTCTCTTACATATTTGTGCATGGCATTCTGACAGATTGACGACATTGATGATCCTCTCTATGGGAATGTTGGCGGGGAGCAGGAAGTGGTAATTTTTCTGTATTTTTGGTCTTAGCAAAATTAGCAGTCAGTGAGTCTTGAAATGACAAATTTAAAGATTTTGGCCTTTCACTACTAATGGATTAAGCGTCCGGACAGCATGGGCACAAGGATAAATTCTTGCTTGTTCTATTTGGATGGCCAATTTTTCTGTGGAAGAGGATGCAAGTGCAGTCGGTGTGTGCCCATATATAAGTAGAGAGACTGATTTACAACAAGTGAAAACATTCTCTTGAACTTGATAGTAAACATCAACTTCCCTCACTTATCTGCATCAATTCGGAATGCTGAATCGTAGTTGGTTCTTTAAATCTCCATCATGGCAAAAGGGCCTGTGTGACATGTTATTTTTTAAGTCTTTTATTCTTCCTAGTCATTGAAAACATTTTGTGCAAACTCAAGAGTATAAATACTGTAAGTTGTGCATACTATTCATTAACCAAGGGGGAGTGTATGGACAAGTCTATACTCCGTTATATAATAAGTCAAAGACCGAAACCTGGTCTTAAGAGTGGTAAAGAAAATTAATATTACATTATTAAAAAACTGATAATTGTCGGGCTCTAGATTTCAAGCCCCTTTTACATGAGGAAAGTTCCACCTCAAAGCTGGTTGCAAAGAATTGAGTTTCTCATCCTCCGGTTTAGAAATTCGTCAAGAGATTAATATGTTGTTTTTTGCATTGTGTGTGTCGGCATCATCATAATGGTTCACATGATTTGGATGGCATCCGCACAACAGGAGGAGTTGCATCGAGTTGCTTTGGACATCCACGAGTCCTGCAATGGCCTCATGAAGTTTTTGTCTGAAGTTCAGTCAAGCATACAAGGCAAGCAGCTCAGTATGTTTACGAATTATGTATATTTTGACAGATTTACTTGTGACTCAAAGCTGTACCTCTACAGATACAGAGACGCTGAAGCAAGCTCTTGCCAGAACAATGGGTCATATGGCTCCGACTGAATGGATTAGGCCACCAATGCTGCAAAACGCTTGAGAAATGCAATTGGCTTATATCGGTAAGATTTTGATCCCGTTTAGTTTCGACGTGGCAGCTACATTAGCTATACTTGACAAGCCTTTTGCAACATCTGGTGAGGTTTTGGAATCTCTCGAGTCTCATCTGCTTAAAGGATCCGACACAGTATTTCGCAACATCCTGTGACGTCTCAGCTATGTTGGCCTGTTGCCTCATCAAGTTACATTTGGCTTGGTGCTTGTCCCTACTACAACTCTTGTGATCATCATCAAGCTCCCTTTTTATTCTCATGTAAGCCTATTGCTATGCCCTTGATCAGAATTCGATGGTGCGGCCTGATGTGCTAAAGAGTGCCATGGGCATTACAGCTAAACGGCTTCAATCACCATCACACTAAAGCTAGCATAGATGTACATAAGCGTTATGAGTTGCCTTTGTGTTCGGTCTTTTTTCTCTACCTGTTTGGTGGATGATGAGTTAGTGACCAATTCTGTAAACATTACCACTAAAAAACGCTGATGAGTGCCTCCATTTCTGCATGGATTAGAAGGAAATTCTGGTATTGGTAAAGTCTGTAGAATTATGGAGGACTTATACAATCGATTATCGTCAGCTAATCCATGGAAAGGTGTGCATATAGTAATTGAGAAGGCATTTGCATTAGGGGAGGATAAAATCCTAGAGTGTGTGTACGCGTGTGCGTGTGTGCCCACGCAGATGAGAGAGATTTTACCAGTGGTCTTGTTTCTGGGGATACTCCATGTTTAAACCTTTAATTACCCATAGAGCTAGGCAATATGGCAGACATTCAGGTGCTCTCTCTCTCTCTCTCTCTCTCTCTCTCTCTCTCTCAGTACCGAGGTGAGCTAGCTCGTCATGGTTGTACTCCCCCATGCATATCGCAATTAAAGCTGTATCCAGAGGACACACAGATTATCATTGTTCTACCTATTAGTACAAGAGGTCAATAAATCTGTATATATTTCTCACACATCTACATGAAAGCTGATAGCAAAGATGACAAGTTGTCATTCTGGAGGAATGCATCTAATAGTGCCATCCTTTCAAACTCTGTGCATTTGCCACATAAATGACCCCAGCAGAGGTGGGCGAATATATATTCCATAGCAAAATGTCTCTCTATCATAATGCATGTATTCGAACACCACTTGAACCATCAGAATCAACAGCTTTGTCGGTCGTCCATTCATGTCGGAGACTCCAATGACAAACATATCCAAAAGCAACAAAAATCGATGAAGACATGCATGAGAAGGCTTTGCAGATACCGATTACGAGGGAACAAGATTCCCTAGCTATAAGAAACCACGAGGAGGAAACAAAGGTTCATTTCGTTGGGCAAGCTGTCAAGTAACAATGGGATAAGTGGTGCAAAAGAAGCACACTCAAAAGGAAAGATTTCACTCTACCAGGATATTGTCCCCTTAGATCAACCTTTATCACAATTAGCATGGTACATGATGTCATACAAAGATTGCTTATTGGGAGAGCATAGGACCATGACGGGCTAGTTGCAAAGCGCCCATCTCCTGCTCGAGATATGTTGGCCCTAGTGTTGAGAGCCATGTTCAATAGAGTGATGTGTGAAGGATTTTCTGAGAGCTAAGCACTAATACCATTGTGCCCATACTAAAGGCTAGAGATCCTATGCTGCTAGCAACTATCGCACCATCATGGCTGGCTATACGCTAGCCAAGTTATATGATTCTATATTGGAGCGAGCTGAGCCGATGGGTAGAGAGAGAGAGAGAGAGAGAGAGAGAGAGAGCTCACGGACAAGCTCATAGGTAGAGGAGCACAACTATTAGATGCTTGGATAGAGAGAGAGAGAGAGAGAGAGAGCTCACGGACAAGCTCATAGGTAGAGGAGCACAACTATTAGATGCTTGGATATCCCTCTTGTTAATGCGGATGACATTGTGCTCACAGCTGACTCACCCTAGGAGTTGCAGAAGCAGCTTGACGCATTACAGAACTTTGCACATGATAAAGACCTGTCGTTGCATCCTGGAAAGACCAAGGTAACGATCTTTAAACCACACTTTGCACATGGTAAAGACCTGTCGTTGCATCCTGGAAAGACCAAGGTAATGCTCTTTAACACTACACTTTGCATATGATAAGGACCTTCTAATCTGTAACACTACAGTGCACTACGTTAGGGCATCCGCACCGGCTCTTATGTATGGGCAGGAGGTGATCGAGTATTTAGAGTTTCTTCACGTATTTTGGGGAGGGTTTTTGGTTATATTACGGCTAGCTTGCTTGCTTGCGTGGCAAGGCAGCTGGAGCCGGATGTCGATCAAATTTTGTGTGGCTCGCGATTTGAGCTAGGGACCTCCCCGTTGCAGGCAGGAGCTGTACCACTATGCTACGTAAACACAGATGCAACAGTGGTGAAGCTTGCCTTTGATAACTCAAAAACAAAATGGCCCCCCCATAAAGTGCCGTGACCCGCTCCCCTTGTCAACTCCACCTACACGTACCTATGCTTGCCGAATTTAACATTAGCCATTTGGGAGTGGAGTTCACAGGTCGTCCATCTCCATGAGAGAGGCAACATCAACATGATTATGATATCAAGGTTGAGAGTGTTAAAAAAGAGTTGGGGCCACACCGATTGTGGTCGAGGCACTTACGACATTAATTTCCTATATACATGTCTAATGGGAGCTTCTACATCATTGACATCTCACATTAGCACTAGAGTCAACCCGAGATCCGACCATCATACGAGACTCCTCATGTTGGTATGCACGAATGTCAGCTTGGTTTTGATGCATGGCTTCACTATTGATAGACAACCAACTTTTAAGTACTCAATGGTGCACCATCACTCGCATAGACACAGTGAGAGATTAGCAGGATTTTGAGAGGATCTCACACAGCTGGACACGAGGACAATTGAGCTACATGGATGAGCATCTTTTACATGCGGTTCGATGTGTGTACTGCTCACACCAGCGTTAGGTAAAGATAGTGAGATACACATTACTTCTAGGTCAAAAGGATATGCTAGCTATGCCACCTAGAGCTAGAGAGAGGAGCATTACATATGTAGATGCCCAATGTATTATGAGATACGAGGCCGCTTCTATTGTTTGTTAAGAAAGGTTTTCGGTTCTCTTGCTAGAGTGATGGACTACATAGATGAGAAGTTTCTTGGGATTTTCCTACTAAAGATACGTAGACATAGAGAGACATTACTTCGAAGTTCATCTCCAGTCGGAGTATCGATGTAGAGGTAGGTCATTGACTTCTTTAGAGGGAGTCATCGTGAAGATACCTAGAGGATTCTCCAGACCACACAAGGGACTCTTAGAGTTATAGAGATTAGCATATCTACACAACCAAAACTTCGCGGTAGATCACATCGACGTCATATGTTTCGTGGTTAGATCCAAGCCATCATTGATAGGCATAGAGCGGCTCCTACCAAGTTCTTCAAAGAGCCACATATAGTGGCCAAGAGGCATAGGCCTATGAGGGACTTCGGTAATGGCATTGTTGTGTAGGTTTTTTGGTATTTTGTTTAGTCTTTTTCATGCTAGGATATGGATCATATACTCATGATGATGTAACCCTTTTTTCGTCTCATAGGTCTTCTAGGCAGGCCTTTTGTAGATGTTAATATACATTTCATTTCATTTCTCTCTTACAATCAATCAAATCTATCTAAGGGCTCATTGAATGTGCTCTTATGCCAGAGGTGGGTCTCAATCTAACAAGTATTGTGATTATATCCACCTCCTTAAAAGCTAATGCCATCAAATAGCTTGTAGATATAGAACTTCGGTCTTGAGACTCCAAAAATTGCACTTGTTTCATGGCAAGTATCCTAGTAGCATACAAGAGAGAGCATGTCACCATGGATTCTAAACCACAAAAGTCCTGGCAAGAGGCATCACAAGTTGACAATCACTAGCATGTTAAACAATTCACCACTCCTCATTTCAAAAAGATTGCCTTCTAGAGCTATTGCAAAAATGAACAAAGATAATTGCGATGCAAAGGACTAATAATTTAAATAATCGAATGTGCTCAAAAGAAAACTGAGCATAAATAAGTGTGAGGCTCAATGACCTATTTATAAAGATGTGATGAGGGATCAATGGATAAATTATAAGAAGGTTATTATATTTATGGGAGGTGGCTATATTTGGGGGATTTTAATGCTAAATATGTGGGATATTTTCCTAAGTCTACAATGGGAATTCACTCTTACATAGCTAAAAGTTATTTTTCTAACATCCTCCCTTAAGGGTGAATGACCTATTGTGGATAATAGTAGATCCCCCCTCAAGAGCCTCAAGAGGGAGTTCACCCATGAGAAAATAGTGTGATGGATGTAGTTGGTTCATGAGGTGAGGTGGTGATAATGTTCTGAGGGTAGGGTACCCAACACTTGCAAGTTGTGAGCCGAGTGGTAGCCATGTTGAAAGTATCATGGCGCAAGGGTAGGTTGGATTTAGATGGTAAAGGGGGCTTAGAGATTGATTTCTAAGCTAATACTTGAGTGGGTAAGGTGTGGGGATGAATTGTATGAAAAAGAGAGGATGAATCAAACTGAGAAGGAAAAAATAAAGAGATAGGTAAATGAGGAGAAGGATTGGTAGTAGAATAAGGCAGGCATGGCTCAAGTAGAGCAGAAAAATATAATGTGAGTGCAAAAGGGAAATTTATATCATGGGTGCTATGAATGGCCAAGACAATGCATAAGGCCTTGAAGAAGGCAACGCAAGTGCCCACAAGGAGTGGGATGAGTTAGGCCCGGTGTCGTGCCGCTCTGCTCCCATGACAAGAAAATGAGCGAAGGAAAGCCAATCAAGTGTATTTGAATCTTGCATGGTTAATCAACAGTTATAAGGGCTTGCTAACAAGCCAATTTTTAAGCTAAAAGTGTATCAGAGGGGGCTCTAAGGACCAACCGATGTCGGTAATGCCAAACAGTGAGTGTGCTTAATGTGATCATGCCTAGGGTTTTATTAATCCAAGTTGAAGTACTCAGAAAGCTCTAGATGCCTGTCTATACGGCTCATCAATCGGAGCTATGGATAAGAAGTTGTGTCAATTTTAAGTTGAGTCTGTAGCAGATCCATACCGGATTGGGCAACTGCAGCTGAGGGGACAAAAATGAAGTGAATGCGTCAGGCTAAAGTGCTCACTTTGTGGAGCGGGTCGGTCTTCTCAGATCGGTGATTGGATTTACGGTTGCCAAGTTATTGGCTGTTAAAGTATTGCCGGGGGTCGGGTCCACCCTGGTCGCCCTGATCAGTCACATTCATCTGGCTTAATGCAGTGCGGTGTCGATGTGTGTGCCAAATGTGGGCCGATGCGGGAGCAGTAAGTGCTTGAGGAGTATCACGTCCGAAATGACGTCTTTTGGAATGTAATGATTGCAGGGAAGCCGACACAGCTCGGCAAGGAGCTGGTTTTTTTTCCGATTGCAAAGGAGATGCCTTCCCGCGAATATAATCAATTAAACTAGCATCTTTAGGGCATGTGGCATTATATGAGAAGATAAGACGGGCATCAAAGTCGATAATTTAGTCAAGGACTGCTAAAAAAGTTGTCGTGCTTGGCAATGCTGCTGAAGGAAGTTGTCATGCTCGGCAATGCGGTGCCTGGCAATGCTTTGCCAATATGAGTGCTTAATGTGGTGCCCATTAAGGCCTCCCGCCCAAGGAGCTAAGACAAAGACCGCCCAAGCCAAGCCACTTGGCCAATGCCCCCCCAATGGGGAAAATAGAGGTTGTTTTTTAAAACCTAATGTAAAATGAAGATAAGCCATGGCGTGGCAGCGCTCAGAGGTGGCAGGGAGAGATAAAATGCATCACGTTGGGCGCTATGGTGCTCGGGCGAGACCGCTGCAGAGACGGAAAATGGTCAGAGTGACGACGCGAGTAAATTTGGTGCCATTCCCGGTGAAATCCACGCTACTCGAATCCAGCCTTGCCACGTCATCAAGGGGAGGGACCCATTAGCGATGTCGCTAATGGGTGTCGCCTTCTTTAGCAAGTGAAAGCCATGCAAGGAAGGGAGGGGCTCTACAAAAAGGGGAATCGTGTGATTAGGCTCTCTCCTCCTCAATTTTTTCATTGATCTATCTCTCCCCGGAACAAGAAGCAAAGCTCACAAGCTCTCATAAGAAGCTCTTAAGCTTTCGTTAAACGCCCAGAAGCTATCCTAAACCTCTCTAACTCCATAATCTTAACCTCATAAGCCATCCTAAACCCCTCTAATTCCATAAGCTTAACCTCTTAAGCTCTCTTTAACCTCTCTTAACCTACCATAAGCCAAGCCTAATCGCATTTCTATCTTCATAAGCCAAGCCTAATCGAGTTTCTATCACCATAAGCCAAGCCTAATCGAGTTTCTATCTCCTAAACCAAGCCTAATCTTCTAAGCTTTCATTACCCGAGTCATAAGCTCTCTTAAGCCATCTTAAACCTTCCCTAAGCCTTATTAGCCAAGCATCGGATTGATCTCTTGCTCTCCGGGGAAAGAAGGTGAGAGGCAGTAGCCTTCCTAAACCTGCTCGAAGCCCATTAGCCATTCGAATCGGGAAGCATAAGGCAGTGTAAGGTAGGACGTTATTACTTTTCTTGTTTAGCACCTGGATTAAGCCAGGTTTCTTCTTGTAAAGAGCATTTAAGCCTCCATAGTGATTGTTTAACCATGGATTCTATTGATTAACTGGAATTAGGCGAACTGCTTGTTTTTAAACTCTGTTGTCGTTAATTGTGTCTGCTACACCTTTTTTTCCCGCACCTCTCACAGCCAGGGGCCCGGTGCCTTCCCGGCTCACCTTTCCCCCCACACCGGGGGGGTTCACTAGAAGTAATGGAGGGATGTCACCTACATGCAACCAAATTAGAGAAACCCCCCTATATATGACTCCTTTCATACTAACCAACCCCTTTATATATGGACATCACTGCAAGAAATTAACCCCCCCTATCCTCTATATATTTGTGACCTGCAAAACATTGGTAGTACCCCTTGTACAATTTCAAACCAAAATATGTGCCACCTACTTAGTAGGATTCCCATATGGGATTTAAGGTAGAAAAAGTGCAAATTTAGAAAAAGTTCTTAAATAAAATATAACTAAAAATACTGAAAATAAATGACCATAAAAAGATTAAAGCTCTATTAAAATAAATAACCATAAAAACCCACCTCTTATAGAGTCACAACTCAACTACAAAACAATTGATTCAAAGACTAGTGACTATCAATATCCACACTAATATTTTGAATAAATTTTGACAGCTAAAAACAAACAATTGATGCAACCTTCCACTTTTCCATACAAACATGTCAAACTAAGAATACTCAGTAGGAAATATTAGATGCTACATGAAATATATGACAATGATTGTTCAACATAACAAAATAGTGTTTTGATCTCAAGACTACCAATCTTCTATTATTGCAACTTATGAGACACACACATCTAAATTCACACAATGTCTTGTGTTCTCCCATCTTTGTCATTGAAGATCTAAATTAAATGTCAACATGCCAGATTCAAATAACTCACTCTACTTAAATTAAGACAATGATAGCTTTAAAATTAAGAATACAAATCTCCTTAATTTTTTTATCATATTGATTATCTTTTTGCAATAAATACCATAAAACTAACCATTTCAAGAGGGATCGCATTAAAGCTTAGTCGAAGGGATCACATGAACTATATACCAATGGGAAAGTATAGGTTTGCACTTTTTTGTTTTGTAGTGCCACTAACATACTCTTGCCATTCATGTGATGCTTTGTAAGGCTTTAGATTGGTGGATGGATGTCAAATCCTATCGATGGGCTTGGAAGGTCATGCAACCCACTAAAGAATTCAATTTTCAGGGTTGGCATTGTAGATTGTAAAGACAAAGTTGAGACATTGTTGAGAGAAAGGAAAGAATCTAATGCCCGTAACTATCGATAATTATCCTTTAAGGGTTGTATATGCGTTCACACCAGTGTTTGGGAAAGGTTTTCCTCAGCTTAGCCTAGAGCTAGTTCAAAATCCAAATTCAAGCACCTTCCCATATACTCCAGCTTGAAGCACTTCCTCTAGAAAGGACCTTTGTATGTCTAAAGACCTTTGAAAAAAACGAGCAAGCCGTTGGTATAGCTAGAATAGCCTTATCTCTAATTCATTATATTCACCTCTCTCCTTATACCCACTTCCCTTATACATACAATATGAGCATGATATAATAGGGGGCCACCCCCTATTGTATAAGCTTACGTACGACGTCCAAACCCCCCCCCCTCTTGTACACTCACATTGTACCATACAAAAATACAGAGTGAATCCCCCGGGGAGTTAGCGGCCAATATGAAAGGAGGCCACAACCATGGGGACCAATAAAGGTGTACCACTTGGCAATTGGGTTGCAATCAATGATAGGAGAATGAGGGGAGAAAAGGTCTACCTGTTGTTTCTTGTAGAGGCTACGAAGCTAGGGCATGACGTTGATGGGGAATAAGATGCATAGCTTTCGGGAAACATTGCTTTGGATAAATTGAGGAGGGAGGGGGTGTCAAGTATGTGATATCCAGAGGCAGAAACTGTGCAACAACGCTATGGGTTGCTTCATGAGCACTAGGGGACCCTACATAGGGTTCAACAATGTGGTCACACACACACACACATTGTGATAACTCCTATTGTGACATTCAGTGTAAAACTCTCAAACTAGGAGCACATAAGCATATAGGAGCTTTTTACCCATAAATACGTCTGCAATTTATACCTACCTATGCTCAATAGGTAAGATAGATAATTGCTTCCTGTTATAAGTTACCAGGCAATGATAAGGTGGTCACAATAGATACTTTAAGGCTTGCCAAATTAACAAACACTTTTCAGGAAAAATCATTTTTTCAAACAAACAAAGCGCCTCTTTTTTTTGGAATCCACCAAAAAGGAAATTTTAAAGAAATTTAAGTTGAAAAGGTTTTATTTAACCCTATATGTCGGTGGAATTTCCACCTTTTCCCTTATCCTCGACCAACTTTTTTTCAAAGTGAATCTTGATATTAAGCTGGGACACAAGTTTATCTAGCTTTGAGGAGAACTAAAGAGGTGTTGTGGGAACAACTGCTAACTATTAATCTTTTTTAGGGGAACACTCAAAATACAAAATTTTTTAATGATCTTTTTAACGTTGTCGCTGGACCCGTTTGCAGTGATAATATCGCGTGCTAGCCAGTTACAGTAGCGCGAGCTTCCGTATACCATAGCAAGCTCCTTGCCACTTCGTGTTGGCAATCCCTTGTCTGGCTCTACACACACACACACACACACACACACACTTGTTGCTAGTGTAGCAAAATGGACCGGGTACAATTTCCACCTGGCGTTATTCACTCATAAACACACAAAGACACACATCCTCATGAGCATGAAGAAACAGAATTTGGAGCACTCTCTGGCACACGTTAACCTTTGCCTGGGAAAAGAAACGGCTCCCATTGGCAAGTTGCAAAAAAAAAATCTGAGGTCGATCTCTCTATCTCTTTTTCGCTCAAATATACACTCACACACACACACACACACTACAAACCTACTTAAACACGACCACTGAGTTGTTGTTTTCTCATACACACTGCTTATGTATGGCCTTATATTGTAATACACATTTGTTAATTTATTATGTAACTTAACAATTTCTTTCAATTGCTGAGAACGCCTCTTCACCTCTTTGATAAACTCACTTAGAGCATACACAAAACATCAATAATAATATGGAGTGAGTCACAACAAGTTTACCTTGAAAAGGTTATAAGAATCTTAGTATCACACACTTACTTATTAGAAGAGTGACGAGATCACGCTAACGACTTCATGGCGGAGACTTCTTTTGTCGTTGATAACATCACTTCGGCCTCAACCTCCTAAGTTACTACAAATTTTTCGCTTTTCCAAAATTATCCTACATTAAGATTGTATAATATATGTGTGTGTGTGTGTGTGTGTGTGTGTGTGTGTGTGTGTGTTATTATGCAATTTTAATATAAAACATAATTATAAGCAAATATTATCCTTTTTATTGACATTTATACCTAGGGCATTCTAAATGTCCAATGGCCGGTTCACATGGACTTTTACAAACGTCATAACACCATTACAACTCAGGGAATTGACATGCTACTCTGGAATCAGGATTTACACAGAGTATCACTACACTAGCTCGAAAAACTAATACAGTATAAAGGTGGTGTTCGGCTACGTGTCCGTCCAGGTGGGCACCCATTCGGTCAATCCTCAAACAGAAGCCATGGCTACACACAGTAGAGAGAGAGAGAGAGAGAGAGAGAGAGAGAGAGAGAGAGAGAGAGAGAGAGTTTCACACCTTTCAATACTCAATATACAAAAATGTACAATGAAATACCTTTACAGCATAGCATAACTCATAACTCATATACAAAAAGGAGGGGTATATATACAAAAGGTTTGACAACCAATATCCGGCAGCTCTCATCTTAAGGTGTCTTTCAAAGTAACCAAACACACATATATATTATGTGTCACTTCAAATCTTGCACTAGGTGTAGAAGGAGTTCCCATGCCCACATTTCACATATACCAAGATTTCCATACCCAATTAAACCAGAATGATCATAGTTTGAGAATTTTGTAAAACTAGATCCCGAGGTTATTATTTCTAGAGAGCTCTAGAAATCTTAAAAAAACTAGTATTTTTAAGTTTTCTCAAAAAGTGACCATACTTTAATGCAATGATATATCAAACTAAAGTGCGTGTACAAAGATATCCATACCCAAGAGTGATTATATCTCAAACACGAAAATGGCCATAATTTTGAGAATATGATCAAACTGAAGATCCCGAGATTAGTTTTTCTAGAGAGCTCTAAAAATCTTTTTAAAAACTAGTATTGTCGAGTTATTTTCCAGAAGTTACCATTTTTCTATGCAAGGATATATCAAATACCATAATTTAAAGTCCATGTACAAAAGATATCTATACCTAAGAGTGATTTCTCAAGCAACAAAAGGATCATAATTTGAGAATCCAGTACAACCTAATCTTGGACTCTCGAGAAGTTACCACTTTTCTATGCAAGGATATATCAAATACCATAATTTAAAGTCCATGTACAAAAGCTATCCATACCTAAGAGTGATTTCTCAAACAACAAAAGGATCATAATTTGAGAATCCAGTACAACTAATCTTGGACTCTCGAGATTAGTTTTTCCAGGGAGCTCTAGAAATCTTTTAAAAAATAGTAATTTCAATTTATTTTCCAAAAGTGATCATTTTTCTATTCAAGGATAAATCAAATACCATAATCTAAAGTCCATGTGCAAAGATATCCATACCCAAATCCATGTGCAAAGATATCCATACCCAAGTGTGATTATAACTCAAACATCAAAATGTCCATAATTTGAAAATCTCACAAAGCTAATCTTAGGGTCTTGCAATTAAGTTTTCTAGGGAGGTCCAAAAATCTCAGTCTTCAAGTTAGTTTGAAGAACCGACCAACCTCCAAAATTGATCTTCTCATATCCAAGATTAATCTCATCCATAACAACACCTAAAAGACCATAATCAAGGCTACAAACAAAAACACACCAAACTTCAAAGACCATATCCTAGTCATGGCCTTATACAAAAACACCCCAAATTTGATCTTGGCGCATCCCAAGGTTGATCTCATCGATACACAACAACACCTAAAACACCATAATCAAAGCTGCGAACAAAAACACCTCAAATGTTAAAGACGATATCCCACTCGTAGCTTTATACAAAGATATCCCAAGATTGATCATATCCTTTGAATTAGCATAGATGAAGACCTTGATACAATGGAGACCACGTCCACCTCAAATGTCAAAGACCATATCCCACTCATAGACTAAGACAAAGACATCCCAAGATTGATCATATTCTTTGAATTAGCATAAATGAATACATTGATACAATGGAGACCACATCCACACTATAAGAAAATAACACATCCATAAATGAAATAACAACTAAAAGATGGTACAGATTAATCCAATAAAATCATTAATATCATCGGCATTGAAATTGACAATCCCATTATAGAAAAATTTTCATAATTAAACCTTGCAAAACTTTGAAGTTTGGTTTACATGCAATGGCTAATCATATATACAACGTCTGTAACGCAAATGGCCTATGAACTTTGAGAATAGTGGAATTAAGAGAATTAGAGTGAGCATTTTTGTGAGATTACTTTGAGAACTTGGAGGGTGAACTTAATTGATGGTAGCAACATAAACATAGTACTTAATTAACTTGGCATGAACAATACTTTTGCAAGAGAGAGAATATTAGAGAACATGACAATAGATGAGGACCGGATTTACTTGGAGCCGGTCCCCCCTCCAAAAGACGTTTGTATTATAGATTCTCCCATCAAGAGAGACTTTGTTACAATACAATCTTTGTTGTCTTTGTGACCTTGGTGATGCTATGAAGATGGAAAGCTTCATGCATCACGAGCTTATCATAAACTTTGCAAAAAGCATTAGCTATCCCAAGCCTCAATCCCAAGGCCTCAAACGCCTTCAAAGGTGGAGAGAGCTAGCGGGGAATGAGGGTAAGGAAGAGGAAGAAGAAACATTCCATACGAGAAAGAAATAGTTCCTCACTTATCATCACTCTTCTTGCTTAGCATAGCATAATAGCATAGTAATGAAGATGAAGAAGATGGCAAGCTTAAGCATTGAAGCATGGCTCGTCGTTGGATTTGCATTCCATAGCCAAGAGTGTTGGTGTAGGCTCTCCACTTCTCAACAAAATTGGAGAAGGATATGGAGCTCTTGCATTTTGCACTCCACACAATGAGAGAATGTGTGTGTGTGTGTGTGTGTGTGTGTGTGGGAGAGTATACCCCCCCCCCCCCCTCTCATGCTCGGTCCACCTCTCTCTCTCTCCCTCTCTCTCTCTCTCTCTCGTATTATTTTATTATTTTCTTTGGACATGTTGCCTCTTTTTCCTCTTTTGAGAGAAATAACTTAATTATTTATTTTTATGTATCTAAATTCTCATTGGACCCCTTTGAGACCTAACCAAAAGCGTTCAAGTACATCATGAGGGCCGGATGTGGAGGATCATTTGAACATGTGTTTTTTATGCTTATTAAGTCATTTGATTGAATGGAATACTTCAAGGACTTATTCAATCAAGCAAGCATATGTCTTTTATGCTTATTAAGTCATTTGGTTGAATGGGATACTTCAAGGACTTATTCAATCAAGCCTCTTTAGAACTTATCTTTGAATTTAACATTTCAAAAACCTTAATCATTTAAGCATAAAAATCACCTCAATCTTTGGGCAAGGTTCCCACAACCACTTTAAGTGCCTTAGCACCTCATGCTTGGGTAAGGTAAAAGGACTTTTTAACACTAACTTTTGAAGGTCTTTAATGAAGCTAACCCTAAGGTCTTTTAAGCTCCATTAGGTTACATTGCTCTTTGACAGACCATCTCTCATTTGGACCCCTATACCATTGGCCCCGTCTTGAGATAGATCCGTAAGCACATGTCTATATTCTAACCCTTGTTCCCGTTTATTATCCCACCTTAAATGATCAGTTTAATATGAGAAAATCATTTGGGTTGGTTAGATATTAAATTTTATGACAACGTCTCCCCAGTATGTGATTTGAAGATTCTCACCAAAGTCCCACGCGTTCTACATCCATCATTTTTCTTCAAAAGATGTTGCCAAAGATAAACTATCACTGAGATGCATCCACAATCATGCTAAAAATGATGGAATGTAGTCATTCCACTAGCTGGTTCTTTAGTGCCTCCACATACTCATGTGTGAACCATTTCTTCGAAAACTACAACAAACAATCAGTGTTAGAGCAATACAATAAAGTGGCTAAAACACACATATTTCCTATTTTTGTATACCTAGGATTTAGATGGACTTGTTACCAATGCTTCCTAAATGAGAAACCACATGCACCTCATTACATAATAACCACAATCATGAGTGTTCGTTGTTGTGCAATCTGCACACACATCTTTGTTTTTTTAAGTTCCATAAAACATGCCAACTATAAACAACATGACATTGTTTACCTCAATAGTTTGGCATCTTATTTCTTCTGCGGAATTCGAAAACTTCGGCTTCGAAATGGAGTCGCTGCAAAAATTTGCAAAATAACCAAATACCCTACAAAAATTTCGAGAAAAAAAGAAACATAAATGATCCATGACCATTTCTCTATCTATGTTTCACTTCTGCATACTTCAAAAAAGATTCATTATATGATTGTGAAGATTACGACATGTAAAGAGCATTGAAGAGAAGAAGCGCTTTTGGGAAAGACCAAAAATCGCAAGAGATGAGGCTTAAATAGAACCATAAGCGTCCAATGGAGCCTAAAGACACAAATTTTAAGAGAATTATGTATGTAGTTTAGGGTTGCAATACACCTGTCAACAATGGGAAAAAATGTAAGCACATTTTGACCAAGATCACGCAAGCCAAAAAAATTATGTATGTTGGCCTTAGTAGCTTTTTTCGACAAAGAAATGGCAACCATAGACCATCAACAAACCATATCTGTTGAAGAATATCACTAGACCAAGTATTTTCCATCCATAAATACCAAAAATAATGACTCAATTAACATCTTACCAAAAGTAATCGCTAAGACGTGGATGATTAAAATGAAAATAGATTCATGGTGTTTGTGTTGACCTCCACATGAAGGAAATTGGGTTTAATGAAGCCATGCAAATCATTCTCCAACTTGAAGAGACTGGACCCCATATGAAATACTATTGATCTATTGAAAATTCAATTCATAGCGATCATTAGACTAAAGTAGGAGGTTTCCATGAGATATTGCAAAAAAGAATACGAAAAGAATTGAATCACCTTTCTTTTTTATTTTCTGGACTTAGTGGTGTCGGGCTATTGCTTTTAAAAGTACCGGGGAGGACCTTAATATCCACATGAGTATCAACCATGTGCGACGATGAAGGATCTGGAAAAGGCGACTACAATAGAAGAAGCAAATAAAAATTAAAACGTTTTGCATGTATTTCAAACATCCTATGTGTTCCTTTATTCCTAAGGAGAAACAGTGCCAACATCCTCTCCCAAAACCGTGGCACAAGGTGGCAAAGGTACATCTAAGAGCATGTTTCCATTTGACACTAAGATTTTGAGGAGATTCAAGTGGTTCCTCAACCTTTCTTGGTTTCTCTTGCTCTAAATAGATACTATCAAGCAAGCACATTACTATTACATAGGTATTTTGAAACAATAGTTATGAAGGTCCTCTTTCTTGTGATTATGTGTGTATTTGGACAATACAATTCTATATTAACACACAATAAAATTACATGTAAACGTAGGCATTCATTAAGGTCTACTCTCTATAACTCTTGTCCCCCCTTAACTTCAGTAGGTCTTCATGACTCCTCACCTTGTTTGTAAGATTCTTTCACACATTCATAATCTCTTATATTCTATCCTAAATATATTATGGATTTCCTTCATTTAATAGCATGCACCATTCTATACCTAATGGATTTATAATAAATATATTCACTACTAACATATGCAAGGACTCTCTAAAGAGAAGAGGTTGCTAAAGGAATATTAAGCAAAGAAAAACATAAATGTAGGAATGTGTACTCGACCATCTCTCTTTATAGAAACACAAAATGTCTTTTGAATTTCCACTTCCTTGGGTCTTTTCATTTCTAAACTCACCCTTCATTTAGTCCCTTTGATGTTTTGAAAGGATTTTGAATTTTGTGAGATTGGGGAGACCTAATGGATTTCCTTTCATTTAATAGCGTGCACCATTTCATTGTATAATATATTTGATTGATATATTTCTTTCATCAAATAGCATGCACCATTTTATTGTATAATTGGACTGCAAAAGGAGTCCTTAGTAAACCATTAGATTTTTGGTGCAATTGTGGACCATTAGATAAAACTTGGAGATTAGTGCCACATGGCAACAAACTTTCTTTTTGGTCTGCAGAAGACCATAGTGAGGTGGGTGGATTTTGGGTGCAAATTGTGGACCGTGGATGTAAGTTGATCAGATGGAGGACACATATACAATTGCTTGTTTTTTACTAATTTTTTTAGGTTTTTGTGAAAGGTGTTGACATTTGTGTACCTCTTTCTTTCTGTAGGACCATTGAAAATTGGGTCACACAAAGTCTTTTTCGTCCTCTTTCACATTTTTTTGTTATTTTAGTTTGTAAAAAAATCATCGCATTTAAGAGCATGGGCTCCATTTCATTAAAAATTTATTTTATCTTTGTTTATTTAGACTGCTTTAGAAAACCTTAAAGAACAAAGCATTAGTAGTACATTCATAGAATTTCGATCCTATGATGCGAAACAATGTAATATTTTGATTTGTAAAAAAATCTTTTCATTTAAGACCTCCTAAAAGGACATGATGTGAAATAATGTAATATTTTGATTTGTAAAAGAATCTTTTTATTTAAGACCTCCTAAAAAGACATTTCGTGAAAATATTATTTGTATTTTTTATTCTTATTGAACCTACTTTTTCTTAAGAATTTGTTTAATTAGTATCTATGCTTATTAGATCTACTTTTTAGTTTGTAATGGGGTCTCTTTATTTTGTTATTTGTTAAAATTAGTACTTTTAACTTTATTTTATCTTAAAATGTCAATGTGATTTTTTCACCTTGTTTAAGTAGATCCATTGTAAAGACAAGGCATCTCTACTACTTCTTTATAGAGTTTGGAAAAAAAAAGTGTCATCTTAAGGATGATTCAATTTTTTGGCTTTCTAAAAGAAACCGTTAGTGTTGGACTGGGTTAGGGGGACTTTCATAGTTTTCAGTGCATGATGAAGACTTACCTTTCATTTCACATCCTGTCTTTACTTTTCTTGCATTCTATTGTTTTAGAATGCTAAAGTGAACTTTCACCTTACATAATTTTAATAAATTTTACACACACACACACACACACACACATATGTTTTTTGGCATATGGAAGACCATAGGGTTCATTGTGCAAGGTTGTTGCAAAGCTCAGGCCATTGGATTCTTTGGCTGGATGAGTGCCACATGGCAAGGGTCTTTGTAAAATAACTTTGTTGTCCTCTTTTTTTTCTTACATCACCTTCTTTGAGAGACAAGTGTCCCTAAGGGATTCAAAAGTCTTCTGAATAGAAAGCTAAAACTTTGGAATAGACAGCTATTCTCCAAGGTAGCATTTACTTTCTCTGCATGCTTGAAGATGACTTTAGAGATCAAAACATTAAATAAAATATTCATAGGAGTTTGATCTTATGATGCAGTCTTTGAGAAAGTCCTTTTTGTCTAAGCGGCAAGTTTCCTCTTTATACAAATACAAAATGGAAATACTATTAGATTTTTTTAAATTTGCAAAATATTCAAACTATTTTCTATATATTTTACAGGGTTTTTTCTCCCTTGCCATCCTTTGCAACCGGCTAATCTCAATTTTCAATCGGCTTAAGCCTAAGCTCAGACAAATCTTTTTCAAACATTGAAGTATTGATAAACTATTCTCTCATTTGAGGATTCTTTTTAAAAATCACTTCACTAAATTGTTTAATTATTTTCTATGTTTATTTGAAAGCATTAAAATATTCTTTTGTTTTGATTTTTAATGTGTCTTTTTATTTTATTTCCTTGTTGTTTATTTTTGTTTCAAAATACTAATGTGCAATGTGCACCATTTACCTTATTATTGGGGCTCTTTCATAATATATAAGCCATTTGCGAGTAGAGAGTATCGACTAGAAGAACATAAAAAAATGACTTGATTGAAACTACCTTAAATAGTATTTAAATTTTATTTGTTTTCTCTCACATAGCCTTATGTAGATCATAATGAACTTCCACATTTTTTTTGGAACTCCATAAGGCCATTGTAAAAGGGTTACATTTTGGGTGCAATTGTGCACCATTGGTTAAAAAGCTTGTTGATTAGTGATACATGGCAACAAACTATCTTTTTTGGCTTTCTAAACGAAGCCTTATAGATGCGTTGGGTTATGATACTTTCAATGTTTTCAGTGATGATTGAGACTTACCTTAAATGTTATTTTGGTTTTAAAGTATTAAATGGATGTTTTTATTTCATCTTAATTCTAGTAAGTTCTATACTACATACATACACATACACACACACATATATTTGCGAGGAGGACACTCGATCGCTTAATAAAAGAGACATTCTTGAATAGTGCTTCACCTTACATAATTCTACTTAAACTCAACCTAAAGATTTTTATTATTTTCTTATTGTTTTAGAAAGCCATCGTGATCCTTTCACTTGTTTTCATTTTGAAGACCATAAAAAATTTCCCTTTTCTTTCAACATCTATACAAACTTTAACCTCACTATTTGTTGACCATTTCACCTCTATGTAGATGTGTGTGCATTTGTGTGGGGGGCTGGGGACAAAGGGAAAGTGCATTTCCCATATCCATAATCCGTTGTCAAAGGCAATGGTGGGGGCCATACCGATCGATAGGCCAGTTTGGAACTGCTAGTTTCTAACGCCCGTATCTCATTGGGACATGCAGACAATGTTTATTCTCTTCCCAAACAATCAACAGATGTGTCGAAGGAGTGACTTGTCACACTGGGATGATGTCCATGTTTCCCCAACTTAGTTGGCCACCTAGCTTAGCGACACACTTTTTCCAAAACTGTATCGTCCTCCCATGCCCGTCCAACTTCATTCCCAACACTAATCCTGCCGTTTGATTGGACGCGTAGCAACTTTTCTAATTTCTTGCACGCACTCAGTGTGACAGCATTTGTGTTAGCTATTGTAATCCGAACTCTTTTCATGTAAGGGCATGTTGATCATGGTCATCCAACTCATGATGGACATACAGCCCTGTGTGATAGGGGTCTAATTATGTGTATATAGACAATACAATTGCACAACTGATTGAGACTTACTTTCAATAAATCTTCCCCCTCCTCCTTACCTTCAGGAAGCCATTGTGACTCCTCACCTTCTTTAATATTCCTTCTATGTTTATGTTAGGTTTATGTGAGAGGTGATGACATATGTGTACCTCTCTCTTTAAAGAGGGCCATTCAATATTGGGTCACACACAATCTTTCTTGTCCTCTTCCACCTTTTTTTGTTCTCAATTTGCTACAATGCTTCCGAGTGGTTTTTCAAACATCATTTTTTATGGGGTGTCCCTTCTCCCTACCTAAGGGACCTTTGTAATCGCCTTTCCTTCATTTAATTAACTTTCTACTTTTCTAAAAAAACATTATTCTTTATGTTGTTTGAATATATTGTAGTTTAAGTAGTTTATTGTCACACTTTTTTCAAAAACCATAGAATTTTATTGTGATATTGTAAAAAATTAGTGTCACTTTCTTGTTTTCTTTCACAAGGAAACCTTTTATTGTTAAATTCTTCTCATAGCCTTATGTTGACCGTAGAGAACTTTCACCTTGTTTGTTTGATTGATAAATTTATACAAGAATTAAGTGAATTCTTAAACTCTCACCAATATTATATATACTTTGTCTTTTCATAAGTTCAATTCTTACTCTTAACATCTATATTTTATGTGCTCTCTCTCTCTCTCTCTCTCTCGCTTGCATGGATGTGTGTGGGGGCGGGGAGAGGGAGTTGTGTGCATGCTTTTGCACGCATGTGTGTGTGTGTGTGTGTGTGTGAGAGAGAGAGAGAGTTCTTACCATTCCATATTAATTTTACATATTTAGTTTTCAATACACTTGTTATGATCATTATATTAATTTCTCTCTTTCTATTTAGAGATGTTATTTGAAAAGTAATGTAAATGGAAGGCCATTAAAAAAAAAAACTCATTTTGCTTTAAAGTGTTTTTACTCATTTTGCTTTTTAAAAAAATTACTCGTTTTGCTTTAAAATCCTTGGTCTTTTCATTTAGAGCTCAATTGACTTCTTTCCTCTTTCATATGTGCTTTAGAATATACTAATATTTCTATGTGCTTTAGAAGTATCGATGAAGCATCAATGAAGCTGTAGTGGCAAGAGAGCAGTACTTTTTATTTTTATGGATTCTTTGAATGTGCTTTTTAATGGGTTGTATCTTTATTTGCTACTTTTTTGTCACAACAAAACCTTGCTCTTACTTTTAAACAAAGAACTTGACTTTTGAGAGGCAAATGTGATGTTATAATTTGCATCCTTAAATTAATAACATTTTTTTAGCATGCCATGGTGATCCTTCACCTTGTTTAGTTTGTAAATGGGCCCTTCACTTCATTCAAGAGTCTCAAATGACTTTCTTTTCATTTGTATTTTTGGCTTTCTAAAAGAAAGCTTTATTGTTGTGTTGGGTGAGGGAGACTTCTTTCATTTCACATCCGGACATGATGGTGATTTATTTTTTATTTCACATTTGACATGTCTTTATTTTTCTTGAATTCTATTGTTTTAGAATGCTAAAGTGAAGCTTCACCTTGCATAAATTTTAGTAAATTTTACACACACACACACATGTTTTTGGTCTACTAAGGGAAAGCCTTAGTGTTGAGGTAGGTTAGGCGGTCTTTGACGGATGGCGTCCATGTGGATGGCCAACATTTAGGAGAAGGCGTGCGACAATAGGTGAACTCGCTGCAGATGAACTCGCGAGACAGAAAATAGACGGCTCCAAGCAAAATTTCGCACGGCATGCCTAGCATTGCCTATGTTTACACCGGTGGGAGATCTGTGGAAAAGGAGAAGGGTACTGGCCTTTGGGCTGCATACTCGCAATCTAAACGAGTCATGACTCACGAGGCTAGCCTAGCCTGCCTGTCAGCCTGAAATGAGCTCTCTCCTAAGAGTGGATCTCTGAACGCGCACTGTGAGCCTGCCAGTACGTTGTCTTCTTAGCATGAGCACAAGGCGACGACAGCCAAAAGGAATCGTGCAGGGGCGCTTCATTACGCGGCACTTCCTTTTTTTCACCGTGGAGTGGCTGGCTGGCCGTTGTAGCCAAACCCTCGCCTCTCCCAGCCATCTCGTGCTCATTCATTCCAACCAATCAACGCGCGCCTTGCCAACGGCCTTCCCCTCCTCTCGCGGCTATTTCACATGTGCACCTGCAGTTGTTTCTTCCCCTTCGTCAACCTTCCATAGCGCATGCAGCTCGTGCAATTCTGTTGCATGCCTGTTTTCTCCAGGGTTCGCATGCCCAAGTGCTTTAGCTTGCATGCGCAGCTCTTACGAGCGCACCGTTTCCAGCTCGCACCGTTTCTAGCTTGCGCAGCTCTTATGGGCCCAGCCTGAAGCTCATTCTACTGCAATACCTGAGGTAATTAGATTGCTTTAATCGTTCTAACAATATAGCAATTCCATTTCAGCCCTGCTACTGGTGTAGATTATTACCTCAGGATTCCTGTGGCTCTCTGTTTTCTTGTAGCAAGGAGGGCTCCTACTGCAACGCCCACAAGTAGGTTGCGAGCTCCCACTGCTGATTGCAAGGCCAGGGCCGTCAGTTTACCAACTCAACTCAACCAATTTTTTGTCTTGATTTTATATTTTTGGCGTAACATCTAATTGTTGTCTTCAATCGTTATTTGGCTGCCTGGTATGAGTATTTGTTTTAGTGAGTAGCTCACTTCATTTTTAATCTGCATATTACTATTGATTTTCAAGGGACTAACTAAAGTTTCCATTGAAGTTTTATCCCATTGGAATTGTTTAACATATGAAGCTTATATACATCCACAGATACAATCTTCATTCGTGATATTTTTTTGCTTTCCATAGTTGCTTGCCAAATGGTTATGAAGTCTCACATACACAATTTTAACATTTCTGATGATACTTAAAGGATACGTGCTGTTCAACAAACACTATTAAAAATGCAATGAATTCTGTCAATCACACATACATTTTTCATGATATTGTATTGCCACCAGCTTGCCAATTTGTTAAGTTGTTATGCAGCTTACACACACACACACACACACACACACACACACACACACACACACACACGCACACACACAATGAATAAATCTTAATATATGAAGACTGGTTTCATTGTCTCGCACAAACACACACTCAATATTAAAATTTGTTTTATTGCACTATAACATTTTGTGACTTGGACGGATGTGTGGGTGCCAGGGTGAACAATGAGCCATTTTAATGCCGCATTCCAAAACGGTCGCGGGGGGGCACTAGGCCAAATAGCGTTCAAGAAGAGAGTGAGTCTAGGGAAGAGGACGTGGTCTTCAGCACGCAAGTGGGGAGTGATGCGAGCTTTTGAGTATGCTTCAGGACGAAAACTGGCTAGATTCCCAAGTTAATGATTCTATCGGGGACTCCCAAGACCATAGTGCAACTTTTTGTGATCCCCATACACCCCCTGTGGCTGCGACTCTAGGTCGCCCCATAATTTGCAGCCTATTGCTCCAACTGCCCAACTCTTAGCTCCTAGGGCTCCCATGCAACCGCTTATTGGTGCGCGATCGGCCCCATTTGTGCAGGTTTTTGGTGTCAGCCCTTCACCTATTGCGAGTACTTTCACACGTTCTTGTTCAGTTTGTGGTCCCTCTCCCATTGCCCAAGGCTCTAATACAGCTGCTGCAGGACATTCCATTGTAGCTCATACACCCCATGTTGCTCACGTTTCCACTGTGGCCATAGGACCTCCACCTATTGTTAGACCACCCCTAGTTGCTCCATCCATAGTGCCTCCCGCTATCGCGAGACCATCTCCAACTGCTAATGTGTCTAGCCAAAGCACAACACCTTCGCCCAAAAAGATCTTGTCAATTTTGAGCATTTAAAATCAAGAAATCTTGCAAAACTCTATTGTCGTCGAAGCTCCCTTTGAGATTGTTGCCAATGAAGCGTATGCTACTGCTTGAATTTTTGTTGGAAGCCTTCTCGTTGTGCAAAGCTTGCTCCAAAGTGTTGGCTATGGTGAAGTTCTCTAACTTTGATTATCTTGTATACTCGCTTGCCTGTAAATTTTTGTAAGTTTATGAAAAGTTCATAAATTCATCAATTTGTGGAGAGCTCATTTGATCTCCTGGAGTGGGTTGCTTGGCTTTTATCACAAGGAAAAGAGGTTTGGGGGGCGGGGGGGGGGGCATGGGCAACCTCCCTTAGAATTACTTGAAATTGATCTAAGGCCTAGAGGCCTTGCGAGCTTGGTGTGAAAAGTGTTGAAAGGAGTGGAGACAAGGGAGCAACACCGATATACAAGAGGATCATAGAGACGAGACACCACAACGTTGCAACCCAAAAGTGTGATTACTCTACACAGTAAGTGTACATATAAAGTGGGGATCTCAACCTATATATATAGTATGAGGGTGAGCTCTATACAAAGCTCCAACACCCTTGCTTAAATTGAGGTCCCTGGATGAAAAAACCCTTGGGGGTACAGAGGAAATTCCCACAACACTTCATAGATACGCTAATCAATTATCTACTTTACAAAATATCTTCTCAAAGAGTTACATCACTCCATAATATACAACAAAGGCCATGAAGGGCCATAAAATTTTTAACTGACATGTAGTTAAAGTTTTTAATTAGAGGAGCCACCCTATACAATTGAGCTATTGTAAATGCTTTGGTAGAGCAGCTTTAGCATCATTTATCCCCAGTCACATATGCTACTTGATGTGTTATTTATCATGTAAACAACAACTCAAGAAACATATCAATATGTTAGAAATAACCACATCACATTATCCTTAGAGACGGTTTGCGATGCTGCTCTAGATCCATAAAAGTATAAATGTGTTTTGAGGACCCACAAACATGCATGGGGTTATGTGCAGCCACATGCTTGAAAATGCAAGTGTGATTATGTCGCAAGAAGTGACATAAATGAAGAGTGCACCATATAAAGAATAGGTGTTCACCAGTATAATTGACGTTCCACCTTACTCAACATTACAATAAGAACTAACTTCACATTTTTGTATAACCATTGCACTATATACTTACTAACGTCCACTGCAAACCCTAAAATAATATCAGCTACAAACATTTCTTCACTTTATCAGCAGGCCTTCGTGATTCCTCACCTTGTTTTTGCATTCTATTGTTTTAGAATGCTAAAGTGAAGCTTCACTTTGCATAATTCTAATAAATTCTATACACACACATATATTAATTAGTTCTTTTTATTTTACCTTTCATTTCACGACTTCACATGGATTTACATTTCTTGCATTTTATAGCTTGATTCCGGTTAGTGTTAACGTTCGAAAAAGTCTCTTTTATTAAGCGGCTGCTGATCGAGTTTCTTCCTCACAAAGAAGAAAAGCAAAAATACTAGCAGAAATTTTGAGATTTCCAAAAATTTTGGACGACTTTCGCACATATTTCATCGGTTTTTCTTCCGTTTACCATGGTTTGCAATTAGCTAGTCTCGATTTTCAATCACTCAAGACTAAGCTGAGGCAATCCTTTCCCAAACACTGATACTAGTTTAATTCAATCTAGCAATTTTATCACTTTCTATTGTTTTTGAAAGCCGTCGTGACCCTTTCACTTGTTATGTTTTAAAAGGTCAATAAGAGTCTTCACCTTGTGATTTTAAAATGTGACATGAATTGGTTTTCGAATGCAAAAACAAGCCTTGGGGAGCAAAACTCAAAGGTCTTCCATCTCCTAGTGTTTGGACGGATGTCCTTCAAGTGGGGCTCCACGGTATCGAAGACCAAAAGCAATCGCTTCATTTAAAAAAGTGTGGGGTCTTCACTTTAAGAGTTACCTCCCAAGGTTTTATTCATTTCTTTATGTTTTGCCATCACTTTTCTTTGGTGTAGCCTTTGTATAAAAAACTTTTTTACACACACGTTTAAAATGCATCTTCAACTAAAAAAATTCAAAATCTTTAAGTCATGTTCTTTGTAACTTAATTCAAAATCTTTAAGTCATGTTCTTTGTAACTTTATTTTTTTGGATTATATAAGGAGTCCTTAGTAAAGCGTTGGAATTTTGGTGCAATTGTGGACCATTGGATAAAGCTCATGGATTAGTGCCACATGGCCAAAAACTTTTTTTTAATACTTCTTCTAGGTTTGTGTGAAAGGTGTTAATAAATGTGTAACTCTCTCTTTAAAAAAGGACATTAAATATTGGGTCACACAATCTTTCTTGTTCTCTTTCACTTTTTTTTTCTCTCAATTTGTTACAATGATTCCAAGTGGTTTTTCAAACATTAATTTTTATATTTTTGGAATATATCGTAATCTAAATAGTTTATTGTTACACAAACATTTTATTATTAAATTCTTCTCACAGACTTATTTAGGCCATAGTGAACTTTCACCTTGTTTTTTCAAAATTTACAAAAAGCATTTTATTCCTTTTCCCTTTGCTTAGGTAAAGCATGTTTGAACTTCCAAAGGGCAAAATGTAAGCTATGGCATAACTTTTCCAATGGCTTGTAGCTTGTAGGTTTTAGAGAGCCTTTGTAATCTTTTGAGATCACCTTGTGGATCCTTAGATTTTATTATTGCAAAGTATTTACGGAATCTCAATAGTACTATTCCAAGAGAAACGTGTTTTTAGAATACAAAAAACAAAAAAAGGCCTCAAAAGCAGCTAAATCTACCTTTATTGAGATATCTTGGCTTGAAAGCCCGTTGACTTTACTTTTTTTCTGTAATAAAGCTATACTCACAATTGTGAGTGGTAGATTAATATATTAGCAAAATAGCAAAAAGAATGACAAGGCCTCTATGCTTAACTCAAGCCATGGATGACAATTATAACCAAAGGAGACCACTCACAATTGTGAGTGGTACATTAATATATTAGCAAAATAGCAAAAAGAATGACAAGGCCTCTATGCTTAACTCAAGCCATGGATGACAATTATAACCAAAGGAGACCACTCAAATTGTGAGTGGCACATTAATATATTAGCAAAATAGCAAAAAGAATGAGAAGGCCTCTATGCTTAACACAAGCCATGTATGACAATTATAACCAAAGGAGACCTAGAACCTCACTTCTCAATTCATACAATGAGGCTTTTTACATGGAAGCCCGAAACTTGATGCCACCAGGGAACTGAGAAAGAAACATGTCAAGTATTGGAAGAAGCCACCGAACCAGCACACTTGGCATGCAACCAACAGAGTCCCAACCTTTGAACATGACCAGAACCATATCAGGCTAAGCAAGGGGCCTCTCCCCTTCGTAAGGTGTGCTCTAGTGCGCCATGGGGAACGCCACCTATCATTGACTTTACTTTTAAAACAAGGTGAAGTCTTCACATGGGCCTTCAAAAGGCAAAAAAGTAACCATTGAGGGGTCATGAGAGTTAATAATCTATGTAAAAAAAGTTAAAACTCATAATGATATGGGGGGTGGAGAGAGAGAGAGAGAGAGAGGTAGATTTACAAAATTTAAGCTATTAATTACTATTTATGATTAAAAGTGCACAAACTTCAACCATAACAATTAAGGTACAATAAATAGAAATGGATAATTATCATTTTTAATTGCTTAGAAATTCACATTTTAAACGACTTTGAGCTATTAATGGTTTGCCTATGCATTCTTAGAGTAGCTCATTAAAACGGATCTAAAAGCTCAGGCACTTACTTAGGCTAGAGGTCAGCCTTGGAAGACCCCCTCCATATGTTTTGCAAGTGCCCTACTTTGCATGGTCTAGCCGCCAGAGTGTGTAAGAAGGACTTGGAAGATCACCTTTTTTTTATGGATGACCTGATCTTGGGAGGGCGTGGTATCCAAAGCTAGTCCAGTATGATATGCACTCAAATGATCAAATTCTGCTATCTGAACCAAGTATTGAAGTACAAGGACATTTGAGTCTTTGAGGGCAAACTAGAGGTAGCTCTCTTTGATAATATTGTGCGATCAAGCATTGAACTCATTCACATGGTAGAAGAAAGAAGAGAGATAGCATACAAAAATGAAGGATGGATGCATACTTTGAGTTGTTTAGAACACCCATGAGGTCTGGAGTTACTCATATAGTCTCTGATGGAACCCTAGCCCCCTCAAGGCACATGTTGTGCTTGAGAGCTGTCGTATTCTTATCCGGTTAATATAAATTATCTCAACTCAGAATTATGAGTAGGACCAAAAAAAAAGGGGATCTAAAAACATCCCTCCTTACAATACATCTTGCTCTATTTCTTCTGCCATGGAGGGAGACTAAAGCCTTAAAAGAATCATACATGTCACCATATAAAAGTACTCTTTCACAAAAAGCATCCAAAGATATGTAAGATATTTTTTTCATAACTAGTTATGTATTTGATGAGATGACTTTATATATATATATATATATATATATATATATATATATATATATATATATATATATATATATATATATATATATATATATATATATATATATATAGAGAGAGAGAGAGAGAGAGAGAGAGAGAGAGAGAGAGAGAGAGAGATATTTAAAAATCTATATTAAATGGATATCAAGTTTACATTTACAATAATGATATGAAAATTTCACATTAACCCATTTTTGGCATGTACAAGGGACATTGCCTTAACTTGCCTCACTCTTTTTGCCTTAACTAAAAAGAACTTTGTATTTTTTTGTTCTTATTGGATATAATTAAAAATCAAAACCCTTCACCAAATGTCTTAATTTCAAAGTGATTAGGTCTCCATAATTTAACAAGGTAAGTTAAGGAGGTGATGAGATTTATGGAGAGCATGGTTAAACCAGTGTCTACCATCACATAGAATTTTGTTGTGTTTTAATATAGAAATATATTTTCCATTATATATGCATAATCATAAATGGTTTATATATTAGAAAAGGCCTCACTTAAATAATAAGATGAAAAGTGCACATTGCACATTATCATTTGAAAAAAAAAAATCAAAAGAAAAAAATTAAAAATATACATTATATTATCCATTATACGTAAAAAATCACGGGTAGTTTATATATTAGGAAAAGCTCTGGAAGCTACACCTTGCACATTATCATTTGAAAACAAAACAAAATGAAAAAATAAAAACCAAATACAATAAAATAAAAAGACACATTGAAAAACTAAAACAAAAAATATTTTAATACATCCATAAAAAAAGATAGATTTAATAAACATATAAAATAATAAAATAGTGTAATGAAATGAATCTTGGTGAATACCTTAAATGAAAGAACTTTTTACAAATAAAAAATAAATATTAAAATAAATTGAATCAGTACTTCACATCAAAGGATCAAATTCCTATGAATTCTTTTTAATATTTTGTTCTCTAAAGTTCTTTTAGCATGCCAAGAAATGAATGCAAATAGCATTTGAAACAAGTTGAGGAAGCATGAAGGCCTCCTAAGTGAGGGGGAGGATGAGATTTATGGAGAGTAAATTTTAACGACTGCATAAAATCACATGGAATTTTTGTTGTGTTTGAATACAAAATTATATTATCCATTATACACCCTTGACTATTAGATTAAATATCTACAAAGATGAAAAATTTGTATCTTTCCATAAGAGCACTAGTGATTGTCTATCAATACAAGATGCTAAAACTAGAATATGAGCTGGTTATGTAGGCTTTGGAGATGAATTGTTTCATTATTTTTAGACAAAATTACCTTTTTTGTGCGTTAATTTGTGACAAATTACATGCTAAGTATTCAAAAACGGATCTCAATTATAAAAAGGAACAAAGATTAAAAAACATTGAACAATCGGACCAAAATAGATACAAGGTTATTTCAAGAATTTTTTAAATTTGAGGGATATTTTGGAAGTTTCCACAAATTTGTTGGAATTAGGGCTGCAGAGAAACGCACATAGCTTGGAGAAGACGAAGGAAGTTCAAGGGACACAATAGAGAGTGTGTTACTTAGTGTGCAATGGAAAGATATATAGCCCTACAGTGATGGGCGTATATACAATGCTCGGGGGGAAAAACCTCCTAAAGAGGGAAAAAATGCCCCGGCGGTCCGTGTGTGTTCACACACATCACTACCACATGTATATGGTAACAAATCCCCCCTGGAGTGATGCGGTGAACGAGAGCTGGCACATGAGTAAAGGGAAGTGCCATATGCCTTGAGGACATGATCAATCCACAAAGGGGAGTAAGCCCAAAGCTTTGCGGAAAGCTTCAAGCTTCTCACGAGACAATGCTTTTGTGAAAAGATCAGCAAGGTTGTCCTGTGTTGGCACATAAGCCAAGCTAATCTCTCCTGCTGAGAGCCTCTCCCTAACATAGTGGTAATGCACCTCAATGTGCTTTGTGCGAGCATGAAAAATTGGGTTCCTTGCCAATGCGCTCCGATTGTCAGTGTAGATAGTGTTGGCAATGTCCTGTCCAATACCCAAATCAACCATAAGGCGTCTGAGCTATACACACTCAACCGTAGCTGTGAAGACTGCCCTGTACTTAGCCTCACAACTCGAAGTGGCCACAGTAGGTTGCTTCTTGCTCAACCATGATATACATGCACTGCCAAGCATGAAACAAAAACCACTTGTGGACACTAGCGTGTCAAAACAACCAACCCAATCTGAGTCAGAAAAAGCATGTAAGTCTGGCGGCAATGATCCCCCCTTGGGATAAAACAATCCAAGATGTAAAGTGCCAATAAGGTAGCGGAAAATCCTCTTGAGAGCCTGCCAATGCTTGGACCCTGGGCTATGCATAAATCTGCTGACCTGTGAGATTGCAAACTGAATATCTAGCCTTGTTTTTCATACATAAATGAGGTAGTCAACAGCAGTTTGGTAAAGAGTGACATCAACAGGATCGTCAGCATCATGTAGACTCAACTTCAAACCTGTTTCCATGGGAGTGGCAATAGGTTTGCAATCCTCAAGTCCAAACTTACATAGCAATGTCTCTATGTAACTTTTCTGACACAAGGCAATACCACCATCACACTGCTTGAATTGTATGCCCAAATAATGATGCAACAACCCCAAATCTTTCATCTTGAAAGTAGCATTCAAATCAGCCTTAAATTCAGTAGTATATCTCTCATTTGGTCCAGTGATCAACAAATCATCTACATAAAGAACCACAATGAGAAGTACATCACCCTCACGCTTTACATACAATGTGCTTTCTGATGGACTGTTACGAAAGCCTTGTTTGACCAAATGAGTGTCATCTTCCTCATACCTAGCACGAGGAGATTGCTTCAACCCATACAAAGCCTTGTTACATTTGCACACTTTGTCCTCTTTTCCTTTCTTGAAAAAACCGTGAGGCTGTGTTACATAAACTTCTTCAAATATGTCACCATTCAAGAAAGCAGTAACAATGTCGGATTGATGTACATCCCAACCAAAATGAGCTGCCAATGCACATAGAAAACGCAAAGTAGTCATACAACAAGTGGGAGCAAAAGTCTCTTCATAATCTATGTCTTTTTGCTCTGCATAACCCTTTGCAACAAGCTGAGCCTTATGGTGATCGATCTCACCATCCGGCTTGCGTTTCAACTTGTGAACCCACTTCGTACCAATGGCCTTTTTGCCATGAGGCAAATCACATAAAGTCCGTGTGTTATTTTCTATAAGTGCATCGTATTCTGATTGCATGGCAACCATCCAATTTTCTAAATTCTGTGCTTCATCAAAAGACAAAGGCTCCTCAACATCATGTAAGCTAGACACAGCCAAAGCATAACAATCTGATGCATAAGATGCATGGCGAGAGCCTGAACGAGTACGATTAGACAAAGGTGCATCCAATTTACTGTCACGCAAAGTGTGCACCAGCCATTTTGGCATACCTCTAGCCTGCTCATTTTCAACCCTTTCCTTATTAAGTACATCATGTACATCTGCATCAGTAATAGGCTGATCTGTAACATTTTCAGAAACCCCCATAGGCTGTACATTTGCCTCATTGGAACTTACATTCATATTCCCACCACTAAAAAGAGGCAACAAAGTGTCATAAATGTCCTGTGAGCTTACATTAATGTCTCTAGTACATGACCGCAAGGGCTGAACAGAATCTTCCACAAACACTACATCCTGTGAAACCAGAATATGCTTTGTTTGCTGATGATATAACCTATAACCTTTGCTTTCAGCACTATAACCAACAAAAACACATTTGAAAGCCTTATCATCCAACCATTTGCGTTGTGTTTGTGGCACCAAAGCATATGCCAAACGGCCAAAAACACACATGTGCTCAATAGAAGGATTTCTATCATGCCATGCTTCATATGGAGTAATAGATTGCAAAGCTTTCGTAGGACACGTGTTTAGTACATAAGTGGCACACATGATGGCCTCAAGCCAGAAAGAATGCGGCAAAGCTTGAATTTTGACATACATCATGCCATTTTCGTAAGTGACCTGTTTTTCCTCTCAGTAACACCATTTTGCTGAGGTGTATAAGGCATTGTACATTGGTGTTTTATCTCGCGACTAGCCAGAAATGCATTAAATTCATGAGACATATACTCCCCCCCTCGACCGGAATGGAGGGTGCCCATAGTACATTTCCAGACATTTTCAGCCATAGCCAGAAATTGTTTGAAGCACATAAAAACTTCGGACTTTGCTTTAAGTGGAAATACCCATGCATACCTGGAGTAATCATCAATGAAAGTCACGAAGTACAGGTAATTGCCCAAGGACGGAGTTTGCATGGGCCCATAAACATCACTATGCACAAGCTGCAACCTGCATGTGGCCCTAACTGAACCATCCTTTGGAAACTTAGAACGCTGCATTTTACCCAGAATACAGCCTTCACAAACATGTTTGACACGTGCTTCAAGAGGCGGCAAAGAAGGAACCATATCAGATTTCTGCAAACGCACCTGCAAACTGACAAAATTCAGATGACCAAAATGTGCATGCCAAAGTTTTGCATCTGAAATAGCCCTTGAATCTACAACTGCGTTTGCAAAATTTTGCCACACGTGTCATACAAAGTGAGCTTATACAGCCCACGACACAACCAGATGCAACGATTTCATCACCAAAACTGAGATCATGAACTGTACATCTGTCATCCACAAATTTGACTACAAGTCCAAGTCTAGCAAGTGTAGATACAGACAAAAGATTCTTGTTGATGCCAGGTACATAAAGTGCATCAACAAGTGTGAAAGAACTGCCATTAGCAGCAGTAAGCACAATCTTTCCAACTCCCTGAACCGGATAAGAGGCATTGTTGGCACAAGTGATTGAATTCCCATGAGGGACAGACTCGAGAGACGTGAACAATTCACGATGTGAGGTAATGTGCTTTATAGCACCACTATTGAAATACCACACATGTGAATCTGCAGCAATTGACAAGCATGCATCATGGACAACAGGATTGTAAGTGCACTCTGCGCTAAAAGCCCATTTTGTATCAATATCAGTATTACAGTCTCCTTTTACAGAAGACTCAACAATGGCTGCATTTGTTGTGGAACCAACATTTGCAGTGGAACCGCCTTCTTTCTTCTTAGCCTCTTTTGCCTTCAACTTAGGACACTGCTTGATCAAGTGATCATTAGCTTTACAATAATGGCAACACATCTTCTTTTTGCCCTTATCACCAGAATTGCCAGACGAAGTGCTACCAGCAGAAGCATTGGGAATAGAAGTTTTGCCACTCGCAACAGAACCATAAGAAGTGGCTGCATTGCTGCTACCACCCTTTCTTTGAGAAGCAATAAAAACCTGTTCAACTGCACGCTGTCTAGTCCTGTTTTTTTTGAAAAGCGACTCTTGCAACAGCAATGTGCATAATGCATCAAACTTGACAACTTTTGGATTTCCTTGGGTCATAAGTCTCTAAGTACTAGCAAAAGTCTGGTAAGAACAGTCTGCACAGGGGAACTGTCTGAAATGACTTTACCTGCAAAAATAAGTTGCTCATTGATATCCTTGACACTAGCAAGGAAAGTGTCCATATCATCTTCCTCATGCATAATCTTCAACTCCAACTCTTTACGCAGCAAAGCAATTTTAGCCTCATTGCCACTTGCATAAAGACCAGCCAAAATATCCCAAGCCTGTTTTGCAGATTTTGTTGAACGGATGTGAGGAACAATGGTGCGCTTCATAGACAACGCAATCAATGCATGAGCCTGCGCATCCTTTACATCCCAATGAGCTTGTTCTGTCATAAGCAAAACAACTCTAATAGCAGCAATCCTTGCAGCAAGACCTGCAACATCCTCAACATCGCCTGTATCCTCAGAACTAGGACATACATCAATGCCCTGCACAATATTCCAGACGCCCTTTGACACAAGCACATGTTGCATCATGTAAGCCCACATAGGATAATTGTCCCCATCCAACCTGTCGTCAACAGCAAACATCTTGAACACATCTGTGTTGTTGTGAGCCATTGTAAATGCTGCACTTGATGTGAAAACTACCCGAAAATAGGAGAAACAGAGCGAGAAAAACACGTGCTATATAGCACAAACCGTAGAAGACTGTAAGGCACCTGTTATGTAGAAAACGGCACTGACAGAAATTTTTCATAAAATGAGGAAATAGCCTGTGCAGTACTGCCTGTAGAGGAAATGGAGACCGAAATGAGCCCGAATAAAAAATCTGAGTAGATTGCGCTCTACAAGCTCTCCTGAAATATTTGTCGACCTGTGAACGCTCGCCAAACCTCACTGTAATCGGAGAAAGTGAGCAGGCGTGTGTTGGAGCAGCTGGCGACTAAGCCTGGGAGGACGTAACCTGCTCTGATACCAATTGTTGGAATTAGGGTTGCAGAGAAACGCACACAGCTTGGAGAAGACGAAGGAAGCTCAAGGCACACAATAGAGAGTGTGTTACTTAGTGTGCAATGAAAAGATAGATAGTCCTAGAGTGATGGGCGTATATACAATGCTCGGAGGAAAAAACCTCCTAAAGAGGGAAAAAATGCCCTAGCGGTCCTAGTGTGTTCACACACATCACTACCACATGTATATGGTAACAAAATTAGAGGGGTATTTTGATAGTTTTTCCAAAATAATAATGTGAAAATTACACATTGCAAATTATTATTTTAAAATAAAATTAAGTGAAAATAAAATAAAATAAAAAGACACATCAAAAAGAATATTTCAATGTCTTCATAAAGAAAGATAGATTCAATAAACATAGAAATCAATAAAACAATGTAATGAAATTCAGTGCGAAGTCCTTAAATGGAATGAATCTTTACAAATCAAAACATTAAAAAACAAATATTGAATCAATACTTCACATTGTGGATCAAACTCCTATGAATACAATCTTTATTCATTTGTTTTCGAAAACCTTTTTCAACAAAAAATGAATGAACCCTTGAGAAATAGAATTTGAAAGGACATGATGTCTTTTTCTTCAAGATTTTTAAGGCTTCTTCAGGGACACATGTCTCACAACTAGAATTGAACGACCTTCACCCATATGGATACTAAGGCCGCAAAACATCATTCTTTTCTCTTCAAGACTTTTAAGGCTTTCCCAAGGGACACATGTTAAACAACTAAAATTGAAAGATCTTCACCCATATGAATACTAAGGCCTTTAGCAGGCCAAAAAAATAAAAACTCTATTTAAAATGGGGAAAGCAAAAAGCTTTTACTACATACAACGTGCCATGCTTTTGTGGAATTTAGTTTTAAAATGATTAATGGTACATAAAGAATCAAATTTTCTTTAAACAATATCATATTCAAACTTCAAATCATTTGTTGCATCCTCTCAAAAAAATTGAAAAACTAATGCAGCTTTTGGGAAAGATCATTTGAAAAGACATGGTTTCCTTTTTTTCAATTCTCTTGAAGACTTTTTAAGGCTCTTTTGACATGTCAGATAACAAAAATTGAACAACGTTTATCCATATGGATACTAAGGCTTGTAGAGGCCAAAATGTAGTCATCCCCATGAGGAAATATATGCGGACAAGTTTTCATTGATGGACATGCTTTTCAGTAAGAAATCGATTCATTAAAAAAAAAACTTACACCTTTATTGTGATGTACTTTAAACTTTTGCCCTACATTTGATGACCAATTTCTAAGGGAAAGTATGTTCAACAATTGAATTTGGATAAAACGTTAGCTTATTTACCAATACACATGGTTGCACAAATTTGGTACACCTTTGAAACACACATATTCTCTCTTTTCGCGTTGAAAAGTAGGCAAAAATCCTTTTGTTTCAAGGGGGTGTCGACCATCTTCAGGGTAGGTGTGGAAAACTACTCTTTCCTCCAATGCACGCATGCCACTTCACACTACGTCCATTTGAGTCGCTTTGCCGCCATTGCGTCTCAACCTAGCCTATACAACAGGGGCAATGCCAAGGCCATCACTAACGCGCAGACGGCATCACTACCTGCTGAGAGAGAGAGAGAGAGAGAGAGAGAGAGAGAGAGAGAGAGAGAGAGAGAGAGAGAGAGAGAGAGTTAGTTTTAACGTCGTAGGAGACTATCCCAAGAGACCTTGATTGCTCTGATCGGTAGAGTAGACTAGATGAGAGAGAGAGAGAGAGAGAGAGAGAGAGAGCGAGATAGCGCTCTTGACTGCAACACAGATGAGAGAGAGAGAAAGATGGGCAAAGCCTTTTTGACGCAAGCTATTTTTAGTGAAAAGCCTTAAAAAAAAACCTTAAAAAACTTAAAAGAAAGCTTAAAAAATGTGTCAAAAGATTTGAAAAGCATCATGCTTATATCCCAAGAGACCTTGACAGCTCTGATCGGTAGAGTAGAGTAGATGAGAGGCTCTTGACTGCAACAAAGATGCGAGAGAGAGAAAGATGGGCAAAGCTTTTTTGACGCAAGCTATTTTTAGTGAAAAGCCTTTAAAAAAACCTAAAAAAACTTAAAAGAAAGCTTGAAAAATGTGTCAAAAGATTTGATAAGCATCACGCTTATATCTCTACGCTTATATCACTACCTGGCCAACAATGGCCGAGTTAACGTCTTGGGATTGTAAATGAAGATGCCCCATTTAAAAAAAGAGACCGGCTAGCCTAGTTTACTTTTGTAGTAGCTTCGTCAAAGGACACCTGGGAACAGTGGAAGGAGCCTCTATCGGCAACACTGTGGCATCAGCATCTCTCCTTTCCTTCTACCCGTCCAAGAGGAGCTTCCGATGAAAAGCAGATGGGTTTTCACTCTCAGAGGTCAAGGCTTCACGATGTCCAGAAATGCCTGCGACAGGGTTTCGATCAGGACAGTTTACTTTCCTGATATCGATATGTAGTTCTGCATCACCATCATCATCATCAGCAGCAGCAGAGAAAGAGAGAGAATCCCAGCAGGAGCCGGAAGGAGAGCTACACTAGCAGCAAGCCTTTCCTTTGTAGACGGCTCAATAGGAAACACTTGCGCCTCTCCCTCTGGGATGCAATCGGTAGACTTTCCAGGACCAGCCTCAGGTAGCAAGAAGTTTAAGCGGACTGATCCCTCCACTTTATCTGTGCCTCAAGCTTTCCTTGCATCGTCAACCATGCCGCGCACTGCAGAAAGCCATATACAGGATGATTGCACTCCCTTCCCTGTTGAAGACATTGTACAAAACCCCCCTCCTGGCTATGTTGCACCCTCATCGGTTGCTTTTAGCCCAGATGACAAGCTCATCTCTTATCTTTTTAGCCCTGATAGTACACTCAGCCGCAAGATCTTCCTTCTTGATCCTATAACACATCGCCAACAGATGGTCGTAAGCCCGCCTGGTGGTGGTGTTGATGAAGGTAACCTCTCCGTTGCTGAGAAGCTAAGAAGAGAACGACTTCGAGAGCGAGGCCTTGGTATAACTAGGTATGATTGGGCTGGTGGAGGTGATGACGTTGCTTGTCTCGTTGTGCCATTGCCTGGAGGGGTATGCTCTATTAGCTCCTTGAGAGAGAGAGAGAGAGAGAGAGAGAGAGAGAGAGAGAGAGAGAGAGAGATTGAATTGTACCACTTACTTTTCAAAAAGGCCAAGATGACCTATGAGACCAAAAGTTACAACCGTCACATCAAAATGAGAAGCCTATACGAAACAAAATGGATAAACTTAGTACAAGCCTTATTTAGAACCTAGATGCATCATGTGTCGTGCATGTGTCACAATGGAAACACATCATTGAGGCTCTTTGGCAGGTTACAATATATGGAGGGGAGGTGCAGATCAAAGTGGGGATAATTCTCCCTTGAGCTGTTGCATGGGTATCTAGACTATCTCGATAGTCTAGAAGCAAGTGGGTCTTGTTCTGTGTAGTCCCTCTAAAGTCTCGGCCATTTGGAGCTGTGTAGTTGTGTACCCTATCGTTAGGAGGCCCTGTGTAGTAGCCTTATTAGTAGTCAGTCTAGATGCGCACTATAATAGTGTGGCAACATCCACAAAGAACTAAATAATACCTTGAAGCTCTACCAAGGACTCCATGAGCTTGTTGTCATGTTGATAGAAGAGGCCTATCCTCTTTGAGTTCTTTTGAGTGCAAGTTTGGAATTCCCCTCTGGAAGTCCAATATTTTGGAAAAGTACATGTTGGTAGAAGTATAAAATAGTTGGGCTTAGGGAATTGACCATCCACAACAAGCGGCTCGGATAATATTGGCGAACATAATTTTCTATACCACCTATAGAACAAAGGACTTGAAGTTTTCCCGATTCACTAGATCCAGAAAAGCGAACAGTCCTCTTTGATTAAAGAGGGTGCTCCATACTATTAGTGCAAGAGATCCCCTCTGGCTATTAAGCAGAGCTCATGAGGTAGTCGCAGCAGATCTCGGCGAGTAGTGTAGATTACTAAGATAATTGGGACTAGATGACAAGTTGATGTTGGATTCACATCATATATCAACTTGCCATGAGATACACAACTCGAACAAGTGGGCCACATAAAGCTTGATAGGATAGCTTGTCGGAAGGGGCAGTGTAAGATGGATAGAACACGTGCACAACCTCTCGTATCCGATGGTGGACAACAACCACCTTCGAATGTGGAATCTTTGAGGGCAATCCCATCTTGGTGATCTCTTAGATCTGTAAGGTATGCGTAGATGGAGAGTTGCCTTGTGCAAGAGATCGTAGTGGAGAGAGATGTGCAATAACGCAAGGGATCCACAGAGAGGGAAGGCAATCTGGGAAAGTTGCTCGAGAGAGAAAACATTGGAGGGAGAGACTTAAAATGCTAGCTTTGATTGCAAGTGCACAAAATGATACGGGGTGGGCCAACCCCCTCCTCGGATAGGGAGCAGCTTCCTGCTTGACCTCCCCCAAAACCCCCACGACTCAGACAATAGGCCAAACATTGGGGAGAAAGTACAAACAACCAGTGGCACAGGCTATGGGATAAGATGCTCAAGATGTGGCGCCATCAAGAGGCAAACTATATGGCACTGCTAGCAATACAGGGTTTGGCAAAACAACGATAGAAAGAGGTCGGCGATGAGAAAACTACCTCACATAGGCCGGGCACAGCCACAAAACAGCCCTCACACCCTATGATCAACTCTAGGAGATACTAGGTAGCTTGGCTAGGACCGGCAGAGAGGTGACAAACTTGATGTCTCCTCTTAGCTCTTGGTCGGACTACACAATTGTGGAGCTGCTAAGTGACATTTAGAGAAGAAGCTCGTGTATCTGGGCTGAGAAGACAAAAGGTGAGGCATGCCTTCATCTGCTCTCCATTAGAAACTCTGCTAGGTAACTGTAGTTGGCGTCTACGAGTGGCTACACTGGATTGCGCATCTGGTAGTGAATCCAACACTCGTGAATCGTGGAGAGTAACCCATGCATCTCCACCATCCAAGGTTGCATTCCAAACTCATATTTATCATTCTTCCCATACCGTATGATAAACATGTGTACTGGTATTAGTACTTAACGTATTGGTTGTTACTAATATGCACTCACCAATACACGTGTGTGCATGCATGTATATTAGATCATAGACATATGTATGTATGTACACATACATGTGTATGCATGTATATTAGATCGTAGACGTATGTATGTATGTATGTACGCATACGTGTGTATGCATGTATATTAGATTGTAGACATGTATGTATGTATGCATACGTGTGTATACATGCATGCAATCATGCATAAGTAGACATGTATGTCTATTTGTAATTAGTACTTAACGCATTTTTCATACCGACAGTGATTACCCATACTGTACATTATTTTTAATTGTTTTTTTGTACCGTATCTATCGTACCTATCCACCTTGCCACCATTCGCGCCATATCAGTTGGAGCACTCTGTTGCTCCCTACGAATGTAACCACTCTCGTCTAGCACACCATGTGACGTTTGGTATGAAGTAACGTGCTTGATGAGTCCAAATCTGAAGGAAGAGGGTCAAGTCGGTACAATCCACACAGAACTCTACCCCCTCTGACTTCTAGACCCGATACTTTATCTCAAATCGTCACACTATGCTCAACAAATACTACCATACCAAGTCTACAAAACTCATACACTGAGAAGATGTGGTAACCAAGACGAGGTAGATAAAGAACATGGGAGGTATACATTCCCTCTTTGCAGTGTGGAATAAGCTTCATATCCCCCTCACCATGCACAGGAGTCATGGATCTATCTTTAAGTCCTTCGTATGGCCTCAGATTGTACATCAAATCACGATAAGTCGGGTGCCTAACAACACCACTTTCAATAATCCAATCTCGAGAGTCCAGAAAAGTGAAATTCCTCTCCTGCTCCAAAGGTATTTGATCTTGTGGTTTGTGTAATAAAGGCAGGTGATAGTCGTTGTTGACGACTTTGCTCTCTGCAAAGGAAATTTCCGCTAGTAATGACCTTCTCTCCACAATTGTTGCAATATCTTTGAGCTTTCAAGGATCCTACTTTGTATCAGTCTTTGAAGAACATGGCTCATTCCGTTCAACCTTTTGTTTTCCTTTGAAATTTGCAGCCAAAGCCTTGGTTGAATTAGAAGATCTCGATCTAACTTGGGATTTGAATTGCTCCTCTTGGTCCAAAACCATTAGCACTAACTCCTCCCATGTAATAGTATTCAGTCGTTCACATGCAATCAATGAAGAATAGAAACCTGAGTTTGTAACAGGTGTCACGAAGTGATGACGTGGCATGTCCACACGGACAAACTCTGATAGATAAAATGATTTTATAAGTTGTTTCAACTTATGTCCGATGGGGCCCAGGGGTCACAAAGAAAAATAAAATCTAGCTTTGGCTATTGACGTGACAGGCTGTACAGACGCCCGCAAAATGCGCTGACTGTTGACGTGGCACTGTGTACGGATTTCCGCGATTTTTCCAACGCAAATTGTGCTGCCAGCTTTTGGCGCAGACTCATGGGACTAGATGCTTTTGGAACTGAATGCTTTTAGGACTTGAAGCTTTTCATGTGCTCCTTCTGGAAGGCCATGGGCCTAGAAATATGTAACCAGGGTCTCTCTTCTGTCAAATTTGCTCAGGAGCATTGAGAAGAGAGGACCCTCGGACTTTGTACTTTGCTCAAGCATTAATATAAAAATAAATACCGAGAGGGGCGCCAGACTTTGGGGCCAATACCATAGTTACATGGGACGGCGGGTCGGGGACGGGGACGAGACGGCAAAAGTCAAGAAACGGGGACGGGGTCGGAACGGCAAAAAAAAGAAGAAGATTTTTTTTGGCATTTTTTGACCTACACACATGCAACACACATAGAGCATCACTTTGACCACAAATTTACACTAATTAGACCAAATAACATGAGTGATATAGACGCAAATGTGCTTATAAAACATCGAGAAATGAGGACCAAAGGGTGGCTTTTATAGCCATTGGGGTGCTTCAAAGTTCAAACATATGGCTATTGGAGAGGAACTAGCCACTAGAAATGATCAATTTCTCAAATTTTTAAAAAAGTCTCCTGCCGTCCCGGGGACGTTTTGCCTGCGTTCCGGCTTGGTAGCCCTTTTGCCGTCCGTCCCCACCCGTCCTTGCCCGTCCCCGTCCCGGAATCAGGCGTCCCCCGTCCCTAGGGTCTGTCCCCTGTAACTATGGCCAATACCTCTGGGCAGAGAACTACGTCGGGCCTTGTCATCTCTTTATTGAATTGTAACAAAGTTTGTAAAATGATTTTAAGTGATTTCTCGTGTGTCGTGCTAGATTTGCGACTTGGGGTGTCCAAGTCTGTTATAGTCGTATCAGAGCTGAGTCGATTTTCCCTTCCAAGGAGAATCCGATCCTTTCTACCGCGACCCACATGGATTCAGTCGACGAATCCCTCAAGGATCAGAACAACCCACATGACAACTCAGGGTCGGGTGAGAACATGGTAGATTCATGACCACCTTCTACTGATTGAGAAGAAGAGTATGGGCCACCCTAGCCCATGGAGTATGAACGAATGGAGATGCAGCATCAATAGCAGGTTGATGCTTGTGCTCGGCTGATGCTCCAATATTGTAAAGATCCTCAATACGCAAAATTTTTGACCAGGCACCTGATCGATGAGATGCATTCTCGATGGCGTATGGTCATCGATTCAGCTTTGAAGTCAGCTTTGAAGTCAGCTTTGAAGAGAGTACCTGTTCCGTGGGTGTACATGGAAGATGAACTTGATGACGTGTCACAAACCAGTGACGTGGCATAGCCCTAGACACACACCTCATCAAATGGGTAGCAGACCGGACCCACCCAGGCTGGCAGACAGGCCCGAAAAACGCGCATGCGCCACGTGGCAACTGTACAGCATTTCCACGATTTGTGGTGGAAAAGCAGGCTGACGTGGCAAGGCGTACTACAGGCTGTACGGAAGCTTTTTTTTGCGTGGGCTGATTTCTATGCAAGCTTTTGGAGAAGCTTTGGGATAAGATGCTTTATTTTAAAGAAGCTCTTATAATATGGCAGCTTTTGGGCTCTGCTTTTGGCATCCCTTGTAAACCAATAATTAGGCGGTTGGGCTCCCACTCGGCAAAGCATCTGGATGCAAAGTCTAAGAGTGAGAACCCTCCCACTCCCTAGTACTTTGAACTCACATGAATACAAAAAGAAATACCGAAAGGGGCGCCAATCTTTGGGGCCAATATCTCTAGGCACAGAACTCCGCCGGGTCGTGTCGAATCAATTGTGAACTGTTTTGAAGTAAATCTATGTTGTATCGTGGTAGAATCTTGATTTGGAGTGTCCAAGTTTGTTACAGTGGTATCAGAGCCAGGTTGATTTCTCTTCTACCGGGAAATCCGATCCTTTTCTCGCGACACTTATGGATTCAAACAGAGATCAGTCGACTTCCTTTGCATTTGAGGATGCGAGAAGAGATCATGAAGAAGATTCTCATGAGGAGTACGGCCCGCCTCGGCCTACTCAGGCGGAGATTGAAGAGATGGAACGTCGACGATTGGTTGACGACGCAACAAAGATTGATGATCAATCTTGCGAAGGATCCGAAATTTACCAAATTTTTAACTCAGACATCCTTCGACGAAGTGCACTCTCAGTGGCGGAAGGCCACAGAACCACCCCTCAAACCGGCACTCAAGAAATCTCCTACTTCGAGGATGTTTACAGAGCAAGAATTAGAAGAGGTGGTTTATACATGGATTACCCAGCTTTTTGACGCAGCCAACAAAGCCAAAAAGCACGACAAAAAGCAGAAGAAAGGAACTGACTTCCTTGGTTATTTGGGTCGTCAATCTACTTTTGCCTCGGCACGAAAGCAAAAGAAGAATGTGCGATTTGAAGGAGTATCCAGTTCTTCTTCTTCTTCTTCTTCTTCTTCTTCCAGTTCTTTTAGCTCTTCTGACTCGAGCTAAGAAGACATGAAAGGGAAAAAGCGAAGCAAAAAGCAAAGCTTCGGAAAGGGCAAGAAAAAGGCAAAGAAGCCTAAGTTTCGCCCAGTTTATGATAGTTCTACAGAGGACTCGTCTTCAGAATGTTCGGACTCCGATGATCACAGATTTTATGCAAAGAAGAAGAATTTCTATAAAGCCAACCAGTATGACTTTCAGGAGGATAAAAGCAAGAAAGAAGGTGGACGGTTATTAAATTTGACACTTTTTCTCAATTCCGAGATGCTTCGAGGGCTTTGGCCTTCATACAGCAGTTTGATATAGCTTTTTCTGGAGGGCATTACTCAGAGCACTCCAAGATTTGGAGGGCTACCTCTTACTTCAAGGGACATACTCGAACATGGTGGTCCACTCTTCTATTGAACAAGAAAGCGCCAGTTAAATGGCTGAATTTAAAAGGCTTTTTATTTCTTCTTGGTTGACTCGGAAGTACGAACGCGACATACGAACTGCTTGGAACCATCTACGGATGACCAAGAAAGATACTTTGGACGCATATTGCGAGAGATTTTGGAGCTTTTTTCTACCCGCTTCTTCATTTAAGAAGATCTCGTTTAAAGAACAGATTGAGCGGTTTACCTTGGGAGTTCCTACGGAGATCCGAGATCACTGCTTAGAACAAAAGTTAGATTCTATTCAAGAACCGATGAGTCATGCGAAACGAGGCTTTGCCATACATTCAGGCAGTTTGACTTACCCCACAGATGAGATCATGACGTAGAAACCCGAACAAACTTCTAAAAATGAAAGTAGGAAAAAGAAGAGCCCCCAAGATAGAAAGATAAGGATGCACGACCCTGGCTCACTCTTCGGGAGAGAGACAACTACATCAAAGAGGGGAAATGTTTTACATGTGGGGAAACTGAGCACATCTCCGCGAAGTGCCCTAAAACGGCACAAAAAGAACAAGATGAAGAAAGGCTAGAGAGTTCAAAAGAAGCTGAGGAACGTGGACGGAAAGGCAAGATGAAAGCAAGACTGGTTCAAATTGCATGGGCATTGACCCAAGTACCATTGATGAGAGTACAGAACTTTGCCGAGCTTGGGGCAAAGTGAAAGATCAAGAAGCCCTGATTTTCTTTGATGGAGGAGCCAAGGCCAACTTCATTTTCACCTGAATTGGCAGCACGGCTCAAGATTACACCCGATCGGATGGGACCACAAGCAGAGGCAGTTCTAGCGGCACCCGGTAGGGACGTAGCCATTACACCTGTCATTGGCAAACTTCGGTTGCATTGTCAGGGGTATTTGGGGCACGAGGATTTCTACATAATGCCCTTGGAAGGTTGTGATGTCCCCCTAGGAATTCCCTGGTACCATAAGAACAACGCCGTGGTCGACTATCGGGCGAGAAAAGCGACTTTGACTACAAAAAAGGGCCGAACCATTGTACTTGATGTGAAGCTTAAGGGAGAGTCTGTCCCTATTGTATCGGCTTCGGCCGTTTCAAAATTAATGAAGTCCAGTCTGTTTGTTTACTCGATCTTTTTGAAAGAGTTGAATGATGATCATAGGACAAATATGTATGATCTAGAAAAAGAGCGCCAAAATTTTCTCCACACTCATGCCGATTGCTTTTCTGAGGGCATGCCAGGCGAGTTGTCACCAGCTCATCTTGAGGATCATACCATTGATCTGATACTTGAAAGCACACCACCGAACCGGCCACCTTACCATGTGAGCGGAGCCCAGAATGAAGAGATTATGAACCAAGTGAAAGACCTCTTGGAAAAGGGTCTTATCCAACCGAGTACTTCACCTTACTGCTCTCTGGTGTTGTTGGTTTCGAAGAAGGAAGGACCTTGGAGAATGTGCATTGACTATAGAGCTCTCAACAAAATCACCATGAAGAATAGATTTCCGATTCCTAGGATCGATGATATTCTAGACCGACTACAGGGATCCTCTTGTTTTAGCAGGATCGATTTGAAGAGCGAATGTCATCAGATCCGAATCGCGCCGGGAGATGTCTACAAGACAGCTTTTCGGACTACCTTTGGTTTATTCGAGTTTTTGGTTATGCCTTTTGGGCTTACCAATGCTCCAGCGACCTTTAACCGAATGATGGACAGGATTTTCAGAGAGTACAGATATTTTGTGGGCACTTTCTTTGATGACATTATTGTCTTCTCCAAGGATGAGGCAGAACATAGAGAACATCTGCTATAGGTCTTTCAGGTATTACGGGATCACAAGTTGGTGATCAATGCAAAGAAGAGTGAATTTTTTCTACCAGAGATACACTTTTTGGGACACATCGTCTCAGCAGCAACAGGAGTGCAGATGGACCCGTCAAAGATATAGACTATCCGTGATTGGCCCGATTTGAAGAATGTCCATGAAGTTAGAAGCTTCTTGGGCTTATGTTCTTACTACCGGCGGTTCATTAGAAAGTTTGCAGAGGTTGCTTCCCCTTTGCATATTTTGACATAGAAAAGAGTCCCTTTCTCGTGGGGACCCACAGAGGTGACTGCCTTTTAGACATTGAAAGAGAAATTGACTACAGGACCAGTTTTGACTTTGCTGGATTTGCAAAATTCATTTGAAGTATATTGTGATGCTTGTGGTCGTAGTCTGGTGCGGTCTTAATGCAAGAAGGCCATGTCATTGTCTACGAGAGCCGATTGTGTTCAAGGCCGGAATTGACAGCACAGATATATGAGAAAGAGCTTTTGGCGGTTATCCATGCTCTTACTCAGTGGCGACATTACCTACTCGGAGCCGACTTTATGGTCTTTACAGATCATCAGAGTTTACGCTACTTGTTGTCACAGGAGCAGCTATTGTAAAAGCAGATGCGGTGGGCGAACATCTTGTCACAATTTTACTTCGAGATTGTCCATGTGCAGGGACAAAAGAATTTGGTTGCAGATTCTTTGTCCCGGAAGTCGTTGGTTCTGGCTATTTCCGCGATAGATCATAGGACCTTCGAGGATATGGTCAATCAGTATGCCACAGATACAGATTTTGTAGATATTGTCACTCGATATGGAATGGGGAGGTAGTAGTGGGATATTCTATTTGGGATGGCTACTTGATGAAGAAAACGATATTGTGCGTTACACAGCCGTTGAGGGAAAAGGTTTTAACTGAATGCCACCGTCCACCATTTATGGGTCACCGCGGCATTGCTACCACCTTGAAAGGTGTGGAGAAATACTTCTTTTGGCCGAGACTCAAGAAGGACGTGGAGATTTTGTACGCAGTTCCTTGGTATGTCAAAAGGTCAAGTTTGACAAGCATAAAGCACAGGGATTGTTACAGCCTTTACCCATACCCACCCGCCCCTCGGAAAGTATTGCAATGGATTTCATTTTTGATCTCCCGAGAACACAGAGTGGACATGATGGTATTTGGACTGTTATTGACAGATTTAGCAAGCAAGCTCATTTCATTCTAGTGAAGAAAACAGTCAAGACGTATCACTTAGCAAGACTGTTTGTGGCCTAGATCTTCAGATTACATGGTATGCATGAGACAATTGTCTCCGACAGAGACCCCAGATTCACGAGTTTTTTTTGGAAGGCTATTTGGGAGAACATTGGTACGCGGTTGCAGTTCTCGTCATCGTTCCACCCGTAGACATATGGGCAATCTGAGATTGCAAATTCAGTGGTACTGGATTTATTAAAGTCTTACATATCGGATTAGAAGACTCAATGGGAAAAGTATTTACCCTTGGTGGAATTTGCCTACAATAACACGATTCACTCTTTGACGAGGAAGGTGCCATTTGAGATTAGTGAAGGTGCTACGAAGGTTCCACTCTTCCTAAGCACGAAAGATAAGATTTTTGAAGTCGACGAGTACACGCGGGACTTGGACATAGCTTTTGCCAAGGTCTGGGAGGCTTTGCAAAAATCTCAAGAAAGACACAAAAAGGCAGCAGATCGACATCGTCGATTTGAAATTAAAGGAGAACGATTGGGTGCTCTTACGTTTTGAGAAGGCACGCCTAAGAAAGAAAAAGGGGAAGGAGCGGCTTTTTCCAAAGCTTAGTATGAGATACTATAAACCTTTTTAAATTTCCGAAAAGATAAATGGTCTCCTTTAGATTGAAGCTGCCCGACACTTGGAGACTTCACAATGCTTTTTGTGTGTCTCTTGAAGTCTTTTAAAGGTGATGTGCCCAATGATGGGGAGCCAGATGAGCAACCCGATGTGGAGGAAAACGAGGAGATACTCGTTCCAGAACAGATATTGGCACATAAAGATAGGAAGGTAAAAGGTAAAATGATAAGGCGGTTCTTGGTTAAATTCAAGAACTATCCTGCATTGGATGCGAAGTGGATGGAGGAGGAGGACCTGACAGATACTCCTCAGATTGTGAACCTTTACCTTGAAGCATTTGGTTTAGCATAGTCTATTCCAAATAGAACCCGAACTCAGCTCCGGTGGAATTTGTTTTAGCGGGTATGCACAAGAGGGGAGTCGCTCTACTCCTTTGTCAACAGATTGCCCCGATTTTTGATACTAAAGTCACTGATGTCTCTTTTGAGTTTCAGGGATACTGTGAGCTGACAATATTCTGCTGTATGACTTTATGAACTAGAATTCCCGATAATATGATATTGATTTGTTCTTGACTTGTGTAAGTGCAGAAACTAATAGATGAAATGACTGCAGCATTTCGGTCTGAAAGATCTCGATAGACATGGTTGCAATAAGGATTAGTTAATTGGGCATCTATGAGGTCCGGAGTGGATCTAGATACTATTGCTAAATACGTTGTTGATTAATTATGGTCTGAGATCCGAATGAATTTTTGAGTGTGATTTGTCATGTGATGTCTGTGATGTCCGGTGATGTGACTGTCGATTGGTACATGTGCTAGATGTGTTTTCCTAGTGCGGCGGTACTAGCAATCAGTGTTTGCTAAGACAGTTTATGGCTTGTCTGTTTTGCAGGCGTAATCGAGGGCGTTTCAGGCTTCCAAGATACCCACAAGGTCCTCGCCTTTATTCAACAGTTCAACATAGCTTATTTGGGAGGGCACTATTCAAAGCACTCCAAGATCCAGAGGGCAGCATCCTACTTGAAAGGAAATGCACAGACTTGGTGTCCACTCTTTTGTTATGCAAGGAAGCACCGACAAAGTGGCTGCAATTTAAGCGGCTTTTCACTTCCTCTTGGCTCACTTTGGAGTACGAATGTGATGTGGTTACTGCTTGGAATCATCTTCGGATGATCAAGGAAGATATTGGATACTTATGGCTAGAGATTTTGGGATAATTCCCTACCAGCTTCTTCTTTTAAAAAGATCACTTAAGCAAAAGATCGAGCGCTTTTGCTGTGTCTACCCAAAATGATACGAGATTACTGCTTACTGCAGAAGTCTGAGTCTATACAACAATTGATGGGACATGCTAAGCAAGGGTTTGCTATGCATTCGGATACTCTTACATATCCAACTGATCAACTTTTGACAACAAGGACCGGATAGAATTTGAATGATGGTAACAAAAGAAGATGGAAGTTTCAGGCCCAGACTGACCGAGGAACAATGATCCGAGTACCTTAAAACGAGGAAGTGCTTTGAATGTGGGGAACATGGACATGTCTCAGCACGGTGCCCCAAAAAGGCACCCAAAGGACAATCAGAAGACATGTAAGAGGGTTCCAGAGCAGCCGAAGAGCGTGGGAGAAAAGGGAAGATGAAAGCAGGACTATTACCCATAGTCACACGGGACGCCCATTTTTTGGCTTCTTGTTTTGTCTCCACTTGCCGTCCCGCCCTCTTTTTTACACTAAAAATCCATTTGAGCCCCGTCCCTCGTCCCGTGACGCGTCCCTTGTGACTATGGTGGTACCACCTGATCAGATGGATGAAAGTATTGAACTTTGTCGCGCATGGAGCAAAGTGCGAGACTAAGAAGCCTAATCTTCAGTGACGGAGGAGCCAGGGCCAACTTTATTTCACCCGAATTGACGGCTCGACTTGGAACAGACACTGGTTGTGCTCATATGCAATTAGCGGGTGTACAGCTACACTAAAGTGCCTCGACATGCACGTTAAGTCTTGACCATTCATTGTATATTATGGACATTTGTGGGATCACACCTTTGTGATGATCAGCTTTGTACATTTTATATTGAGGCCGTGCCCTTGAAATGCTTATTTTAATAGAAGATTTTTCTTGGTTATGAATGAGTGTGTTTGTGTGTGTGTGAGAGAGAGAGAGAGAGAGAGAGAGAGAGAGAGAGAGAGAGAGAGAGAGAGAGAGAGAGAGAGAGAGAGAGATATGAAATGATATATTAATGTCTTCGAAAAGGCCAAAATGACCTATAAGGCCAAAATGACCTATGAGACCAAACCGTTACAAACTGGTGAATCTGATACCATGTCTGGGTACAAAAAAAGGAGGGGAGATACTTAAATGAAACTAGAGGTGCTACTGATTGGAAATGTGTATGGTGTGTATGTGTGATCATTGATATAGTGTGTGCTAGAAGAGGGTGATGTGATGGGTTATGAGTCCATCCTCATATGCATTCTGGATGTCGAGCTAGTATGGCTCGAATCCTCTGCTGCAATCTCTCTTGATGTTGTGAAGCTCCTCTCCTCAGTCGTGGGCATCGCGATTTCCCTAGCTCCGATGCTTGATCAATGAGTACTGCGAGTGTGAGTATGAGCTGAGCTTTGCATTGGTGGCTGCTCCTCAAATTGTGCAGTGTCTGGTGTTAAGATATCCGTAATCTGTCTCTAGGATTGTCTCTCTCCAGATCTCTTCAGTAGACAGTCTCTGTATATGTGTAACTCAAGTAGATACAGTCCAAGACATCGATGGTCCTGATATCTCATGACTCTGGAGAAGGATACGAAGCCTTCTCTGAATAGATAGTGGAAGCGACCCCGTATCTCGTAGTACACTGTACACTTACATATATATCCGTTTCTGCCATAGTCGGCACATCTTACTGGCTGCTGGTATCCCTCCGAATCTACCAGTCTCAATCTCAAGCTGGTGTGAGGATGTGCGTATCTGACCAATGGCACACTGTAACCCATGAGATAGATGTGTATCCATATAGCTAGGTCGAGTCACAAACCCATCCTTTGTGAGTTGGAGAAGATGCTCTCTGTAGAGAGCCATCTTTGTGCCCAACCCTTGTGTCGGCTCTATCCATGTCCTCCTGGTGTCCAACTGGGTGAGGTCCTTGTGAATGAGTCTAGTAATATCCATCTGTGTGAGACACAACAATGGTGCATCAAGGGAGTACTGAAAAGGAGGTAACCTGTCCATGCTGAAGCCATGTACTTGGAACCATGACGACATTTGCGCATACGAACATGATGTGTCCCCTTGTAAAGCTAACTGTTTGGAGGACTCAAGGGCCAATCTGGCATATCTGTCTTTGGTAGTATCCCACAAGCTATGCATAAAGGAGACTGATCTGGACCTTGGTAAGCGCCTCTATCTCCATGGGGGGGCTGCTAACTCCGCTCTAATGATCTCGTGTGGCACGGAGGCCTTGGCTTTAATCAGCCGAGAAATCATAGCTACCAAGGGCCTCTCCATACCTCTCCAATCATCCTGACCCACAGAGGGTTCTCAAGCTTGACCCCCATAGACCATAGTTGAAGCTACCAAGGTATCAAAGAGCCAGAGCTTTGTTCCGGGTTCCTGGAACTGAACCTGCGAACACATCGTCCGCATATGCTCTGATCAGTCTCGTCTCTGCTCTTCTCAAAGAAAACCTTGGCCCTGTGAAGACTACCCCAAGATAAGTGTATGCATCGTGTATTCCACAGTCTCCCATCTCCTGATCCACAGCGTGTTAAACACCATGACCTTGGTTTTACCAAGATTTACAGACAATCCACTATTCTCCGCAAAGCTACGTAGTGCATCCAAATGTCGTTGCATACCCTCCGTTGAATCTGAGATCAATACAATATCATCAGCATATAACAACCATGGAATCCATATCCCTGCCAGCTGTGCACCTCTGTCACGCTCTCTATCAATATAGTTAGAAACCTCTTCTATATATACATATCAAATAGGGTAGGAGACAATGGACAACCTTGTTTCACCCCAATACTGGAGTGTGTCACGCAGACGGGCACCACCTGCCAACGAAAAAGAACAGACTGAACAACTTTAAGCACCTTAAATAACAATTGAATTGAAAGAGATAGACGACACACGAGACTGGGAGTGGCGGAGTTCCACCCCGAGAGAGAGCACTGGCCCCAAACCTTGGCACCCCTTTCGGTATTTCTTTATATTGCTTGAACTTAGTACAATGCCGGTACTTGTGCTTTGCACCTTCACTTGGAAGAGTGCCAGAGACTGAGCCCTCTGCACATATTTAAAGGCCCTTGGCCCATGAAAAGCAGTTACATGAAAAGCATCAAACTCAAAAGCAACTGGTCCAAAAGCTGCCAGCACGTTTTGCGGGAATCCGTAAGTTGCCACGTCATCAGTGTAAATTGCAAGTGTCTGATAGCTGCCACGTCAACATGTCAGCGCAAAATCCGAAAATTTGTACAGTTGCCATGTCATGAGTTTTCTACGCTAGTTGAGTGTGTGTGTGTGTGGGCTCCGCTTTATTTAATCTCTTTAGGTCACTTAGGCCCCATCGGATGGGGTCCCATAAGTTGGTGGGAACTCTTCTTTAAAGATAGGTCACTCGGCAAGACTTTGCAAGTTGGTAAAACTTCTTCTGTTGCTTCTGCTTCTTCACTTAGGGTTTAGGCCCCTCGGTCAAGATCTGAAGGTTGGCTCCATTCTTGAGTGACTTGACATGTCAGGAGTTTGTGATAGAGTGAACTAAATCAAATATCCCCTCTTGAGTGTGTACATGTCCCACCACGGCTCTGTATAGAGCCATGATTCACCAAATCAACTCATTGGGCACTCCCATCTCTTGTAGTCTGTGCATCAATCTGGCTCTGGCACCGTGTCAAATGCTTTGCGGAAATCCACAAAGCTACAATAAATCTGTCTCCTAGGTTCCTCAATGATAGCTCTGAGTGTTAGAATATGGTCAAGAGTGGAGAAGCCTTTACTGAAATCAGCTTGTCTCGTTGCCCCTATGCATACTGACCCCACACATTAGGGGAAGTAATCACTGGAGTCTGGGGGAGGGAAGTGGTCATAAAAGAGATGCCATGCCTCTCCTCAATCTCTACTCAAGAACAATTGGTATAAGTCTCTCTCCATCAGAGCTAGGAACGCTCGCTTCTTCTGTCGCACAAGGCGCCGCAAGGCTATCCGAGGCTGTGTGATTGATGGCCCCTAGGAGAAGATCTCTCTAAACTTTGAAGCTATATTCTCATCTCTTTGCACTCCTCGACATACCAACCGTTTTGAGGCATGCTCCCAAAACGTCGTCTCTGGTCAGACTGAGTGTGTGGATATGCCTCTGCTGCTGCATCATGCAATGTCTCAATCAGTATAGTGGTGATCTCCTCCATTGAGAGTTGTGGCGTGGGTGTTGTGCATAGACGACCATAGATCTCCTCTGTATAAACAGAGTAAGTCTCTCATGTGAATGTATAGTGGGTATGTGTCCTCCTTCTTGACACTTGACCTGTAGTGTACTGAAAGGAGACTGAAAATGTCAAGAGAGCATTGTCCACCGCTATACCCATTGGTCTGGGTCGTACTGCAGGGGATGAAGCTCGTCTGTGCCATGACATAGTCCACTGTGCTGGCCCCATGCCCATCCTATGATCGTCTGTCAAGCCCCATATCTTTGGTACCTAGCTCTCTCAGTATCTCATTTGAGGTATCATAATTTTTTTTATGATGGTTTCTCATGCGGGCATTAAAGTCCCCCAAAAGAATGATGTCACCATCTTTGGAAAACTCCCATATGTCCTCGGTTAGTACCACATTTGTTCTCTGATCGTGTTAAGTGCGTCAACTATAGTTACATGGAATGGCCATTTTCAGGTCTCCGTTCTTCGTTCCCATCCCAATTTCTCGTTCCGGATCCCCGTTCCATGTTTCAAACGTGAGTATCCGAAACAGGGAATGGCATTTCATGCATGTTGCCGTTCTGCGTTCCTGGTTCGAATTTCTCGTTCCGGGTAACTATGGCGTCAACTACTGAGGGTTGAAGCTCTTCCTCTCGAGGGTGTGTTGTTGATTGCACCTTTGCAAGGTCCTTCTTGAGTAACGCTATCTCCTCATCTTGGACCGTCACCTGATCCTCAAGTGTGTTTATAGTGTTTGCCTGAACATTAGGCGTTCTTCAAGTGTCTTGATTGTGCCTAGGAGGTTGCAATTAATCTTGTTGATGATCACTCGCTTTTCTTCTTTGCATTTTTGGATGGCATCCTCCAAAGGGTGTCCTTGCCATTTTGCTTCTTCATGTTTGAGAGCCGCAATAGGAGAGGGAGAGGGAGAGGGAGAGGTTCTTGAGAGAGGGAAATCCACCCTATGTAAATAGGTGTTTCAACATTATGCATACATGCTCATTCCACTTTGTTTACGTATAGGCGTTCCCACATCATGCATACATGTGCATTCCACACCTATCTACAATTGTTTCCCAAATTTCTGTTTTTCTCTGCTTGCAGAAATTCTTGAATTTCTGGAAATTCTGAAATCCTACAATTTCTGTAGCTAAATTCTGAATATCTGAAATTTTCCACAGTTTCTGTAGTTTCTAAAATTCTGAAAATATTGAAAATTTGTGTGACTTTCCGCTAAAAATTCTGCTTCGAGACCTGCAGAGAGAGGGGGAGGGAGGCGAGGGGTCGGGGGAGGGCGGGGAGGGGAAGCACGACAGAGAGAGGTCGTGCTGTTGCCTGCACATGCCCTAAAAGACCTGCATGGACCCTAAGCCAGCTGCTGTCCAGCCTGCACGAACCTTAAAATGTCTGCGCGAAGTTACTCGCCCACTGTCTTGCCTGGCCCTAATCCAGGTGCTGCCAGCCTGTGCGAACCCTATGCGTGGAGTGAAGTCCCCGAGGATGATAATGTCACCGTCCCTAGAGAACTCCCATATGTCATCATCCAAAATAGAGAAAGGGGATTGTCCCCTGGGTGGTGCATAAACTGATGTACTTGGGGGAAAGTAACAAATAGCTAGATAGAGGTATCTGCCTGTCTCTGCTTTCAGTCTCACCCACATGTACCTGGCCTGCTCGTCCATGCGGGCTATATGTATCAGTGGCTACAGATCCTCTCTAAATAACACTGCCACTCCTCCCGAGCCCCGCCCTCTGTGCTCTGAGCGTGTCTCCTGTCTGTAGGCTGTCTCCCACCTATATCCACTGATGTGAGGCATGGATTGCCCCGGGGCCTGGTGTGTCTCAGAGTAGAAGATGATGTCTCTTCCAGTAAAGCTATCCTCAAAAGCACCCACATCAAGACGCATAGATCCATTGCAATTCCAGGCAGCTACTATGAGTGTGGTCCCATAAGTCTCGCACCGTCATGTGGAGCGTCGCTCCAGTATTACTACTTTTCCGTCTCGGTAAAAAGCGATCTTGCCTTTTCCCCTTGCCGCTCTAATCTCCGGCATTACTTCCTGCATATGAGCGATCTGCGAGAGGGTGAGATCGTCCTCGAGAAAGATGCCAGTCTCCTTAAGAGTTGGTCTTTTCTTCAAGAATGACTTCTTTGCTTCCATGGAGGGAAAATGGAGGATGAGTGCTCTTTCTTTTGAGGTTTCTCCACTGCCTCCATTTTTCTTTATGTTGCCCACTCTCCATGCCCTTGTGTGTGTCGGCTCATGAATCCCCATCAGGCTGTGAGCTCTTTTACTTCTTCGTCCACATTGCCTTTGTCTTTAAGACCGCAAATTCTCACATGTAAAGCGCGCACCCTTCTCCTCTGCTCCTCCTCTAGTGTCTGGTTAATGTTGTTGTTGGGTGTGGACGTGGGCGTTATCTCCTTGTCTTTTCCTTTCTTGGCCACCTTGATCCATTTCTCGGCTTCGTCCGCCTTCTGTTGGGTTTTGGTAAGAACATCCACCCAAGAAGTCGTCATTTCTTTGTGCTGTTCTTCTCCCTCTTTGATGGCCAGTACTTGTTCCTTGATCGTGTTGATTTCTTCAATTACTGAGGGTTGCAGTTCGCCCTCTTCCAGTGTGTTTCTTGATCGGGCTTCGGCGAGTTCTTTCTTGAGTGACGCGATCTCTTCCTCTTGGGTCGTCACTCGGTCTTCTTGCGTGCTTATCTTGCTCTCTTGGATCAGCACACGTCCTTCGAGGATGTTTATTGTGCCCCAGAGATTGCGGTTCAACTTGGTGATGGTCTCCGTCATTTCCTCTTTGCATTTTCGAATGGCATCCTCTAGGGGGTCGGTTTTATCGTTTGTCTTCCTCATGCTTGATCGCCGTCCGCAAGGGAGTTAGCTGTACGTGTGCACCCACCCTAGCAGCGGGCGTGACAGCTGGGCAAGTGGGGGAGCCGGCCACAAGGGAGTCACCAGAATATGCGCCCTCAAAATGCTCAACTGTGTGTGTGTGTGTCGAAAACAAAACAAAAGTGTGGGGGGGCGGGGGAGGAGGGGTAAAGTATGGTAGAGAGAGCGGGGGGGGGGGAGTGGGAAGTATGGTAGAGAGAGTGGGGGACGGGGGGCGGGGTTAAAAAATAAAAAAAATAATAATAAAAAAAAAATTACTTCCTATGCGTAGAGAGAGAGAGAGAGAGAGAGAGAGAGAGAGAGAGAGAGAGTTTTTTTTTAGCAGATTTATGTTCAGAATGGCTCTAGTCCGGAGTTGAGCCTCAAAATAGCTAGCAGTCCTTCATCGCCAATACTGGACCCAGCTGTGTCACCGGATGGCTGTTCCATCGCTTACGTTCAGGATGATGAACTTTATGTGGCTCCTCTAAACTCCGGGGAGCCGATACAAATCACCTTTGGAGCCAGAGGTACTGGAAAGGTAAAGTTGATATTTTTCCTGACTTTTGTTGTGGGTGCAAGTTTTTTGGCTTAATCACGTCACTGCTGTCTAAGTAAGGGTTGTATGAGAGTCTATCATGTTTGAGGGTGATGTTCTAACTGTTGCATCATATTTCCAAGGTGTTATGGGGAGTTTCATATGCAAAGCAAATTTGATAGCGGATCAAAGTGTGTTAATAATCGGGGGTCTAAGTGTGTAACTGGCTTTCCACTGGCAGATTGATGTTTGTATGACTGCTCATGATAAGTATGTGGGGTTGATTTTTGAATTACATAGTTGCGTTGGAAATTACGCAGTGTGCTAATAATCAGGAGTCTTAAGTGTGTAACTGGCTTTCCACTGGCAGATTGATGTTTGTATGACCACTCATAATAAGCATGTGGGGTTGATTGTTGAATAACATAGTTGGGTTGGAAATTAATTAGTCAGTGTTTGGTTTACTTGCATCATCTCTAATCTTATGTTGGAAATTTTCTGCAGACCCATGGACTGGCTGAGTATATTGCTCAGGTAATTTTTACTGCTTTATTTTCTGATAGTGATTTCAGGGTGTAATTGTTTCTTCTGCTCAGAGGCTCAAAACCTCATGCTTACTCGATGTATAGGAGGAAATGGAGAGAAGGAATGGATTTTGGTGGTCTTCAGACAGCAAGTTTATTGCCTTTGCAGAGGTAGATGCATCTGTAGTACCTTCCTACCGAATCATGCACCCAGGAAAGTCAAATCTGGGGGGAGATGCCCAAGAGGATCATGCATATCCTTTTGCTGGGGATGCAAATGTGAAGGTACGGCTCGGTATTGTACCTTCATCTGGTGGGGACATTGTGTGGACAGATCTTCATTGTGGTGATAATTGCAAAGACGGAGGTGACGAGGAATATTTAGCTCGAGTATATTGGATGCCTGACAATACATTAATAGCTCAGGTCTTAAACAGATCTCATTCACGAGTAAAAGTTTTGAAATTTGACATTAACACGGGCAGGCGGGAGTTAATCTTAACAGAGGAGAATGAGATTTGGATAAATCTACATGACTGCTTCACTCCAATTCAGAAGGAAATGGATAAGCTAGCTGGAGGTTTCCTTTGGGCAAGTGAGAGATCAGGATTCAGACATTTGTACCTTTATGATCGAAATGGGGTTTGTTTAACTCCGTTGACACAGGGTGATTGGATGGTGGAGCAAGTGGCCGGTGTCGATGAAACTGCAGGGCTAGTCTATTTTACGGCAACACTGGACAGCCCTCTTGAAATTCACTTGTATTGCACCAAGTTGTTTCCAGATATTGGCAAGACCTTGGTAAAACCAAGAAAATTGACAAAGGGCGAGGGCAGGCATGTGGTTGTACTTGATCACAAGATGCGAAGGTTTGTTGACATGCACGACTCTCTACATACACCACCTCGTGTGTTGCTTTGTAATCTGGAAGATGGGAAGGTTTTGCTACCGCTTTATGAACAGCCACCCCCAACACCAAGAGCTCGAAAATTGCAACTTTCTGCACCAGAAATGGTGCAAGTTACTGCCTCTGATGGTACTGTCTTTTATGGATCTATTTACAAGCCAGATGCCAAGCAATTTGGACCACCTCCATACAGGACCCTTGTGAGCGTGTACGGAGGGCCAAATGTTCAAACTGTTTGTAATACTTGGATGAACACAGTGGACATGCGGGCACAGTACCTAAGGAGCAAAGGCATTTTAGTATGGAGGGTAAGTTTCTATCACAATATGCGGTTTTTGCCTTGCAGTTTTGTTTTCTTTAACCAAAAGAGCTCTATGTTTTTAGTGTGCAATCAGCTTAATGTGTGTTTGTGGCACTTATTTGAGCTTATAATGACTGGGACTTAAAAAATGTCCTTTTTTCATGCTTGTACCACACCTTTAATATGTGGAATGTAATGACACTGCATTTAACACATAAGGCTCGCATTCTCCAGGCATATTTCAAAATTGTTTCCGTGGATGAAGGTCAAGAACTTTTATGTGCGTGCATATCTAGTGAATGGTGGATGTTATGAGTAATATTTCTATTCCTTGACAGTTAGCAACACTAACATTATGAGGACTACTCTCTTGCCTCATACCCATGGTCCCATGAACCTTTTTTTGGGGGGTAAATGCATGCAAAATCAAAGATTTGAGCATAAAATGTAAATGGAATAAGTTTTTGCGTAGTAGCAAGCATGCATTTAGCGAGAGGTGAAGTTTTGCTTTTGATTAGTGTAAGAATTTTCCCATGCTTTTGCTTTGATTTGTCTCATCTTTTGAGCTTATACAGATGTTTTATATTGAAGAGTCTATATTAAGTAGCCCCAGCCCTTAGATTAGCATGGTAGCACTTATGAATGTGGAGCACCCAAGTCTTTGTTCTTATGTTACAAATTTCTTGCAGGCCTTTCACCCCCATCTGAGTCACAAAGGTTGGTTACAATATTGTTAGACTATAGCTGTTTTTGCCCTCTGAATGCTTCTGTTTTTTGCCCCTTCCCTATCACTCAAAGAGACCAAAAGTTCATGTGAACATAAGATACTGTGAGAGACTTTGGCAAAAAAGAGGGAATTTTGGGCTGTGGATGAAAGTAGATGATGAAATAGGGCAAGAACATGGCTTTTTGATCCGTCTTTGACATGTTTACCAGCATTGATTGGTGTAGAGAGGCGTGCGAAATTGAGTCTAAACATGGAGAACTTTAGATGTTTAAAGTAAATGTTGGTTGAACAACATGGTTAGGCATACTTTGAAAGCTCGCTGCTTCTGCACACCCCCCCCCCCCCCCCCCCCCCCCCCCCCCCCCTTCCCCCTTCTCCTCGCCCGTGGCCGTATGTCTCTACCCGCAATACCTGCAGCATACACCCACCCCTCATTGTATCGGCCTTCCCTTTTGCCACTTAAATTTTATCGAATAGAGGGTTCGTAGCAGCAAAGGACACGTTGACACCACGCCCCCAGCAGTAGCAGACACAAATGGAGGCCCCTGCCTCGCAACATTGGGTCCTACAGGGAACTGTTTTGACCATCTCAAGCAAGACACTTCTGAGGAGCACTCCCCCCCCACCCAACACACTTCTAATGTGTCATATGAGGGGTGACATTAAGCATCGTGAAGGGGTTGTACCGTTAGTTCGGTAAGAGAGACCGAGAAACGGATATTCCTGATGCTTCACGTGATGGGTGACGGGAGCATCAGAAAGGGAATATTCCATGGTATGGCAAGAAATCCGAACTGGAAAAAGGAATACGCGTAAAGACGCAAGCACAAGAATAAAGATGGCAAAGCTTTTTGAAAAAGCGGAATATTTTTAAGTGTTTTCCGGGAAAAGCATTTGCCTTCTTGCGAGGAGTCTGTGTTTGCATTGCATTTGTGCCATCAAGCATCACGAAGGGGTTGTACCGCTAGTTTGGTAGGAGAGACCGGGAAACGGATATTCCTGATGCGTCATGCGATGGGTGACGGGAGCATCAGAAAGGGAATATTCCATGGTATGGTAGGAAATCCGAACTAGAAAAAGGAACGCGTAAAGACGCAAGCACAAGAATAAAGATGGGTTGTGCAAAGCTTTTTCGAAAAAGCGGAATATTTTTAAGTGTTTTCTGGGAAAAGCATCTGCCTTCTCGCGACGAATCCATGTTTGCATTGCATCTGTGCTTGAGAATTGTATCCGGGGACGCCTGTAATGTGACTGTATAACATTAATTTTGAGCTCACTCAGTTTTATTGAGTTTTGTCCAGGTTCATACTTTTTATAAGAAGTGACCAGGCGCCCACTTAAATAAAAGCAAGAAGTTATAAAAAACATTAGCGAACTCCTCTTACAGCCGCAACCAAAACCAACGCCTACGCTCTCTCCTCTCTCTCCTCCGGCTATGGCTTCGCTATTCATGTTGTAGAAAGGCCAGCTATTCCTGCCATGGCCAAGGAGCTATAAAAGCATCACACGCCCCCTCTCTGCTCTCGGACTTTGCTAGCGCTAGCAAGGAGAGACTTTGCAGTCCGGAAGACATAATGTCACGTGCACATCTAACCCTATGTGTACGTGGACAAGTTACTTCATGATATGGGTTTAGTTCAGTTCAGTTAGCTTAGTTTAGGAAGTGTTCTGGCACTTCTGTGAGTCTGTTTGCAAGCCGTGCATGTCCAAACACTTAAGAGTACATGCATATCCTGTAGTTGCCCACAGCATGATCATCAGATTACAGTCAAAACCCATCAGGAGCATTTTTACAGTGCACAGACCTATTTTTCCTATTTTAGCCATTTTTCACTTATTATTATTAAGTGATTTTGCTGGGAAACTGGGTAGGGCAATTTGACTCAGCCAGAATATAAGAAACCCTAGTGCTAGCACTTTCTTGCAGAAGAGGCAGCAGGGACCTACGTCCAACAGTGCACCTTCTCAACAAGAACCCCCCCCCGGGGCAGGAGACATAGCGTTTTCAGCCACAAGAACAAATAGCGTTTTCAGCAATTGCAGACCAGCTAGCATTTTGCAACTTGCAAGTCAACCCGGCGACAGTAGACTCAGTAGATACCTAGCGTTTCTGCAGGCAGACCCCCAAATCAGACCTAGCGTTTTTGGTGCAGCACATCAGCCCAGCGTTTTTGCAATTCCTTCGCGACAGAACCCCCAGAAGCATCAGCATTTTCAGTTTGCAGCAGTCAGATCCCGCTATAGAACCTCCGAACCTTGCAGATCTCACCTTCCCGCAGCAGATCCTCGCCGCACGGTTAGATCAGCCCAAGTTTGCAGATTCAGGGAAAACACAGATTTTAGCATCTGCGTTTTCAGCGTGTCGTCGTCGCATCATCACTATCGACATCATCACCGACATAAAGTCAGAATTCAGCAGATAAAGATTTGCAGATTTCAGCCATTAGCGTTTTCAGATTTCAGCCCGTCTCGTCGTCGTCCTCATCGTCGTCGACATCGTTTGCAAGTCCTTTGCATTGTAGAGATTTGTGCAATCAATAGTAGACCGCTCTCGCCATAGAGAGTGGGGCCTTTGGAGGAGGGTTTGACAGGTTCGTTTTTCCCAGCAAGGAGCTATAGGTATCATTGTGAATTCGCCATACGAGTTGTTGTTTCATGTTGGTTTTTTTGCAGGTACTCCATCACGGAGAAGGAGCAACAAGGCCTTGCCCTATGCTCAGAGATTTCGGGAACCGAATCTGGAACGGTCTGCAGAACTTCACACTTTGAGAACAGACAGAAATAGAATGGAGAGCTTGTCTCTTGGGAATCTTCCGCATGGGAAGGAATTGACCATTGAGTCTGAAGATTTAGAACGGAGGGGTTACTTCGGTTCTTGTGCTTGTAAAAACATTCTCCCTGATAAAGATTCTCTTTAAGGGGGGGACCAACCCATCTTCTGGTCCCAAATACTGTGTCGATCTTCTCCCTCATCTCTTTTGAGTTGAAAGATTATTTATTTTCAGCTTGTTGATTATTTGTGTGCTGCTCCCGTGACACCCCTTCTTCTCCCCGTCCTCTTGCCCCTCCAGGCTTGCGTCGCTCCCTCTGCCCCCATAGCCTCCTCTCATGGCCCTAACCACACTCCTCCACTGGCTCAAGGGACAGGACACTCCTCAACAGCTTGGAGATCTCTTGGCAATGCTTTCGCTACGAGCAGGCTGGCTTGGGAGGGACTGTCCTCTCTGAAGACGCCACTTGTCGTGCAGGCCTCTCCTTTTGCGACAATCTCGGGCGGGATGACCAATTTTGACATTCGCAGATGATGGGACTTCTTTGACCATGACTTTACGAAGTTTCTTGGCGACCCCTCCCCTGACCTCGAGGCAACGTGTTTCAGAGTGCATGTACTTTTTTTGGCAGCCAGAGTATTGAGGTCTTGGATACGGCATCCAGGCTCTTGAGTTTTTGCACCACACGAGGGACTTGGGAGTGACAGACTTGCTACAGACACTTTGGCTGTTACCCAAGTTGAAGAGGCTGAGTAGGAACTTTTTGTGGAGAGTGCGCGACACATAGTTGGCTCAGGCCAAAGTCTCCAGACAGATCATCACTTTACCTTGTTCTCAAGGAGGGTTGGGGATCATAGACCCAGCACGTCAGAGTACGGTCCTCCTTGGGATGCTTGTGGTCTGAGGACTTCTTTCAAGGGAGGAGCCCTAGAAGGAGTTGCTACATCGGAATCGGGCGAGGGTTCCATAGACGGGTGAGCATGGCGCCCTTCCAACTGGTAGATTTTCACAGAGATGCGTAGAGTAGGCCTGAGCAAGAGATAGGAGGATCGCTTTGTCGCGAGCTTGCTTCGGTCTTCGGAGCAGCTACGGGGTGGCCTTGAGCAGCACTAGCCCACATGTATTGAGGAGCGGTTGAGGCAGCCACTTGTCTGGAACCCTATGGTCAGCACACAAGGAGGCCACATGGTTGGTAGCAAACCTCATGTCTCTTGGGGTCCCATGGCAGAGGGTCAAGCCTGCACTTTTGGGGACTGGCTGCAATTTGCAGTACTTTCAGAGGAGATTTAGGATACTCAGCTGCGAGACATGAGGAGGGTGCAAAGCATGTGTCTGGATATTGTAGAGGCTATACTTGTAGAGTGTCACACCTCGATGGAGCCGGTAGCTCCCTGTTGGATGGGGGCTTTCACACGATTGGAGGTCCTCATTTCAGTTCGGGCTTGCTCAAACACATGCTCTTGCATGCCCTTCAAGTTTCATATGGACGAGTTCTTGCACGTTCTTCGAGTTTCATAGAGAGGGCCGCCACCACAAAGTCACTATCCAGGCACCAGAGGTGGCTGAGTGTTGCTTTCAACGGATCAAAGTCATGCATTAGTGGGCGACCCGACAGATCTTGAGTCAAGACACTGCCGGCTCGGGGCTTGGGAAAGCTGTCCTTTGATGCGAGTACAGTGGGACTTAGGGGAGTGGTTTTGGCAGGACCTCTTTACTCCAGCGGATCACCCATGGCACCCCTTTCTGTAGTACACAGCTTGGCTGGTTCGCCACATACTGAGAGCATGGAGAGAGGCTCATCTTACTGCAGCCTCTCACTGGCAAGAGGAGGGTCTCATGTCCGGGTTCTTGGCAGGATTCTGGGAGCGCTTATGGAACAGATAGCTGAGGCCTGTCACCATGTTCCAATGGCTAGTTGCACATCGAGCTACTACAATGGGGAGTTGGTTGGTGCACAGCGGTCGCTTGGCAGCATGTGCCGCCTGTGACCACCCACTTGAGACTCAGCGTCACTGTCTGTGGGACTGTCCCATGGCATAACAAGTTTGGCTTCGGATTTTTCGACTGATGCCTGCATTCTCCACAGCCAACTAATACACTCGGGGTGTTCCAGCTTGGTCCACACTCATGGACCCAATACTTCGTTTTGAGATGGCTTCTATCAACAGGATGCCTCTCGGCAGCATGTGCCGCTTGTGACTAGCCACTTGAGATTCAACGTCACTGTGTGTGGGACTGTCCCATGGCACAGTAGTTTGGCTTTGGATTCTTCGGTTGATGCCTACACTCTTCACAGCCAGCTAATACACTTCGAGTGCCGCAACTTGGTCCACACTCATGGGCCCAGCACTTCGTTTTGAGATGGCTTCTGTCAGCAGGATGATTGTGATATAGGAGGGCCGGCCTATACTCCAGTCAGCCAGATAGCTAGCTCCTCAAGAGTGGAGCAGAGATAGAGAGCTGTGCTGGGAGCTCATCTGACAGTGGTTCATCTGGCGAGCCTGCTGCTTCCTCATGTTCGAGGCTCGACCCGTCCCACGGGTAGAGACCGTCCATGACATTTGGTTGTAGCTGGTCCATACCCTCAAGGGCTAGATTGAGAGACTTCAGGGTAGCTCTAACCGCATGCAGAGCGTTGAGAGACCTAGGGCCCTTCTGCCTACATGGTAGTACCATCCACGAACGTGGTTATTTCTTCCTCCCATCTGACGATTTAGCCATCATTGTAGATATCTTGTCTTTTCATTGGGAGAGTCTCCCCACATGCTGATATAGCCCTCTTTAGCAAGAGCAATTTTAGCTGATTGGGCAGTTTTTCTTAACCAATGGAAGGATCTTTTTCTTGGAAAAAAAAGAGAAAAAACTTTAGACGTTTTAAGTTCAAAAAGGTTCCTCCCATTTTTCATATAAAGGACAAGATCTTTGAGGCAGATCGATATGTTGAGAACATGGATAAAATGTATAAGAAAATCAAAGTTGCTTTGGAGAAGACTCGGGCAAAAGAGAAAAGGACTGTTGCTGATCGCCACCATCGTGAATTGTTGTTCTCACCTGGTAATTGGGTATTATTACGGTTTGTAAAGGAAAGATTAAAGAAGATGAAGGGCAAGGAAAGGTTGTTTCCGAAGCTCAGCATGCATTACTATGGGCCTTTTCAAGTGCTTGATAAGATCAGCGATGTTGCTTATAGGCTGAAATTGCGTGACACTTGGAAGATTCATAATGCATTTCACGTGAGTCTTCTAAGACCCCTTGTGGGTGATGTGCTAGAAGATATGCCACAGGAGGATCAACCAAAAGTTTAGGAACTTGCTGAGATCTTGGTACCTGAGTAGATTTTGGCACATAAGGAAAGAAAAGTTAAGGGACAAGTTGCAAGACGCTATTTGGTGAAGTTCAAGAACTATCCACCTATGGATGCAAAGTGGATGGAAGAGTGTGAACTTTTGGAATCACCAAATGTATTGCAGCTCTACCTTGAGGCCTTTTAGGTTACGACCTACATATGTCCCAACCCAATGTGTGAAAAGGAGGGGTAATGATGGAGCTAGCACATCAAATGTACATACGGATTCAATGCAATAGAAGTGTGCATCGCGCTTCAAGTGTTAAAGGTATTATGTTCACTTCTATATCACTTCTATAATAGATGGAAATGACAAAAGTATGAAGTTCTCATTAAGTCATTTGTATCTATGTGTTATGACCTTTCTCGTGGGTACACGCAATGATAAAAGGGTGCTAACAACACAAGATCATCAATGGCATGCATATATGGCATGCAATCGAGGACGTTTACGATTTCAAGAGGGGGGTATGTCACGAGGCTGTGGCAACCACTAACCTTAGTTGTTGGTTTCTTTCCCTTGATTTTTATTTAATTTTTGGGACCCTCTTTTTGAAGTCACAAATGACAAGACATTGTGTTGCCAGTGTGAAACGGTTGATGGCCGAGAGTTTCACCCGCAATCAGGAAGGGTAGGTCGCCACGAGATGGTCGGGCCAGTCGGCACTGGAATCCGAGCTGTAAAAGGGTGTCTAGGCTCAGTTCAAAGTCATTTAGGCCCCTCGCTACACGTATAAGTCGGTGGGTACGAGGAAACTAACTCAAAAGAGGCAAAGTGTACACTTGGTGGCTACAGAGCAGTTTGCCAAGTCCAGCATGAAGAGGGGGCACCCAAAATGACAGAGGAGGTTGATTTGACCCATAAGTGATCCACTGTGTGTGTGTGAGTAGTGGGTGCAGGTGATCACAACTCTAATGGAAAGCTTGCCTTCTCCCTTGTCTTATGTAGCGCGATGATTCCGCTCTCGTGCACCCCTCCCCCCCCTCTGAATACAGAATGGTAGTGTGCCGCTCGAGGGCTTTTCATCTGTATGTACAGTTGTGTGGGTTCATGCGCGATTGCCGAGGCAAGAGCCTCTTGCACAGGTATTGGATTAGCTAGTTGCTAATCCCCCGCAGATACAGGTGAATTTGGAGAGATTTCACGCAAGAAATCTCGTCTGATTCAAAGGGCAAGTAGCCCTACAAGTGCGGGAGGTCAAGGGCTTGCTACGGATGCGACCGGCACGCGAAACGGAGCCCAAAACAGAAAAATACAGCCTGCCGTGTATTTTTGCAGGTTTAGGGTTTTGACCCTAATTGATCCCTAATACCCCTAGGAGCTTCGGGGAAGCATTGGGATCACTGTACAAGTAATCTGGTGCATTTTCAGGGCAGAAAACAGAGAATTCAGCGTGCTGCAAATTCTTGCCAGGTTTGGGAAAGTGTCCGTATGCGCCAGGAAAGTCACCTTTGGCATGGGGATTTTGTCAATGAAGCCTCCTACTGTAGTTATGTTGCTGAAATCGGGCTAGAGCAGGCCATTTTCAGCCCAGTAAAAGCGGGACAGCTCATAGGAACTTGCAGGTTTTCTCCCAAGTTTTATAAGAATAAAGAAATACTGAAAGGGGCGCCAATCTTTGGGGCCTATAGGGTGTCACTGTTTGCTTGGTAGCACTCTAGCTTCCAAGCCATGTGTGTTTGAAGTGTTAATTCCAGTCACAGGTTTAATTGTGAAGTTTCTCTGTGTCCTAAAGGTCAAGTAAAGTTAAGTTTCGGGTGAAATCCAAAGTCTACTGCCCTACGGGCCGGTTTCTCTATCCTCAAATCATCTTCAAGTAGACATCTCTCTCTCTCTCTCTCTCTCTCTCTCTCTCTCTCTCTCTCTCTCTCTCTCTCTCTTACTGATTTCAGGGCAGCAAACCTGCAGATCAGAGAATTGAGCCCTACTCTGGGAACCTCAAGCTTTTGTCTACAACCAAGAAGATGGACTACTTTTCTACCCCAAGAAGCAGCTAAATTTCCTCTTGTGCATATATTGGAAACATCTTTTATGTTGTTGTTTTGATGCATGTACACATATACATCTAGCATGATCTACGATCGTGAGTTTTTTGACTTGCGTTCCGGTTGCTGGTAACTGAGCCCAAATCCCAAAGGACTTGGATTGGGCAGAGATACATTTCCTACGGGGAGGTTGCCCATCTTCAACTCTCAATCTGTCTCGTCTCTTTCTTGTGTTGTGTGCATTTGTCTATTTATGTAAGTGTGACAAGGGTCGAATTGTGAAATAAGCACTACTAAGTTGTACGGGGCTCTTACAACATAGCTCTAGGTCACTTATATTGGTATGTAAGTGACCCCATGCCCCCTCATTCTCATTATCTTGTTGTATGATCATCTCCGGAGTTATTGAGTTATTGCTCTTGCAATGACACCCCCCCCCCCTCCTCTCTCTCTCTCTCTCTCTCTCTCTCTCTCTCTCGTAACAGGTCTTAGGTTCAACTCTCCTCGTTGGATAGATATTTAAGGTCTCTTGGGATAGTTTCCTACGATGTTAAAATAATCGTCTTCTTCTTCTTCTTCTCTCATAGTGTTTGTCTCCTCTATCTGATCTCCTTTCTTCATTCTTTTGTAGTAGTAGAGAAAGAAGGTTGAGGATTTCTTGGAGACGCTATGACACGCTTTGTGAGGCTTCTACAAGAGATTTCATGCGATTACTTGTTTCAAGTCGCTGTGTTTTTGTATGAACCCTCAGTTTCGAAGGGATTGTGTCCTGAAAATCCTTGTTTTTAGCACTCATCTATGCGGAGTCTCACCTCTACTTGGAGCCCTCTTAATTGGAGTCCTGTTTTGTGGCAAGGAATTGTGTCAAAATTTGGTTTTTATCACTGCCACTATGCTGTTGCATTTTTGCAGGAAATCAGAGGCAATGTGTCATGGAAACTTAAGCTTCATTGCTGATTTTGATCGTGCAGCAACAGATCTGCCCCTCGTATCCCAAAGCCACCCCTTGCTGGTGCATTTTGAAGTGGATCTAGTGATTTTTCTCAGCAATCATGGCATTTGTGCTTTTGCAGCCTTGCCGCATACTCATCCCATCAAAAGCTCCCCCCTAGAGGTTGTATTTCATCTTCTTTTTTTTTCAGGTCTAGCTTTTTTTGGTGGACTGCCCCCTTCAGTTTTCTGTCCGACGAAACTAACCCCCATTTAGGCTCTCCACTTTTGCTTTCTGCTGGACTCTTATTGGAAACTCAAATCAGCCTTGGATCTATCGAAGTGACCCCTTCATTTTCAAGTTGTGGGTTGTTTTTTGCTGCCAATCAGTTCTACCTGTGGTGTCTCTGCTTGCGGATTGCTTCTCTCTTCCATTGGTGCATCGACATGGGATCATCATGTGCAGAAAACAGCAAAAACCTAAAGTCAAAGCTTCGGCGGTTGAGATTCATCAAATCTGGCAACTGGTACATCCACAAAGGACGAAAGCACTTAGCTCTTACGACAATTTTATGGATGACTACTATCTATTCAACAATTGTATCAGGTGTCAAAATAGGCAGCTGAGGAAGCAATGAAGACACAGATTGGCATCCAATCGAATGGACACCTCGACTCCAATCTGACTCGGGTTGAGAGGATCCTCTCACACTAGAGAACGCTCACAATGTGACATGCATATACATGGCATGTGTCGAGAAGAAAGATCTTTGAGGTAGATAGAGATCGGACATCTGAGAATGACATACATACACACACAGAGAGAGAGAGAGAGAGAGAGAGAGAGAGAGAGAGAGAGAGAGAGAGAGAGAGAGAGAGAGAGAGAGAGAGAGAGAGAGAGAGAGAAAATGAAATGAAATGAAATGGTATATTAACGTCTACAAGAGGCCAAAATGACCTATGAGACCAACTGATTACAATGATGAGTCTAGTACCAAGTCTGGGTACAAACAAGAAAACTACAAACAAAGAACTGATAGGAGTGCTACCGACTCCTATGGGTGGCTGGTAGGCTGAGCAATGGTATCATGCCATAAAGGTACAAAGTGGGGATAAGTGTCACCATGATACAATATAGCAATAGCATGAAGCCTATCCCGATCGACATTCTGGGTGGCGTGCTAGAATCCTGTGGATCCTCTGCCGCAATCTCCACCGGTGCTGCGTGGCTCCCCTTCTCAGTCGCGGTCGTCTCGATCTCCCTAACTCTATAGCTCGATCAATGAGAGTACCGCTGATGTGTGTATGGGTGGGAACCGAGCTCTCTGGTGGTGGTGTCCCCTCTGACTCTGTGGTACTCAGACTGAAGAAATCTGAGATGCGTCTCTGGGACTGTCTCTGTCTTTGCCCATTCAATAGAGCGTCTCTATGTCTCTGAATCTCAAGTAGGAATAATCCGAGACATCTTTGATCCTGATATCTCATGACTCTGTCTAACGAGTCGAAACCATCTCTGAATAGACAATGAGAGAGAGAGAGCTCCGGCGCGACCCCAGCTCCAGCGCGACCCCAGTTGCTGCCTGCCGCACGCGTTCCCTGCAGCCTGCCGCGACGCGATCTACTGCCTGCAGCCTGCCGACCTTGCGCGCCACAGCCTGCAGTCCACAGCCTGCAAGTACCTGCGCGTCACAGCATCTTCAACCCTATTCCTGCGAAACCCTAACCCTCACAGCCCCCGCCTGCAAACCCTAATTTAGTGAAACCCTAATCACGTGAAACCCTAATTCCCCAATTCCCTGAAACCCTAATAGCCCGCAAACCTTCCCTGTGAGCATATTTCTACTGTCTGCAAGGGAAGAAAAGAAAGAGAGAAAGAGAGAGAGAGAGAGAAAGAGCTCCAACTTCACTTCGGGTCGTGCTATTCTTGTTTGCCAGTCTCACCCATTCTTCATGGCGGCTTTGCCGGTCTTGAGTGCTACACATGGTGCTCCATCACCACTTGCGTGTCGCGTGGATTGTACTGGTGACCTGTTGACACGCATTGACTCCAAAATTCAACACTTGGCACAGCATGCCTTGGTTGGCCGGGTGATTGGACAGTCTCCACCTTGCTCTTCTATCCGTGATTGGTGTCAGACTGCATTGGGCACTACTCAGGGACGGGTCTCGGAGCTTTCATTCCTTGGCAGAGGTATATTCATGGTACGTCTTTTAGATCCCGCCACTGCCTCAGCTCTCCTGGCTCGCTCTCCGATACTCTCTGATCGCAGAATGATATACTTGGCGAGGTGGTATCCCGAGTTTACCACTGAGGAGTTTGACGGTCGACATCTTATTCCCAGATTCCCTCTGACGCTCTCCTTCCTGGATATGCCTCTCCATTTTATTGATGAGCATCTCCTTCAGATGATTGCTGCTCATTTTGGCACAGTAGTTCCAGGATCCTGCATCTTCTCATCTGGTCCACCTTGCATTCAGGTCCTGGTGTTTGGGGATACTTCATTACCAGATACAGTTACTGTGGCTGTGCGTGATCGAGACTACTCTTGCCGAATGGTAGTCACTGGTCGCCCAGGACAGTGTTTACGTTGTCACGAGATGGGACACTTGGTACGCGATTGTCCCACTTAGCCACGCCATTGGCGACAACAACAGTCGGCTCGTGGCACCCATGCTTAGCCACGTGGTCAACGTCCATAGCCGGTTCCTACTACTACTACTACTAGAGCACCTCAGCAGCCTACGGGTGCTCCTAGAGCTTCAACCCTCCATGTTCCTCCCTCTGCTTCAGTTCCTACTGAGACTGCTTGGCAGACAGTAGGTCGTAACCATTCCTTCCGTCCTCGTCAGCAACCCACCCCACATGCAGCCCCCAGTGTTCACTCTCCTGCTCCCTCTCAAGTTTCTGCCACTCCCTTACCCCCAGCTTCTCCTCGCCATTCTTCTTCTTCAGCCCAGGATCACTTACCTGTGCTACCAGCTCCTCCTTCACTTGCCATTCCCCTGCACGCTCCTTCACCTCTTCCCGAGGTCCCTATTCCCATGCAGATGGATCATTCCCCGCTACTACCTCTCCCTCTCGCCCTTACTCCGCCCCCTCCCCCTTCTGGTCCACCCCCTCCCTCTGCCGCTCATACTTACGTCCCACGCAGTTTTCTCAGCTCTTGCCCTCTTTCTTGGGGCACTCATCGGGCTGAAATGTGCGGTGACTCAGAAGGACCATTGCGGGTGGAGCTCTACCTTATGCATCACAAGCCCGGTTGTGTCCCTTCTTTAATAGGCAGTCGTTCTCAGCCTACCCATTCCTTTTTCCTTCCATTCCATGCAGCTCAGGAATGGTCAGAGGATCAGGTTTTGCATTTTGTGCATGCACAAACTATGGCTCAACTTAATTTATGGTTGTCTACTTCCGCTCCAGATGTATTGTCTCCACACTTCCCTTCATGTATTGGTGCTATGGAATGGAGTGATGTTTATGCTTGCTATTCATTGCCTATGATCATTCATGTATCCTCATATGTGGTGCTTCCTATGTCTATGCGCATTTGGGGTGTCAAAGCTGCAGCATTGGTAATGCAATGTAAACAAGCTGAGGTTCGCAGTTGGTGCAATGAGACACCGTATTTTAGAGAGGGCTTGCGGGTTGCTTTCCTCCCGCCCGAAACTCATCCCTTGGATGGCCCAGCTGCCTCCAAGAAGATGCGCAGTTAGTCAGATGCTTTACCAATTCTTTCATGCAGACTATGGATTTACATGTAGTATCTTGGAATGCTAATGGTTTACAGACTTCTAGGGTAAGAGGTTCACGTAAGCTTTTACTTCGCAAAGATTACACGCTCGTGTAGTAGGCATTGTGGATATATTACTAGTACAGGAGCATAAGATTGCCACTCCCTTTGGTAATCTCATGCCCTCGGGCGCTCACACTTTTTGGGAGCCTGCACTGGGCATTCATGGACAGAGTTGCGGTGTATGCATTTCAGTGGGGCCACGATACTTGGCATCAGTTCAGCAGCATGGCACCCTTGTTGCTGGCAGAGCAGTCTATGTTTCTATCCGGATTCGGGACTCTATCATTGGTTTTATGTCAGTATATGCACCCACTACTCTTCGGGAGCGAGCTACGTTTTGGTCCTCCTTGGTTGCTGCTCTACCTGCTGTAGACTCTTGGGTTGTTGGAGGCGACTTCAACAATGTAGAGAGCGACTGTGACTGGCGCTCGATCACTCGTCCAGTTCTATCATCCATTTCTCCCGATGAGCAGCCAGCTTGGGATCGATTTCTTCTAGCTATTCAAGGTGTTGACGCCTGGCACATACCCTCTTTTGGTCACCACCCTGCTACACTACTCGTGGGGGTTTCAGCGACAGCAGGGAAGATTATTAGAGCGACTTGATCGTTTTTACATTGGCCCTTGGGCAGCAGCTCTAGGTGGATTTACTACTATTTGGCGAGGGACCAGTCTCTCAGATCATTTACCCATCTCATTGTTTATCTCTTTCACTAGATCCTCTGCATAGAGACGAGGCTGCCGGATCCCTGACAGTGTTCTCACCACTGTAGTTCTGCAGCAGCAGATTCGTGACTTGTGGTCCACGGGGGCTTCTTATAGTGGTCCCCCTGGAGAGTTCCTTGCCCATTGCATTACTCAGTCTAGTATTTACTGCCGTGATCAGATTGCCAATATTTATCGTCAGTTGAGAGTACGCGAGTCTGACCTCCACATTCCTCTTGGTTCCACACAGCGCTTGCTTGAGGAGTGGCCACAGGATGCTTATCTCGCTGCTAGACAGACAGAGCTTACAGAGGAAATTCGTCGCGTACAGGAGGCTAGGTCTGAGTTCACTCATCATGCTTCAGTATCTCATTGGATCGCTAAAGCTGATCGAATGAATAAGGACTTCTTCGTTGCGCATAAAGAGCGCCCTCCTGGCACCACCCTCCGGACTTTGTGCAATGCTCAGGGAACACTTCATATGCATCCTGATGTTATCCTTGATGTGTCTGCAGATTATTTTGAGGCATTGCTCACTGCTGATGTATGCACTACTGAGGTTTTACTTGCTCGTGAGCAGATCTGGCATCACACCCGATGTCGTTGTACAGACACTATGGCAGAGATCTTGTTGGCTCCATTCACACTTGACGAGCTTTATGCTGCTATCGAGAGTCTAGATCCATCTTCCTGTCCAGGCGAGGATGGCCTCACTAGAGCTTTCTTTTTGACCTATTGGGATGTATTGCATATACCACTGCTTCGTGGTTGTCAGGATATCTTTGCCTCAGGATATATGCATCCGGATCTTTGTTCAGGTCTCATATCTCTTATTCCGAAAGGGGGTGACACCACTCAGCTCCGCTAGTGGAGACCTATTACCCTACTACCTTCGGTCTATAAGATATTAGCGTTACTCATCAGCCATCGCTTGCTGCCGTTCTTACCAGATATTATTCATACTTCTCAGACAGGCTTTGTCATGGATCGATGCATACTGGATAATATCTTCACTTTTTATGAGGCAATAGAGTGGGCCAGATCATCTTCTGAACCTCTTGCGTTTTTCATCCTTGACTTTGAGAAAGCATATGACCGTGTTGACTGGGAGTTTCTCGAAGGATCATTAGCCAGGATGGGTTTCCCTTCGAGATGGATCTCAGGCATTTCCGCTCTCTTCATGACTCCCAGCAGTGCTATTACTATTGGTGGTCGTGTCAGTCGCAGTTTTGAGCTCTCTCGATCTGTCCGTCAGGGATGTCCTTTAGCAGCATATCTGTATCTGTTTGTAGGAGAGACTATGTCCGACTTTCTTCGTGCTCAGAGTCATGCATTTCGTGGCTTGACCATGCCAGTACCTTTAGCTCCGGACCTTATCGATCAGGAGTTTGCTGATGACACTATGCTGATGTTGCGCTATTTGCTCGCAGCTCTTGATGCCATGGGGGAGGCCCTGGAGGTTTTTTGCATTGCCAGTGGTGCACGCATTAACTGGCATAAATCCTATGGGTTACTGGTTGGCAGTGATGACATACCTACTTGGGGAGTAACTGATGGTTTCACATGGCTGCAACCAGGACAGACATGCAGATATCTGGGCTTTCAGGTTGGATTTGACGTTTCCTCACAGCAGCAGTTTGCACCGGTACTACAGTCTATTCGCAGGAAGCTATGTCATTGGTCTTCTCGTCATCTGTCGTTGGCTGGCCGTGCATTGGTCGCCAACCAGGTCATTCTGGCTACAGTATGGTATACGGCCTCCTGTTGGATGCTACATGCTGGTGTGATAGCTCAGCTCCGCAGACTCGTGCGGAACTTTTTATGGAGTGGCACAGATGGGACTACTGATACCCGTGCTTGAGTTCGCTGGTCCACGATTATTCGTCCTAGGTCAGAGGGTGGACTTGGCATTATTGATCCAGAATTACAGAGCCGCGCCCTTCTTACCAAGCTTATTGTTCGGGGTCTTTTCCCGCCCAAGAACCTTGGAAAATGCTTCTTCAGGCCGCTCTTTCCACAATGACTCCACGCCTCGTCACTAGAGATAGTCATACTTGGCAAACAGGGTATCGTTTTCTCTTTACGGATGCCCCCTTGAGCACCAGCACTCTCTCACCCTTCATTCGATCGCTCCTTCAGATTTGGGTATCCATGCGACGAGCTATTATACGCTCACCTCCCTCATGCCGTGAGGAGATTGAGCGCCAGCCTCTCATTTGGAATGATGCAGTTCTTGATTCTTCGGTTAATCCACCCCGTCAGCTTGGAGAGAGGACTCACATTGATTGGGCTGCTTGGGACACTGGCCCTGCTGCCTCTATGAGGTTGTTTCATGAGACACGTATGCTGGATGCAGATTTTGTGGCAGAACATTATGACATTGGTCGCAGGGTACCAGACAGACTGCTTGAGATTGACTCTGCCATTCCTTCACACTGGGACGCAGTCATGCGAGGCACGGTTCAGATGCCTCCACATTGTGGCTGGGAAGGACTCTTTGCTCAGAGCACACTCTTATTAGTTCGTTTGGACACCATGCTGTTCACAGTTGTTCCTGACTGCTCTCCGGGGATGCATGCTAGATTGACATATGCTACCACCTCTCCGCCCCTTGTCTACCCGGGCGCTCGATGGGAGGCCATACGAGTAGTTGGCTCTCGCGGGAAGCGTCGTTGTGTTGACCCCCGTTTCGCTTCTGCTGATGCTGCACTTTGGAGGCTTTGGGTGTGGGAGGGTCGTGCCCTATCTCAGCTTTATTGGGACCCAGGAGAGTGGAATTGGCCTAACGCTAACCCCACCGGTGTACATGTATCATTCTTTGAGTACACAGTCAGAATTGGACGATTCGCATTGATGAGACAGCACCCAGAGCAGCCCACTCGTATGCGTTTCTAGTTACATTCAGGTCTCTCCCATGCCTATCTACAACAGTTTTGGTCAGCTATTTGGGATTTACATGTGGCTCGTCGTATTTCCTTTTTCCTATGGATGATTGCACATGCAGGACTTCCAGTTGGGACTTGGTTAGCTTCTATGGGTCATGATCCGTTATGTACTCGCTGTTCTTTGCGCCTACCTGAGTCACCTGCACACTGTCTTTGGTCATGCTCGTCTTCCCATGTAGTGTGGCTCGTAGTTTTCTTTTTACGTAGCAGAGCTTGTGTTCAGCATGGATTTCTCACTTGGGGATCTGTCTCCTGGTTGATGCCGATGCCCGGACCGCATCTTTTCTACGAGGGCTCAGCCACAGATCCAGCTCTTATGCTTACCCCGACTGGTTATCGGCGAGGGACTTTGGCTATGTTACCACAGATTGCTTGGCAGGGGGATCCTCAGACACGTGATGAACTCTTCTCATTCATCACTAGCATTGCACTATGGAATGTTTGGAAAGCTCGTTGTCTTCACATTCTCAGTGCGGCTCCACAGCTCCTACCGGATACCCTCACTGCCATTTGGCTGGACATTATTCACACCCTCATTTGGCAGTGGGATTCTTCCTCGGGTACATCTAGAGCAGCCGAGGCTCGTCGATTTGCCTTTCTTCGACGTTGGGCCCGATCTTCACTCTTCTTCACACTTACAGGTGGACAGATTACATGGCATTATGCACCTCCTCAGTGGTTTCTCCTCCACTCATCATACAGACCACCGTGACATTGTTCTAGTCGAGTTGTCACTATAGTGGCTCTCAACCTTACATTCAGCTTGTACACCCCTTGTGATAGGCTATTTTGGCATCCACTGGGGATTATTTTGTACTCAGTAATATACAGCCCTGATTTTTCCAAAAAAGAGAGAGAGAGAGAGAGAGAGAGAGAGAGAGAGAGAGAGAGAGAGATGAAATGAAATGAAATGTTATATTAACGTCTTCAAAAGGCCAAAGTGACCTATGAGACCAGAGAGTTACAATGCGGTGTATCTGATACAAAGTCAGATTAACAAAATAAATTAAACTAGGATAACAAAATATAAATCTTGCGGGATCCTAAACTAAGCACTACAATGTGAAGACAATATGGGAGGGGAGTAGAGATCAAACTTCATAGAGATCCATCTTCATCTGCACTCTGGACACACACACACACACACACACACACACACACACACACAGAGAGAGAGAGAGAGAGAGAGAGAGAGAGAGAGAGAGAGATGAAATGTTATATTAACGTCTTCAAAACCCAAAATGACCTATGAGACCAAAAAGTTACAATGTGGTGGATCTGATACAAAGTCAGAGTAACAAAATAACAACATAACAAAAAATATTATGGAATCCTAAGCTGCTCGATGTGAACTAAGCAAAGTAAGCAGCGGGCTGGGATAGCTAAATAGCGAGATCCAGCATCAGTCGCTGGCGGATCTCATCAATCTACTCCATGGTCACTAGTCTGACCGGGCGTTGTGCACGCTTGGCCAAAGTGATCCGAATCTTCTGATGTAGCCTCCGTCGATGCTATGTATCCCTCCGCAGTCATGGGCGTCTGGATCTCCCCAGCTCAATCCCTCGGTCGATCAGTGTGCCTTTGGTGCGAGACGAATGTGAGCTCTACTGTGGTAGTAGCTCCTCTGGCTGTCCAGTGTCTGCTCTAAAGAAATCTATGATCCGTCTCTGAGACTGGCTAGCCTCTCCTCTCATCAGGCTCTCTCTATGTCTGCGCAGCTCGAGCAAAAACAAACCCAAGCATCTCTGATCCTTGTACCCCATGACTCTAGAGAGTGGTAACCCTCTCTGAACAAGCAATGGAAGTGGCCTTGTATCTCGTAGTAGACGGGGCAATGGCATGTGTAGTGCAACTCTATCTCAAGCTCCATGTCACACAAGGGGCATGTCCTGACCTCTCTTGGTACTCCGCTGTATCTCCCAGTCTCAATCCACAATTGGTGTGAAGATGTGCGTATCTGACCAATACCACATTGTATCCCATGAGACAGGTGGGTGTCCATGTATCTCAGTCTTGTCACAAAACCGTCCTCCGTAAGCTAGAGAAGATGCTCTCTGTAGAAAGCCATCTTCGTGCCCAGCTCCTGTGCTGGCTGTATCTATGTCCTTCTGGTGTCTAGGTGAGTCAAGTCCTGGCGGATGAGCCTGGTGATCTCGGACTGTGTAAGAGTGAGAGATGGTGCATCCAGTGAGTACTGGAAGGGGGGTAATCTGTCTATGTTGAACCCATGCGCCTGAAACCATGATGTCATCTCCCCATACAGCATGCTGTATCTCCCTGCGTGGCTAACTGTCGAGAGGGCTCAAGTGCAAGGTGGGCATATCTGTCTCTGGGAAGTCCCCACATGCGGTGTATGAAGGAGACTGGTCTGGTGAGCACCTCAACCACTAGTGGGGAGGCCGCTAGCTCTGCTCGGATAATGGCATGTGGTACTGAAGCCTTGGCTCTAATGAGCCACGAGATCATAGAGATCAGAGGTTTCTCCATGTCCCCCCATCCATCAGTGCGACCCAACCTCCCGTGATGATCTAATGAAGGTCCCCATATCTCAGCTCCATAGAGCAGTGCAGAAGCCACCAGAGTGTCAAAGAGCCAGAGCTTCGTCCGAGGCTCCGAAAACATCCTCTCCAATCTACCCAATGCTGCATGGGCTCTAGTCAATCTGGTCTCTGTTGCTCTCCTCAATGAAAATGCTGGTCCGCTAAAAACCACTCCAAGGTAAGTGTAAGCATCTGTATACTCCACTGTCTCCTGGTTGTATGTGAATGTAGGTGCGGATCTCCTGATCCACTGTGGGGTGGTATTAAACACCATAACCTTGGGTTTACCAAGGTTGACAGACAAACCCACTTTCGTGGGCAAACCTATGCAAAGCATCCAAGTGAACGTTGCATCTCCTCCAGAGAGTCCGAGATCAACACAATATCATCAGCATATAATAGTAGTGGAATCGATGTCCCTGCCAGCTGTACACCTCTATCACCATCGTTCTCAATGTAGTCAGAAACCTCATCCACATACATATCGAATAGAGTAGGAGAGAGCGGGCAGCCCTGCTTCACCCCAATAGTGGAGTGAACCGGTGTAGATAGACCCTCTGAGGTGCGTACATGCCCCAGTACTGACCTATATAATGCCATGATCCCCCAAATGAGCTCTGTAGGTACTCCCATCTTCTGTAGTCTGCACATCAATCTAGCTCTGGGTACTGTGTCAAATGCTTTGGGGAAGTCCACAAAGCTACAATAGATCCGTCTCCCATGTGATCTACCCTCCTCAATGATGGCTCTGAGTGTCAAGATACGGTCAAGAGTAGAAAAGCCTCTCCTGAACCCTGCTTGCTTGGCTGCACGTATCCTCTCCCTCTCTGCCCATCTAGTGAGCTGCTGCTCAAGAATGGATGCGTACAACCGTGCCACTGTGTGTCCAATCATGATAGTGCGATAATTACCAGGCTCCATATGGTCTCTTGAGTTGAAGATAGGTACAATAGTTGATAGGCTCCAAGTATCAGGCAAGCCTTCACACATTGCACGGTTAAACATAACTGCTAGTAGAAGCTCTGCTAGTAGATCTCTGGCATGCATGAAATGGTCAGCCACTAAGCCATCATGATCATATGCTCTCCCAGTCCTCATCTTGTCAATGGCCTTTTTCACCATCTCAGCGGCGGTGAAAAAAGCACATGCGTGTGGGGGTCGGGAAGGGGCGGTTGTCCAGGGACTGTGTATAAAGATGAAGCGTATGGGCCCCAGGCCTCTATAGAGGTAATGGTGGGGGGGGGGGGGGGGGGGGGGGAGAGTGCTCATGAAAGAGCCGCCATGCCTCACGTGAGTCCTGACTCGAGAATAGCTGGTATGGATCCTGTTCTAGTCGAGGCAAAAATGCCCTCTTCCTCTGCCACACTAGGCATAGGAAGTCAATCTGTGACTGTCTGTGAGTGATGTCCCCCAAAAGCACCTCCCTCTAAAGTCTGGCTCTAGTATCGCGGCATTCTGCATCATACCAATTATTCTGCGGCATGCTCCCAGAACGGCGTCTTTGCTCAGGCTTAGTGTGTGGTTATGCCTCTGCTACTGCATCAAACTGCATCATGTAATGTTTGTGTCGGTATAGTAGTAAGCTCCTCCAGTGGTCGCCTTGGCTCCTCAGTGCACAGCCGTCTGTAGATCCCATCTATATATACAGAGTCCGTCTCCCGCGTGAAGGTGTAGCGAGTAGGTGCTGCTGCCCGTGGACTGCGTGCTACATTAAACTGAAAAGAGATGGTCATCGACAGAAGGGCTTGATCCACTGCCACCCCAAGAGGTTTGGGTCCAACCGTGAGATCCTTGATACTAGAGATGACGCTTGGCTGTGCCATGACATAATCCACTGTGCTGGCTCCATGTCGATGTGGAAAGCATATAAAACCGCCCGCAGCGGGAAATCTCTGTAGGCCATTCAAGATGGCCAGTCTATGTGCAGAGTCTATGTGCAGTTCCCATGTCTATTAAGTGTCGTCCATACTCCGTATGTTCCACATCTTGTGATAGTTTGGACAAGCCCGTCTCTACAACATTCAGCTCTCTCAGCATCTTCTCTGAAGTATCATAAAATACTGTTTGGTGATGGGCAGTCCTAGCATTGAAGTCCCCTAGAATGATAACATCACCATCTCTAGAGAACTCCCATATTCATCATCCAAAATAGAACAGGGAGATTGTCCTCTGGGTGATGCATAGACTGACGTACTCAAGGGAAAGTAGCAAATAGCAATGTAAAGATATCTGCCTGTCTTTGCTCTCAATCTCACTCACCCACATGTACCTAGCCTGCTCATCCCTGCGGGCTATATGTATCAATGGCTGCAACTCCTCTCTCAATAACACTGCCACTCCTCCTGAGCCCCGCCCTCTGTGCTCTGATCGTGTCTCCTGTCTGCAGGCTGTCTCATATCTGTATCTACTGATGTGAGGCATACATTGCCCGGGGGCATGATGTGTCTGAGAGTAGAAGATGATGTCTCTTCCAATAAAACTATCCTCAAAAGCACCCACATCAAGGCACATAGAACCATTACAATTCCAGGTGGCAACTTTGAGCGTGGTTCCATAGGTCTCGCACCGTCATGTGGAGCGTCGCTCCAGTATTACACTCTTCCATCTCGGTAAAAGGCAATTTTGCCCTTTTCCCTTGCCGCTCTAATCTCTAGCATTACCTCTTGCATTTGAGTGATCTGCGAGAGGGTAAGATCATCCCCGAGAAAGATGCCCGTCTTCTTAAGAGTTGGCCTTTTCTTCAAAAAGTCCTTCGCTTCCATGGAGGGAAAACGAAGGATGAGTGCCCTTTCTTTCGAGGTTTCCCCGTTGCTTCCATTTTTCTTGTTGCCCACTCTCCAAAGCTCTTGTGTGCATCGGCTCATGAACCCCCATCAAAGCCATGAGTTCTTTTACCTCTTCGTCCACATTATCTTTGTCTTTAAGGCCGCAAATTCTCACATGTAGAGCGCGCGCACACGTCTTCTTTGCTCCTCCTCTAGTGTCAGATTAATAATAGTGTGTGTGGACATGGACGTTATTTCCTTGCCTTTTTCTTTCTTGGCAACCTCGATCCATTTCTCGGCTTCATCCGCCTTGAGTTGAGTCTTTGTAATAACATCCACCCAAGAAGTCGTCATTTCTTTGTGCTGCTCTACTACCTCTTTGATGGCCCGTACTTGCTCCTTGATCATGTTGAGTTCTTCTATTACGGAGGGTTGCAATTCTCCCTCTTCTAGTGTGTTTCTTGATCGTGCTTCCGTGAGATCCTTCTTGAGTGACGCAATCTCTTCATCTTGAGCCGACACACGATCTTCTAGTGCATTTATCTTGCTTTCTTTGATCAACACGCGTCCTTCGAGCATTTTTATTGTGCCCAATAGGTTGCGGTTCATCTTGGTAATGGTTTTGTCATTTCTTATTTGCACTTTTGGATGGCATCCTGTAAGGGGTCGATCTTATCGTTTTGCTTCCTCATGCTTAATCGCCGCCAAAAAGACGAGAGCCACTATGCGCACATATGTTTCCACATTATGTGTACATTTTCTCCTGCATCAAGCATACATTTGCGTACCCCTTCAATTTCTGCAAAAAATCTGCAATCTGAATTTTTTCTGAATTCTTTGATTTTCCTCAATTTCTTGCAATCAAACTCTGAAAATTCTGAAAATTTTTCTACAGTTTGATTTCTGAATTTTGAAATTTTTTGAGAATCGTTTGTTGCAGAATGTCGAACTTGTACCTTCCCCCGCGGGGGGGGGGGGGGGGGGGGGGGGGGGGGGGCTGGGCACACGACAGGGATGGGGCTGAGGCACGCACAAGGCTGAGGGCTAAGCAGCGACGGGGGCTGGGGGTGGGGCTGTTCGCAACAGGAGCTGGGGGCAGTGGCGCGCGACAGAGGAGGATGGGGCTCAGGTACACGACAGGGCTGGGGGCAGTGATGCGTGACAGGATGGGGCTGAGACGAGAGAGAGAGAGAGAGAGAGAGAGAGAGAGAGAGAGAGAGAGAGAGGCTCTTCATGTTGATACAAAGTTGCAAACTTTAATACCCCCTCTCAGCTCTTAGAAAGGAAGATGGCTTAGGGAGCTGGAGTGAAAATTGGCAATTGTTGTGTGATGGGTTTTGTGGACAAGGATGTCTGCAACAAATCTCTGGAGCCAAAGAGTACGTAATCAATTTATAGCATTCAACTGCTACCCCCCAAAAGACATCCGAGAAGTGTAAATGCTGTCCCCTAGGAGTGAACCCAGCTCTGCCAAGAATATCCTCAATTGAACGGACTCACCAGTCACTACACCAACATTTGCTCATAGTACTTCTACCGACTACTCTGAGAGATAGCATCAGAAGTGAGGGTAAAGGCATAAACTGCGGGTATCCGGATAGTTTTCCAACTCACAGATACTCCACCCTACCCTCGATGAGTAAACTGCAGACTACATCTGAAGGAACTCCATATGAACTAAGAGTGAAAACTGTTGTTGATCTTCCTCTGTCTGGAACGGAGCACCCGAAGTCATCTAAAGATAATAACTTGGAAGCCCCCTTTAGAAGAGAAGTATCCTCTGAAGTACAATGAGGTAACCACTGCTTCAGCCACACATCAAAATGAAACAACCATTGTCATTGGAAGCTTTAGAGAAAAACTTGGAGCCCCAAACAAGAGACTAAATAGCACAACCTAAGTCTCATAAAACTCGAAACTGCATAGAGGGTCACACTATCGGTGAACTGGAGTTGACAAGAAAGAAGTCCTATGTAGGGAAAACGAAAGGAAAGGCAACGAAAATGGTGCATGTGTGCCATCCGGGAGAGGAGACTCGCGGCAGCAGAACCGCGTGATGAAGACTGCCTTAGCACTCTCTCTCTCTCTCTCTCTCTCTCTCTCTCTCTCTCTCTCTCTCTCTCTCTCTCTCTCTCTCTCTGCGCGTAGGTGAAGAACAACTTGCATACGGTTTTGCCACAACAAATAGGGTCTCTCTCTCTCTTTCTTGCGCGTAGCCAACCATGCTTCTTCTTGCACACATCTGCCACGCTGCTTGCTTGAACCTTACGCACACCATAGTTACCCGGAACGCGGAACGGGAACGGCGACGGGATCCCTGCGGAACGGGGGAACGGCTAGGGGTCCGGAACGGGAACGGGAGGTATAAAAACACCTAAATAGTGCATTTTTTAGCTCCTTATGTTTAAATACAAGGAGTATTAGAGTGCTTTGACTCTAATACTCACAAAAAACTCGTTTTGAAGACCATTCAACCTTGCTATGACTAGATGATGAGAGAGAGAGAGAGAGAGAGAGAGAGAGAGAGAGAGGGAGAGACTCGAGAGAGTGAGAGGGAGAGGGAGAGATTTGAGAGAGTGGGAGGGAGAGGAAGAGAGCTTGAAGGCTTGAAGCCTTGAGCCTTGAGAGAGTGAGTCTTGAGAGAGAGAGAGATCTTGAGAGTGTGAGAGGGAGAGAGCTTGAGCCTTGAGGATTAGCTTGTGGAGAGAAAGGGGGAGGGGGGTGCATTTTATGAGTCCTTGAGGCCTTGCACACTTCAAACAGAAGCCCAAACATTTACTTCAATTTTTTCAATTTTTGCCAAATTTGTTTGTAGCCGTTGGCCGTTCCAGGGGCATTCCGGAACGTTCCGGAACGGCCGTTCCGGTTTGCACTGGCCACCCGAAACGTCAGACGTTCCGGGGCGTTTCGGAACGTTCGGGAAAGGAACTGCCCCCCCAGAACGCCGGAAAGGAGGCTAGGGGGCGTTCCCCGGTAACTCTGACGCATACCGATTGCCAGCTTATCAACGCAAGTCCATACGCTTCTTTGCTTGTATTAATTGTGGTTGGTTTTTGGAGGTGGTTCATGTGCCTAAAGGCATTTTCCTTCGATTTCTCACCGTCTTGCCTTAAACCGGTCAGCTTATCACCTCTTAGCTACAACCTGTTCACACCCAGCCACTCTCTCTCTCTCATCCTGCACGCACGCATTGAGTTACGGTGACAAAAGATGGTAACAACCCGTCCCGTTATGTTAAGCTTGTGAAGGAGCATGAAGCTTCTGAAGACATCAGACAAGGCGAGCTCAACCAACCCATGCCCGTTCCCGAGGTCATAAGCGTTTCACCAGCTTGCAAGCCCCATACAAAGGCAACCTTCATGCGTACAAACAAGCGGATAACACAAATGGAAAGGGAGATGAAAGAATGGAGGGCAGATACGGAAGGATGGTGGAGAGAGAAGGCCAACCTTCTTCAAATGTTCCTCAACGAGGGCGCGCAATGGAAGTAGGAGAAAGAAGACTTGCACGCAGAGCTACAAGCACTTAAGACGGATTCACAAGCACTCAAGGAAGAGGTCTCAGCCCTCTTGCGAGAGTTGGTTGATAGAGCAAGCAGTGGACTAGAGGAAGGGGAATTCCTAAAGGAAGAGAGGGGCTGGCGATGGATGCAAACAAGCCCACGAGGAGAGAGAGAGAGAGAGAGAGAGAGAGAGAGAGAGAGAGAGAGAGAGAAGATTGTATGCTGGTTTCGTGTGTTTGATTAGGCACACACTCAAAAGCCATGGGTTTTATTATGTGGGTAGATTTTGAGGGTCACTTAAGTGACCCTAGGGGTGGTTCACACCCAAGGTATAAAAGAATGAAGAAATACATATGTGAGGTGTTTAAAAGGGCCTTTAGACCCAACAACCTCCCACTTAAAGGCCCGATGTGGTACCTGTAAGCAACTCCCACTAAGTGTAAGCAATACTGATGTTGTGTCTTAGCACGACGCTTAGTGAGAACATCTGCAGGGTTATCCCGTGTCTTGACCTTTGTCAGTGTGACAAGGCCACCATCCAATACCTGTCGAATAAAATGGTACCGCACATCAATGTGTTTGGTACGAGAATGGAACATGGCATTCTTAGTGTCACGAGGACGTGGCAGTTATTAACCATGTCACAGAGATGTGGCAACTGCTAACCTTGGTTGTTGGTTTCTTTCCAATGGGGTTTATTTTATTTGTTTTGAGACCCTCTTTTTGAAGTAGCAAATGGTCGGACATTGTATGGCCAATGTGAACGGTAGATTCACCCGCAGACGGGAAGTGGTCGGCACTGGAATTCGTATGGTAAGAGGATGTCTAGGCTCAGAGCAAGGTCATATAGGTCCCCCCGTCGCACTTAGCAAGTTGGTGGATACTAGAAAGTGAACTCAATTAAGGCGTAAAGTCAAGGTGGGACTACCAACAAAAAGTATCCGACAGTTGGGTCACATTGCATTTTTGGATGCGGTCCCAATGAGGATAGATGGTCAAAAGACCAGTGGGAGCCCAACAGAAGCATCTCCTAAAATTTAGGGAACTGCTATTTTGGGCCGTGAAATGTGTTCGCGTCATTACCTCCGGTATGACTAGGGGAACATTTTATAACTCTGTCGCGAAGTCAACTGGGCAACTGGTCAAGATATTTTTAAGCGGCAAGCCCGAAACGGGCAAATGCTTGTAAATGCGCCAAGTGTCAACTTTTCATGCACTTTCCTCTTGCAGAAGAATTGGCGCTGAATTTAGAGAAGGGAGAGGCTTCATTTGCAACCTGTCACATGTTAAGAGCTATGGAGTGCTTTCTTTCCCTCTCATGTACAGTGTGGTGCTAGGAGTGTGGTGCTAGGAGTGATGCCCTGCACACTACACACTGCTCTCTCTCTCCCCTACGTGCAGTTATGTGATGCCCCACAAGAGGGCTACTCATTTGACTGATGTACAGTTGTGTGGGTTCATGCTTTTATGCTGAGGCAAGAGCCTCCTTGAGCAGGAACAGAGTTAGCTAACTGCTGCTCCAAAGCAGGCACTGGTGAGGGTCATAACCTCACCGTACAGGTGCAAAATCAGCGCTGTGTATGCGCTGTAAATTCACTGTTTTTCAGCCATACGGACGCCAGGACCATAGGGAATCGTGCCCCACTGGCAGAGGACAGTTAGGGGACTGTTTGGGGCTGAAAACAGGGCAAAAACCAGTAAAGACAGCGTGCTGAATTTACTGTTTTTGGACAGGAATCAGAGGGTATACGCAAGTGCAAGCGAGTTCCAGCAGGGGAATTGGTTTCGCGCAAGTTTTGGGGTTGTTATGCTGCCGAAATTTGGCCAAATCAAATGGTATCTAGGTGGATACACGTGAAGGATTCCTAGGACCTTACCTTGTAATTTACCCTCCTAAAGAATAAAGAAATACCGAAAGGGGCGCCAATTTTGGGGCCTACAGGTTGTCGGCGTCTGCTCGGAGCATTCTAGCTTCCGAGCCGTGTGTGTGTTTAAGTGTTAACTCCCGTTACAGGTCTCCTTTGCAAAGTGCTCTGTGTGTGTGTTTAAAGTAAAGAATTTCGGGTGAAAGCCAACGCCTACCGCCCTACAGGCCGGTTTCACTTAGCCAGGCATACAGCACTCTGACTATCACAACCAAGCACTGGAACATATGCAGGAAGACCAAAGTCTCTGACTAACCTGCCAAGCCAAATAGCTTCCTTAGAAGCCTCTGTGGCTGAAATATATTCAGCATCTGTAGTGCTCAGTGCCACAATCTTCTGTAACCTTGAACACCATGAAATAGCACCTCCAGCAAGTGTGAATACATACCCACTGGTAGACTTTCTAGTGTCAAGATCACCTGCCATGTCCGAATCACAGAATCCCCGCAATGATAGTGTACCCTTGCCATAACATATACAGGTGTCCAATGTACCTTTTAAGTACCTGAATATGCTCTTCACTGCTTCCCGATATGGTTTGCCAGGATTTGACATAAACCTGCTAACAACTCCCACTGCATAAGCAATGTCTTGTCGTGTAGCAACCATGGCATACATCAATGAACCACAAGCTGAAGCATAAGGAATGCTTTTCATAGCATGAGCAGCTACATCATCTTTGGGCAATCAAGCTTGCTAAGCTTTGTGCGCGGTGGTAAAGGCACACCAAGAGGCTTAGCATCAGCCATATTAAATCTCTCAAGCACTTTCTTGATGTACTTGTCTTGAGAAAGGAATAAAAGACGCTTCTTTCTATCCCTCGTAATACGCATACCCAAAATATGTTCAGCTGCCCCCAAATCTTTCATCGAGAAAGCTGAATTCAGCTCCTTTTTCAAAGCATTCAAAGTCTCCTTATGCTTGTCAGCAATCAACATGTCATCCACATATAGGAATAGCACAATAAGACTACCATCAGGAGCCTTTTTAGTGTAAAGAGTGATTTGCTTGACTGCGTTTGAAACCATGATTGAGCATAAAAGTATCAAACCTCTTGTACCACTGTATAGGGGCATGTTTCAGCCCATACAAGCTGCATTTTAGGTTGCATACCAAATGCTCTTTCTCTGGAATGACAAAGCCCTCAGACTGCAACATATACAGCTCCTCATCCAAGTCACCATGTCAGAAAGCAGTGATCACATCCATTTGATCAAGCTCCAAATCCAAGATAGCACATAGAGCAAACAACACACGGAGTAGACATCTTCACTACAGGTGAGAAGATTTCTTGGAAGTCAATGCCTTCCTTTTGTGCATAACTCTTAGCAACTAAGCGCGCTTTGTATTTGGGTTTATCATCAACACATTTGATCTTATAAACCCACTTGTTAGGAATAGCTTTCCTACCTTTGGGCAAATGTACAAGCTCCAATGTATTATTTGCATACAATGATTGCATCTCAGATTTCATAGCAAGGTTTCAGTTACTTTTGTCTTCACAAGACTGGGCTTCTTTGTATGTAAGAGGCTCTCCCTCATCAGTCAACAAAATACAATCCAAAGATGTCTGAAACCTCTCTGGTTGACGTCTCTGACGCGTAGATCTCCTCACCCAATGATCTACATTAGCAGGTAAAGGGTCTACATCCTCCGGGAATGATTCCATTATCGTTTAGCGGCTGATTTTCAGCATTAATACCCTGTTGTAAATCATTTTCAGCCTGCTGGTCATTGTGCTCTACCCCATTTTGTGCATCTATTTGCTGTCCATTCTCTTCTGGATGTTGCACAAATGGTTCTTGCTCATTTTCAGTATCAATAGGCACCATATTTTCAGCCAAAGATGGCTTTATGGCTGGTTGGTCATTATGAAATTTGACCCTCTTTTTGTCATGGTCTACATGTGTAGCATTTTGTAGCAATTTAGCCTCATTAAATACATCTCCGTTGCATACTACTTTCCTGTAATCAGATAGCCATACTCTAATAACCCATCTCACCCTCATCTCCATAACCCATGAAGATGCCTCTGATGGATTTCATGTCTAGCTTAGTCCTCTGATTTACAGGCACATGCACAAACGCCTCGCAGCCAAAAACACGCGAATGTTCATATGAAGCAGGTTTGCCAGACCAAACCTCTTCAGGGATGCCATTGTCCAAAGCACGATTTGGAGAACGGCTGCATACATGAATTGTAGTTTTCAAAGCCTCTCCCCAAAATTCTTGTGGAGATTAGTTGTGGACAACATGCAACGTATCCTCTCACAAATTATGCGGTTATACCTCTTAGCCACGCCATTAGATTATGGATTATAAGGGGCTGTTAATTCCCTTTTAATACCATGCATCTCACAAAAAACATTAAACTCGCGTGATACATACTCTCCTCCATTATCTGTCCTTATGGCCTTTAACTTGAGACCCTTTTGTTTGGTCACAAAAGCATGAAATCTTTTAAAAGCATCAAGAACATCACTCTTGTTTTCAAGTACATACACCCAAGTCTTTCTACGGAAATCATCAATGAAAGATACAAAATAACGTGTATCACCATGTGAACTCACAGGCATAGTGCAAACATCTGATTGTACTAAATCAAGAGCATGCAACTTTTTCGAGACACCATACGAATAAGAGAACTTCACTTGTTTTCCATAGATACAATCTTTACAAAATTCAAGGCCAAGATCTTTTACATCAAATCTCCCAAGAGAGAAGAGAACCTGTAGTCCTTTCTCACTCATATGGCCAAGTCTCTTATGCCAAAGTTCCATTGGACAATGAACTTCAACCATAGCAACAAACTTGCCAGGTAAGGCATTGCAATGCAAATAGTATAAACTTCCCTTTTTACTACCCCTTACAATCAACACCCGTTTGTATTTTCCAAAAGCCACCACCAAAAGTAGTGAAGTAGCCTTTTACATCAAGCTGCCCAACTGATAGTAAACTTTTCTTAATGCCAGGCACATACCTAACATCATGCAAAACAAGTTCTTGGCCATTTTCAAGAGCCAAGTGAATGGTGCCAACACCCTCAATGTCACATGCATAGTTGTTACCCAAAGTAAACTTTACTCGGGCTACTTGCAGTGTATGTGGCAAAAAACTACAAAGACGGAGTTACATGAAATGAGGCACCACTGTCTACTATCCAAGACTGAGACAACTCATCATGTGCTGAAAGCAAAGCGTCAATAAGATCTGGCTTTGTGATGTACATATCATTTGCCATAGCCACAACCTCATCAAAAGTACTCGAAGCTACGACAAGTGCTTTGTCCTCATCAACAATTTCCTCTATGACCACATTGGAGGCCACATTGGCACATTGGCCTTGCCAACATCCTTAGAAGAAGAAGAGGTGTCATCATCACCTTTAGCATCTTTTGCATCCTTCTTCTTCTTACCCTACTGCTGCTTCTTCCTCTCAAGCTCTTGCTTGTAAAACCAGCAATCGGGCTTTTTATGCCCTTTGCGTCCACATTGATAGCAAGTTATGTCTTGAGATTTTCCCTTGCTTTTACTTCTGCTCTTGCCCCTATTGGCTACATGGTTCCTTTTCTTTGACGTGCCCCTTACATGATAAGCTGTGCCACTACCTTCACCACTTGCTTTCCTCCTATTCTCCTCATTGAGAATGGAGCCTCTTACACCATCATAGGTTAAAGCAACATTGTTTGACAATGACACAACAAGCGCTTCCCAACTGTCATGCAAAGTCATCAAAAGAAAGATAGCTTTCAACTTATCATCAAATGGTTGCAGCCCTGAATCTTGAAGTTGACTCAAAACACCTGTAAACGCATTCAAATGCTCAGATGCAGGCTTTGCCTCATCTAATTCCATGTATACAAGTTTCCGCACGAGATGAACTTGATTCACAGGAGTTTTATTCTTATACGAACTAGTCGACTTCTGCCAGATAGCATGTGCAGTGTCAAGACGCTTAATGTCCGTAAGCACATCATCTGACACAACCATTTTGATATAAGCAATAGCCTTCTCATTCAACTTTGCCCAATCTGCATCCGACAAGTTTTCAGATTTAGCTGCGAGCAATGCATCTTCACAATCTTTAAGGAATAGAATGCCTTGCATTCTTTCCTTCCACAAATCAAAACTTGTGCCATCAAATCTTTTGATGTTTGACTCACTGCTACTAGTAGATGCATTGGAAGCCATTTCGGTGCAAAATAGACCAAAAATTCACTGCTGTAATTTTATAACAGCAGGCTGCAAGTTGTAATTTTAGCCTCTTACAGGCTCAGAAAACACTGTAAAAGTGCAAGGAAACGTAACAATGCGTTACAAACACTTTATCCAAAGTGTACATCAGTAAAAGAGATAAATTTCAATAATACATATTGAAATTTCTACACACACTTAAAGCATACATCCACCAAAGTGCATTTGCAACAACCTCAAGCCTACAATTGAGGTAAAAGCTGCTGCAAAATGTATTTTCAGCAATACATAGACTCAATGGGAAGCATCCACAGGTAAATACATGTGTTTATTGTCACATAAACCTCTTGTATATGTGAAAGAAGTCTCAAACTGTGCTCAATTGGACCATAAATTGTAATACATGCTACAAATTGTCCAGAATTGCATCACATTTGCAAAAGCCCCAAAAGTTACTCCGAAATTTGCTGAAATTTCTGAAAAATCAGCAAAAGACCCTAAATTTCCCAACTCGAGTCCCCGAAATTTCTTCTGTAATTGCACCTGTAAGGCGTAAACTTGAATAATCTTGCACAAATGTGCAAAACTCCCAAGTTTAAAGTGACAATTTGCTGAAATTTACTGAAATTTCTATAAATAGGGCAAAACCCCCAATTCTACGGGTGAATTGGTGTTGCCCAAAGTGTCCCAAATGTACCTGTAACACTTGTGCTTGTTGTAATTAACAGAAAAAAAAACCTGTTTTTGAAGAAAAAACAGTCCCAAATGACCTGTTTTCAACTTGTTTTCAGCATGTAAGCACCTGTAGGCTAAGGTATTGTCGTCCTCGAGTCCGGGGAGGAGAGAGAAAATACTTGCGCTGCTGTTTTTAGAGAGAGAAAATTGTGCAGGAGAGAAAAAATGAAGATTTCTCGTGAGGGAATGCACGCGGGAGTAGGGAACTTCGCTCTGATACCAGTTTGAAGGAAGAGAGGGACTGGCGATGGATGCAAACAAGCACACGAGCACACACACAGAGAGAGAGAGAGAGAGAGAGAGAGAGAGAGAGAGAGAGAGAGAGAGAGAGAGAGAGAGAAGATTGTACGCTGGTTTCGTGTGTAAAGTTAGGCACACACTCAAAAGCCATGGGTTTTATTATGTGGGTACATTTTGAGGGTCACTTAAGTGACCCTAGGGGTGGTTCACACCCAAGGTATAAAAGAATGAAGAAATATATATGAGAGGTGGCCAAAAGGACCTTTAGACCCAACAATTCCAGCCCTCGCTGATAAAGGAAATCAAGGTCATCAAGGAGCAGGTACGGATGATCAAAGAGGAGGAGAAACAAAATGTGGTAAAGACGTCTTCGTGGATGGATGTGATCACAAAGACACAGAAGAAGGCAGATGAGGCCGAGAAATGGATAGAAGCCGCTAAGAAAGGGAAAGGGAAAGAAACCACATCTGTCCCCACTCCTACAATCATCAACATGACGAGGAGCGAAGGAGAACTAGAGCTTTGCACATACGAGTAACCGGTCTAAAAGACCAAGATGATGTGGAAGGGGAAGTCAAAGAACTTCTCCGTATGATGGGTAGTGAGGCTACTCATACAAAGGCATGGAGGGTAGGGAACAAGGGCCAAGGCACAAGGAAATGGGGAGACTTCAAAGGAGAGAGCTTTAATCATGCATTTTGCATCCATGGAGACAAAGAAGGACTTCTTGAAGAGACGTCCTACACTAAAGAAAACGGGTATATTCCTTGGAGATGACCTCACTCTCACACAACTTGCGCATATGAGAGAGGTAATGCCAGAGATTCAAGCGGCAAGGGGGAAGGGAAAGACGGCCTTCTACAGAAATGGTTGGGTGGTGATTGTAGGGCGGCGCTCCACATGACGGTGTGAGACCTATGGGACCACACTCAAAGTTGCCACCTGGATTTGTAATGGATCTATGCGCCTTGATGTGGGTGCTTTTGAGGATAGTTTTACTGGAAGAGACATCATCTTCTACTCTGAGACACATCAGGCATAGTTACCGGGGAACGCCCCCTAGCCCCCGTTCCGGCGTTCCGGGGGGCAGTTCCCTTCTCGAACGTTCCGAAACGTCCCGGAACGTTTGACGTTTCGGGTGGCCAGTGCAAACCGGAACGGCCGTTCCGGAACGTTCCGGAATTCCCCTGGAACGGCCAATGGCTACAAACAAATTTGGCAAAAATTGAAAAAATTGAAGTAAATGTTTGGGCTTCTTTTTGAAGTGTGCAAGGCCTCAAGGACTCATAAAATGCACCCCCTCCCCCTTTCTCTCCACAAGCTAATCCTCAAGGCTCAAGCTCTCTCCCTCTCACACTCTCAAGATCTCTCCCTCTCAAGACTCTCTTTCTCAAGGCTCAAGGCTTTAGGCCTTCAAGCTCTCTTCCTCTCCCTCCCACTCTCTCAAATCTCTCCCTCTCCCCCTCACTCTCTCGAGTCTCTCTCTCTCTCTCATATCATCTAGTCATAGCAAGGTTGAATGGTCTTCAAAACGAGTTTTTTGTGAGTATTAAAGTCAAAGCACTCTAATACTCCTTGTATTTAAACACAAGGAGCTAAAAAATGCACTATTTGGGTGTTTTTTATACCTCCCGTTCCGCGCCGTTCTTGTTCTGGACCCCTAGCCGTTCCCCCGTTCCGCGGGGATCCCGTCGCCGTTCCCGTTCCGCGTTCCGGGTAACTATGACATCAGGCCCTTGGGCAGTCTATGCCTCCCATTAGTGGATACAGATGGCAGAGCCTGTAGACAGGAGACACGTTCAGAGCACAGAGGGCAGGGCTCAGGAGGAGTGGCAGTGTTATTCAGGGAGGAGTTGCAGCCATTGATACATATAGCCTGCAGGGATGAGCAAGCTAGGTACATGTCGGTGAGATTGAGAGCAAAGACAAGCAAATATCTTTACATTGCTATTTGCTACTTTTCTCCGAGTACGTCAGTATAGTACCACCTAGAGGACAGTCCCCCTTCTCTATTTTGGATGATGACATATGGGAGTTCTATAGAGATGGTGACATCATCATTCTAGGGGACTTCAATGCTAGGACTGCGCATCATCAAATAGTATTTTATGATACTTCAGAGGAGATGCTGAGAGAGATGGATGTTGCAGAGACGGGCCTATCCAGACTATCACAGGATGGGGAACATACTGAGTATGGACGACGCTTGATAGACATGGGGACTACACATGGGTTGGCCATCTTGAATGGCCTACAATACTTTCCACAGACATGGAGCCAGCACAGTGGATTATGTCATGACACAGCCGAGCCTCATCTCTAGTATCCAGGATCTCACGGTTGGACCCAGACCTGCTTGTGGGCAGTGGATCATGCTCTTGTGTCGTTGAACATCTCTTTCTAGTTTAGTGTAGCACACAGGCTACGGGCAGCAGCCCCTACTCGCTACACCTTCACGCGGGAGACAGACTCTGTATACATAGATGGGATCTATAGACGCATGTGCACAGAGGACCTTTGGAGGAGCTTACTACTATACCGACACAGACATTACATGATGCAGTAGCAGAGGCATACCCACACACCCAGCCTGAGTAGAGATGCCGTTCTGGGAGCATGCCCGAGAACAGCTGGTATGATGCGGAATGTAGCGAGACTAGAGCTAGGCTTCAAAGGGAGGTGCTTTTGGGGGACATCACTCGCAGACAGTCACAAATTGACTTGCGACGCCTAGTGCGGCGGAAGAAGAGGGCATTTTTGGCTCGCCTAGAATAGGATCTATATCAGCTATTTCTGAGTCAGAATTCACGTGAGGCATGGCGGCTCTTTCATGAGCACCCCCCCCCCCCCCCCCCCCCCCCCCCCAATCCATGCCCACACACATGTTCTTTTTTCATTGCTGAGATGGTGAAGAAGGCCATTGAGAGGATGAGGACTGGGAGAGCGTATGATCATGATGGCTTAGTGGCTGAGCATTTCATGCATGCCAGAGATCTACTAGCAGAGCTTCTAGCAATTATGTTTAACCGTGCCATGTGTGAGGGCTTGCCTGATACTGTACCTATTTTCAAGTCAGGAGACCCTATGGAGCTTGTGAATTATCTCACTATTATGATTGGACACACATTGGCACGGTTGTAGGCATCCATTCTTGAGCAGCAACTGAGTAGATGGGCAGAGAGGGAGGGGATACGTGCAGCCGGCAGGCAGGGTTCAGGACAGGTTTTTCTACTCTTGACCATATCTTGACACTCAGAGCCATCATTGAGCAGGGCAGATCACATGGGAGATGGATCTATTGTAGCTTTGTGGACACAGTACCCAGAGCTAGATCCATGCGTAGATTACAAGAAATGGGAGTACCCACAGAGCTCATTTCGGGGGTCATGGCATTATGATGGTCAGTAGTGGGGCATGTACGCACCTCGGAGGGTCTATCTGCATTGGTTTACTCCACTATTGGGGTGAAGCAGGGCTGCCCGCTCTCTCCTACTCTATTTGGTATGTATGTGGATGAGGTTTCTGACTACATTGAGAGAGATGGTGATAGAGGTGCACAGCTGGCAGGGACATGGATTCCACTAATGTTATATGCTGATGATATTGTGTTGATCTCTGACTCTCCAGAGGCGACGCAACGTCACTTGAATGCTTTGCATAGTCAAGGCAGGTGATCCTACAGAGCCTGGAAATTACCGCACTATTATGGTTGGACACACACTGGCACGATTGTATGCATCCATTATTGAGCAGCAGTTGAGTAACTGGGCAGAGGGTGAGGGTGTACGGGCAAAGGGACAGGCAGGTTTCAGGAGGGGTTTCTCCACTCTTGACCATATTCTGACACTCAGAGCTATCATTGAGGAGGGCAGGTCACATGGGAGACGGATTTATTGTAGCTTTGTGGATTTCCGCAAAGCATTTGACATGGTACCGAGAGCTCGACTGATGCGCAGACTGCAGGAGATGGGGGTGCCCACAGTGTTGATTTGGGGGATTATGGCTTTATACAGATCAGTGATGGGACATGTACGCACCCCAGAGGGGATATTTGACTTAGTTCACTCCACTATCGGGGTGAAACAGGGTTGCCCATTGTCTCCTACTCTATTTGGTATGTATGTTGATGAGGTGTCTGATTACATTGACAGAGAGGGTGATAGAGGTGCCCAGCTGGCAGGGACGTGGATCCCATTGTTGTTATATGCTGATGATATTGTCTTGATCTCTGACTCACCAGAGGGTATGCAGCGACAGTTGGATGCATTACACAGTTTTGCAGAGGATAGTGGATTGTCTGTAAACCTTGGTAAAACCAAGGTCATGGTGTTTAACACCACACCGCAGTGGATCAGGAGATCGGCACCGACCTTCACGTATGGTCAAGAGATTGTGGAGTATACAGATGCATACACTTACCTTGGGATAGTCTTCACTGGGCCGAGGTTTTCTTTGGGGAGAGCAGCAGAGACTAGACTGACCAGAGCTTATGCGGCCTTGGGAGGCTTGGAGAGGATGTGTTCGCAGGTTCAGTTCCAGGAACCTCGGACAAAGTTATGGCTCTTTGATACTTTAGTAGCCTCAGCTATGATGTATGGGGTACAGGTATGGGGACCTTCTGTAGGCCAGGATGGTTGGAGACGTATGGAGAGGCCCTTGGTATCTATGATCTCCCGATTGATTAGAGCCAAGGCCTCCGTACCTCACGCGATCATTCGAGCAGAGCTAGCTGCCCCCCCCATGGAGATTGAGGCGCTTACCAGATCAGTGTCCTTTGTGCAAAGCCTATGGGATACTACTAGAGACAGATATGCTAGACTGGCCCTTGAGTCTTCCAGACAGTTAGCTCTACAGGGGGACACTTCATGCTGGTATGCACAGATGACTTCATGGTTTCAGACGCATGGCTTCACCATGGACAGGTTGCCCCCTTTCCAGTATTCTCTTCAGGCACCCTCGCTGTCTCTTACACGGGTGGAGATCACTAGACTCATTCGTCAGGACCTGATCCAGCTCGACACCAGGAGGACATGGATAGAGCCGCCTCAGGAGTTGAGCACGAAGATGGCTTTCTATAGAGAGCATCTTCTCCACCTCACAGGAGATGGGTTTGTGATTCGACCCAGCTACATGGACACACATATGTCTCATGGTTTGCGTTGTGCCATTGGTCAGATACGCACATCCTCACATCAGCTCGAGATTGAGACTGGTAGATTCAGAGGGATACCAGCAGACAGCAGGATATGCCGATTATGCCACAGAGAGCCAGAGACAGAGTTGCACTACATATGTCATTGCACAGTGTTCTATGAGATATGGGGGCGTTTCCACTGCTTATTCAGAGAGGGTTTTGGTCCTCTATCTAGGGTCATGAGTTATGAGGATCAGAGATGTCTTGGACTATATCTACTTGAGTTACACAGGTATAGAGACACTTTACTGGGGAGAGCTAGAGAGAGGCAGTCCCAGAGACACATTACAGATTTCTTTTCACTAGATATGGGACAGCCAGAGGAGCAGCCACCATTGCAGAGCTCGTCCCACACTCATTCGACCACTACTGGCACTCTCATCGACCGAGCATTGGAGCTACAGAGATACAGACGACCGCGACTGAGGAGAGGAGCTACACAGCATCGACGGAGACTACAACAGAAGATTCCAGCCATACTCTCTCGACATCCAGAGTGCAGATGAGGATGGATCCTCACCATTTCTTCCATCTTTGTTTCACACACTGTTACATCCAGTTTACCGGGTACCTATTGTATCAGCTGCTACACCCACGTAGTTTTAGATTGTAGTAGTAGTAGTAGTATTTTGTTCCACTTCTAGTTCTTTTCTAGTTCTTTTGTACCCAGACATGGTATTAGATTCACTATTTTGTAACTGATTGGTCTCATAGGTCATTTTGGCCTTTTGAAGACGTTAATATAACATTTCATTTCATTTTCTCTCTCTCTCTCTCTCTCTCTCTCTCTCTCTCTCTCTCTCTCTCTCACACACACACACACACACACATATTCAGAGCTGGCCGGAGCGCTGGTGGCATCTGTCAGTGTGATATAGTTTTGATTCAATCTATAGCCCTCCCGTTGAGATTGCAGTCAGCACGTCACTGTACAAACTTTTTGGTTTCCTTTTTGTTTTCTTGGTTCAGATTGGAAGGCTTCCACTTATCTGAATGCTATTCAAAATTTTGGGCTTGTCCTCTCTCTCAAATTGGCAATCCTTTCCCTTACTTTTACAGCTAGATAACAGAGGCACAGCTCGTCGAGGCTTGAAATTTGAAGGCTCGTTAAAGCACAAAGTTGGAATTATAGATGTAGAGGATCAAGAGACAGGTGTCAGGTGGCTGGTGCAACAAGGTTTGGCAATACCAGGAAATATTGGTATTTATGGATGGAGCTACGGTGGGTACTGCGCGGCTATGTGTCTTGCTCGTTGTCCAGATACATTCAAATGTGCTGTTGCGGGGGCTCCAGTAACGGCATGGGATGGGTATGATACATTCTACACGGAAAAATATATGGGTATGCCGGGAAGCAATCCCAAGGCTTATGAGAGCAGCTCAGTGATGCCACATGTCCCTAAAATCAAAGGAAAAATGCTCCTCGTCCACGGCATGATAGATGAAAATGTGCATTTTCGGCACACAGCACGCCTTATAAATGCCTTCATAGCTGCAGGGAAGGAATACGAGCTTCTTGTTTTCCCTGATGAAAGGCATATGCCTCGGCGATTGAAAGACAGAATGTACATGGAGGAGCGCATATGTGATTTTTTTGACAGAAATTTGTGAAGCCTTTACCCTCATCGACAAAGCTCGCACGAAGCTGTAATTTTGTTAATTTGCAGACAACTCATACCATTGCATGGCTGATGGTAATTGTAACTCATTGAAGGTGTAATTCCCTGTGTATCATGATATTACACAGCCATAATGGGTCTAAAGTTGTTTGATCCTGTAATTATCCTGGTTCCTTGTAGTTATGTAATCACATGTTATCGCCATTGTAGAGAATGGGAGCAATAAGTCTGCTCTCGTCAGACAGTCAAGAAGAATGTCATACATTTAAACAAAATTTTTGTACCTTGGATGAATGATGGTCTGTCCAAGAGGCACCCAACCTAATCGTCATTATGCCTTGCCTCTGACCCTAATGTTGGAAGTGATGGCTTTCTGGCTTATTAGTCGGAGCATATAGTGAAGCTCCAACCTTTCCTTTAATTAGTTGCAACAATAACTTTGAAATATCAGACTAGCACAAAGATTAGGTTATTGAAGAAACACGTTTGTGATTTGGCGATGTGTGTTGCATTTGCATTTGACAATCATACGAATAGAATATCATGTGGATATTCTGTTCTTATGATAGGGCTCTTATGCCATTTCTGAATCAACTCAATGGCAAGATCTCCTGAGTTATGCTCACTTGGTTATGGCTTAACACTAGTTCTGTAAATGGACATTCAAGTGTTCTAAGACACTTTTGTTTTGTAATTCTTTTGTCAAGGTAGAAACAAGAATTCTACACCTCGCTTCTATCATAGGTCGATTATGAGGCAAAAATTGAAGGGGATTTTTTTGTGTGTCAAAATCCAAGCTCCTTTGAGAGAGTATGTGTAAGTTCTAAGTTCAAATTTTCATTAAAATATGAAGTTGTTTTATAAAAAATATCATTAAAGTTTGAAGTTGCTTTATTTAAAATTTTGTGAAATGCTCATAACTTGTTGGGTAATTGATGTTTTTTGTGTTAATAACTGTAGATTGTTAGAAAATAATGTTCCAAAACCATGCAATTCCCTTGAAAGATTAGTTTCTGAGCCACTTGTGAGTTATAAGCAAAATTTGTTAGTGAAAGGATGTTGACAAAGAGAAAAATGGTGGCCTTCCAAAGGTTCTCCCATGGAATTGGTTTGCTTTGACGCATTTTGACAATTTCGAATAGGTCAAAACTAAGGGACTACATATTTTTTGAGATCTCATTCAAATCATGATTCTTGAGTCTTATCTTGAAAATTTTAATTTGCAAAGATTTTCAAACTCTTAACTGCTCAAAAACATTAGAAGCAAAGTTTTGGGCGTCCCAAATGTGTTCATACAATGCATCTTGACAAGTCTTATTGATTTGTACAAAAGGTTTTGAGCTCTTTGAAGATTTCAATGCATATGTCTCAAGAATCAAAAGACAATTTTTCTCTTGCGCAACTTTGAGATTTTGCTATAATCCATCAATTATAGCTTGATAAAGCATTATAACTTGTTAGCTTAATTGTTCAATGGATAGAGTAAGCATTATACCACATTATAAAACTTGCAAACACATAACATATGATTTTTTTCTTTGCATATAAGTGAATGCATGGAATTGACATATTAAACACACAACTTGACATAATTATATACTCTCATAGCAATTTCTTTGCACACAAAACTTGGAAATATCCAATGAACGTGTAAAATTATTGTCACCTTCTTTTACAAGATACAACAATTTATTTTATTGTTTTTTTTTTTTTTTTTTGGGGGGGGGGGGGGGGGGGGGCTTATAACGTTGGTTTCCTCAAAATATCAACCGAAGCCTTGGGTGGGTCGTCTTCATGAGTGTGGTACTTTATGATTGCAAAGTTATATTTTTTAATGATGTTTTAGCTTACATATTGAGTTCTCAAGAGGGTTTCATAAGATACCTTTCCTACTGCAAGTAATAATTAATTTAAATTGTCAAAAAAGTGTGGTACTAAACTAGTGTTTACAAGGGGTACACTCTGTGAGAGAGAGAGAGAGAGAGAGAGAGAAGAGAAGAAGTCTCAATGTTGTAGGCACAATCCCGAGAGACCTATAGATCTATCCAACGAGTCTTGACCTGAAGAATTGATGTGTGTGTGTGTGTGTGTGTGTGTGTGTGTGTGTGTGTGTGTGTGTGTGTGTGTGTGTGTGTGAGAGAGAGAGAGAGAGAGAGAGAGAGAGAGAGAGAGATGATATTATCGGCCTTATGCTCTTAGCCATCTCATTGAATTTTTTTGAGACGAACTATTGATTGGTTTATATTAGCAACCATAGATAATTTGACCTATGCAATTAAATGAAACATCTCCCTTGCTCTACTTTGGAAATCAATAACTTGATGCTTGAAGATTATGGAGATGAGAGTAACGATTGAGAGTATAAAAGTGGCTAGAAAAAAAGGTATTTAGGGAGAAATTTGGACTGAACATTTTTAGGGAAGCCACCTCCTATGTGAGCCAAACGTTAAGAACTCAAAAAGGGTATGCTGCTCAGAACCCCAAACTCAAGAGAGGCATATTTTGCATAAATAAAGGGACTCTTCCCCAATGCCCCCGACACCCAATCCTCATGGCGAGGAGTTGAGTCCGATTGGCACTAATGTAAATTGGAGATAATGGTATAGGCCAAGAATGTGTGGGTGAGTACAATGTCCTCTCTCATAGAAAAACACATTTTGTAACTGGAGGCAATGGGGGTGATATAATGTATAAAGCGCATACCTCCGGCTTTTCTTTGCATGATACATTGGCATGTATGAGATTCTTATTCATTGTGTATCTAGTGATGCATCATGAAGCAAGGTATTGCATGCCATCTTTCAAACTACCTGATGTACTACATCCATCATAAGCTCCTATGTGGATGTTGAACTATTTTACTTACTTCCATTCATTTGTATGAAGTTGATGGGGATAGCTTTGATACCTATTTCATGTACTCCACATTTACTCTTTGCATGTTGAGAACCTCACTAAAAAATGATCCAAACTCAACCAAAAGAGCATAGATCTATGTTGTGTGTATCTTCATCTAGAGAAAGTTTATAAGAAGTGTTGAGCCCTTGCAGCTATGGTGGATGGAGTTGTAAGGGAGCCATGGAGAGAGAGAGAGAGAGAGAGAGAGAGAGAGAGAGAGAGAGAGAGAGAGAGAGAGAGAGAGAGAGAGAGAGAGAGGCAACAAAAAACGAGAGAGAGAAAGAGAGAGCAGATTCGACGCACCAATTAAAAGAAAAAGAGCACGCTTGTTTCTGCTTGTATTAATTTATAAAAGAGGCTTTACATGTATATAAAGAAACTGGCCATGCAAACTGGAGCTAAACTAATCTTTCATGCATGCTCCATAAGAGCATGTTTCCACGGACTGACACCACTAATCGGACCAGGGCTTGAATACTTAACAATCCCCTCCTCAAGCTCGAACTAGACAGACCACTCATGATATGGTGATTTTTTGGTATATTCATCAACCGTGAGTTTTAGGTTCTCTCACAACCAAAGGTTTCGGTGCACCCATAACGTGGTGCTATTATTAAGCTACCAACAAATGGAGTTTTTGGTTGACTTCCAAACCTTGGGTTTAAGGTGTACCCAATAACCTCATGAGAAGTGGGACAAAAATAGGACTTGAACCAAAACTGGTATTTTTCGAGAGGTCTTACCACTTTGCATGTGTGGCAATGCCGTAACTCGTAAAAAATTTTATTATGGTAATATTTGACATCTGATGAGAAAAAAACAAGGCTTTTGACTGTTTGTGTTGACAAAAGATAAATTTTGAACAAAAAGCTATGACACTGAACTAAAAAGATAGTTTTAAAACTTTGCATATGTTGATGACTCGGTTGTTGTAAGAGACTTTTGGTTTGGGCGGACTTCATCCCTCTCGAGAATTGGATAATCAGATTGATAATTGTTTACCATTTCTATGGTAAAATCTAGCTTGTCAATTTTGCAGGGTAGATTGCATAGCTTCTACTCTTGCATTTGCGACATATACAGAGAGTTCTCAATACGATGACATCTCAACACTCATATTCTTAACACTAATAGCAACCAAGTTGGGAGGCCTGCAATATTCAAGAGTTTAATAAATAATATTTGTATGGGAGTTGATGGATAAAAGCTTGTTTACCTTCACTTGTAGCTCGTCCCCCTATGTAAGTAGTAGGCGTTTTAATTTGCTGCTTGTTACTGTCTCTACGTACAATGTTTTGGAATGCTATTAGGATCACCCATATCATGAAGCAACCACGCTGCCAAGGCCCTCAGAAGACTGGTAGCGTTTTGATACGCCCATTTGCAATGCCTCCTCACCTGTGCCTTCTATTGCCACTGAAACCCTAGCGTCTTGAGATGTCGATGCCCACTTGCCTTCTTGTCTACGCCATTTTCTTGTAATAAACATCACTTGGTGCTGCTACAATCGCAGAGGTCGCTCACCTAACTACCTACGTTTTGATATGCTCACCGCCTTGGCTCTGATACCAATTTTTGGGCCCTCGCAGCTAGGGTGGATGGAGTTGTAGGGGAGCCATGGCGCGAGAGAGAGAGAGAGAGAGAGAGAGAGAGAGAGAGAGAGAGAGAGAGAGAGAGAGAGAGAGAGAGAGAGCAAATTTGACACACCAATTAAAAGAAAAAGAGCACGCTTGTTTCAGCTTATATTAATTTTTAAAAGAGGCCTTACATATATATATATATATATATATATATATATATATATATATATATATATATATATATATTATATATATATATATATATATATATATAACAACTGACCATGCAAACTGGAGCTAAATTGATCTTTACTACATGCTTCATAAGAGCATGTTTCCACGGGCTGACACCACTAATCAGACCAGAGCTTGAACAACAAGAAGATGGTTTTGAACCTTTTTTTAACTCTTTACAATTGTAGTAACAAGTGTTACCACCCCATACTACTGCCCCATAAAGAAGTGCCAATATGACAAAGGTGACAGAAGCAATTGCTTAAAAATCCAATAGCTGAATGGGTAGTAAGCTCTCTTCCAAGCTTCAAGGCAGCACTTATAGCACATTCATGATGTTTGTGATTGGCCAAACAACTACTTATGACTACCATAATAACAACTCAATAATCCAATAGATGTTTATATTGTTTAAATCCCACTCTTTACGTAGAGTCTTGATCCAAATAGTGCTCCAATCATGAGACATGCCATGTTGAAGTGCAAGTCTAAAAATATCACGTATCTATTTAAACACTTTTTACCATTTTTGACTTCATACCTTGAATGTCCCTTCCCTAGCAAGTGATAAGTCTTTTATTCCTCCATACACATCCTTGATGGCAAAGAGAGAAGGTGTTTTATGGGAGGGAACCATACCACATCGATCTCGCCTACTTCTAGTTGAGCATATAGTTTTTTAACAATGCAACATGTGAAGGAATTTTGGTGGATAATCTAGCGTTTTAATCATGGTATAAGCATGGTTAAAGGTGGGCTAACTAAAGCTCAATTATGGATTCAATACACAAGAGAGTATGGTTGCAAAGTGACTTGATTATTCAACTCGTAAATGTGTACATTGTGGGTATAGAGAGAGAGAGAGAGAGAGAGAGTTTCAGAGTTTCAAAAGAGTTCATTGTATGTGTTGTCATACTTTAGGTAAGCCTCGTTTTCATGACCAAGTGTGTCCATTTATAACCAGCATGCATTTGTGAGGAAACTTGCCCAGGGATAGAGAGAAGAAGAACACGCTCCGAGTCATGACAAAAGTTCCTATACTCTTTGATCAAAATTTTTCCCTTGGTGTTATTGCTTTTGTTTGATGTACATTAGACATAGACAACAATGTTGCTAGCTCCAAAAAAATTGCTTTACTAAAAAAACATTATAATCACAAAATCAAGCTATTTTTCTTGTGCTGGCTATTGATACAAATTTTCTTACCTTAGTTTCTTTCAATCTGGTACTTTAGTATCTTAACCTATTGAGCATTCATAATTTTTCACCATCCCTTGTGAATGAATTTGGAGGAGGCAGGAAAAGACGCTTCATGCCCATTTGTGATGGAGATTGCATTATAGAATCTTTCTTCAATATTTGAACAATATGTAAGAAGTGTAATGTTTGAACTATAAATAATTTTATTATTACAACCTTTATAAAATCACTAAAAAAAAAGGCATGTAAATTTGGCTTCCTTTTAATGGAATTTCTTGCCAAAACAATCTCTACTAGTGTGTGCAAGGTTAATGATCAAGACTTCCAAAACTGTCCATTGTAAATAAGTCTTAGCACAAGTGCTATAGTTTCCAATCCTTATACATGTGCCTTTTTCTCTTTGGCATCACGTGTCTATTTCCCAAAATCACAAGACAAAGTAGAATTACCAAAGATTAGTTATCTACTTAAGATCTTTAAAATATTTTTCAACATTTCTTTGAGCGTCATCTAATTGGAATATTTGAAATTGATTCCAACATGTTTAGTGTTGCATTCTTTGTGATTCTAGATGCAACACATAAAACAACTTAAAAATGGGATGCACTATTAGTAATGGTATTTCTTAGATAATCACAAAAAATAGCACTAATAGTGAGTCATAGAAATCTGACATTGTTAACCAAGTTAATGCACAACCTATTTCAGTAAACTTGTCGCATTGAAATTTTGACAAAATATTGGTATATCTTATGATAAAAAAGCCATCAAGCCTTGATGCTTCAAAATCATCACAATTGTCATGCTTCCAAAACCTATTGAAAAATGTGGTAATATTGGTCATTTATTTGAGATATAGTATATGTTTTCAATAATATAAATAACATGTTTTACTCTTTTTGTCATGCGGTAATATTCGTTATTTAAGTGAGATATTATATGTTTTTCAACAAAATTTTGCACGTGTTTCATTCTAGGGTATATATATGAGATTTTCTTTTAATGTTTGGACAAATTCAATTTTGAAATGTTTTTAGAATACTCTAAATGTTCTCTTTATCTTTGACTTTCAAATTGAAGCTAAGCTGTCTAAGTTAGGTTTTGTTTTTTGTTACCAAGGCAAGCATTCACTTGAAGCATTCACTTTCTATAAGCGTGATTGTCGTCTTGATGGCTTTCAGTGATGGAGTGGAAGCATCCCTACCCTCTTTTCAAGTTTATGCATTGTATGAATCCTCACTTTGTGTATGCCAGATTTGTAGATGTTTTTGCTTTTGGAGGAGAGTCAATGTACTTGTTTTCTCTTTTTAACTTAGCATAAGACTCAACATATTAGAGGACACAAACTAGGCTCATCCCATTAGAACACGACATGAGTGAAGCAAGAGACACTTCATTTCCTTATCCTAAGCTCTTGGTGGTGAGGATTAGTAGGAGCTTGTGTGATATGTTTTCTACAAACGTAGGCTTATCCTCGACTCTTGGTGGCGAGAGGATTAATTAGGTATATGATTAATTGATAGCTTATGTGTATCTTACTTTACAAACTTAGGCTTATTGTGTGTGTATCATGTCTTAACAAGAAGGTTTCTTGCACATTTAGCTCCATGTCAATACTAACTCTCAAAAAACAAATTTTGTGAGTTCAATATGCCAATTATTGCTATCGCAAGCATCACACAATTTCACCACCATTGTAGATTTGAATTTTGAATTAATCATGCGAAAAGCTTAATCATGAAAATATTGTTTGCTATATATGGCTATGTTTTGGATACTAGAAGACTTCTCTTGAAGCAGGTGTGTCTCAAATAACAGATAGGTATTAAATTCTTAGGATCATTTCCCCATCAATTGATGCAATTATAACATTTATTTGAAGGCTTGCTCGTCTTTAGCTTGAAGTTGTGCATTTAGCTCCTTAGTTTGAGTGCCTTCACTTGTGGATTGTTCACTTGGTTCTCTAGGCTTGACAACATACCATAATTGTTTCTTCCTGAGATGCCCTCACAGGTTCGTTTGCCACTGAGAAACCCTCAACTTCTTTTTCACCAATTGTCCAATTAGAGGGGTTTTAACACTTCAAAGTGTTCCATGGATAGTGTCTACCTCACTACAAAAGCAGGACGATGTCTCTACCTCTTTACAAAAGCACGATGATCAAAACATTAAGTGTAAAGGAGTAGGTGACTCATCGTGTAAACCCATGACAGTGGACCCGAGGGGTTGATTCAATTGAACCTGATTGCTACACTTGGTGTCCATCTGCGTTTCTTTGTTTGTAATTACCTTTCAAGCATTGATGACCTTCGAGTCAAAAACCCTCGATGTTTTAAGCTATCCAAGAGCCCCATAGGATTCTACAGGTAGGGAATTCCAAAAAAGATGTACTTACCCCCTGCTTAGCAAGGGCTCACACCTTTAAACACACCTAATATAACCAAATTGCTTAGAGCACAATTAAGTGGGCTATTTTGCACCCAAATTGCAGAGTTAGGAGCTCAAATGAAAGGTGCTTGCAAAGTATTTGAGATTATAGGACTAATGCAAATGAATAGCAAGCCTGAAGGATCCAATTGGGAATGCAAATTTAAAACAATAGCACTATATGCACTCATAGACAAGTACCAATTACCTAATGATGCAACCAAATATGTCCAAAATTTGATTATTTCAAAGAGATGTGGATGAGATCAATCAAGGATTAATCAAGAGATTAACCAAAGGACTTTTTCTTGCAAATAGAAAGCATACACTAATGCACTCACTAGCTAGACCTAGTTCCTAATCAATAAAAAAAATAAAAATTTATGAAGATTATTGGCTCAATGGGAATCAAACCCAATAACACAATCAGATATAGAGTTTAATCAATTGATCAACATCAGTTCTAAATTAATAGGCCTTAAAGGATTAGCAAAACAACAATCCTATTGGCTCTAATATCAATTGTTGAAGTTAGGGTGGATTAGTGAGTGCAACATTTATAATGATAATGAGAACAAGATTGAATGGCATAATACATAGCTAAAAATAAACTAGATTATTGACCATAAAATCACACTAAGAGTGTGTACAAAATAGGCTACTTCAGTACAAGTAGCAAGGTGTACTACACACGTACCAATGTACAAAAGGGGGGTTGACCCATGAAGCTAGGAAAGTGTTTTGGACCTTTGCACAACTCATTTTGATGCTAGTACACCTCGTACACCTCACATGGAAGTCACAAGACAAATGCCACACATGCTCGGAGGGGGGGGGGAGGGGGAGGGGGGGGTGTATATTTCAGAGAGTTACAAATTAACATGTACTAGAGAGGTTCAAAAATCAATGTTTTAAAAGAAGTTACAAGTTTATGAAATAAAAGGGATCTTTTAATTCATGATGAAGTTTTAAAGGGTTTTATGCATTTCTCTTGAAAGCTTATTTAGTGTTGTTTTAACAAAAATTTTCATAAGTTGAATAAAACTTCTCATCAAAATAAGATTTTGCATAGATTCCAAGGTGTATGGATATGAAAATGCTTATTATAGCAAGAAATCAAGCTTCATAAGTTAGCTATGAGACTCTATTTTTGCTATCATAAAAAAACACAAATCTTGAAAATGATAACAAAGAGAAAAAATTTGGTATTTCAAAGCCTCTTTCATTAGCAGATGAGGTTGCGGCAAAAATTAAGGTCTAGAATGTATCTATAGACCTACAGCCATCAACTAAGCATTTTCAAGGTTTCATACTCACATTTTGTAATTTGAGCTCATCGAAAAAAAGAATATAGTGCATAATTTCTTGCAAAAGAAACATTGCTGTGAAAAACTGATGAAAGTGTGTATATAAGTTCCCCAATTATGTCCAAATGAGGCATTTGCATACAATCAGTAAGATGAATGGAAAAATCCAAAAGTGGACTTTATTTTAAGGCTAATCTTTGATAATAAATAAATAAAAATTACACGATGCGATTTTTGGGATATAATATAAATCACCAAATGTAGCTTGCATAACCATCAAATAGTATCGCCTTAAGTAATGGAGTCATAGATCTAGCATAAAAGCATCATAAACCATCGCAAATTTAGATGAACTAAATGTTTTATGTGATCATTAATTAAATTCATAAACATTGTATATTTGGCCCACATGACTTTCTATATCTAATTATAGCCGCACAGAAATTTTGTATCATATGACAATTGCAAAAATGTCAAACACATATATAAGTAGTTACCTTGCATTATTGCATGCACCCTACTTTTTTTTGGCTTTCTAAAAGAAGCCTTAGAGGAGAGTTGGTTTACGCATACTTTCAATGTTTTCAATGATGATTGAGACTTACCTTAAATGTTATTTCGATTTTAAAGTAGTGAATAGATCTTTTTATTTCAACATGACTTGACTTTTCTTGAGTTCTATTGTTTTAGAATGTTAAAGTGAATCCAAACGATGCTCCTTCCTGAGATTTAGTTATTCCCTTTGAGATTTTTTTAGATTTCTCAATTATCGTGGCAGGTGGAGATGGAAAAATAGTAGCTGGTATGCTCTTCGATATAGTTACTGCAGCAGAATTAGACATTTCTTCTTGTTCTTTCCTTGCTGTCTTTGTGATACGCTAATAAAACAATGATACAAGATTGATTAACTACTAAGCAATCACGTAACAACTATTTGATTGACTATACTCAAACATGATGTAATTTAGGCTCTAAAGAGAGGAACATAAAAATTACTAGATCGCTTTTTGGCCATGCAACAAGGATTTTCTTCAGAGTAGTCATTTCATCATTTGTCAATGGAACATGAGGCAAAGGAGCATCATTGCCATCATAAACTTCTAGCACAACAACTGAGAAACAACCTGAAGGCAATCTACTTCCATGTCACTTAGCCAAGTTCAAAGTCTTCTCTATTCGACCTATACAAATTGCATCTCCATTGTAAATAAACTCCATGGTAGCACCAACATCAGTTTTCTTGGCCATCTTTAGAGAGTAGAAAAAGCTGTGCACCAAAGCTTTGATCTGTAAAAAATAACTATTTTGGTTTCTTGATTAATTTTCTCTCTTGCTTTCGAATTTTCTCTCTCCCTCCCTCCCTCTATCTCTCTAACTATCTTTCACACTCTTTCCTCTTTCTCTCTATCCATATTTTTCAACTATATACATTTTATTATTCTAACACATCCTCTCTCTCCCCCTCTTTCCCTACCTCTCCAGAACTTGCTATCCTCTCTCTCTCTCTCTCTCTCTCTCTCTCTCTCTCTCTCTCTCTCTCTCTCTCTCTCTCTCTCTCTCTCTCTCTCCCCAAAATGATGTGATGTGCGATGATAAATACAAAAATAATACCATGGATGCATCCAAAACGTCCCAAAAAACTTAGGATAGCACTTTAAAACACTGAAATCTGACGTCTCTAGGGCCTCTATTCGCTTAGTTCTGACCTCATGAGGCTTTAGGCTAAAAAATGCTATATCTTGAGCTAGAAGCAAAGGGTGTCACGAGGTCATAACCAAGTGAATAGAGGCCCGAGAGATCCCTCAAGGGACTCTATTCGCTTAATTCTGACCCCTCAATAGTCTTACATAGTATCTATCAATTTTTCATGCTCATCCAGCTGAGAGAGCGCTAGCACTCACTCACAAGAGAGGACGAGGGAGGGAAGGAGAGAGAGTGAGGGAGAGGGAACTAACCTTAGGACGAATGATTGTCTTCCACATGGATATCGTCCATTTAAAAACAAGCATTGGCACCCCTTTATATAGACTTTAAGCTCAAGCTCTCTCTATTTTTTCTTCATTACCATCCAATTAAGCAACACTCATGCATCCACCTCTCATCCTCCAACCCTCTCTCTCTCCCTCCATCTTGCGTTGAGTCAAAGGTGAGTGCTAGCGCTTGAAATCAAGTTGACAAGCTATTCCCCGTATTCCTCACAATCTATCTATTGTTTCATCACACTCGGCGAGCGCTAGCACTTGGCAAAATCAATGCGCAAGACCTTTGCATTGAGCAAGAGAGGGAGAGAGAGATAGAAGAGAACGTGACGGTACCTGTAGAGCTTTATAATTCTCCTCGCTTGAAAGTTTTTCTTTGTCAAAAAATTATTTACCATTACCTATTTATATAGGCTCTCATAAAAGCATACATGCTTTTGATTTTTTTAAAGCTTCATTGCGGAGCTGAGCGCTAGCACTTGTTGATATTGAATTGTGCATTATTTTATTTTATTTTATTTTCAATGCTTCATCAAAATTCTTAGCACTAGCTCTCGTTTAAAGAGTTAGTTGCCATGCTTGACCGAAAGAGAGAGAGTGAGAGGCATGAACGCTAGCGCTCATTGAAAGCTGGAACTTTAGATAGGGAGAGAGAGCCATTGGTGAGGGGGGGGGGAGAGAGAGAGAGAGAGAGAGAGAGAGAGAGAGAGAGAGAGAGAGAGAGAGAGAGAGGATGAGAAAGAGATAGGGTGAAAACATCAAATTGAGATCGATCATTGTTATGTGTGGTCCATTAGAGGCCAAAAGCATCAAATCTCAATTGGTTTCTTGAGGTGGCATTGGTGAATGGTAGAGGTGGGAGGATCACAAGGGAGTCCTTGATGTCAAAATCAACGTTGATGCAAGAAGCAGTTGGAGAAAGTCACTCAAACTACAAATGTTGGCACCTTGTTCATAAGAGCTCTTGATAACTCTAGGGGATTGATATAGTGAGGTTCCAACCAAGCCAAAGTCTATGAGGATTGATTCCTTGGCACCACTACAATTGTGGATGCGGCAAAAGAGTACACTTTCTAGTTTGATATCATGGTGGATGACACCACAAGAATGGAAACTAGAAAGAGTGCAAGAGAGGCTGGCAAAGGTGGGAGCAATCTTAGGATCATCAATCTTATAGAGAGGAGGGTGAGCGTCAGTGATACCACATGGATGGTAGCTTACAAGAGTGCAAGAGAGGATGATGGCAAAGGTGGGAGTAGTCTCACAATCAAACTTATAGAGAGAAGGGTGAGCATCGAGCTTGGAGTGTAGATTGTTGCCATCATAAAAGGGGTTCAGGAGATGGAAGCAGATGTTGTTGCCCTCAAAGGTGGATAGGAGGGGGAGGACGCTTGGTATGTTCCATAGATCTTGAAGCATGCATGCCTTCCATCCAAGCTGGGTGTTTGCAAACACCCAGCTAATCCCTAAGGAAGTGTTTGCAAACACTTCCTTAGGGATTATCTTTTGTGCTTGAAATAAAGGATAGAAAAAAGGTAAGAGATGAAGTGAAAGAGAGAGATAAAAACAATAGATCTATACATGTATAGTTATAGAGAAAGAGAAAGGGGATCCAAGATGTGTGAGAGAGAGTAATGGAGAGTGAGAGAAAAATAGAGAGGATATAATAATAGATAGAGTGATAGACATAAGGAGAAGAAAATAATTTAAGAGAGGGAGATGGAGAATCAATAAGGGGGAGAGAGATATGGATTTAGAACAAGTTTAAGAGTAAGAGAGGGAGGTGGAGAATCAATCAGAGGGGGAGAGATAGGGAGATATATGGATTTATAACAATTTTAAGAGAGAGACAACACAGAAGAGAGTTGTAGAGTAGTAGTATCAAGGGGGAGAATTAATAGTATCTATCTTTAGTTCTCCACCTTCACTATTACTCTCTCTCAACGAGTCACCATGTTCATATCCATTGTGCTCAAAAAACCTATGTAGGATAGAGCTTTGTATGTTTGTGTTTAAGTGTGCCGTTTGCCTATAAATATAGGGTAGGGTGAAAGCTAAAATATAACTTGGTGTCTAGTTCCCTCTACTTGATTTGTCAAGCAATGGCTTCATCTTCAACGTCCAAGGTTAGGTTGTTCTTGAATACTACTAGCAGTGTAACTTTGCAGCTTGATTGCCCAGTAAGATTTTCCATGGTGAGCCCTGGGGAGACGGGTGTTGTGGGCTAGCAAGATGTTTGCCATCATTTCCACTCCTATGGCGATATCTAGAGTGAGGTGAAAGATGGTGTAAGTCATCAATTTCAATTCGTTTTGGATTCAACCTTGTCTACAAGGTTTTTGTTTGTCACAGACAAAAGTGTGGAAATGTCTACGAAGTCAAATGTGGCAATAGTGGAATTGTCACACATTTTCATTGAGGAACATGAAGGTTTTACGGTGGGGAATTCGACCAACAAAAAACAAGAATAATTTTCTACTTGTCATTAACCAACGCCAGATGGTTTAGAGGAGGAAGAAAAAGGATACACAAAAAAGGCTTCGGGTGCGGACCAAGTGGAGAAAGATTAGAGTGCACTAGAGTACATTGCTCTAAATAACCCCAAGTTGAGTTGGATGATATCTAGATGTTCAATTAAAAAAAGCGTTGATGAAGTTTCACAGGAGTACAATGGAGATTGTGTTTACGAGCTAGAGGTTGTGCTCGAGGGTGTCCCAAAAACGTTAGGAATGGAACAAAAGTATGATGGACATTCTTGGGTAAAGCCTATTCATTCTAGAATGAGGTATCTTGCTTTGATCAAAAGAAGTAAATGTGGTGGACACCTCATTTGCAAAAATAGCATGTGTTTGATCAATGCAATGAGCAGAGAACTAAATGAGACTTCATGGATAGGAAAGTTACTAACTTCAATAGCATCAGTAGGTATGTTGAGCTTTGGAAATGGAACACTTCGTTGCTTCCACTGTGGTAATAGTCCAATTTTGCTTTGAGATTGTACATGCATTGTACACTATGTGCTCGTTGAATACAACTGGACTCTATTGTTCATCCACATCGAAAGGCATAATCACCCTGTTGCAAAGGGAGTTTTGCGGTTGGCAATACAAAGGACACAAGAACTAGTGTCTCGTGTGGTGTCTGAAAACCAGTGACTGGACCGAGGCATTTGCAGTTGAATCTAGCAAAGCAAATGGTAATGGGGGCGGTGGTTCAAGAAAATGGAGAGGAGCTAAATAGCAAAGAGCTGCTTTCTGTACTGGAGGAGATGCGGCCATTGATCCATACACAAAGGTATTGATTTATTGATTTGGCTGCCAAACTAATCCGGCCCTCTATAGAGGCTGATTTACATGATTGTTAAACTCAGATTCAAACACTGGCTAAGAGAAGCAAGTACCTCACGGATTGGTATTCATGTCCAGTCTCAATTGCTACAGCAAAAAAGTAGTTGTGGCTACACGTCTTTCCACAATATGCTTTTTTCGGGAGAATCCATAGATCTTAGCAACAATGATGTCATGTATTCAAAATGTTAATCAATGGCCCGGGTTCTGGTCTCAATCTTGTTAATAGAATGCGACAAGACGGATGTGGAGAATTGCAGAAAATCTGGGTTTGCTTTGATAACGTGCGTAGAGTTGTGGGATGGACAACAATGCCAGCACATGTCTACGATCCTGCGCAAGTCTTCCTTGTATGGCGTCCTAATTTTTATGCGTTTGTTTATAGATTTCAATAATCTTCAAACTTTGAAGGATTCAAGAAATGTAGACCACTGCAACCTACGAGATGGAATAAGACACACACACACGTAGATCATGTTTTGGGAAATGTTGAATTCGGTGTTGTTGGAAAGCGGACACCCAACTGATTTCAGAGGGTTCATGGTAGATGAAGCTGGTGCAAATTGGAAAGCTATCCAAGTTGTGTTCAATGGAGGACCTGACAATGTTATGGAAGGAAGAGAACAATCGTGCTTGTTTCATTGCGAGAAAAGCTTGCACATTCATACCATGCAATATATGCACAAAAATTTCCAGGATGAGCACAAGCGTATGCATGAATCATGGCGTTGTGCAAGGAGCGAGGAGGAGGCAATAAGCTTGTATAGAACTATTTGTGCTTGATGGGATTCTAAAAAAGTGTCGCAAATGGATAGTTGCCTCAGTTGGTTGCACGTATGTTATCCTCGCTGGAGCAAGCACTTTGTTGGGGTAAAAGAATGCTAGGGTTTCTTTTGATGGAGATCAATGTTGCTTCAATGCAATCCCTTAATTACGATATGTTGCAGGAAGTGGATGGTTTGTCTTACATTCGGACTAAAAACCTTGCTAAAACAACACACACAAGTTGGCTAGACGACGAGGGAAACAAAGCAATGTTGAGCTTGTACGATGCCTACGTTTCTGATCTTTCGAACACTCTGCTACAAAGTGTAAAGATGTTAGATTTTGTTGAAGGTAGTTATCATGGAGCTGGACCTTCATCTGAAAAACTGGGTCGAAGAGCTCAGCAAGGCCGAGCACCGGGTTCAACAGCTATTGCCAGAGACATTGAGGATAAGCAAGGAGGTACATCACTCTATCGTAAACCGGCAATGGAGGGAGATTATATTACAGTTTCCATGAATGGAAAACATGTTGCGATAGTTAGCTATGAGGAAGAGAATGCGTCACACGGACCAGAATATCTCACACAGAACATCCCACGAGGTCGTAGAGGTCCCCATGCAGCATCCATGCAAATAGATAACGTGGCCGAAGAACACGAATGTGGGTTGATGGTGGAGGAGATGGTATTCATAAAAAAATGTGGAAAATCCGTCGTATACCAAAGGGAAGTAGGGTTCAATGCCAAGGATGGTTATGTTCTAGATTTAATAAATGCACAAAAAAATATAAAGAACACTGGTGCGGGTGCAATTGCACCATCCTTTTGGGAGATTCGCACATGGGAGAGAAAGGATGCCACTGCTCAAGGGACCGATTTGAAGGCACAATTCATGTGGTTCTGCAATGATAGTGTGGATCACATATGGAGGATTTGTAACACAATCACCCAAAGCCTTGCAAGGGTCCCCAACACTTGGCGAGTGGAAAGGGGAACAAACTTGAATGCTTCAGAGCGATTGGGAATTGGAGACGGGAGGCTTCACAGTCAAGAAAATTGTAAAGGACTAAAATATCTTAAGACAGGAAGAAAATAATTCTATGTTACCGTACATATGTGGTACTGAAGTGTGTGAACACACTTAGGACCGTCGGAGCATTTTTTCCCTCACTAGGAGGTTTTTCCCCCCGTGCAGTGTATATACACCCATCATTCTAGGGCTAAATTATCTTTCCATTGCACACTAAGTAATAACACTCTATGTTGTGTGCCTTGAGCTTCTTCATCTTCTCTAAGTCGTGTGTGTTTCCATGAAACCCTATTTCCAAGTCATGTGTGTTTCCATGGTATAAGAGCGGGTTGCATCCTCCCCGGCTTAGTCGTCAACATTGCCAGCACACGTCTACCCACCTTCTTAAATTTTTTGAGCTTTGGTGAGCAAGAGCAGGTCGAAAAATACCTCGGCTAAGCTCGTTAAGCTTGGTCGGCTGAAAATTTCCATATGGGCTCATTTTGGCCTCCGTTTCCACTACAAGCAATGTTGCGCAAGCAATTTTGTCCTTTTGCGCAAATTTTTTGTCAATCTTGTTTTTTGCATAACAGGTCCTTACTGTCTGTTATGGATTGTGCTACATAGCACGTGTTGGTCTCGCTTTGTTTCTCCTCTTTTTAGGTAATTTTCACATCATGTGTAGGCACTCGAGTGGCTGACAACAACACAGATGTGTTCAAGATGTTTGCTACTAAGGATAGCAAAACAGGCTTGGGATATTCTGGCTGGTCTTTATGCAAGTCGTAATGAGAAAAATTGCATTGTTGCATAAAGAGTTGGAGTCAAAGATTATGCATGAGAAAGATGAGATGGACACTTTCCTTGCTGGTGTCAAGGATATTAAGGCTAGTCGTGGGATAAAACACCAACGTACAGTGCCGTATACACCTCAACGCAATGGTTTTGTTGAAAGGAAAAACATGTCGCTTACGAAGATGGCACGATGTATGGTTAACAGTCAAGCTTTGCCACATTTGTTTTGGCTTGAGCCATCACGTTGTCAGGAGTTTTTTGGAGCAAGGGATTGCACATATGTACATATACATGCATGGTGCATCAAATAAAGGATTGCCCATTTTCCTTAGCCAGGTGGTTATGTGGGGCCCACATGTGTACAGGTAGGACAGGGTGTACATAGTGCATCGATTTTCACTATTACCAGTACCACTGTGTTTTTCTACAATAATGAGGAGTTTATAGCGTGTAAAACTTCTCGAGGAAGCTATCCGCGGGCCGACGACATGAGGTCAGCAGGTGCGTCAGATGGCATCTAGTGGCGTCAGGAGGGCGAACGAGGTCAATATTTGCACGTAGATGAGGACGGACACAACGTGGGTGTTTTCTTGTGAGAGTTACGCAAAAAGGTCATCATTAGGACCACTTTTTGGGGCCACTTCACGTGGTGGCGAGATGCATTATTGGAAAAAAGCTGAGTGCCAGGTGTGCGGATGATGCAAAAAGGTGACAACTATGCACTACGAGGTCAGTTTTTGGCTTGTTCGGGGTCCGTTTGAGGTCATATAAAAGGCCAAGGGTGCCCAAGTAATAAAGCTAAGTGTGGGAACTGAAAAAAGAGAGAGAAGACCAGAAAAAATGTGGAGAAGAGAGGAGGAACAGCCGCAGGTGTGTTTTTGGGGTTTTTGTAGCCTGTTTTGGCCGTAAACTGCTCATCCGAGGTCGGATTTGAGCACTTTGACATTGTAGACTGGGGTTTTGGGCCGTTCCGAACGCGATGGCGCTGTCCATTTTGCCAAATTCCTCACTCTTTTCCTGCTGTTTTTCTGTGTAAGTTTCTCCTATGAGCGAAGTTTCTGCTCTAGTTTGTGATTGTATCTGGCTTATTTTACCCATATTGTGTGAGCTATTTGCCCCATTGGTGTTGGCCCAAGCTCATTTGTATCTAAAAATAAAAAATTCTCCTCTTTTGAGCTGAGTTTTTTTTTGTGTGTGTGTGTGTGTGTGTGTGTGGGTGGAGTGGGCAAGTGGATAGTCTCTCTCCTCTCACTCCAGAGGTGTGTTCCCTGTCTCGGCCAGGTGTGTTGTCTAAGCCGAGTGGTGCCCCATACTGTGTGTGTGTATCTTCCCAAGAGTGTGTGTCGGGTCGTTATAGAGGCGCTGTGTGTGTTTTCATCCCGCTCACATTCTTTTGGCGCCCCCACGGAGGATCTTCTTCGAGTACCTTCTGCTTCGAGCTTTGAGCTTCGAGCTTCGGGATTACAGGTTACAGATTACAGGTTACAGGTTACAGGTTACAGGTTACAGGTTACAGGTTACAGGTTACAGGTTACAGGGACAGGTACAGGTACAGGTGATTCACACAGGTACAGGTAGCTGGAGTACAGTGATATACTAGCAGTGATGTCACTTGCAGTTGTTGTGGGAATGCATCACTTGGTGCCTATTTGAGCGCATTGTCTGCTGGATTGTACGTTACTTGTGGAAACTGCCATTGTACGCATTTGTGGAGCCATACTTGGTTGTATTTGGCAGTCCCAGCCATTTCTGAGACTTGGTCTGGAAGATAGTCATTTCTGAGACTTGACTATACGCGATTTGCATTAGCCTTCGTGTGAGGGTCGATAGCGTGAGGTTTTTATTGAGCTGGGGGATTCTCAAATGTAGAGATCCTTTCGGTGATACAGGTAGCTGGAGCACCCTTTTTGTGACCTCGCCATAGGCTATGTACTAGTGATTCCTAATTGATGCTCGGGTTCTATTGTTGGCAGTTTATGCATACATAGACAGTCTATATTTTGGGTTCCTACTGCTCTACTTCTGGGGAAACTCTGTCGAAATTTTCCCAAGTTATGATGGCTGGTCTTTTGGTCTTTTGAGCCATTTTATGCTGTTATGCTGCTGAAATTTTGGCAAAATCAGAGGATAAGACAGGTGTGCTTTCTTGGGAGCTTCATGGTTGGCTTTAATGGATTATCAAAATGGCCCTCAGTTCACTCCTTTTCATTTAACTCAAAGAATTCAGATTAATGTTCATGTGTCCAGGAAGATCTTTTTCCAGCAGCGCATAGTCTTTATGTTTGGGCCAAGAAGATTGAGAGAGATCCTGGAATGTCCTTTGCCTGTTGTAATTCCGATGATCAACTATGAAAACTCATTTGATGTGCATGTGTTTGTCCTTATCTAAAGCTGAGCTCCATTGAAGTTTCTGGGGATTGGGTAGTCAAAAGTCTTGGGTTCTGGCACGTGTGTTCGAAGGGGTTCTCAAAGCATTGTAACTTGGGTAGCCATGGCTTTCTCTTATCCCGAGTTTCATGGAAGAAGTGATGAAGATGTGGAAGAATTTTTGGAAAAGATGGAGGTTGCCTGCATTAGCAACCAGATTCATGACCCTACGCAAATGTTACGCCTTCTCCAAATTTGTTTGAAGAGTGATGCACGAGTTTGGTCTAAAGCATTTGAAGAGGAGTTGCGTGTGGCTGATCCACCTGTAAGGTTGAGTTGGGACAATCTACGACATGGGTTGGAAGTGGAGTTTGTGAAGATAGAAGATCCTGACAAAGTGTGGCAAGAAGTACAGGCTTTGGTGCAAAAGGAAGGTGAGCCAGTAGATGCGTACATACGTAAGTTTTAATTGGCATGGGAGAGAATGTGCAAGGCCTTAGCACCACAGGTACCCCCGCCTGACATGATGAAGAAGGACAGGTTCTTGGCTGGTCTTTGGGAGAATATACGTTGGAGAGTGGAGCTAAAGAAGCCTAGGACATATGAGGATGCACTAGAGGTAGCAAGGAACAAAGAGTGGAAGCTGAGGAAAATGAGCCAGTTAGGGGTGGAGTCTTTGCCAATGAGGTCTGAATTTCAGCCTATAGAGTCTTTACAAGGGCGCATGTCAGGGGTTCATCATGAACCAGTAGTTCATGTTACTACTCAGGTTATGCCAGCAGTGGTCACTACAGCAGTGCAAGATGATGGGCTAAGGCAAGACATGAGGCAAATGGTAGATTTGATGAAGAATCTCAGCCTAAACATGCTAGGTCAAGTGGGAAATAATCGAGGTCGAGGGAGGTTTGCAAATCAGCAAGGAGGTGAAGAAAGGCCTAGGAATGGTGTTGGACAAAGCAATGGTAGGTTTTGGAGGCAAACGCCCACATGTTATAATTGTGGAGAGTTGGGTCACATCAGCCCGCAATGTGATAAGCCACCAAGGATGGGGGGAGACATGTATCCATTGCCAAGACAGGTGCTAACTAGGTCAAATGATTATGGCATCAAAATTAAGGGAGACGAAGGAACCAATGGACTGACCCAGGAGGAAAAGGGAAAGACAAAAGTGCTAAGTGTAGTCACCTTGGAGAAGGCATCAAAGCTAGAGGATACATTAGTGATGCCTATTGGGAAGAGGACCACAGAGGAGAAGGAAGGAAGACGTGCCCCAGGTCCTAGTAAGAAGAAAGGAAAGAGCCATGAAGGCGAGGATGTCAAGGCCAAGAGGAAAAGGAGAGCTCGTCGAAAGTTTCATGTTTCAGATTTTCCACTAGGGGATGGGCAATTAAGCTATGACTTGAAGGAGGATCTGACGAGCAGGAAGGCAGATGTTACTTTTGGGCAGCTTATATAGATGGTGCCTAAGCTAAAGCGACAGTGGAAGAGGATGGTTAACCCAATGGAGAAAGAGCCAGAGAGAGGTTCAGTGAAGGTGTTGGCAATGGACGAGCTACCAGACATTTGTCCAATAGTAGATGTGTGGCATAAAAGGAAAAATTTGGGACAAGGTTATGTGGATGGCGGAGCCCAAATATGCGTCATAACACACTCATGCGTTGAGAAGATGGGTCTCACAGTGGCTGGGGTGTCACGTTTTCGGATCAGATTGGCAAACCATCAAAAAGTAAAATGCTTAGGTGTTGTAAAGAGCTTAGAAGTGGAGGCATATGATGCAAAGGCAGTGGTTGATTTTCATTTGATGCCAGCAGGGTTGGGAGCATATCCTATTATCCTGGGTAGACCATGGTTACGTGCAGTAGGAGCTATTCAGGATTGGAGACGTGGTACGATTAGCCTCTATGGAAAGAAAGGTGCCAAGAAGCTTTATAATATGGACACAAGAAAACGATTGGAAGAGCTTTATGAAGATGAGGATGAGTCTAGTGATGAAGACTCTTCCACGGTGACAGATGAGGACAGTGATAGCACTACCAGCAGTGATGAGGATGCTGATGTTGCATTTCTTTTGATGGACAAAGAAATACAGGAGTTTGGTTTAGTTGCATTTGCGAATGAGGTTGAAGATGAAAGTGAAGGGCCTTATGAAGTGATTGAAGGGCTGATGCAAACCAAAGTTGAGTTGTCAAAGAAGCAGGAATTAATGACGCAAATGATTAGTGGAGACCTCTCAGCTATGGAGAAGGATATATTTTTGCATATGCTGGCTAGTTTTCCTGATTTGTTCATTACTTCATATGAAGAGATCAGAGGGTTCAAGGGTGAAGAGATGCATATAGAGCTGAAAGAAGGTGCTAAGCCAGTGCGGCAAAGGCTAAGAAGGATGGGTCAAGAGCAAATCGAAGCCTTGCAGGTAGAGGTGGACAAGTTATTGAAGGCAGGGTTCATAGTTCCAGTGGAGACCAAAGAATGGGTGAGTCCAGTTGTAGTCAGTCCAAAGAAGGATGGGAAGTGGAGAATTTGTGTGGATTTTAAACCCTTAAACGCAGCCACTAAGAAGAACCCATATCCTCTTCAATTCATCGATCAGATCTTGGATTCAGTGGCAGGTTATGAGAGGTACAGTGTGTGTGATGGTTTTTCAGGCTATTTTCAATTGAAGATTGCTCTTAAAGACCGCACAAAGACAACTTTTATTACGCCATGGGGCTGCTATTGCTACACAGTATTGCCATTTGGGTTGTCAAATGGACCTTCCTTCTATCAAGAGAGAGCAAATTGGGTGTTGGAACCATTCATTGGTAGTTGTGTTAAAGCTTTTATGGATGACTTCTGTGTCTATAGCAGTAGGGCTGATCACCATGAGAAGCTGCAGATGGTATTGGCTCGATATGATGAATGTGGAGGACAACTAAATCCAAAGAAATGTCATCTAGCACAGCCAAGGGTGAAGTTATTGGGCCACATGGTGTCAGAAAATGGCATTGAGGCTGATCCAGACAAGGTTAAGTCTATTATTCTTCTTCCATCACCTATGAGTACGAAGCAATTGGCAACCTTTATACACAAAGTGAAGTACATGGCACGGTTTATTCCATTGTCTTCGCAGCTTCTTTATCCATTACAGCAAGTGGCAAAGCATGATCCATTGCAATGGGATGACAAGTGTGAAGAAGTGTTTCAAGAGGTGAAAGAGGTGTTAGGGGGGTTGTCAGCCATGCAGGCTCTTGATTGGGAGAAAGTTTTTTATGTAAATCCATCAGTAGGGGATGATGCCATTGGAGCCATGCTATTGCAAAAGGGGAAGGGCAGCCATTATATGAGGCCAGTGTATTGTGCAAGCCGAGTGAAGTTGGTAGCGGAGAGAAAGTTATCGGAAGTAGAGCTAGTGATGGCCAGTGTAATATTTGCTTGTCAATGATTTCGTCATTACTTGCTACCACGCCCTTTTTTCCTCTTGACGAGTTATGCCTTTTTGCCACAGTTAATTAATGGTATTAACATGTCAAATGTGGTGAAGAAATGGGTAATTGAGCTGCAAGAGTTTGAGTTCTCTTTTCTAGTGGAAGATAGTACAAGGGCTACCCTAGCTGATTTGTTGACCTACAAGGAGAATCCCTTTATTGTTAAGGAAGAGGTGGTGAGAAAGGTAGTTGAAGAAGTTCCACAGATCAGCAATGTACATGTGTTGTTCTTTGATGGTTCATACAGAAAGAGCCACGATGCAGCTTCAGGGGGTATAGCACTTTATGATCCAGAGGGGAAGCTAGTATGCAAGAGAGGGTTCAAATTAGATGCGCATAGTAACAATGAGGCTGAATATGCTACATTGGAAGCCGGATTACACATTTGTTTGAAGCATGGGGTTCGAAGGTTGAGCATAAAAGGTGATGCCTTGTTAGTGGTGAAGCAAGTGCTGGGTGTGTGGAAGAGCAAGAACACCTCATTGAAGGAAATGTGCTTCAGAATTAAAGGCCTGTTAAAAAAGTTCGAAGCATGGAGCATCAGACACATTGAACGTGCTCTAAATGGAGAGGCACATGAAGCAGCTCAAGGCATGATTGGGGAGCTATTCGTGTTGAGGACCAATTTACCTCTTTATCATGGCCGGGAAAGTTTGGCTCAAGAAGAGGAGTTTTTGCTAACAGGAATCATTCCAAAGGAGATTCAGAAGTCTAAGAAGTATGGCTTTGTGCGTAGAGCATACAGGTACAAATTGATTGGTGATGTCTTATACATGAAAGGGGCTGATCTCATGTTGAGACGTGTACCTTGGCGGGAGGAACTTTACAGAGTGTTGGAAGAGAATCATGAAGGCGCATGTGGTGGCCATTTTGCTCTAAAGATCACCTTGCATAAGATTTTGCAAGAGGGGTATGTATGGCCTAGTTTGTACAAGGATGTTCACCATTGGTGTAGGTCTTGCAATAGGTGTCAAGCATTTGGGAAGAGAGTGTTGAAGCCAGAGCTACGAAAAACCATTATGGCGTTTGATGTGTTTGAAAAGTGGGGGACTTATGCAATAGGCCCGTTACCTATCACAAGCAGGGGCAAGAGCTATATCTTGACGGCAGTGGACTATCTCTCTAGATGGGTAGAGGCTATAGCAGTAAAACAGATCACTGCAAAGGATGTGGCAAAATTTGTGTATGATGAAATATGTTGCAAGTTTGGGGTGCCATTAGAGCTACTTTCAGATAAGGGGCCAGGATTTAGAGCTAAACTGCTAGACTTCTTATGCACAAAGATGAAGATTAGGCACCAGCATACCACTCCTTATTACCCGCAGTGTAATGGCTTAAATGAAAGATTCAATGGTGAGTTGGTACAAATTCTTTCTAAAGTGACAGAGCACCAAGGAAAGAATTGGGATTTGGAATTGCCTAGAGCATTATGGGCTTACCGTACTTCGGTGAAGACAGGTACAGCGTTTACTCCATTTCATTTGGTGTATGGAAAGGAAGCACTATTGCCTGTGGAGGTAGAGTTGCCTGCGGTCAAGATGTTAGAGAAGTTGCTTGGGCCGCCTAGTGATGCATTCAAAGAGAGGCTCTTGCAGTTACAAGAGGTCCAATTGGATAGGATGAGCGCATTGGAGCATTATGGGCAGATGCAGGATAAGGCTTTGGCAAAGATAAATGAAAAGGTTAAAAGTAAGGGTATCAAGAAACATGAATTGGTTTTGCACTACAATAGTAAGCTGGACAACACCTTCCAAAAGAAGTTTCAAATTAAGTGGGAAGGCCCTTTCAAGGTAGTGGAGTGTTTTCCAAATGGCACATATCAGCTGGCTAACCTGGATGGTGTTCTACATAAGTCAAGGGTAAATGGGTTGCGTCTTAAATTGTATCATGCTAGATTGATGATGGTGGAGCAAGATGAGCTGTCTGTGGATCAAGCAGTGTTGGTGAGGGATGAGGAGACCTGTGATGCGGCGAGTCTCATATCTCTCTTTGCTGCTGCTGATCATGAATGATCTAGCAGGCTAGGGGATGGGCAAATTATGTCAGGAGTTTTTTGGAGCAAGGGATTGCGCATATGTACATACACATGCATGGTGCATCAAATAAAGGATTGCCCATTTTCCTTAGCCAGGTGGTTATGTGGGGCCCACATGTGTACAGGTAGGACAGGGTGTACATAGTGCATCGATTTTCACTATTACCAGTACCACTGTGTTTTTCTACAATAATGAGGAGTTTATAGCGTGTAAAACTTCTCGAGGAAGCTATCCGCGGGCCGATGACATGAGGTCAGCAGGTGCGTCAGATGGCATCTAGTGGCGTCAGGAGGGTGAACGAGGTCAATATTTGCACGCAGATGAGGACGGACACAACGTGGGTGTTTTCTTGTGAGAGTTACGCAGAAAGGTCATCATTAGGACCACTTTTTGGGGCCACTTCACGTGGTGGCGAGATGCATTATTGGAAAAAAGCTGAGTGCCAGGTGTGCGGATGATGCAAAAAGGTGACAACTATGCACTACGAGGTCAGTTTTTGGCCTGTTCGGGGTCCGTTTGAGGTCATCTAAAAGGCCAAGGGTGCCCAAGTAATAAAGCTAAGTGTGGGAACTGAAAAAAGAGAGAGAAGACCAGAAAAAACGTGGAGAAGAGAGGAGGAACAGCCGCAGGTGTGTTTTTGGGGTTTTTGTAGCCTGTTTTGGCCGTAAACTGCTCATCCGAGGTCGGATTTGAGCACTTTGACATTGTAGACTGGGGTTTTGGGCCGTTCCGAACGCGATGGCGCTGTCCATTTTGCCAAATTCCTCACTCTTTTCCTGCTGTTTTTCTGTGTAAGTTTCTCCTATGAGCGAAGTTTCTGCTCTAGTTTGTGATTGTATCTGGCTTATTTTACCCATATTGTGTGAGCTATTTGCCCCATTGGTGTTGGCCCAAGCTCATTTGTATCTAAAAATAAAAAATTCTCCTCTTTTGAGCTGAGTTTTTTTTGTGTGTGTGTGTGTGTGTGTGTGTGGAGTGGGCAAGTGGATAGTCTCTCTCCTCTCACTCCAGAGGTGTGTTCCCTGTCTCGGCCAGGTGTGTTGTCTAAGCCGAGTGGTGCCCCATAGTGTGTGTGTGTATCTTCCCAAGAGTGTGTGTCGGGTCGTTATAGAGGTGCTGTGTGTGTTTTCATCCCGCTCACAACGTGTGTTGCTTATGTACTCAATAGGTGTCCCAAGAAAGCTTTACAGTGTATGACTGCTTATGAAGCATGGCATGACAAGAAGCCATCTATTGATCACATGCGCATTTTTGGTTGTTTGGCAGATGCTTTGGTGCCACAAACATAGCGCAAAAAATTATATGATAAGGCTACCAAATGCATTTTTGTTGATTATAGTACTGAGAGAAAAGGTTACAGGTTATACCATCCACAAACAAAGCGTATCTTGGTTTCACGTGATGTTGTGTTTGTGGAAGATCTGTTCAGTCTTTGTTGTCGTGTACTAGAGACAGTAATCTAAGCTCATAGGACATTTATGACAAGTTGTTGCCTCTTTTCAATGGTGGAAACTGAAATGTAGATTCCAATGAGGAAAATGTATAGCCTATGGAGGTTTCTAAAAATGCAATAGATCAGCCTATTTATGATGCAGATTTACATGATGTACTTGATGTGGAAAGGGCTGAGAATGAGCAGGCTAGAGGTATTCCAAAATGGTTGGTGCATACTTTGTGTGATAGTAAATTGGATGTACCTTTGTCTAGTCGTACTTGTTCAAGTTCTCACCATGCATCCTATGCATCAGATTGTTATGTTTTGACTGTTTCTAGCTTATGTGATGTAAAGGAACCCTTGTCTTTGATGAAGCACATAATTCAGAAAATTCGATGGCTGTCATGCAATCAGAATATGATGCACTGATAGAAAGTGACACATGGACTTTATGTGATTTTCCTCCTTGCAAAAAGGCCATTGGTATGAAGTGGGTTTACAAGTTGAAACGCAAGCCGGATGGTGAGATGGATTTCTATAAGGCTCGACTTGTTGCAAAGGGTTATGTACAACAGAAAGGCATAGATTATGAAGAGACTTTTTCTCTCACTTTTTGGATGACTATTGTGAATTTTCTATGTGAATTGGCATCTCATTTTGGATGAGATGTACATCAATCAGACATTGTTACTACTTTCTCGGATGGTGACATACTTAAGGAAGCTTATGTAATGCAGCCTTCGCGATTTTGTCAAGAAAGGACAAGAGGATAAAGTGTGCAATTTTGTATGGGTTGAAGCGGTCTCCTCGTGCTTGGTATGAGAAAGCTGACTCTCGCTTTTGTAACAGTCCAATAGAAAGCACTTTGAATGTAAAGCATGAGGGTGATGTACTTCTCATTATTGTTCTATATGTGGATGATTTGCTAATCACTGGTCTGAATGAGACACATATTGTTGAATTTAAGGCTGATTTGAATGCTACTTTCAAGATGAAAGATTTTGTGTTGTTGCATCATTACTTGGGCATACAATTTAAGCAATGTGATGGTGCTATTGCCTTGTGTCAAACACGTTACATAGAAACATTGCTATGTAAGTTTGGACTTGAGGACTACAAGCCTAGTGCCACTCCCATGGGAGCAGGTTTGAAGTTGAGTCTTCATGATGCTGGTGATCCTATTAATGTCACTCTTTACCAAACTACTATTGGATGCCTTATTTATGTATGCAATACAAGGCCAAATATGCAGTTTGTAGTGTCACAGGTCAACAGATCTATGCATAGCCAAGGGTCTAAGCATTGGCAAGCTATTAAGAGGATCTTTCACTACTTGACTGGCACTTTACATCTTTGGTTGTTTTATCCCAAGAGAGGATCATTGCCGCCATATTTACATGCTCGTTTGTACTCAGATTTGGTTGGTTGTTATGACACGCGAGTGTCCACGAGTGGTTTTTGTTTCATGCTTGGCAGTTCATGCATATCATCGTTGAGCAAGAAGCAACCTATTTGTGGCCACTTCTAGTTGTGAGGTTGAGTACAAGGCAATCTTCACAGCTACAGTTGAGTTTGTATGGCTCATATGCCTATATGGTTGATTTGGGTGTTGGGCATGACATTGCCAATATCATCTACACTGACAGTCCAAACGCATTGTTAGTTTTTCATGCTCACATAAAGCACACTGAGGTTCATTATCACTGTGTCAGAGAAAGACTCTCAGCAGGAGAGATCATCTTGGCTTATGTACAACCACAGGACAACGTTGCAGATCTTTTCACAAAGTCATGAGAAGTTCGAAGCTTTCCGCAAAGCTTTGGGCTTACTCCCTTTTGTGGACTGATCATGTCCTCAAGGAATGGCACGTCCCTATACTCTATGTCCAAGCTCTCATTCACCGCATCACTCCCATGGGGGATTTGTTACCATACATATGTGGTGGTGATGTGTGTGAACACACTTAGGACCGTTGGGGATTTTTTTCTCTCCCTAGTAGGTTTTTTCCCTTGTGCATTGTATACACACCTATCACTCTAGGGCCAACTTATCTTTCCATTGGACACTAAGTAATAATACTCTCCGTTGTGTGCCTTGAGCTTCTTTGTCTTCTCCAAGCTGTGTGTTTTTTTGCAACCGTATTTCCAACACTCTAAATATGCTTTGGAAAAACAATTTGAACTTGAATTTTGCATAAAATAAGGGGGTTGTAAGAGTGTTTCAAAAAAAAGAAAAACCTGTATCCTTCCGTATCTTGCTACCCGAGAGAGGTTCTCAAAATTTCTTTGGTTTTGGCTTCGGCTTCGGCTTCAACCTCCTTTTCCACTTTCCATTAAAGATGGGGTCGTGTCGCAAAAAAGTCCCTTAAAAATTTAAAGGCTTGTTAAAGATTTGGGGCTTTTTCCTTTAAAAAAAATTGAAAACAACAATGTTGATTTCTTTTTTCTCCAAACATTAATGGGTGAGTTCTCCTTTCCCAGCACGTTCTTGTCCTCCTCATATTGCTATAGAAGGTGAGAGAGAGAGAGAGAGAGAGAGAGAGAGAGAGAGAGAGAGAGAGAGAGAGAGAGAGAGAGAGAGAGAGAGATTGTGCTTGTTTTCTTTTCTTTTTTTTGTTGTGGGCTGAATTGCTTGTGCCCTTTGGGTGTGTTTGTGTGTGTGTGGAAGAGCGCTACATCAGCTGCTCCATGAGCTATCAAGCATCACGGACCATAGGCTGAAAAAGAAAACACTATTTTTGGATGATCTTTTGCACTATCCTAATTGTCTGGCCTTTGCACAGCCATACAATGTTGTGGGCAACAACAATTTGCTATTGTTGGGTGGCAAGGTTGCCAAGAGATGGCCCTTGTAGGTAATCTAGCTAACAGACCTAACAATAAAAGTGAACTCATTAGCCATGAGTTGGTGGAGTAAGTGATGCCATCTCCATGCAAAATGTGGTTGTTGCTATTGTTGAGCACGAATGGGTGACAAATCATTAGCATGAGTGGACGAGTGCGCTGCTGCTGTTACCTTTTTTGGTTGTTGCATACAAATATTGGACACCACCAATATGTAGAAATGCCATGTAGGCTCGAGGGGGTCAACAATAAGTACGTGAACATGGCATGTGAGTTCAACATAAGGGGTTTTCAAATTTTGTATTTTACCCTTATTTAATTTACATAAGGGTACCCAACAAAGGAGGTTTACACCTATTGAATAGGAAAGGGGACCATTGTATTCATGAAAAATCTACATACTAAAACGTTTTAAAATAGGTGTTGAATACTTGTGATATGGAGATTTTTTATGTAGTGAACCCCCAAAGCATGCAGGTTTCACGTAGCAAGGTCGCTGATTGTCTCACTATACCCAAAAAAGGTGGGCACATGCTTACTTTATGGGTTTGGGCTACTCAAAGTCATCTTTGTTGAGATGTGATGACTCGCTTGTGAAGCATCAATGGGATGACAAGTAGACATGGTGGCAGTTGGGTGTCTGATGGTGGCGGTTCTTGAATGACAGGATGTGACTGTTGTTGGTTCTCGCCTTTTAGGCGAGAGGGCTCTGCCTCATTGTAGAGAGGAGAAGGGACTTCAACATGTATGGAGTACTAGCTACTTGTGTGCCACATCTCTACACGTTGACCTCTGCTTTAAACTGCGATTCTAGTGTCTTCTTCTCACTAATGCGGCTTGGATCTTGGCTGCTATTAGAGATTTGACAGAATTGGTGTGGCCCATGGCTTCCCGCTAGTCATGGAGGCGTGCTACTGTATAAGATGAGATGTTGTTTCACTATCGCAGAGTGTGCTGCAGCGAGCCATGCCACAGTAAAAAGTATTTTCATTTAAAAAAAAATTATTTTCAGGTCTATTGGGGTTGGTTTCCACACGGTGGACCTGCAAGGCGGCCTTAGACCAAAACACTCATGGAGGAAAGTAAGGGTTGTGAGGTAGAACCTTGCTCGATTTTGAGTATTCATCAACTATTTTGGAGTGGTTTCCCATGACAAAATAAATAAATCTTCTTTTTTCTTCTTCTTCTTCTTTCAATTTCTTCTCTTGGGATTGTTTTCTAACAGAACAGTAGCCAAACACTCTTCCTCCGTTTCTTTTTGTCATAAATCCTAAATAACTTGCACTTCATTTTCCCTTTTTCTATTCTTCTCTAAAATGCTATTTAAACAATTCTAAAATTTTCCCTTTCTCTATTCCTCATGATATTTACATAATCCTACACAACTTGGACCTGTTTTTGTTCTTCTCTAAAATGCTACAATATTTACACAATATACAAACATTATCTACATAATGATGATTAACATGTGTGCTTTGTGCTATCATTTATAACTAAGAAAGAGGGTTATATGTGACAATGAGGACACATCCATTTCATGCAAAAAGAACCCCTACTTACCACCTAGAAGAAATACTAGATAGCCAAAATAAAACAAAAATAACTTAGTTTTAATTGTTGTAGGCAAAAATCTCCATAGTCACAATTATTGCAAACCCAAGAATGTAGCCACAGCTTTGATACCATTGCAACAAACTGGATATGCAGTGGCCATGCAAAATCCATAAAATAGCATAGCATTCATAGAATTGGAGATGCATACCTCGATAATCATTGATATACATTGCTCATCAAGACCTAAGAGCAGAGAGAAATGGAGAGAGCAAGACAAAGCGTGCTATGTGTAGAGATAGAGAGCAGGAGAATGCAAGGGAGAAGAGAGGAGAGAAGGAGATATACACATAGCACTAGATACATTCTTTCTCTTACACTATTGATTTATAGGTTTCATTCCATGCTCAAAATGATTATAATTGTTCATGTGGAAATAGAAATGACCATTGCTCATAAAGAGATCACAACCAATAAAAATGTCCATAAATTGTCTTCCAATTGCATAAGCCATACATCAATTGTGTCTTTGCCACCCGCTAACTACAACAAATAATTGTTAATGCATCATAATCAAATCCTATAACATTGGATGCCTCAAAAAACATACAAGAATGCTAGCTAAAAGGGAGATGTATACTATCTTGAGAATGGGTTGGGAACCCTAAATATCCTTGCAATCACACCTGTTAGGGAGGAATGATGGATGCTTATTATAAGGAAATTAAGGCTAAAGAGCCAGTAGAAAGTTCCAAAAAGTGGTTGAACTATTAGAAAGAGACCTAGTGTGACTGTTTTTGGAAATCTCATGAAAACGGCACGATCTCTAAAACCAGCCCACTTAGCTAGACCAAAAAATAAAAAGATCTATAAATTTTGTCTTAGAACGTCTTTCTTGAAAGGGAGGAGAAAAGGAGAAATCTACGAATTAGTGCTTACAAAGTAGGATTTACGAAGCATGAGAGGAAGATTTCTTCCTCTCAAAAGGCTCATCTCAAAGTTCTCCTCTCTCTCCAACATACAAGTTCTCCATAGCTACCATCTACTATATGCTAATTCCCTCTACATACTCAGATGACGAGTACTACCTCTTATCTCATACGTCCTTCTTTTCTCTTGATCTTCCTCTCTTCCTTAGTTCTCTTGACTCAATGAGTGTTTAAGGGCTTCGGATTGAAGTCTTCGAACACTCCTTCTAGCAAATCAATGCATATTATGCCACCGCATCTTAGAGTTTTTGTCTCTTTGATCGAGGTAGTCCATGGTGCGGAGCTAGAATCATGTATTGATTCAAGATCTTTCTATGAGAAAATAGAGACAATACATTCCTTTTCGGAGGGGGAGTTAGCTCTAGAAATCTAGCCCTCTATCAGTATTGTGTGTATTCGCTTCTCTCTTTCTTTCTCTAGTAATCAATCATGCAAGCATGTCTAGCAAATTTCTCTATCTATAGATAACTTAGCAACCGTTATGCTTAATCGAATAAGTCTCTTAATTATTCATTAGTTTTCGATGTTAGTGTTCAATACTCTGACATCTTTGATTGTGTTAGTGTCCAATAGTTTGACATCTTTGATTGTGTTTGCGGTATGTCTTATGTCTCTTAATTAGTTTTTGATGTTAGTGTTCAATACTTTAACATCTTTGATCGTGTTTGCGGTATGTCTTATGGATGACCAGTTGTAGCATGTAATTGTGCACAAACATGAAAAAAATACAAAATATCTAATCAAATAGGTCATAAAATTTAAGCATTGATCTAATATTTTTTGTTCCCTTTATTTTGCAAGGAGGGCAATGTCACATCCATAGGAATATGCATCAATACCTTTCTTAATCTTGCCCAAGTACCTTAGAAGTGTCCTCCCAAAAGAGAGGTGCCCTTTGCACAATGACAGGGTAAGCACCGACTCTCTCTCTCTCTCTCTCTCTCTCTCTCTCTCTCTCTCTCTCTCTCTCTCTCTCTCTCTCTCTCTCTCTCTCTCTCTCGCTCTCTTTGGGTGCATTTGTGTCTTGTGCGGCAACAACATTATGGGTAGTGGGTTACTTGAATGGAGCATGTATGTTAAGGAGAAAAGCGTGTGAAAAATGCAATGCATTTTTCAAAGTAGAACAAACTTCATGTCTAAAATATGACCTTTTGTAATAATGCGATTATTGCAAAGTATGCACTCCAAATGGGGTAGGGCAAAGAAGCTTGTGGTTCTTTTCATTAAAGAGGCATGCAAAGTTGTTGACAAAGCATTGAGATGATGGGATTGTTTGATTACAACTTTGGTCTTCTCTTTCAAGCACACCCCAACACAACATACCTCAATCAGATCTTTACACAAGACAAACATCACGTTGAAAAATATTCGTAGCAAAATGGCACCGTGGAATTGCTCCTCTTATATAATTAGAGGATCTAGGAGTGATACTACTCTTCAAAGGAGTCTAAAATAGCTACTAAGTGCATTGCATGGAATCTAATCCTTGTGTATGTTGTTCCCACCTACTACCGTGCATAAGTAGTTTTAGTTTTGTTTGTTTATTTATTTTTTCATTTTTCCTTTTCCTTTTATGCACGTTAATAACTCCTCTTAACGTTGTATTCAAAAAGGGAGTGCCACTGCTGACTGCCCGCCAAGCAAAGCTATGGCGGAGCTTCTGTCGAAGAACCCCGTTTTCAAGAAGCTCGACTTAAGTTCCTCGTCGGCACGACCGAGCGGTGCCTCCTCGTCGACATGGCGCATTCCTCTTAACTTAATTGCCTTCGATGGTTCTTCTCGTCTCTTCCTTTGGAACTCTGCAGATCGAGTCCTGCATGCCGTTGACATCGACCAGCCCGACTCTGCAGAATTTTCATCAGAAGCCTCCAATTCTCTTTTCGCCAAGAAGACATATAAGGTGATTGCCTACTTAATAGTGTTTTTTTCGGTAGACAGCTGTCTTTTAGTGTATTTAGTTCCACGGGGACCATATTCTTAGCTCAGCTTAAAGTAGGATTACGAGTATGGAGTTGAACAGCTGTTGTGCTGGCGCAGAGACCACTGCGTGGGAATATGATCATCCAGAATCATGGCTATCAACACGCAGCTTGAGTTGATACATACATATGTATGGTCTATGTGTGTGTGATTATGTGGCTGCGCCAACACACACACCCAACCCCCCCCCCCCCCCCCCCCCCCCCCCCCCCCCCCCCCCCCGGGCTTACTCAGACCGTATGTCTTCAATCCTAAGTGGCTTCTGAAGTTAGGATACTTTGTTATTGGAACCTAGGCTTATGTGGATGGAACCACCCACTTGGTCAGCTTGGGGCCTCCCTAACCTTCTATTTTTTGGTCCAACTATAGATTGTGTGGGTTGCCTTAGGATATAGTTGTCTTTGCCAATTGACCTTGGTGACCTTGAATCAACAATATGCTATGTTCTACAACTAGGTGTCCATCTTATGCTTATGTATGAGGTCTTCATGGAGCATTTAGTATCTATTTAGGATCTTAGCGTAGGCAAGGAGGTCAGAGGGAGCATGGTGGACCAGGTTCTCTACAAGCACCAAGCTCTTTCCTCAATTATAGGCCCCCTTTAGGTGGTTTGTGGCACTATTAGTTTGGCCACTTGAATGTTCATGCTCTTTGTCGTGCCTTTCAAGAGAAGATGATTGATGGCTTACTTGACGTTGGGAGTAGGCAAGGCCAATGTAGTTCATGCATCAATGGGAGTAGCAGAGAGAGCCTATTCCAAAGTACTCTATATGACGAGCTTTTACTATTCTTGAGTTGGTTCACATTGACCTTTGTGGATCTATGGAGATTCCACCTTGGCGGAGCTCTTTACTTTATGCTATTAGTGGATGATTTTAGCCGCTTTTGTCAGGTGTATTTTCTTGAGCACAAGGACAAGATTTTTGAGACTCTCAAGGATTGGTAAAGGAATCACGGAACTAGTTGAAGACGTTTTGTGTAGACAAGGGTGGCGAGTTGACCACTATTGCTTTTGTGAAGTATTATGCGGGGACTGGCATCAAGCGTGAGCTTGCGAATATTGGATCACCTTCAAAGAATGGAGTTGTCAAGCAGAGGAATGGATTGTGCTTGAGATGGCCCTAATGATGTCTCTTACGCTTCTTGACTACTCAAACCACCAGGGGTGTGTCACAAATCAGCCCTAAAAGTGAGGCGCATAACACAAATCAGCCCTTCTTTTAATAAGTCAAGGGATTGGACAAATGAAAAGCCAAAGGTCGGATAAATGAAAAGCCATTGTAAAGCCAAGAGTCAAGGGCACTCGAAAGGCTAGGTCAATACCTATATAAAGACTCCTTTGAGAGCATACAAGGAGGAAGAATGGAGATCTGGAATTGTTGATGTGGCCAAGTTCGAAAAACGCAACGGAAATGCGGGTCGTACGTTGTCGACGTGGGAGATTCGAAATGGAATGAGGATGACGTGGCAGTTGGGTTGACTTCAAATAAGGCAGTTGAATTTTAAGGTGCCAGCTTTTAGCAGTGTTGGTTTTGTAGGGCACCTAGCTTTTTGTAACAACTGCTTTTGGCCTAAGTGCCTATATAAGTTAGCCTTGGGGGCTAGTTCTGTTAGATTAGTTGTCATGTGCACACATAACCCTATGTGCATGTGGACAAGGTGTAACTCCTACTTCTAGGGTTTAGGACAGTCTAGGAAGTGTTTTGGCACCCTTGTGAGCCTGAACGCAAGACGTGCATGTCCAGGCACTTTAGAGTAGTTGCATACCCTTTGATTGCACATGAGCACAACCAATGTTTGCTAGGTGTAGGCACTGGGGAGTGTTCTTGTAATGGAATATAGCTATAACATTGACTGCAGCGGAAGTGAGTTCCAGCAGGGGAATTGGTTTCGCGCAAGTTTTGGGGCTGTTATGTTACCGAAATTTAGCCAAAACAGGCGGTATCTAGCAGGATATAGTTAAAGGATTCTCATGACTCTTTTTTGTAATTTACCCTCTCAAAGTATAAAGAAATACCGAAAGGCGGAGCATTCTCGCTTCTGAGCCGTGTGTGTGCTTAAGTGTTAATTTCCGTTGCAGGCTTTCTTTGCACGTTCTCTGTGTGTGTGTCCTTGAAGTTTGTAAAAAAGAATGAGCTAATGAGAAAGGTGGAAAAGTGCGCAGAGGACTTTTTCTGTGATAAGCAAAGATGCTGAAAGCAAATGACTTTTGAATTGCTTTTGGGCATCAATTATTGATATCAGAAGATTTATGTGCTTTTAGCAATGTTGGAACAATCAAAGTTACATGAAATGGGGAACCAGAACGCGGGAGGGTCTGGAATAAGAATGGGGTCGAAGGTACTGTTTGGGAATTGCACGGAACTGGAGGCATAAGAAACACTTAAGTTATGCAATTCTCGGCTCGATTTCTTAGGATAGGCTTTCCGGAAGTGGTACGTGTTCCATGTTTCAGGGGCCCATAGGGCCGTTCCCTGTATTTTTGGATAAACATTACCCACAAAACCCTAAAAAACTCTTTGTTGGCGGGCTATAATGTGTTCAAAAGGCAAATTGATATGGCGCGTGATTGAAGCGACTTCCGAACATGGCGAGGGTCTAGAACGGGTGTTCCTTGTTTCTACTGTGAAAATAACAAGTGTTTTTTGTTGCTTTTTAGGCTTTTGGTGCCAAGTCCCTTTAAAAGAGAAGCCAGGGTACCTTTAGTTCTCTGATTGCGACCCAATTGTATCCAATCTTGTGAGTGTAATCACTTAGAACAGTTGTAACTGCGACAATTCAGTAAAATAAATTTCCACCAGCGGTGTTGAGCTGAGCGGCTAGTGTTGAGAGTGGAACTCCGCCACTTTGTATAAGTGTGACATGAAACGTTTCGTGGTTTCGGTCGTTTCGGGGTTTCGAGGTTTTGAAACGTTTCGTTTCATAGCATCAAAAACATGAAACAGGTTTCATAAACGACATTAAATTATATATTAATAAAATATGATAAATATGTATACACACATGACTCTAGAATTTAATGTCCACGAGAGAGAGAGAAATGAAATGTTATATTAACTTCTTCAAAAGGCCAAAGTGACCTATGAGAGAGAGAGAGAGAGAGAGAGAGAGAGAGAGAGAGAGAGATGTGCTCACTGCTCAGTGCTCATTGCTTAGAAGTGACTTCAAGCGAGCACGATCAAAGAGATGTTCAGTATTGATGAAAGTTAAAACACGGCCACTAGTTTCATGAATCATAACTGATGCATCATTGATTCATTTAGCAAAGTACTTCTATTGAACAAAGTTTCTGGAAAAAATGCCCCAATTTTAAACGTTTCATAAAAAATGCCTGTACGTTTCATGCGTTTCGGCAAAAACGTTTCATAGATTTCGGGGTTTCGGGGTTTCATTTGCATGAAACGCGTTTTTATGTCACACTGTTTTGTATCTCTTGTCCACTGTTATTTCGAGTTCAATCTGCTGTTTTAAGTTCAGTTTAGCAGTTTTGCAGTGTTTTTTTACTGCCTTGTCCATGTGACTCTCTGGTTTCACTCACAGGCTGACTTTGGCCTCGTATACGTCAGTACAACTTTCTTGCTTTCTTTCTTTTGCTCCACCGCTTTCAAATATTGCTCTTCTCTCACATGCCATGGTTACTGAGGGTTTTACAAGTTGCTCTTTGATGACCAATAAAGCATGGATATATGATGTGTATATGTGTGTGCAGGGCATGTACAGGTTTGCTATGTCTTGCACCTACTTTGCTTTCTGTTTTGCCCCCCTATTTACATTGCTGACCCTACCTTGCTTTCTGTTATGCCTAATTTACATTGCTGACATGATCTGTGCAGACGTTCCAGCCACTTTTAAACGTGGATTTTGCAGTACGTTTTATTACTTTCAATAGAGCTGGTTGGTCGTTGCTTCTTGCCGGTGACCATGCTATTGTAGTGGTGGACCTCACGTCACAAGTTCTTAAGTCGTCTCTATCCTTAGAGACTTCAATATACAATGTAAGGTATGCTAAGTTACAACCGTGTGTGTCAATTTTTTAGTTAT